>NW_022631047.1:7647564-8248599 GCF_010015895.1 Lontra canadensis | reverse complement strand
ACATGACCACATTCTCTGCATGTTTCTGGTTGAAAACCTATTTTTTAATATATATTATTAATTCATTAATATATAACTCATGGTAACAATATAAGTCAAACCTGAGCAAAGTTTATCTAAAACATGTATTCTTTTTTTTTTAAGGAATTTATTTATTTGACAGAGAGAGACCACAAGTAGGCAGAGAGGCAGGCAGAGAGAGGAGAAAGCAGGCTCCCCGCTGAGCAGAGAGCCTGATGCGGGACTCGATCCCAGGACTCTGGGACCATGACCTGAGCTGAAGGCAGAGGCTTTAACCCACTAAGCCACCCAGGCACCCCCATGTATTCTTTTTCCATAAGGCACATCATAGTTACATAGTTGGACTAGGAATACTAGATGGAGGGGCACGTGGGTGGCTCATTCAGTTGTGACCAACTCTTGATTTTGGCTCAAGTCATGACCTCAGGGTTGTGAGATCGAGCCCTGCTTCAGGCTTTATGTTGGGCATGCAGCCTGCTTAAGATTCTCTCTCTCCCTCTCTTTCTGCCCCCTTTCTCTCCCTCTCTTAAATAAAAATAAATTAGTAAGTTAATTAATTAAAACTTTTTTAAAAAAAGAACACTAGACAGACCTTCAGCACTATACTTCGGGAGCCATTTTAAGAAACAAAATCTGCCCCCCGTCCCAAGTACAGAAATGTGAAAACCATGGCACTAAGCAGACTGAAAAAACAAGATTTGCTCACACCGTGGGCATTTAAACAAAAAGCAAGGCATTACTTTGTCCTCAGTTGGCAACATGCAAGTTAGACAACTGATTTTTTTCTATGACTCTATTCATGTCTGCAATTCACTATGAAAAGACTAGTTGGTTTGAGGGTTACAAATAAATTCTTGTAAGCCAAGGAATCCTGAAACATGTAATCCATGAATAATTGGGATTAAGTTGTATATTTAAAAAGATGATAAATGTTCATACCTGTATTTTCCATTCCAACCCTAAATCTCAAGGTTCAAACTGGGCTTTGCCCCTGCCATGTTTGTGAATCCTTTGTTAGTGCATTACCTCATTGTAAATCCAACTATTCCCAATGTATTGACTAATTTGCCCAATCAAAAAACTTGGCGCAATGTAACCAAACTTCCAGTCACTCTGACCACCTTCTCTACCTAACCTGTCACTACCCTGTTCCCTAGGATAGTAGGCACCTTAGGGGAGAGCCAATGATGTTGAGCAATGATGAATGGGCCCTTAGAAGAATGGATGTGAGATAGGATAGTTTGTGCCAAACTGCTGTCAACTTCTCTTTTTCTTTCTGTGACAATAAGTCAACCTTCTCTGAATGATGAAACACCCAGGGAGGGGATTTATCATGACTGAGATCCTTGGAGGATCTCTCATAGTCAGATGAGGGGAATTCAGAAAGAGACTTTAACTCAAAATAATCTATATACCAAAGGGACATGTGCCAGGATGCCATGTCCTGAACTCCTTCACCATCAACATAGTTAATTTAGGTTAATGTTCCAAGAGAAAATCTCAGAAAAGTCCACTTACAGGCAATGAAAAGCAAGCACAAGTAAACTAATACTAAAGAAGAGTCTAAAATTGAAAAAAGAAACCACATTGTCAAAGTAACAAATTTGTGAGTCCTTTTCAGTGATAGTTTTAAATCTATGTGCTTCTTGGGAAGGCAGAAAGCTGCAGCCTTCCTGGCTTGGTCAGAGCACAGAGTTTGCAGCAGAGTACAAATCTAGAGTTAAATAAAGAACATGGGGAGAAGGAAATCAGGTGAGGTAAATGCCCAAATCTGCATATAAAATTTACCCAATTCCTTTTCTGACCACTAAATCATACAGCCACAGGGAAGGGCTAGGGGCTGGTGGTGGGGGGGGGTGGTGGGGTTTGACAAAGAAAAAGCAGCTTCTAGAAACTAAAAAAATCTCAGCAGAGATTTCAGTTACCATTTTATTCAGGGGAATCCAGTCTGGAGCTTGAGTCCATTCAAATTAACCATATGCTAGAAGAAAATCACTCTTCCAAGATATCCCAGACCCTGAACTTCTAAATACATTGTTCAAAACGTGCAATATACACTGCACAATCTCTTGTTCAAAATCTGAAATTAAGGGGCACCTGGGTGTCTCAATGGGTTAGAGCCTCTGCCTTCGGCTCAGGTCATGATCCCAGGGTCCTGGGATAGAGCCCGGCATTGGGCTCTCTGCTCAGCGGGGAGCCTGCTTCCCTTTCTCTCTCTCTGCCTGCCTCTCTGCCTACTTGTGATCTCTGTCAAATAAATAAATAAAATCTTTTAAGAAAGTGTAACAAAATGCATACATATGATCTCAAAAAATAAAAACTGAATACAAATGGGACTTCTCAACTTGAGAATTTTAATATATTTTCAAAAATAAGATTGGCTTAACAACAGACTAGAAGAAAACATGCATGAAATCAAAGACAGATTGTTAGAAAATACCCTTCCTAAAGATAGCAATTAAAAGAAAAGAACTGGGGCACCTGGGTGATTCAGTGGGTTAAAGCTTCTGCCTTCGGCTGGGGTCATGATCCCAGGGTCCTGGGATAGAGACCCATCAGGCTCTCTGCAGAGAGCCTGCTTCCTCCTCTCTGCCTGCTTCTCTGCCTACTTGTGATCTCTGTCTGTCAAATAAATAAATAAAATATTTAAAAAAAAAAGAAAAAAAGAAAAGAAAAGGACTACTAACAAGGAAGAAGCAGAATTTGAAATTAAAACCATAGTAACATTTACAATAACATACCCCAAGTGAAAGACATACAAATCTAAAAAAATATGTACAAGAGCTGCATGAGGAAAAATGTAAAACTCATGAATGGAATTAAAGAACTAAGGAAATCTGGAGATGTTCCATTTTCATATTTGAGAAGGCCCAACACTGTCAAGATGTCAGTTCTTCCCAACTTGATATAAAGACTCAACACAGTCCTAATTCCAACAAGTTTTTTATGGTTGTTGACAAACTGATTCTTAAATTCGTATGAAGAGATAAAAGACCCAGAAGAGCTGACACAACAGGGAAGGGGAAGAACAAGACTGGAAGACTGATGCTACCCAGCTTGAGACTTAATGTAAAGCTACAGTAACTAAGACAGCGTGGTGTTTGTAAAAGAACAAATACATCAACAGAACAGAAGAGAGAGCCCAGAAATAGATTCACACAAATATATGCAATTGACCTTTGATAAAGAAGACAACGAAGTGAGATAAGTCTCTTTAATACAAATAGTATTGAAACTGGACATCCACATGCAAAAAAATGAATCTAGACCCAGATCTTACACCTTTCAGAAAAATCACCTCAAAATGGATCATAGACCAAAACATATAACACTAAAGTATAAAACTCAGAAAAAACAAAACAAAACAAAACAAAAAATCTAGATGATCTTGAGTTTGGTGATACATTTTTGTTACAACCTGAAATGAGTGATCCATGAAAAAAATTAATATGTTGGAATTCACTAAAATTAAAAATGTATTCTCTGTGAAAGACATTGTCATGCAGGGGTGCCCGGGTGGCTAAGTCGTTAAGCATCTGCCTTTGGCTCAGGTCATGATCCCAGGGTCATGGGATTGAGCCCTGCACCGGGCTCCCTGCTCGGCGGGAGGTCTGCTTCTCTCTCTGCCTCCCACTCCCACTCCACCAGCTTGTGTTCTCACTCTCACTATCTCTCTCTCTCTGTCAAATAATTAAAATAAAATCTTAAAAAAAGACACTGTAATGTAAATGAAAAGGCATAGGCTGGTAGAAAATATGTGCAAACACATATGGTGAAAGAATGGTATCCAATATACACGAAGAATTCCTAAAATTCAATATTAAGACAATAAATAACTTAATTAAATCTTGGATAAAATATGAATAGATTCCCTCACAAAAGAAGATAAACAGATAGCAAGTAGGCACTTGAAAAGATGTTCAGCGTCTTAAGTTACCAGGGAATTGCTAATTAAAACAATGAGATGGGTGTCTGGGTGGCTCCGTTGGTTAAGCAACTATCTTTAGCTCAGGTCATGATCCAGGAGTCCCAGGATCGAGTCCCACAATAGGTTCCCTGCTCAGTGGGGAGTCTGCATCTCCCTCTAAGCCTCCCATGTCTCGTGCTCTCTCTCACACACACATTCTCTCTCTCAAATAGTAAACAATTACTTTTATCTGCTTTTAACAAACTGAGCCACCCAGACACCCAATTCTTTACTATTTTTTTTTTTAAGATTTTATTTATTTGACAGAGAGAGATCACAAGTAGGCAGAGAAGCAGGCGGGGGAGGAGGAAGCAAGCTCCCTGCCTAGCAGAGAGCCCGATGCGGGACTCGATCCCAGGACCCTGAGATCATGACCTGAGCTGAAGGCAGAGGCTCAATTCTTTACTATTTTAAAATGAAAACCTCTGACTCTTGATTTTGAATCAGGTCATGGTCTCAGGGTTGTGAGATCAAGCCCCATGTCAGACTCTGCGCTCCACAGAGAGCCTGCTTAAGATTCTCTCTCTCCCTCCACCCCTACCCCGCCCAACAAGTGCAGATGAAGGCTCTCTCAAAACAAAGGAAGAAACAATGAGATCCCACTGCATGGGTTTTTAGAGCAGCAAACATCCAAGATGCTGAGAGCACCAGTTGCTGGTGGGGATAGAGATCAATAGGAACTCAGATTGTTGATGGAATGCAGAATAGTACAGCCGCTTTGAGAGACGGTGTGACAGTTTCTTACAAAACTCAGCTTACAGCCCAACATGTGCATGGCATTTACCTAAATAAGTTGTTGAAAACTAGCACACAGAACAAATTCGGAAGACAGAAATCCACACAAAATCTTGCATAGGGGGCGCCTGGGTGGCTCAGTGGGTTAAAGCCTCTGCCTTCTGCTCAGGTCATGATCCCAGGGTCTTGGGATCGAGCCCTGCATCCGGCTCTCTGCTCAGCAGGGAGCCTGCTTCCTCCTCTCTCTCTCTGCCTGCCTCTCTGCCTACTTGTGATCTGTCAAATAGATAAATAAAATCTTAAAAAAAAAATCTTGCATAAGAATGTTTATAGCAGCTTCATTGATTGTCGCCAAAACTCGGGAACAACCAAGATGTCCTTCAGCAGGTAAATAAACAAGCTGTGACACATCCAGGTAATGGAACATTGTTCAAGACTAAACAGAAATGCACTAACAAACCAGGATATGACATGGGACAAACTTAAATACATATTGCTAAGTAAAAAAAAAGCCAACCTGAGAAGATTATGTACGGTAAGACATTCTGGAAAAGATAAATCAACGGAGGTAGTAAAAAAGCTCAACAGTAGCTGGGGGTTGAAAGGAGGGACAGAGGGAAAAAAGAGGCAGAAAATGGCATTTTTAGGGCAAAGTATCATGTACACTGCTATAACAGTGGGATACATGTAGTTCTGCATTTGTCAAAAGCAATAGCATTGACAATAGGAAGAATTAATATTAAGAACTTTAATAATAATGTAATAGTATTGGCCCATCCTTTTAACAGCTGTATCTCACTAATGCAAGATACTAATGGTGGGAAACGACATACATGGAGGGGTGAAGAGTATATAGGAACTCTCTGTACTTTAGCTCCTTTTTTGGTGAAATTAAAACTGCTCTAGGGGCGCCTGGATAGCTCAGTCTGTTAAGTTTCTGATTCATGATATCGACTCAAGTCAGGATCTCAGAGTTGTGAGACTGAGCCCCACATCGGGCTGTGCATGGAGCATGTAGCCTGCTTGTGATTTTCTCTCTCCCTCCTCCTCAGCCTCTATCCCTCCTCAGTTCTCTTTCAAAGAAATAAAGAAATTATTTTTTTTTAAACTGCTCTGAAAATATGGTCTATTAATAAAAACTATAAAGTAAAAAAATTTGAACATTTAAATCACTGTAGTACAAGTAAGTAGACTAAATTCTCAGAAAACTGAGATTTTGGGGCTAGGTGAAAAATCTAAACTCAAGTACATGCTTTTACTAAAGATACACATTAAATCGAAAAACACAAAGACACAGAAACTAAAAGGAAGCAAAATTATGTACTATGCATCTTGAATCGTAATAAAGCTAGAGTGACTAGAATAATTGTCTAAATACAAGGACAGATAGATGGTGAGATAAGGAATATTGCCAGAGGGCAGAGGTGACAATTCATAATGATTACAGGCTCAATATATCAGAAAACTTAACATTGATAACTAGGTATTCCCCAAATAATGGAAATAATGGAACTGCAAAATAGCTGAATTATGATTTGGCAAAACTAGCAGGCAAGTCCATGATCATAATTATGATCTTTAACACCACTCAGTAACTGACTGACCAACTAGGCAAAATAGCAACAGAGATACAGAAGACCTGAATATCACTATTGATTACTGTATCCCAAATGGTATTCCTAGAAAACTATATCCAATACCCAGACAATACAAGTTCTTCTCCGGAACACATGAAATGTTTACCAGTGTAGACACTGAGCTGGACGAGAAAACAAATGCCCTTCAGTTTCAAAGGAGAGAACTCTTTCTATGTCCTCTAACACAAACAGAAGCAAATTAGAATCAGTAAAATTAGATACCTGAGAGAGTCCTATGTATTTAAAAATAACAACAACTTGCTTTTTAATAACATATCGCTCAAAAAAGAATTCACGGGTCAACTTAGGAAATTAGAAGTGATTTAAAATAAATTATGATGAACATATTACACACCAATATTTGCAGAAGGCATTTATTATGCTTAGAGAGAAAACCATAGCTTTACATTCTTATGATAGAAAATAGGAAAGCCCTAAGATTAATGATCTAAGTGTTAATCTTACAAAGCTAGAGAAGAACAAATTAAATGACAAGGATGGAGAAGGGAAATAATTCAGTAAGGAATCAATGATGTAGCAAGTAAACAGTAAATTCACAAAGCCAAAAGTTCAGAAGTTTTTCCTTTGAAACAATCAAGACAATTGTAACAACCTGTAATAACAGGGACACCAGAAGAGAGAAAGGAACACAGATACCAAGAGAAGACCAACTGCTATAGTGAGAATGTAAAAAGGTCTCACTACTGAAATTCCAAGAATATAAAAAATAAGTAACTATTATGAACATTTTAATTCCATTACTTTGTTGAGGTACAAAAATTGTCCCAGTTTCTCTCTCATTCTTAAGGCTTTCAGACAACTAATCTCATACCAAACGAACGGCTCAACATAGAGGTCACACAAGGTGTGAAGTTACCACAGAGGAAAGAGCAAAGTAACACCTTACATACAATTAAAATCTGACTTAGGTTCACACTCACAAAGCAGATAAAAGTAATTATTTGCTATTTTAAAGTGAAAATCTCAAAAATGAGGTGAGAATAAGTAGGAAAGAGTTAATAAATGAAAAACACGCTTCAGGGGTGCCTGGGTAGCTCAGTGGTTAAAGCCTCTGCCTTCAGCTCAGGTCATGATCCCAGGGTCTTGAGATCGAGCCCTACATTGGGCTCTCTGCTCAGCGGGGAGCCTGCTTCCTCCTCTCTCTGCCTGCCTCTCTCCCTGCATGTGATCTCTGTCAAATAAATAAATAAAATCTTAAAAAAAAAGAAAAAGAAAAACACACTTCAGAAATGAAAAATAAGTGTTAAGAAATACTAGGATGACTAAATCCACTGATGATTCCTAAAAGTAAGAAGTTTAAATTTTTTTATCCTAATTTTCAAATTCACAGGTGGCGTTGAGGACTGGGTATTATAGGTAACTAATGAATCATTGAACATTGTATCAAAAACTAATGATGGCCTATATGTTGGCTAATTGAACATAATAAAAACAAATAAAAATGAAAGGCTGAGTATTTTTTTAAAAACTAAATAAAAAACAAAGGTGTAATATGAAATTTAAACAAAACAAAGCCTTACTCTTTAAATAGTACAATGTACTAATTAAATAAGCCCCTTAATCATTTGTTCAAGAAAAATAAGATGCAAAGGAAAAATAATAAACCATAACTATCAAGATTAAGTAGGGACTACGATGACAGGTCTGAAGAGGAGACCATAGGAAGTAATCATTAATATCTTTTTGCTAATTGATTTATTGGCAAACTCCTTCAAGGTAATAACGGCTAAAGCAGATAGAAGAAACATGAACTCTCACTGTCTCTGTAGTTCCTAAACTGTGCACCGAGGCACATTAAGACAACATAGTGAACTCCAAGGTCTAAAACCATGTATTTTATTTTTTTTAATATATATTTTTTAATTTATTAGACAGAGATCCCAAGTAGGCAGCGAGGCAGGCAGAGAGAGGAGGAGGGGAAGCAGGCTCCCTGCTGAGCAGAGATCTCTGCCGGCCTCGATCCCAGGACCCTGGGATCATGACCTGAGTTGAAGGCAGAGGATTAACCCACTGAGCCACCCAGGTGCCCTAACACCATGTATTTTAAATATATGTCATGCATGCATGAAATGCAACTTTTGGAGATGAAAGCTGCATTTCAATGACACTAGGGAAGATCAAAATTTCTGTACTGGATGCAAAATGTGTTAACCACTAACGGATTACAGTAGAAGTAAGAACTTCTGTTTATCAACTATTAAGAGAGTAAAAAGTCAATGGATAAAGTGGAGAAGTATATTCCCAATATTTCTAAGAAAACACGTATAAAGAGAACGTACACGAGACTATGTATAACCACACACAACAAAAACTGCAGTTTTTTTGGATCGTTTGATAAATGTCAGTTAAAACCACTATGATGTACTATGATGTTAAAACCACAGAGCCAGCAGATTTGTGAAGATCAATAATCATGACAAAAATGCTAAGTTTTAGAGAAAATATAGAGAATGGTAACCCTCATGTATTGCTGAAAAAAGTACAAGTTGGTACTTCTTTAAAAATATGTTTTTGCAATCTCTACAAAAACTGGAAATGCATTTCATATGCTCTCAAATTTCTGCTCCTATAGTTATGCCTAAAAGAAATGCACACAAAATTCCATCCACAAATATGTACTAGAATGTATGTTGTAAAAGCAATATTTTTTTTAAAGGTTTATTTATTTGAGAGCAAGAGTGCATGAGCGGGGGGGTGGTGGAAGAGGGAGAGAGAGGAGAGAGAGACAATCTCAAGCAGATGCCCCATGAGTGGGGAGCCAGCCAAACCCCGAGAACATGACCTAAGCTGAAATCAAGAGTTGGACACTTAACCCACTGAGCCACCCAGACGCCCTACAATAGCACTACTTGAAGTAGTCAAAACCTTAGAAACTAATCAAAAACTTTTCAGCAATAAAATGGATAAATGGTGCTATAGTCACACCGATTCCATAGCAATAAGATGAAGTACCTAAATCATGTAACAACATAGCCGAAACCCATAAATGTAATGAAACTGAATGAAAGAGGACCCAAACAAAAACAATACTGTTTATCTCATTCACATATAGTGGCGGGGGGAAAAAAAAAAAAAAGACAGGGATCTTAGAAGTCAGGACAGTGGTTATCTTTCATGCGTCAGTGACTGGAAGGGAACATCAGAGGTAACTAGGACATACGGACAGTGTTCTAGTATTCTCTTCATTTTGGTGTTATTTAGACAGATATAATCAGTTTATAAAAATTCATCCTAATTTCTCCGCCTTACCTCTTAACACTCACCACTGCTGTCAAAGCAAACCATTTATAACTCAACCAGATCAAGTCAATACCCTGCTTAAAACATATGTGTTGCTCATGATGTTTCTTTTGTCTGGATGACCTCACCTACACCTTCCTCTGAGTCTTATTTCTTCCTAAAACTCAGTTCAATTGTCAGCACCTCTGTAAATACCAAAGTGACCATCCAGGTCCAGTGATGACCCCGCGCTCACCTCTGCTGTATCACATCTGTTTCAAGTCCCAGGTTAAAAAAAAAAAAGAATGGGTGCTCTATCAGAGATAGAGACATCTATCTTTAAAAGACATTTAAATCTTTAAAATGAAAAAATAGGTTTTATTAACACTTCCCAGTTACTCAAGAGCTGCATTTGAATCTGATAGCAATTATTAATTTAGAAATACTAGGACTATTATTTTCTCTGTTCTTCTACCAGAAAGGAGGATTCCCTACTCTGCAGTCTGGCTTGCTTTTGCTGGTCACCTGCTTTCCTTAAGCCAAGTTTGTCTGTCAGTTTATCTGTCACAACTGGAATGTTTCTGTGTTGTTGGGGATTCATTGGGAATGAGAGGCACCAGCAATGTGGTTTCTGATTTCTTTTAAATTTCAGCTGGGAGCTCAATGATGTTTCTCTGAGTTTACGTCTATGACAAACACAATTTGGATCAACATAAAGAAACTTCATCCAGTTTACCTCAAATTCCTCAGGGAGGAGGAAGCATATCTGAAATGGAGAACGAGGTTTCATTCGTGAGTGCAAATCTGGGAGATAATGACATTTCTGCAATGGGAGGGCAGTTTTTCCTGATAAAGTGAACTTGTTTATGATTTATTTGTTTCCATCTCTACCTATCTAGTAAACGATTCAACAAATGCCCAGCGATTAGCCAATCCCGATACAGGCACTGCTAATTTCTGAGAATGCAGTCTTATACAAATAATGACGGTTTTGTGTAAAAAAAAATTACAGTTTTAATGGAGATGGCAGTTTAATCATTTAACACACAAAAGAAACCAAATGTGGTGATTATTAAAAGAAAAAATAAACAAAGCCATGAGGCCATTTAATGAGGTGTTTTACCTTATGAAATCAGTGCTGACTAGAAGGTAGCCAATTTCTTTCCCCAGTCTCTGCTGATCACTTTCTTCTCATGCTTGGCTTAAGAATGGATTTCTCCAAGAAGAAACTTTTAGTAATTCTATTTCACTTTGAATGTTCCATTACCCTGAGTATGCTCAGGCACTTGTACCTTGATAGGATGTACTTGCTCACATAGAATTTTTAATGGTGGTTTAGCATATACATTTTAGGACCTAGGCGTGCCTGGGTGGCTCAGTGGGTTAAAGCCTCTGCCTTCGGCTCAGGTTATGATCTCAGGGTCCTGGGATTGAGCCCCACATCATGCTCTTTGCTTGGTGGGGAGCCTGCTCCCCCCTCTCTCTCTGCCTGCTCTCTGCCTACTTGTGATCTCTGTCAAATAAATATTTTTTAAAAATTTTGGGCCTCTATTAGATTACCAACTTTCTGGAATATTGTGTTCATTTCACTTCTCATAAGACCTTGTGAGCTCCCATTCACACAAAAGACTTTCCTAAGGGCTCATTTATAGTGCTTAATGAGCCTACACTGAGTCAGGGAGATTAAAGTAGAAGACGGGAGGAATGCTTTACATGTGAAACATCTTTAATTCTAGAAATAGAGCAGTAAATTATTAGGGAACTCATCCCCAGGAATGGTCACATGCAGACAGTCACTTTATTTCACTCGTTCAGTTCCAAACTTACTCTATGTGTTTCTGGCTAGAAGAGGTCTCAGAGAGAGGCCAAGCTTTCTGAACCAGTATAAGGAATTTTAGGACATCTAAGTTATTCAGATTTTATGCTCCTAAGGAACACAAACAGATGTTAAATTAGCCAACAGGAAGTCTATTTGCTGGCCTGTAAATGTCAGGGAAGCATACTGAAACAGATAAAAGAGAAGAAGAATTTACATAGGTGATGTGAAGCTTTAACATCATTCCACAGATGAGAACTGTTTCCATCTTAAATTTTAATTTTAATTAGGTGTTTTAGGTGTTTAATTTTAAAAAGGTGTTTTACTTTCTTCAAGCTTTTTGAAAAGCAAAATAACAAATGAAAAAAGGATGCTTCCCTTTTATATTGCTCCATGTAATTCTCATATTAAAAAAGAAAGAGAGATGCATGTATTTAACTGCATTTTTAAAGGCCATACATTAGCACCCATAGACCTTAACATCTGCATCTCTTGCATGATCATCTGCTGAGTGAATGTCACCTGAAGCCTGGTGTTGTTGTTCAGTGGCTCATCTGCACATGACGCCTCAGACCCACGGTGCTAGCTGATTTAATTGTAGACTTTCGTTTGCTGATATTTCTATTGTCTTGTTTTAAAAGTTCTTCCCATTAGGAATTCCCATCCGTACATGCAGAATGAAATTCTGAAATTTAAGAATGTGAGCTCAAGGATAAATGTTTAATAGCTAATATTGAAATAAAATTATAAGAAATTATAAGAAAAAGAAGAAAACCATTACTTTGGAGTAAGTACATCTTTATATAAGTATTTTTAAAGATTTCACTTATTTGACAGACAGAGATCATAAGTAGGCAGACAGACAGGCAGAGAGAGGAGGAAGCAGGCTCCTCCCTGAGCAGAGAGCCCAATTCGGGGCTCGATCCCAGGATCCCGGGATCATGACCCAAGCCAAAGGCAGAGTCTTTAACCCACTGAGCCACCCAGGTACCCCATTTATATCTTTATATCTGATATGCCACAGAGTGGGCTTTCCCATGTTTGAGCTTTAAGAGCAGGAAAAATAAAGCTTAGAAAAGTAACTATTGGTATTAAGTACTCACGGATATCGAGAGTGGCACAACTGTTTTCAGTTCATTACCAAGTGGGGAAAAGTAAGCTATGTGATGATAGGCCTTTCTGAAATTCCTTTTTGAAAATTTCCCAAAGATTCTTATGAGACTGTGAAATGTAGTATATGAAGATGGAATTGATGGGATATAGAAACCCATACCTGTCACAGGGACATGTGTGTTGCACAAATGGTACAAGCTGATTAGTAGAACAATCTAGTAGGTTAGGAGATTTAGTAGAACAAGTCTATTAGTCTATTATTAATTAGTAAAATTAATTAGTAGAAGAATTAGAATTAATTAATAGAACAAATCTATCGACAAGCTTATTAGCAGAATGATCACATGCTCTCAAAGACAAACATATTCACGATCACTGATCTGTGTTATTTGGATTAAAGAGGTTAATACAAATTCAGAAATATAGCAATTGTGTTCTTTTCTTCTTCCTCCACAGCTTTAAAAATGAAATTCTGAGAGAAATCCAGCCTCTCTCTCTTCAGTCAGAATGAACACAAAAAGTATCAGCCAGCTCCCTGGTTTCTGCCAAATTCATTTCATTATGCCAGAAGATACAAGACTGCAGATCACCATATAGAAAGAAGAGGTGAACTATTTTTAAGCATCTCTAAATATGTTGCAAAATGCTAGTGTGAAATAAGTTACAGCAAGGTCTCACAGGCTTTACTTGACCTTTCAACACCTTTCCACTGGTGCTAGAGAAAGTATTGCTTTAAATTCGGTGGAAGAACAGGGTTGGGAGAGCGGAAATAGTAACATAGTAAAGGTTCTGGAAATCCTCATCCATAGCCTGCCCAGAATGCTGACCAAACTTGGTATAGTACAGAACACCTCGTTCCACTCAAGTGCATAAAGAAAACATAAATAGGGGCGGCGGGGTGGAGGGGGTGGGAGGTTGGGGAACCAGGCGGTGGGTATTAGGGAGAGCAGGTATTGCATGGAGCACTGGGTGTGGTGCAAAAACAATGAATACTATTACGCTGAAAAGAAATTTTTAAACAAGCATAAATAATAAGAGCAAAACCAGCTTTTAAAAGTCTAGACAAAAAATAACTTTCAATGCAATGCAAGATTTTTATGATCTTAGAAACTCTCCACCAGAATTTGTTTGCTATGGCAAAGTGAGAACTGAATATAAATTAGTATGTTTTGCTAGTTTTGGATACACCTTAATCAAATAACTATTAAACTTCCCCTTTGAGTGAAGACCTTTCCTCTTGTTATTAGATTTTAGAAAGCTCAGGTTTTCCAATTTTAAAAGTCACTTTTTCTTCTGGAATGAAGCTGCTCACTTGGTCTTCTTAAAACTGGTTGAAAGCCATGAGGGTCACCTGACAAATGTGAAGCAGAATAAGTCATTTACCATGATCAGAAAAGTGATTGGGTCATGAAAAAGTGTAAATTTTTATTTCCAAGTGAATTATTACCTATACTGACTCTATTTAATTACATAAAGTTTTATTTAAATACTGGAATTTCTACTAACATGCGGAACACACGAATGGAATCGTCAGAATGTGTTCCGTATCCTGGAGGCCAAGCTCGAGATTCTGACTATCGCCCATGCCCTCCAACATGAACACCGGAATAGCATAATTTTTATCCATGTATGTAACAGACTTCCATTTCAGCGTTACTTTCTTCAAGGAAAGATTTTCATTTCAAATGGGCTTTAAAATAAATAGAATAAGATATTAACAAATAGTCATTAAATGTCGAATCTCAGGTAATTGTGGATTCTATAATGTAATATAACGAAGTCAAACATTGATACTTAAAATCCTATCAAGTAGTTATCAGATTATTTCATTGGTGTACAGAGACAGGGACAGATCAGACAGAATTTTCCTCCTTTGTTATACTTAACACAGATGACACAGTGTGCTTTATTGGACACAGGGTGCTTCCTGGTAACATTTTAACTCATATCTCCAGGACTCTTTGGAAAAGAGTTCCTGGGGAAACAAACAAGGGAATGTGGACTTGTCTGAAGTGAAAAAGGCTACTAGCCAGACGGACCTGCTAGTATCCTGTTTGATGTTGATGACCTGTTAACAGATGTTAACAGATGACATTAGTAATCCAGATCTTAGAGTTTTCTGAATACTGGTAAAGATAAGCTAGGCTTCAGTTAGGACCTGGAAACCCAAACTGAAATATACCAAAATTAATACAGCATATGTATTTCAGAGAGGTACTTCAGAAATACTATCTGATACCCTGAGTACTACATGGAGACTCTCCCCTCTTTCTTCTCTGTCCTCTCTCTCCTCATTGATCCTGCTCTTTTTAACTCATTATGTGCTGGATGTAATAAAATGTATGAAGAACACAGAATTCTGCAGCCAATGACATATATAAAAGTAAACGTGTAGTTAACTGAGACACTTGTGTCAAGATGCTGAACGTAGCCCGTGTACCATAGCCCCTCTCAGACTCTCATGTAATGTTACCTATATTTTGACATTTATTCTTTTGCATTTATTTAGAACTTTAAGTTCTCTAAACACCACTGTTCAGTTTTTCATTTTTTTATGTAAATGAAATCCTACAAGATGTATACATTTGGGTCTGGCTTCTTGCATTCGAATTTGTATCTGTAAGATCCATTTCTGTTGTATGGAGCTATAGTTTGTTGATTTTTAATGATGCATTGTATTCCATTCTATTAGTAAAATGCAGTTTATGTATGCATCCTGATGCTAAGGGGAATTCGGGTTGTTTCTACTTTTTGGTTAATACACAGAACGCAATTCTAAAGGGTTTGTGATATATCTCTGACACATAGATCCATTTATCAGTTTTTACTTTTATGTTTAGTGCTAATTTTTCAATGTGCTGTTGATTAAATCTTGGCCTATTGCCAGACCATAAGATATTTGCTTGTATTAATTTCTGGAACTTAATTATTTTGCATTTTACCTATTGATTTCTGTTGTGATTGAATTTTGTGTGTGATGGAAGGTGAACACCAAGCTTTATTTTCTTCCACAAGGTCATGCAATTGGTCTAGCACCATTTATTGAAAAGGACAATTCTTTCTCAATGTTTTAAAATACGATTTTTTTTTTTCCCCTTTAAATCATGTCCTGGGCTTCATCTAAACGCTCTTTTGAGTTCCACTAGTTTATTACTCTTTTTTAGGACCCCAAATCCTACATTATCAAAACTTTGGATATGCAGTAAAGCATATCTTCTTTTTTATCTTCTATTTGCCCCATGTCTATCCTTGGCCTTCAAAGTTTCATATCAAGTTAATGTCACTTGTAAAGTTCTATAATAAGAATGTAATAAAGTTTAAAATGTTGTCATTATATTGAATATATACAGTAACTTGGGGGAGTATTTACATCTTTCTAGTACTGAATTGTATTTCGTTTTCAGGTTTCTATTGACCTGAAAAGTTTGTGTTAAAGTTTTATTCTCTGTAATAGTCTATGAAACATTGGTATTACTTACTCATTTATTTATTCAGAATAGTTGCCTTAATCTGGAGTTTCCTTTGAGGGAGAATTTGAAATTAGGGATGTTTCTTTTGTGGTTACAGGAATATTAGATTTCAAATTTTCTTCATCGAGTTAATTAACTGTATTTTCCTAGAGGTTGTTGGTACTTGGCCTATTTTTTTTTTTTAATTAGAAGGAAGTTACTCATATTTTCTCATTTTTTAAGTATGTGTGATAGATAGTAACATATCTTTTACGTATTCTGATTTTAGTTTTATTTTTCTCAATTGTATTAGTCATTTTGAAAAATCAGTTTTTTAATTGACTTGTCCATTCTTTTTTAATTTTCAATATCATTAACTGCCATCTTTATCTTTAATTTTCTTTAATTTTTTCAGTTTGCTCTCTTTCTCTATAAAATAGGTATCTGCCTTAGTTCAGCATTTATTTTTTTCTAACATATAAATTTAAAGGTACAAATTTTCTTCCAAGTCTGGATTATTTCAGTTTTTTAAATTATTTAGTGCAAAATTAAAAAAAATAAAAGAAACATATAAATAAACTAGGAAAAAGCAATCAACAACAGTATCTATTTTAAAAAAGAAAAACAGTTAACTCTTTGGCAAAGTGCTGATAAAAAACCAGGAAACCCAAATGAATAACATTATAAATTAAGAAGTTATTTTTAATGAATATATTTTTATATATAAATTTTAAACTACTAAATTTGAAAGTAGAGATGTAAAAGACAATTTTAGATAGATATAAATGCCAAAACTGACTGAAGAGTTGCAAAGTTGATAACTTCAATACCATATAAGGCCAAAATACAGACAATAAAAGGAAATAAAAAATTAAAATAAATTCACTGCAACTGTTTGAAGAGCAATTGTAGAGATATGCAGAGTAAACTGTCAGAAAATTCAATAAGACAAAAGCAAAATGCTATTTACTTTTTATTTATTTATTATTATTTTTTAAAGATTTTATTTATTTGACAGACAGAGATCTACAAGTAGGCAGAGAGGCAGAGAGAGAGAGGAGGAAGCAGGCTCCCCACTGAGCAGAGAGCCCAATGGGGGGCTCGATCCCAGGACACTGGGATCATGACCCAAGCCGAAGGCAGAGGCTTTAACCCACTGAGCCACCCAGGCACCCCTGCTATTTACCTTTTAGAGAATGGAGCCCATCTATAAGAATTCCTGGGACTATGTAGTTTTTTTTTTTAAATATCCACATTAAATTGGTAGTAACATTTTGCATTTACAGTGTGGTCCAGAACAGCAAGTTCACGTGCTTGAAACTGGAACTAGCTCAGTCATCAAGCAGTATTTATTTGACAGTTTGTAAGAGAATTCTTCCTGGGAGCCCAAACACACAGAGAAGCATATTGATTTCCTAGGTTTAGTATGCAGTAGAAGAAGTGACAGGAATTTACTTACAAAACTCCTGGAGGGAGGCAGCCTAGCTCTAGACAGGACTCAATGCTGTCAACCAAAGTAGACAGATGATTCCTCCATGTTAGCAAATGATCACGCAGACTGAAGGCAATCGTGCCCTGAAGAAGAGGGGCAGTGCGGTGAGCCTGACCAAGAAGAATTTTCTATGGACTAGGAGTACTTTCCTTCTGTTTATACGGATGTCAAAACATGGATGCTATTTAAATAATTATTAAAAGTTCCTTTCTCCTTAAGGGTGGTAATCAACTTAAAGTTAAAATTAGCTTTAAACTTAAAAATGATTACTTGGGGGAGGGGGGCAAAAAAGGGAAGTCTTTTTTTTTTTTTTTTTTAAAGATTTTATTTATTTATTTTACAGAGAGAGATCACAAGCAGGCAGAGAGGCAGGCAGAGAGAGTGGAGGAAGCAGGCTCCCCGCTGAGCAGAGAGCCCGATGCAGGGCTCGATCTCAGGACCCTGAGATCATGACCTGAGCCCAAGGCAGCGGCTTAACCCACTGAGCCACCCAGGCGCCCCGGGAAGTCTTTTTTTAATGCTTTTTTTTTTCCCCACAAGAAAAATAATATCCCAAGGAAAAAAATGGCATTTAAAAAAAGTTCTAAGAAATAATAACTCTACTGGATCTTACAATCAAGTTTCTTTCTGTCACACAGTTTTAATGATTGAATCACTGCAACAGAGAGGTCTTTGGTATACCTCGCTGGGTTGAAATAATTGGGTATTCTGGGAATACAATCACAGAAGGAAGAACCAATTTTTCGGGAAAGTCATAAAGCAAATTTCCACCAATTATGCACATCCTCCCTGGCATGATTCTACAACTCCAAAGTCACATTCTCAGATTGTTGCAAGTTTCCAGTACTCATGGACACTGCATTCTGTCCCACCAAATATAATAGAAATAAAATAGGTCTATGAACATGTATAGTAAAATTAGCAGTAAATGCCCCTTAAGTAAATTGAAAGACATGTTTTCCCCAGGTGATCTGAATATTTTTAAATGTTTTTATACATTCCATCAAACATTTGTTCTCTAGAATATAGAGCTACTGTATCACCATGAACTAATGTATTTTTTCGAGATATTAATGAAATAGGTTTGGGTTTAAAACTTAGTCCTATGGTTAATAGGAAACAAGGTAGAAATAATCTGTTCCAAATACTGCCTCCTCACCTCGGGGATGTTTAAAAGAGAAGAGACGAGAACTCGGGTGTGGACAGCTCCAAATCATAAATAAATTAGACCAGTGGCCTTCAAATGTTTTTTGTTGCTGCTGCTGTTGTCCTTTTTTTTTGTTTTTTAAGATTTTTATTTATTTTTTTATTTGAGAGAGAGAACGAGAGAGCTTGAGATGGGAGAAGGTCTGAGGGAGAAGCAGACCCCCCATGGAGCTGGGAGCCTGATGTTGGACATGATCCCGGGACTCTGGGATCATGACCTGAGCCAAAGGCAGTCACTTAACCAACTGAGCCACCCAGGTGCCTGCTGTTGCCCTTTCTTGAGCTGGAAAGCTCTTAATTCAAAGAAATCTTTAGTGGAGATCCACCACATAACAAGAAAGCAGAACTGCTCTGGATAAAGCAGGTCTGGGTCACTGGGCCTGCTTTAGGCAGCTAAGGTCACACACCATGCTCACATGAAGTCTAAATTTTCATGGAGTCCCATAGATTGGTCACAAAAGGCTCTTTCTGATCCATCTATCTATCCATCTTATCTATCTTTCTGAAAAGATAACAACTTTTCCATTAACCTTTATTGCTAGTACAAATAATGACATTTCCTTTAGTTATGACTATACACTTGTTAAAACACAAATGTCCTTGCAGGGGTAATTAATTCAATCCATTAGCACTAAAATAAATTACTTTTCACAACCCTTATAAAACATACCCTACCCCGAAATATTACAGGAGAAACTTCGACTATTTAAATCAAACTTCTGCTTCATCAAATTTCTGTAAGATGCAGATCAGAAATAAACACCTGCATTTACTAGTAGATCTATCTTAGCCTAAGTGATAAAGAAAGAGAGAGAGAAAGAAAAAGAGATAAAGAAAGAAGAAGGAAGGAAGGAATGAAGGAAGGAAGGAAGAAAAAAGAGAAGTGTGTACTGTACTCAAAAGATAAAGCTATAATTGCATAGTTTTTTATTTTTGGAGCCAACAATTAATGGTGAAAATAATAGTTCAGATTGGTGGTTTGAACTCTCCATCACAAGTTAAACATCAAGTATGTGGTTTTGCTGATAGGAGGTTAAAATCAGCAGTTTAAATTAGTGAGAGAGAAAGTATTTTGTTCAATAAGTTGACCTTAAGTTCTTTAAATGTCATGTCATGGCTTTAAAATTATCCAAAAATAATGTTCTCATCTGTCTTACCCAACTGCCTTTCACTTCTCTCCCACCTGCTCTCCCTTCCTTGCCCACATTCAGATGAAAAGGGGGGGCAGAGTATGAAAATCATTTAAAACACAATGACTTATTTTTATGCTGGAAAAGGAATGTGTTAAGATAAAAGATTATCAGGGAATTCTTGACTTTCAGAATTCAGGAATATTTGCATGATATTTTGCAATGATATCATTGCAAATATTTTACAATGATATCATTGATATTTTTTGAGCCTTGGATTTTCACATTAGAAAAAAGATGTAGACTTTTCCCAGAGGAAAAAAATCACAGGTGCATACACATAATCCCATCCAACACACTCTCACCCATATCCATATACTCACACACAGACACTATTATACACATTTGCATATATTTTGGACTTGTACACATTAAAAAGACCCTTGTAAATTCATATGATTTGTTTAGAGAATCAGAATAAAAATTTCATTTAACCAGAGGTCAGCAAAATATGACCTATGGGAAAAATCCAGCCCAGTGGCTGATTTTATAAATGAGGTTTACTGGAATACAGCCTAACTTAGTTATCTTGTGTATTATTTATGGCTGCTTTCATGCTATAATTACAGAGTAGATACAGGACTATAGGACCCACAAAGCCAAAGTACTTGCAATCTAGCCATTTAAAGAAAAAGTTAGCAAAATCTAGAACAAAAAATTTTCATGTGTGGGGAAACAGAAAATTCGACTTGTAACCTATTTTTTTTTTTTTTTTTGGTAACCAATTTTTAAGAATGGTCTGATAGCAGGGCGAACTAAGACCATTTTCTGCCAAAAGATCCCACAATGATGGACGATATGGAAGAAAATTATAAGAAAATTATAAAATTGTAAAATAACTGCAGGGGAACCTGGGTGGCTCCGTGCGTTAAGCCTCTGCCTTCGGCTTGGGTCACGATCTCGGGGTCCTGGGATCGAGCCCTGCATCGGGCTCTCTGCTCAGCAGGGAGCCTGCTTCCTCCTCTCTCTCTCTCTCTCTCTACCTGCTTCTCTGCCTACTTGTGATCTCTGTCAAATAAACAAATAAAATCTTTTAAAAAAAATTTAAAATAACTGCAAGTGAGATTTCTACACATTTCTCCTGAGGCTGCCCCAAGGGACAGGAGACAGAGCTCCCCCCAACTGATGAAGAAGCCAAGAGGGAGGTTAATATGCACTCAGGGCCAAGGATCTATAGGAGGGGAAGGAGAATAAAAAACAAAATAAATTGCCACTTATGAAAAAAAAAAAAAAAACCCAACTTCTGGCCTATGCTACCAAAAAGTCAGAGTCTGAACTTACACTGGCTAGGCAAAATATTAATATGATCAAATCCACCTGCTCTACAGAAAGGTATTTCCACAATCAAGTCTTCATAGAACCGCCATAAATTAACCAATCTACATTTAAGATCAGTTTACAACCCAAAATTAAAAAAAAAAAAAGAATTCGCAATTAGAGATAGCATCCAAGACTGTCCATAAAGGAGGAACAGCACCCAGAAACTTAATAGAAAAATGTATGCCAAAACCAGTAACATACCTAAAAATAAACTTAACCAAAGAGGTAAAAGAACTGTACTCTGAAAATTATACAACACTGATGGAAGAAACTGAAGATAACACAAAGAAATGGAAAAACACTCCATGCTCTTAAATTGGAAGAACAAGTATTTTTTTTTTAATTTTCTTAAAGATTTTATTTATTTGACAAAGAGAGAAAGAGAGTGCACACAAGCAGGGGGAGTGGCAGAGGGAGAGGGAGAAGCAGGCTCCCCACTGAGCAGGGAGTCCGATGAGGGACTAGATCCCAGAACCCCAGGATCCTGACTGAGTTGAAGGCAGGCGCTTCACAGACGGAGCCACCCAGCTGTTCCAGAATAACAACTATGGTTAAAATGTCTACACCACCAAAAGCGATCTACAGATTTAATGCAATCCCTATCGAAATAGCAACAGCATTTCTCACAGAACTCGAACACACAATCCCAAAATGTATATGGAACCAAAAAAAGACCCCAAATAGCCAAAGTAATCTTGAAAAAGATAAAAACTGGAGGTCTCACAATTTCAGACTTCACGTTCTATTACAAAGCTATAATAAGAGTATAGTAGTAGCACAGAAACAGGCACACAGATCAACAGAACAGAAAGCCCAGAAATAAATGCATAATTATATGGTCAATGAATCTTCTAAAGGAGGAATGAATATCTGACCAGGAGCAAAACAGTCTCTTCAACAAATGTGTTGGGAAAACTGGCCAGCAACATGCCCAAGAATGAACCTGGACCACTTTGTTTCAGTGCACACAAAAATAAACTCAAAATGAATTAAGAACCTAGGTGTGAGACCTGAGAATATAAAAATCCTGGAAGAGAGTACAGGCAGTGATCTTGGACGTTGGCTGTACCAACCTTTTTCTAGATAGGCCTCCTGAGGCAAGGGAAATTAAAGCAAAAATAAACTATCGGGACTACATCAAATAAAAAGCTTCTGCACAGCAAAGGAAACAATCAACAAAACTGTAGGATAACCTACTGAATAGCAGAAGATATTTGCAAGTGACGGATCTGATAAAAGGTTAGGATACAACATATATATATATATATATATATATTTAAAGAAAAGTTCTACAACTCAACACCCAAAACCAAATAATTCGGTTAAAAAATGGGCAGAAGACATGAACATTTTTCCAAAGAAGACAGGTAGATGGCCAACAGACACATGAAAATACACTCAACATCACTCATGACTAGGAAAATGCATATCAAAACCACAATGAGATGCCCCCTCACCCCTGTTCGAAGGACTAAAAACAAAAATCAAGGAACAACATGTGTTGCTACCATATGGAGGAAAAGGACACTTGGTGCGCTGTTGGTAGGAATGCAAAGTGGTGCAGCCACTGTGGAAAACAGTATGATATTTCCTTACAAAGTTAAAGACAGAGCTACCTTATGATCCAGCAATCACACTATTGGGTATTAACCCCCAAAATACAAAAACACTAATTCAAAGGGATATGTGCACTCCTATGTTTACTGTAGCATTATTTACAATAGCCAAGTTACAGAAGCAGCCAGTATCCATAGATAGATGAATGGATAAAGAAGGGGTGTGTGTGTGTGTGTGTGTGTGTGTGTGTCCACATATTACACACAATGGATTATAATTCAGCCATAAAAAGAAGAAAATCTTGCCATATGCACAGCATGGATAGAGCTAGAGAGTATAATGCTAAGTGAAAGAAGCTGGAGAAAGATAAATACCATAGAACTCCCAATGGGTATTTATTATTTTAATTATTTTTTAGAGATTTTATTTGTCAGAGAAAGAGAGAGTATGTGCACAAGCGGGGGTGGGGGGAGCAGCAGGCAGAGGGAAAAGCAGGCTCCCTCCTGAGCAAGGAGCCTGATGCAGGACTCGATCCCAGGACCCAGGCAACACGAGCCGAGCCGAAGGCAGACACTTAACTCACTGAGCCACCCAGATGTCCCCCGGGTAGAATTTAAAAAACAAAATGAACAAGGGAAAAAAAAAGAGTGAGACAAACCAAGAAACAAACTATACAGAGCCAACCGATGGTCACCAGAGTGGAGGTGAGTGGGGGAAAAGGGGGGAATAGGCAATGGAATTAAAGAGTGCACTTACCACTATGAGCACTGAGTGATGTATGGAATTGTTGAACTGCTCACTGTATTGTACACCTGAAACTAATTTAACACTCTGTGCTAACTGTGCTGGAATTAAAATAAAAACTTAAAAAAAAAAAAAAGTGGTCCATAATCAATGAATGTTGGAACACTGGAAAAAAAAAAAAAACAGAAAATCCATAATCACTCTACAATGACTCAGCTTACAAACCTAAAAAAGCAAATATATTAAAAAGTTAGACACCAGGGAAACTGGCAAGGAGATGGGTAATATAACGATTAGAATTTCTGTAAGTTAAAATTCAGCTCCTGTAAGTTAAAAATTCAGAATACTTAGAAAAATGGGCAAAACTGAAGAGTATCTTTATAACCTCTGGAAAGTAAATAAGTAGCACTGGATCAACAGACCTCAGCACAGCCCATAGGGATTCCCCCAGATTCATTTACATTTATCCAACATAAAACACTGCACAAGTTTAAGGTGTATAATATTGATTTTATCCATTTATATATTGCAACGCTGTTACCAATGTATTAGTAGTTGGTGGTTCCATCACATCTAATAACTACCATTTCTAAAGGAATATAAAAAATAAGAAAAAAGGGATAAGAGACACCAAAATAGAATGGAAAATCACAGTATAAATTGAACAAAATGAAATAACTTTTCGAGAGGCAGTATTAAAACAAATAATAATTAGGGGTGCCTGGGTGGCTCAGTGGGTTAAGCCTTTGCCTTCAGTTCAGGTCATGGTCTCAGGGTCCTGGGACTGAGCCCCGCATCGGGCTCTCTGCTCGGCAGGGAGCCTCCTTCCCCCTCTCTCTTTGCCTGCCTCTCTGCCTACTTGTGATCTCTCTGTCAAATAAATAAAAATCTTTTTTAAAAAACCCAAATAATAATAATTTTCTAGAACTTTTGAAAATATTAATCTTCACATTAAAGAAGCTTAAGTTATTCTCTCCATAAATATATAGATAGGGAGATACGTGTATCTTTCTCCATACACATACACACAGGTGAGAACTCTTTATGTGTACATTATAGTAAAAAAGGGAGAAAATTCAAGCAAAGAATATTAAAGCCAAGAGAAAGGGTAGTAATTCTTAACAGGACATGACAAAAATTTAGATCAATGTCAGGATTCATGTTTACAATACAGACCAGACCCCAGAGAATGTTTCCCATATGCTCAGTAATAACAATTTAGGTGTTCATATGCCACTAAGGTATCATTCAAGACTAAGGGAAAAAAGAGCATTTCCAGACAGCAGAATGCACAAGAAAGTTTACTACTGGAGAATATGGTAGAAAGTGTTACACGTGGTTTATGTCAAGAAAAAACTAAGCCTAGAATGAAAACAGGAGATTTAAGAAGAAGGGGTGACAGAACAAGAAATCATTTTTTAAAAAATTATTTAGGGGTGCCTGGGTAGCTCAGTGGTTTAAGCCTCTGCCTTTGGCTCAGGTCATGATCTCAGGGTCCTGGGATGGAGCCCTGCATTGGGCTCTCTGCTCAGCAGGGAGCCTGCTTCCCCTTCTCTGCCTGCCTCTCTGCCTGCTTATGATCTCTCTGTCAAATAAACAAATAAAATCTTTAAAAAATATATCTAATTGAAAATTACTGTGCTATTTCTAAATAGGCAGTTGCTTCAAAATAATAAAGTTCATCAAAAAATGGAAATCGAAAATTCCAAAAAGGAATGGATAAAATAGGAACAACAATAACTGTTGAAGAGGGATCTGAGCACATATATCGACATGTATCCATCTTTAGACCTACTTAAAAATGAGGGTCATTAAGCATACTTGTCACAGTCAAGAAATCTGGAGATGTATGAGTGAGCTGGGGATGGGGAGCACAGTGGGTAACAGAATTAAATCTATTTATGGGAGAATTAGAGATGGTGGACACTTCTTTACTGATGAAGCACAGGAGGAAGTGGCCAGGCAGGACATCTGAAAACACTCCTGGATCCAGCTCTGGAAAAAAGCAAGACAGGCAGAAAGCTTGGGGGCAGGGGGGAGCAGGGATTGAGAGTGGTTTCTAGGAAGTCCATATATGGAACAAATGGAATAGGTGACACCCCTCCACTCACACTCTTGTTCCTGTATCCTTTGTCTGGCCATTTTAGATTCCATAGAGGACAGAGATAACCCCGAGGACAGACTTACCTATGTCAGTGGAGAACTACATGCTTCGGCATAAATTTATTACAATTCCTGAAAGAATGAGAGATCCTATGGTAGATGCTGCTTCCAGAATCCAAATTATCTTCCTATTGCTACACGCATGATGCAAATCAGCAGCAGAGTAAGGAAAGACCAAGAAGAACTAATAGCATGAAAGCAATGAAAACAATTAGAATTGCAGGCTTCAAGAGAATATTTAAACATTTCAAATTCCTATTTTCAGAATGACTCAAGAATGTTTTCGTTAGGGGCACCTGGGTGCCTCAGTGGTTTGAAGCCTCTGCCTTAGGCTCACGCAGGTCATGATCCCAGGGTTCCGGGATTTAGCCCCGCATCGCATCAGGCTTTCTGCTCAGTGGGGAGCCTGCTTCCTCCTCTCTCTCTGTCTGCTTCTCTGCCTACTTGTGATCTCTGTCAAATAAATAAATAGAATCTTAAAAAAAAAAAAAAAAAGAATGTATTGGTTACATAATGCCTGAATATTATACAAAATGAATTACAAAAAAAGTAGGATGGGGTGGGAAAGAGAGTTTTAAAATTGTATACTCATTATGTAAATTAAAAAGTTTAAACATTAAAAAATGTCTCCCAAAAAGGAGATTCTATTCAGAGTTTAAAAAAAAACTAGGAAAGATTAATTTTGAGAGAAATGCAGCCTAATGCAGCATTCCAATAGTGTTCATATACAAATGGCATGAATTTGAGCTATGGAGAAGGGGGGGGAAATGGAGAAGGAGAAATACCTACAGCATGAAGAGAAGGCATTTAGAAAAGCTGAGGGGGGGGAACTCCACAAATTTCACAATAAAAGGGACTGCTCAGTGCCCTTGAGAATAGGTGGAAAATATAACTAAATAAATCTTCCCCTTGATACATAGCTTTGAAATGCGGAGCATTAAGTTTCTAGAGAGAAAGTACATGAGAACTGCATCAGATTTTCATCAGAGTGGAATCTACAAATACAATTGTGGTGTATCTTTAACATTTTGATTGTAAAATACGACTTGGAACCCAAAATTCTCTGTCTACCAAGACCACCAGACAGAAATTGTACCTCCTATGTTTTCTGTCCTGCTGTGTCTTCCACACTCTGCGTATCTTCCTGCCTGCCTCTTTCCCTATCCTTATTTCTTTTTAAGGATGCTGTCTGAACATATTAATAAGAGAAATACAAGTGAAAAATAAAAT
Organism: Lontra canadensis; assembly: GCF_010015895.1. Taxonomy (NCBI): domain Eukaryota; kingdom Metazoa; phylum Chordata; class Mammalia; order Carnivora; family Mustelidae; genus Lontra; species Lontra canadensis. Next base: position 8,221,719 of record NW_022631047.1, on the reverse strand, counting down.
AAAGGAAGGCTGTACCCACAACAGTGACGTTCACCTAGAGTTCCAGCAAAATGGAAATGGTAACTTGGTATGTGCACTAAGGAGACCTTGAAATACAACATTAAAATAAGAACATAAGTTGAGTGACATCTAAAGGAAAAATCATCTTAAAGAAAAGGAACTGATTAAATACCAAAAATATGTATGGAATAAATCGTCCATGCTAAAGAAAGCTCACTTGACTTCAATCGAGGAGGACAGCATAAGGATGAAATAGAAATTCTGGAAAAAGACAAACAAGACAAACATGATTCGAATATAAAACAACTGTAACAAATCACACATTTGAGACCTTGATGACGAGTAAGAAGACAGAGTCCATTTCAATAAGATGTGAGTTCCATTCTTGAGCAGCTCAGAGCTAGGACACTGACCCACACAGAAACAACTTTGCCATCAGTCTACTACTGCTGTGCAAGTAGCATGGTTCTAAGTCATAGAATTTTAATATTTATTACTTTTCATCTTGGCAGGAAACTTCGATATTCGGCAGTGTAAATTTTAATCAACCTAGATAACATGAAAGCAAAGATTGTAATTGCCAGAAAAGGATGGGAAGGAGAAAGAACCTTAGAGGAACTTTCTTCATCTGAGAGGCAAATCAAGAGGCAGCATGTAAACCACTTAGGACAAAAAATAGAAGTTACAATGTATCTTTTAAATATCTCAGAAGTAAAAAATTTTAAATGATACTAGTAGTGACAGGATGGTGAATTTGATCTGCACTCTTAGCCATCCCAGAAATAAGTCATGAGAAAATTTCTAAAGACAAATAAAGAACATAGACCGTGTTACTCAGTGATACAGAGGTAACAGTCAGATTGGTGAGAAGTAGCACTGGACTGGGCTAGGACTCTGGCTTTCAATTATGATCCCTCATTGTTTTTGTGCCATGCATATACCCGTTGTATATTAAATATGAAAAAACAAATCAATGCACTGTATACATGTTTGTTTTTGAAGTTTTAATTATGAAATTAATAACTTATTACAGATATACTTCAATTATGGGCAAATTTATTTTTATGGGCCACAAAGGGATAATTTTCCTATGTTAACTTAAAATAAATCTATCATTTTCAGTAGTGACCTTTACTCACTCTCAATTTACTCACATGTTCTGCCTGTACTCAAATTTAACAGTTTGCATATAAATATTATAGTGTGCATTTCTTTATTACATATAATTGGTCTCAATTTGTCAGTGGGTACATAACAAAACTTAGTTCACATTGCAGTGGTGTTAGATAAAATACTGTCTTAAGTGCAATAGACAAGGGCTAAATGATTTTATCTAAATAAATCAATTACAGAGCAACTGACATCAATTCAACTTGGAAGATCATCATTGGCTTTACTTGAGCCAGTATTTATAATGAATTAATCAAGGATAATTCTTGAATATATCTGCCAACCAATAAACTCACCAAATAGATTATAACATTATACTTCTTTCACATTAAAAATTACGAACATGTTTAGTGATTTTAATCAATATTCATCTACTTTCTAATAAGAGCTAGTGTGGTTTTAAAATGGAAGAAGGCAGGGTGCCTGCATGGCTCAGTGGTTTAAAGCTTCTGCCTTTGGCTCCGGTCGGGATTCCAGAGTCCTGGGATCGAGCCCCTCGTGGGGTTCTCTGCTCTTCGGGGAGTCTGCTTCCTCCTCTCTCTCTCTCTGCCTGCCTCTCTGCCTACTTGTGATCTCTGTCTGTCCAATAAATAAATAAAATCTTTAAAATAAAATAATAAAATAAAATGGAAGAAGGCAAAGAATTGATAAGCCATTTTATAATCAGAAGCAATGACATGGAAAATACCTAAGTAGGAGGCTTCATGGGTGTGCAACTTAGAAGCTGAGGAGAACCTCTCACTCAGTTTCATGATCTGCTGTGGTTGTCTTGTACGTGTTAGACATTTAACATAAAGCCCCACATGTTTATTTTCTATTGGGTCCTACAAGTTATGCAGTTGGGCCTTCAACAAGTGGTGTGCTTAGAGAAAGAACACAAATATGCCTTTCTGGAAGAAAAATCTGAATTACTCTATTTTTATTCTCCTAAAGTCTTGACTTTTTCTCTTAATTTTTTTTTCCTACAGTTTTTATTTCTTGGGTCCCTAGAGACCAAAAGCAAAATTAATATGAATAATGACTGAGTTTAATATTTAAAATACATAGTTTAGAAAAGGCAAGGCTATATAGGGGTGAATTTTTTCCTAGAGTTTTAAATATTTTTTCTCTTTTATTTTAATAAGTCATTATTCAACATTTTCTTTAGCCCAGATATGGGTGTGAGGTCTAGAAGATATACACATACAAATAGTTTCCTCTGATGCTAAAAATGGAGACTTTTTTTGTGTCTGTGTCATGTTTTAGCTCTATTTAAAAGACTTTTGAGGGGCACCTGGGTGGCTCAGTGGGTTAAGCCGCTGCCTTCGGCTCAGGTCATGATCTCAGAGTCCTGGGATCGAGCCCAGCGTCGGGCTCTCTGCTCAGCAGGGAGCCTGCTTCCCTCTCTCTCTCTCTCTCTGCCTGCCTCTCTACTTGTGATCTCTGTCAAATAAATAAATAAAATCTTTAAAAAAAAAAAAAAAAGACTTTTGAAAACCAATATAAAGGGGCTCCTGGGTGGCTCAGTGGGTTAAGCCTCTGCCTTCACCTCAGGTAACGATCTTCAGGGTCCTGGGATGGAGACCCACTTCGGGCTTTCTGCTCAGCAGGGAACCTGCTTCCTCCTCTCTCTCTGACTGCCTCTCTGCCTACTTGTGATCTCTCACTCTCTGCCAAATAAATAAAATCTTAAAAAAAAAAAACCAATTTAAAATTTAAACATAGATTATGTCATACCTCTGGCCATGTAGGCTTTAGAAATAATATATTAGAATTAATTTGCTTTATTATTCCTTTACTCTTAGGAAATAAGAACCTTAGCTTTATCTAGACTATAATTATTTTTCTAAACTAATTTAGTCCTAGTGTTCCAAGATCAAAGGCCAAGTATGTACATGAGGTAATTTGCTATCTCCCCCAATGGGTAGGAGAGAGAAAATTATCCACCTGTGGCCTCAGTCTTTCAAGAAAGCTGGTAAAAGAGGCACCTGGTTGGTTCAGTGGGTTGAGCCTCTGCCTTCGGCTCAGGTCATGGTCTCAGGGTCCTGGCATCGGTCTCTCTGCTCCGTGGGGAGCCTGCTTCCCCCTCTCTTCCTGCCTCTCTGTCTACTTGTGATCTCTCTTTCTGTGTAAAATAAATAAAGAAATCTTAAAAAAAAAGAATGCTGGTAAAAACATAAAGAAGCAGATTAGTTAATCTAAAGTAGTTGTTTAGTTGATCATGGTATCCACTGAAAAATTACCAACACCAAAGCTTACGTTTTAATTATATTCATTAATTAGAATCTGAGGACTTTACGGTTATCTCACCTAAGTTTCTCTGAAGATCAGAACTCTGATTACTATTGAAACACAGGGAACATAAGTTTCAAATACGGTGTGCTATATATGGGCTATCTTATTTTACCTAAGAGTAAGAATTTTTTCCCTTAAATTGGACAGCTACGAATAGAAGAAGGAAACGTGACCGTTCTCTTATACCATACACAAAGATAAACTCAAAATAGATAAAAGACCTCAATGTGAGGCAGGTATCTATAAAAATCCTAGAGGAGAACATAGGCAGTAACCTCTTTGACACTGGCCACAGCAACTTCTTTAAGACATGTCCCCAAAGGCAAAGGAAACAAAAGTGAAAATGAACTTTTGGGACTTCATCAAGATCAAAACTTCTGCACACACACACACACACACACACACACACACACAGCTTCTGCACGGCAAAGGAAACAGTCAACAAAACAAACATTCCCACGGAATGTGAGAAGACATTTGCAAATGATGCTATAAAGAGCTGATATCCAAGATCTGTAAAGAACACCTCAAACTCAACATTCAAAAGACAGATAAACACATCAAAAAATTCGCAGAGGACATGAGCAGACACTTCTCCAAAGAAGACATACAAACGGCTGACAGACACATGAAAAAATGTTCATCATCATTAGACATCAGGGAGATTCAGATCAAAACCACTATGAGATACCACCTTACACCAGTCAGAATGGCCAAAATCAACAAGACAGAAAACAACAAGTGTTGGAGAGGATATGGAGAAAGGGGAACCCTCTTACACTGTTGGGAATGCAAGTTGGTGCAGCCACTTTGGAAAACAGTGTGGAGATCCCTTAAGAAATTAAAAATAGAGCTACCCTATGACCTTGCAATTGCACTACTGGTATTTACCCCAAAGATACTGATGTAGTGAAAAGAAGGGCCATCTGTACCCCAATGTTCACAGCAGCAATGGCCACAGTAGCCAAACTGTGGAAAGAGACAAGATGCCCTTCAACGGACAAATGCATAAAGATGTGGTCCATATATACTATGGAGTACTATGTCTCCATCTGAAAGTAGTTTTATTTTTTATTATGTTGACATTTAATGACCATAAAATTATTTGAGTTCAGATGTTAATAGACTAGATGTATATATTGATAAATATGTACAAAGGTATATCCTCTATTGAATTTAACTGGTCTATATGTTATATATTGGCATAGAATTTTAGATGATTTTAAGATCAAAAGTATGTGTACACACACATAAGCACATGTGTGTGTTGTACAGGCAGAAGGTATACCCTAGTGAGTTCATCCTGTTTCTCAAAACAAAGCTTGGATACAAATCTCAGCTCCTGACAGACACTTCTTTGCAATCCTTTTTTTTCTTATCAGTACAGCATTTGTTCTGTCACTATGACCTTGGCACATTTATCAGAGACTGTTTCTTATAGTTACCATTCACTCATCAAGGACGTGCTAAATAAAACTAGATTAAAATACATTAGTCTATGGTAATTTTCATTATTTATTAATATATGACTATGTTGGGGGAGGCTGGGTAACAGAGTAAATTGGTTTTGGTGAAAGTTTTGGAAAATGCACTTTAACCCAAATGAAAAATATTTTACTGCTGAAATTTCAAATCTGTGGCTTGTCGCTCAACAAGTATTTTATATATAGGAGCCTTCTCATTTTTTATCTCCCAGTAAAGTTAACCATAATATTTAAGTATCATGTGTATTATGTAAAAATAATTTTACATACATATTATGTAACAGCAGGTATTTTTGTCTGATTATAATTTGTATCACACACACACGGCACACACATGAAGTAACAGCACTAAAAATGTAAGAACTAGCTTTCAGATTTTCCTAACCTGAGTTTTATATCCTTGCATTTTTAGGGATCATGAGACTGACTGCCTCAGAGAAGGTATTGGCTTGTGGGTTTTTTTTTTTTTAAGATTTATTTATGTATTTGAGAGACAGAGAGCAAGCGAGCAAGCACACAGAGGGAGAGGGAGAAGGAGAAGCAGACTCCTCACTGAGCAGGGAGCCCGATGCAGGGCTGGATCCCAGGACATGGAGATCATGACCTGAGTGGAAGGCAGTCGCTTTACTGACTGATCTTGAGTTCAACCAGATTTGTGTTTACGAGTAAAAGTTTAAACGCTGCTACATACAGATAATAATTCAAATAAACCTAACAACTGTAATTTTTTTAAGTGTCACAATCATTGGGCCAAATAGACTAAAGTGTAGGTTTCTAGGAATATTTCTACCAAAAATATAATGCTACAAAGATGGGTAGAAAATAGAATTGCTCTGAATAATACTTTATGAAAAAAACAAATGAAGGTCACTTCTCTGGTACCACATTATTTCATTAATTTAGAGAAAATACTGTGTGCCCTGCTACACATTTTTTTTTTTAAAACAAATTTTTAGGTGGTGCATATACTCGGGAAATAGCCCAAATCATTCTTTGTTGACAGAGGAAAGTTTTACGTTACTACCTACTATTGAACTAGGTTTCAGTTAAAACACCAGTACATTACTTCTTTCTCCGTGAGCACCTTAGGAGACTTATCGCACATGTTTATGTTTTAGAGATACAGGTTAAATACTTCTTTCCAAATTCAGCTATAAACAATATTGAAATTGGTGCTTAGAATTCTCATTTAAGTGGCTTATACTTTTCTATGTTTCTTCATTAAAATATCTAAACAGTGAATTCTGGAACACTGAAAAGAAATTTTAAAAAGATAAAATTTTTAAAAAATCTATTGTTCCGTGCACACTCCAAATCTTTATTAACAGAACTTGATACTTTCCCACCTCGTCTTTTCATTCACTCTCTTACTGTAGAGACGCACAAAGAAAGATACATGTTGGTGTTGACTGTATTCTAGTGTGTGCATTCATCAATTAAGCCACCTCGGATTAAACAAATCCACACGGAGATAAATTACATATAAAACCATTCCAGTACTTCTTGCAGCACGTTTCCATCACCGTGAGAGACAATGTCCTGAGAAAAGAGCTGAAATGATCACCACTTCATTTTACCTCCTGCTTTGATTCACACTTCAAGAAGAAACATTTCTTACCACTACCAGTATGGCTATTTTTGTTTAAGCAGAATTAAGACATGAATCCTCTAACTATAAAATGTACATTGATAAATCAAGGATTTAATATGTCTACTGGCCACAGATTGCAACGCCGTTCGTAGTGCACCTGTGAGAGATGCACACTGTGTTGGATCAGAACGCTATGATTCATACCAGATTAACTCAGGCACTATGTTAGCATTGATGTTTTACACATTGTACGGTTTGGGAGCTTAAGAATCATTTTTGAGCATAAAGAATATTTAGTGTAACATTTTATGAAAGCTACACAGATCATTTTACTGGGATAGCAGTAAAACAGGTCTGTGCCTGATGAAGCTGTGTATGCCGTATTTTATGGAGAATCGTAGAAGGATTCTTTCTTGGAACTGATAATCATTACTCTAAAATGAATTACATTCTAATGTATTTTAAAATAGGGCATTCTACTGTATTCTTCTAAACCTTTCTAAGATAGGCAAGGTAAATAGTTATCCAAAAAAAGGGAGTTTTCTTTTTTTTAATTTTTAAAGATTTTTTTAGTTATTTATTTGACAGAGAGAGAAGTCACAAGTAGGCAGAGAGGCAGGCAGAGAGAGAGGAGAAGCAGGCTCCCCACTGAGCAGAGAGCCCGATGTGGGACTCAGTCCCAGGACTCTGAGATCATGACCTGAGCCACCCAGGCACCCCAAAAATGAGTTTTCTTATGACAGCAGATGGGCTAAATAGAAAGCAAACCATTTTTCAAAGAAATAAACTGAAAGAAAGCAAGAGAAAGAAATAAAAGAAAATAAACTTTTAAAAAAGATTATTTGACACACAGAGAGAGATCACAAGTAGGCAGAGAGGCAGGCAGAGAGAGAGGAGGAAGCAGACTCCCCGCCAAGCAGAGAGCCCGATGCAGGGCTCGATCCCAGGACCCTAAAATCATGACCTGAGCTGAAGGCAGAGGCTTAACTCACTGAGCCACCCAGGCGCCCCCAAAATAAACATTTTTATATGTAACTCAGAGTTGCTGGAGGACACTCATATTCATGTTTTCCCTTGGAGGAAAACACCAGATTTCATTTTCAAGCATGTGCGAGATCAGAGAACAATGGGGAAGCCCATTCAGTGGTTTTTGTTCAGCTCCTCAAATATTTGGGATCCACCACAGTGGGAGCTAAACATCCTGAACTCTTTCAACCTAGCCTGGGCTTTGAGAACCTCTGAAATATTGTGCTTAGAAGGATTGAGGAATATATTCAAATCATACTAAATATGCATTTTAGTGTAGATATAGTGTCATTCTAAATATACATACACATTTATGATAAACACAAGTCTGGGAAGCTATAGATCAAAAATTAACACTGACTATAGCTGCAGTGTGATTACAGATGTGTTCTCCTTTCTTGCTTTTACAAATGATAGTCCTTTCAACAAAAACTCTATTCATTTATAAATGTTTAGTAACAACTACTATATCGAAGCTATTGTTTTAGGTTCTGAATAGTGAACACAATAGTCTTTATTATGTTGATTGTAAAATTAGAGTAATTTCTATTTGAAAATATAAATTTGATATGGTGACAATTTTGTAGAATTTTGTACCAGGATTATTTCTGCCTGGTAAGAATAATTCTTTATTCTTTCTGTGGTTGTTAAAAATGTTCTAAAATACAATAAGACTATTACAAAAAATCAAAAACTGTCTTAAATGTTACATTCATCTCAAAATTATGATTTATATTTGTCTGTTCCAATTGTTCTATCATCTATCACTTAAAAAACTCTTATTCTGGAAATATTACCACCTTGACAGCCATGTTTTTCTTCCACACTATTTTCAATCATTAGTGTCTTTTTGATTTTTGAAAGCTCAATTTCTGCCTCATTTACAGTAACTACATGAATGCATCATTTTATTACTAAATAATTTAAATTTTGCTTTATTCACTCACTTTCTTTTTCCCTTACATTCTTTTCCTCTCATCTCTGTTCTTTCCTTATGAATTTTTGCTTGAATTTCATGAATTTGTGTTCTACTATGAACTTAAAGTAACTTAAAAATGAATTTAAGTTTTTGTTTAAATCCCAGCTATTTAACATACAGTGTAATATTAGCTGCAGGTGTACAATATAGTGACTCGACACTTCTGTAAGCTACCCTGTGCTCATCATGACAGGTGCCCTCCTTAATCCCCATCACCTACTTCACCCATTCCCCCTCGTAACCATCCATCTTTCTCTATAGTTAAGGGTCTGTCTCTTGGTCTCTCTCTCGCCTTTACTTGTGCTTACGTGATTTTTAAATTCTACACATGACTGAAATCATATGGTATTTGTCTTATTCTGACTGGCTTGTTTCATTTAGCATTATTTATTCTAGCTCCATCCACATCGCAGTGAATAGCAAGTTCTGGTTTTTTTTTTTTGATGGCTGAGTAATATCCCACTGTATTTTACTCAGCCATAAAAATAATGAAATTACACACACACACCACCCCTTCATCCATTCATCAGTTGACAGGTGGTTGGACTGTTTCTGTCATTTGACTATTGTAGATAATGCTCCACATATCCCTTTGAATTGGTATTTTTGGACTCTTTGGGTAAATAGTAGTAAAATTGCTGAATTGTACAGTAGTTCTATTTTTAACTTTTTAACCAAACTCCATACTGTTTTCCAGAGTGGCTTTACCATTTTATACTCCCACCAACAATGCAAGAGGGGTTCCCTTTGTCCACATCCTTGCCAACACCTGTTATTTCATCTGTTCTTGACGTTAGTCATTCTGACAGGTTTGAGTTGATAGCTGATTGTAGTTTTGTATATCCCTAATCATCAGTTATGTTGAGTATCTTTTCATGTGCGTGTTGGCCATTTGTAGGTCTTCTTTGGAAGAAGGGCTGTTCATGTCTCCTGCCATTTTTTTTTTAATTTTTTTTGTGCCCATTTTTTAATTAGATTATTCATTTTGGGGTTTTAAATTTCTTAAGTTCTTTATATATTTTGGGTACTAACCCTTTATCAAATATGTCACTTGCATATATCTTATCCTATTCTGCAATGTGCTTTTAGTTTGTTGTTTCCTTCACTGTGCAGAAGGTTTTGACAAAGTACTTGATAACAACATGCCAAAGAATGAAAGTGGACCATTTTCTTAAACCATACACAAAAATTAATTCAAAATGGGTTGAAGACCTAAATGTGAGACATAAAACCATAGGAGAATATGGAAGTACTATAGAACTCAGGAAGTAAACTCTGACATTGGTTATAGCAACTTCTTTCTAGATATATTTCCTGAGGCAAGGGAAACAAAAGTAAAAATAAAACAATGGGACTTCACCAAAGGGAAACAAAAGTAAAAATAAAACAATGGGACTTCACCAAAATAAGTTGTCTTCTGATTATTAATCAACTACCTTTTCTAAAGTGTGGCCTGGCTCCCTCTTCTCAGATTGACAGATCTTTTTACTGGTCAAGCAGATACACCCCGATGTCCTTTATATGTGTGTCATTGTTTTTTGGTGATTGTCCCTTTTTTTTGATTTGCATAGTATATAATCAGAGTAATTTAATACATGTTTAGCAAGATATAAGAATTGTCCACTCAATGACCTCCTATAAGATGACTTGTTCTTATTTTTACTCTAATAGCAGGAATGAATGTTTATATGGAGTGGCCCCAAACTTATCAACTCTGTATTTTTTTCAGTGTCTATTAGACTCAGTTGGGAAGGCTTATTGCCTGATTCCTTAGAAAACATAAGCCTGTATTTCCCAGTATACATGTTACACGGTCTTTTCCTTTTTCTTCTTCTTCCATTTCCAACAGTTTGCTCAAGGAAACTATATTTGGGGGCATGCAGTTAGGAGTGACTAAAATACCCACAGTGGGTATTTTAGCACAGGTACTGATATACTGATTTTCACTGTAGTTTCAAGTACAACTAATTTAAGACCAGATCTCCACGTGCCATTTTAAAATAGTACCAGGCTAGTAAAGAATCACTAAAGAATGCCATTTAAGACCCAGTAATTATTTCAAGACAAATAATATTTAAAGTCATAGTTATTTTACACCATTAGAAAATAGACATGGGAATATGAACCCTGTGAGTACAGAAAAGTAACAAGTCCCCTGCTAGATGAGACCCATGGTGGATTTAACCTCTAACAGAGAAGTGAGAAGAGGAAGAAACTTCCCTAAATGCTGTTAAGAGGAAAAGAGCTGAAATTTAAACATGGGATATTACTGTCTGTCCCTGGAGTTGAGGCAGGAGAAGTAAGGGTCACTTGTTGTCAAGGGACAGCAAGGGGCCTGGTAGAGTAAGGATGTATGCAGAGGAACAGGAGAAAGTTAACAGGGGGCTGAACCTTACACAATGCATCAGGCACTCTACCCTTCAATCCCAGATGAGTAACTTGGCAGATGAAAAAGTCTCATTTTTTTTAAAGATTTTATTTAATTATTTGACAGACAGAGATCACAAGTAGGCAGAGAGGCAGGCAGGCGGGGGCGGGGGGGAACAGGCTCCCTGCTGAGCAGAGAGCCCAATGAGGGGCTCAATCCCAGGACCCTGAGATCCTGAGCTGAGCTGAAGGTAGAGGCTTAACCCAGGTAGAGGCATCCAGGTGTCCCCAAACAGTCTCATTCTTATGGGAAATAATTTTTATCAGTTTTTTTATACAAAGCCCCTCACATGTAATGAAATATTAAGATATGTGAAAACATATTACTATCATAATAATGCTATCCAACCCAGAAATGTCCAGATGTTGGAATTATCAGAAGTGGATTAAGGTAATTACAATTAACATGTTAAATAATTTAGAGAAGTAAGCAACACGAGGGAATAAATAATGTTTTTCAATAAAGAGATGGAAATTTCAGAAACACTAAATGGAAATACTATGATAAAAAAATCACATTAGGCATTAAGATTTATTTTGGGGGGCTTTCAAGAGAACTGTAAATAGCAGATAAAGATCAATGAATACATACATTTCAGACAAAATGTGGAAGAATTTATCTCCAGCAGACCTGCTAAATAAAGTCCGTTAAAAGAATTTCTTTAGACTGAAAAGAAAAGATGCCATATAGAAAACTAGTTCTGAATAGGTAGCAATGCCTGGTAGAATAAATACATGGTAAATACAACAATCTCAAAAAAAAGAAAAAACCTCTTCAAAAATTAGTAGTTGGTCTCATTAATATCCTTCCTCCAGTCTTTAATTAGGCAAAGGAAGTCAGTAAATATATAGCAGATTGGAAGAGCTGTACCATTTTGACTCAACTGATATTATATAACATCACACTGAATATTGGTAAAATACACATTTCTTTCAAATGTACTAGAAATACTCAGTGATAAAAGCCATATGCTGAGCCACAAAACAGTCCCATTTTGTTAGAAGAGAATTTGTACAGAATTTGTTCTGTACTATAGTAGTATCCAATTCTAAGCCACTAAGTAGTATTAATCTAGAAAATCTCCACATGCTTGAAGATTATACAACCTATTTCTAATGGATCATGGGTCTGAAAATAAAAAACCTCAAAAATAATTGAGGAAAACACAACTTATTAAAAGTTGTCTCATAAGCTAATTAGTGCTTAGCACTAAATGCAATAAAGAAAAAGGAAAAAAGGAGTCCAATCTAGGATATAAACTTCCGCATTAGTGGAGGGATGCCTAGCTGGCTCAGTGGGTAAATCATGTGACTCATGATTTGAGTTCAAACCCCATATTGGGTATTGAGATTACTTAGCCAAAAAAAAAAAAAAAAAAAAAAAAAAAAAAAAAAAAAAAAAAAAAATTCTTAAAGAAGCTAGTTGAACAAAATAATCCCAGAGTAAGTCAAAGTTGTTAACATAAAAAAAAAACCTTTCTACATATTTATTCCATTAAAATTAAAAGTATTATATGCTAACTGCAAAAGATGTGGCGAATGCACTTGAGAAAATGCAACATATATTCACGATAAAATTGCTCAGTAAAATGGGACGCCTGGGTGGCTCAGTTGGTTAAGCGGCTGCCTTCTGCTCAGGTCATGATCCCAGCGTCCTGGGATCGAGTCCCGCATCGGGCTCCTTGCTCTGCAGGGAGCCTGCTTCTCCCTCTGCCTCTGCCTGCCTCTCTGTCTGCCTGTGCTTGCTCACTCTCTCTCCCTCTGTCTCTGACAAATAAATAAATAAAATCTTTAAAAAAAAAAAATTGCTCAGTAATTAAGAATACTAGTAAATTTTCTCAACCTCTTAAATTAAATCTGAAAAACAAAACTGAAACCCAAAGCTATGGCTGATACCCTAATTAATGCTGAAATACAGACCATCTTACCCATGATCAGAAACAAAACAAGATGTTTCAGTCTTACCAGGGATATTAAACAGTGTATCCAAGACCATATAGCTAGTTCAGTAAGTCAATAGTCCTAAAGTCAAATAATACCAAAAAATAATATTTTAATAGCTAAGAAAATAAGAACCAGAATGGCATTTTGAAAATAAGATATTATGAAGACCAAACAACCACCACCACAAGAAACCATATAAGAAATAATCATCTAAGGCTCTCATTCTCATGTTTTCCATATATATAGATAAATAAACACACACACGTATCTCCAACTCTTGTCAATATCAATATTATCTGAGGTTTTCCAAAATTAAATGTAGCAGCTGAGCTCTGTTTTCAGTGTGATGTCTCTACTATCAGGAAATTATGGCACATATGTGGGGTTTCTAATTCATCTGTAATGCTTTCTCAGAAATTTCAGAGTCACTGAAGAGAGGTGACTTCACAGTCTTGGCTTCAAAGAGGACCATAAAAATAGCTCTTGACCCATTTATTAAAGTATGTTGTACTCTTAGGAGTCAGTTAAGAAATTAAATGATATATTTCAAGCTGTAATACCTGGAGAAAATAAGGAAACAATTTAACCCCTAATGAAATTAAGTTTGGGAATATATAGATTTATGGATTATGGCTTTATATAAGATAATCAGACGGTTATTGTAGCACATAAACATGAAACCTTTCTTATGTAGAGTAGTAGAAAGGTCATCTTTTAGTTGCATAAAGCAAATATTTTCCTAACTCTGTTACATCTCTAACTTATAATAATTACTTGTTTCCATGCCTCCTTTCATATTCTTTTGTCCACTCCCAAGGGAAACTCATAGGGTACTATTATCCTACTTGGCCTCAGACTGAACACAGTTCCTAACTCAATATAATAGTTTTGAATTTAATTTAACTGGATTTTAAGGACAAAGCAGATATCCCTAAATTCTAGAGAGAGAACAAGACTTGTAGGACCAAAGGTAAAAACATGGATCAACTAGAAAAGCCAACACACAAGGAGGATTTGGACATGATAGTATTTAAAAAAAAAAACTCTGAAAAACATTGTAGTAGCCAATTACAGAAAACAAAAACAAAACAAAAGCAATTTGTTCAGCACAATGGAATATTTTGATAGTTAAAACATAAGGTTAACCTTTCACAGGACAACTATTTATATACACATAAGTCCATTATGCATTCTGAAGAAAAATTTGGGGAAAAAAATGGACTTGAGTATCTATATAGAGGTCTCCTTCTGCTGTTGAAAGCATGATCATTTTGAGATTGCATGGAGTAAACCCTCAGGGGTCCCTCAACAATCTTCAGGTGAACTGTTACATTTTGGATTATAGGGAATAGGGACAAATTACCTCCTCTTAGAATGGAGCAATGGTATAGTCACTTGGAACTGGATTTAAGTAGCAGTGGTGCAGCACTGAAGACTTACATAAAAGTTTCAAGTACGGACCAATATTTTTTGAAACTAAAAGGTAACACGTTGGCTCCTAAATTCTACCAAGTCTTACTTTTGTTATTCTTAGCCAGAAATATCAGTATTCAAAGCATAGACTGTATATTTCAAAATTTGACATTAATTAGGCTGAAGACATTTTTTCACTGACAGGTTTGAACTTTTCGGATAACCATGAAATTAAATTTCATGAATATAAAGCAGAGTGAAATTAGTTCATTTTTGGAGAATTAATGAATTTTATCAAATTCCTTTAAAAGTTTTTATTAATAATACCAACTATCTACATACCCACTTTTTACTAAAATCATTCTATAATGTAAGAACCCTGAGGTCAGAACTGTGTTTTTGTTTTTGTCTGACAGATACATACATATTATAGTAATAGGTAATCTCCAAAAAAGTCAATATAGAACACAAGAAGGGCTATTCATTTAGTACTCCTTAAACAGAAGCAAAATTGTCATGCATAGAAATAAATACAATTTAAGTTTAGGCTCTGCATATACTAGTACCATTTTAACAAAACTAAACACAATCTTGGTAGGAAAAGTGAAAGTTACATTTATATGGTCACTTAATGAATTAAAAAATTTACATATCTACCATTTGTTCTTAAAGTCATGGTGAATGTGTTGAAAGAAAAAAAAAGTTCTGTCCTCTAAAAGGTTTTAATTTATATAAGGACATCAGAGGATATGTAAATCTTGGAGCAGAAGGAAACGTTAGTATTTCCTTTGTATCTTAAATGTCATTTATGACACAGATCAGGAAGCCAGATGCAGTGATATTTTCTAAAAATCAAGGTGATCTATGTGCTTTTTATGACCACACATAGTCTGGTTTCTGAATGATTTATGGTCTTCTCAAACCAATGAAGAAGTTAATAATAACAGTATTTCTTTGAAGGAGTTTTTCATTTCTTGTATAGCTATTTAAGTGACTAATATAAGTATAAACCAGGTAAAATTACATAGTTGCATAACATAAAATGCATAACATTTTTAAAAGTGTAATTAAAATATTAAAAATAAAATAAAAAATTAAAATTAAAATAAAGTATTAAAATAAAAAATATTAAAAATAAAAATTTAAAAAATTAAAAATACTAACTGTATTATCAGAAGACCTAGGTCTTTCCTCATCTTTCCTAGGAACTAGAAAATTACCTCTGTTAAGTTTTCTAGACTCTAAAATTTTGAGTCTAGAAATGTGGTCTAATTCACAACATGAAGAAGATCATATGTGCCCAGTGTGATAGCATTTTTTAATGAGAAAAAAATGCACAGTATACCTAAAATATTGGGAAGGTTAGAATTTCTGTAGAGAAATAATAGTTCTAATGGTTCTTTGTCTCTTATCCTGAACTACACAACTTATTTTCTTTTGCAGAAATCAACCAAATTCTCCATGAATTACAAAAATAACATTTATTTTTAACCCATGTTATGTGAAGTCTGCTGGATGGCTGTAGCTCAGATAGTTGGTTCAATTTTTCTAGGTTCTGTTAATTTGACCAGTTTATACAAAATCTGAAATGGGATGTCCAAATGAAAATACTCCTTAAAAACTAATTAATGCATATATATTAGGAATGAATTTTATAAACATGCTTCCTTTTATGTTCTCTTTGCCTAAGACAGCACTCTAAGTAGTAAAATGTTATTCATTGCCCTTCTCAAAATGATGTTATTATTTTATAAGAAACAGTCCCAAATTTCCATGCAGATTGTCCTAGAAAATCTGTGGTTTTGTTTTTTTTTTTTAAGATTTTATTTATTTATTTGACATATGGAGATCACAAGTAGGCAGAGAAGCAGGCGGAGAGAGAAGAGGAAGCAGGCTCCCCGCTGAGCAGGGAGCTCGATGCCGGGCATCGATGCTGTGCTGGAAGCCGGGACCCTGGGATCATGACCTGAGCTGAAGGCAGAGGCTTTAACCCACTGAGCCACCCAGGTGCCCCATGTGTTTTATTTCTTTCCGTGAGTCCCTGATTGCCAACAGCTAGACTCCTTTTTGAA
This sequence comes from Lontra canadensis, assembly GCF_010015895.1. Lineage (NCBI taxonomy): Eukaryota > Metazoa > Chordata > Mammalia > Carnivora > Mustelidae > Lontra > Lontra canadensis. Next base: position 8,205,339 of record NW_022631047.1, on the reverse strand, counting down.
TTCAACTTCTTAGAGTCATTAGTAAGATGAAATTAGTAACATCTCACTTGCAGTATTAACATTCTGTCTCAAACTTGTTCTCTTAAAGCAACTTCAGTAGGTATATTTTCTACCTCCTGCTTTAGCCAGGCTAACACTTGTAACTTCACCAAAACAAACTATGGTCCACTACTTTTTCAATTTTCTTTAACAGTAAACTTTATAAGCCCCTAGTCAGGTTACAAAGAAAAAAATTACAAAAGACACAAATTACAAATATCAGAATTTGGAAAGTGTCCATCACTACTGATCCCATGAACATTGCAACATTAGTAAATGAGTATTATTAACAACTCTATGCCCACCAATTTGATAACTTGATGAAATAGAACATTCTCTCAAAGTCATCATCTAAAGAAACTCCCACAAGAGGATGTATAATCTGAACAGATCTCTACTAAAACAACCAATTCAGTGATTAACAACCTTCCTAAAGGAAATTACCTGTGGCAGGTGGTTTCACTAGTGAATTCTGACAAACATTTCAACAATAATACCAGTTCTCCACAATCTACCCAAAAAATAGCTAGCAAACACTTTCTAAGTCATTCTGTGAAGTCAGTATTACTCCAATAGCAAAACTGGATGGCAACATGAAAAAAAGAAAAACTACAAACCAAGATGTTTCATGAAAACAGATATAAAAACCTACAACAAAACATGAGTAAATAAAATTCAACCCTGTATGAAAACAGCTATACACCACGAACAAGTAGAATGGATTCCAGGTATATAAGGATGTATCAACATTTTAAAATTATTATAATCCATCACAACATGTTAGACACGAAAAACTATATCGATACAGAAGAATTATTTGAAAAATGTAATACCATTAATTATTAATAAAAGAAAAAACTTCCAACTAGACATAGAGGAGAAAGTAATCAAGTTGATTTAAATGAAAACTAATGTCCTATTTAGTGGCGAGAAACCAGACACTTTCCCCCTAAGATCACCAACAAGGCAAGGCTATCTCCTTTCACTCCCCTTACTAAGCGTTGTACTGGAAACCCTTGCTAACATAGTAAGAAAAAATAAGTACAAAAAAGGGACGCAAGTTGAGAAGAGAAAATAAAGGGCAAATGAAAGCACAGGAGAAGTTGCTCAGTATCTTAGGGCATCAGGGAACTGCAAATTAAAACAAGATACCACTGCGCATCTAGAATGATTAAAACCCAAAATACTGACAGCACCAAAATACTGATGAGAATGTGGAGCGACAGAAACTCTCAGTTACTGCTCGCACGAAAGAGAAATGGTTTGACCACTTACATGTAGAACACAGTCTGGAAGTCTTTTTTACGACGTTCGTCACAGTCTTATCACAATATCCATCAGTTACTCTTCCAAATACTTACATGAGTTGAAAACTTATGTTCACACAAAAAGCTGCACATAAAGGTTCTATCACTTCCTTAGCAATTGTAAAATATGGAAAACAATCAAATGTTATATAATAGGTGAACAGATCTATTGGTACATCCTAACAGAAAATTATCCAGCAATAAAAAGAAACTATCAAGTTTTGGGAAAAAACAGGGAGAAACCCTGAATGTTTATTACAGAAAAGCCTGTCCACAAAGACTACATACAATATCCTTTCAACTAAATGACATTCTGAAAAGACATATATATGGAGATAGTAAAAAATAAGTGGTTGCTGGGGATTAGGGGTAAGAGTGAAAGGTAAGTAGATAGAGCACAGGAAAGTACAGGGCAGTGAAAATATTCTGTAGCACGTTGTAATGAAATATATACAAGATACTGTACATTTATCAAAACTTCCAGAATATACAACACGAAGAGTGAACTCTAACATAAACTAGGTACCTCAGGAAATGACAGCATAACAGTAATGATTCAATTTTAACAAAGGTATCACTAGAAATTACTAACATGGGAAACTATATGTGGAGGAAAAGGATACATACCAAATTTGCTGTTTCTGCTTCATTTTTCTATAACCCCAAATTAGTCTAAAATATAAATCTATTAATGTAAAACAAAACAAAAACAAACAAACAAACAAAAAACCCACCCTCATTTCCAGTCCCAGCCCTGCAAGTAAAGTACTTGGAATTTCTTGCTAAGTTATAACAAATGAAAACACTAAACAGATTGAAAAATCAGCAACTCTTCATGGCTCTCTAAGAGAAGATAGAACACAGGCAAACAAATCACCCGCCCCCCGGAACCGGAGAGACGAACACAGGAGGAAGACACTGGAGTTACGACTCACCGCAGTAGAGACTCCAGCAGAAACCACCACTGAAGGAGAACCAGGGTAGGAAAACCCGAGGTGCAGTTGCTGAGTTCCTAGAGGCTCCACACGAACAACTCTGAGAGCTGAAAACTCCAGCGGAGAAGAGTCATAAAATGGCCGCCACCAGATGGCCCTCCAGGAGGCTGACCAGGTTTCCTCAACAAGTAATAGAGAAAACTTCCCCCACTTGTGTTTTGCGCAGGGGCCGGGGGAAATTTGAAGTTGGTAAATGTAGATAATTATTCAGGATGAAATGCTCCGTATTTTGGAAATCATTATACTATTCCTTTTACTTTAGTGAATGTTTGAAATCTTCCACAGTAATAAAAACAATGATAGAAAAAAAATTTTTGAAAAGAAAAAGAACTAACCAGAGCAAACTGCTTTCCCCTTAACAAAGCTTGCCCTCAAGGGAAACTATTTAACCAGAGTGGAACCTGCTGGGGTGTTGGGAGACCCAGCTCACCTGCTGAAGGAAAATAACCAAGTCCAGCCAGTCTAATTTTCCATGGGAAAGAAGGGAAATAGCCAAGTATAGACCATTCTAGCCATCCTGTACCACCTAAAGGAAAGGAAAAAAGCAAACAAAATAAAACTGAGAAATGCTTCTGAAATTCATAGCTCAGAAGAGACAAAGACTCACTAAAATATCATGAGGCTTAATCTTAGGACTATAGAAGGCTTCCTCTCTCCTCATACCTCATACTGCAGTACCAAAGGTCTATTTATTTTTTATTTTTTTAAAGATTTTATTTACTTAGTTGACACTAGAGAGAGAATACAAGCAAGCAGAGCAGCAAGCAGAGGGAGAGGGAGAAGCAGGCTCCCTATGGAGCAGGAAGCCCCACGTGGGACATGATCCCAGGACCCTGGCATCATGACCTGAGCGGAAGGCAGCTGCTTAACCAACTGAGCCACTCAGATGCCCTGCAAAACTTGATTTATAGATACTCAAATTTGGCCTCTTTTGTTTTTAAGCCCTTATATGGGAGTAAATAAATGACTGAGAGTTTTACTGATTTTAAGTTAGAGCATAAGCAATCTGGCTGCAGCTACCAGCACCTAGTATTTAAGGGAAGGATTCAACTCCAGCATTACGTTCTTTTGCTTTCCCATCACCTAGCATAGATTTGGCTGCAAGTGGCCGCAGCAACGTGCATATGACCCAATCTGAAATACGCCTTTCAAGCAATGTTGACTTCCTCAGCACTCTTGCATTCCCAATGATTCAACGATAATGCTTTCCAACATGTTATCAAATATTAACAAAATCCCTCATCTAATTCCAATACATGTTTACTGTCTTTTTGAGGTTACAATCTCGTTTTCCAAATAAAAATGAAGTAAATTACAGTTTGAAATATATCTTGAAATTGGAAATTGGAAATTCTGCCAAAATAGAATGTCCCCTAATTCATATGATTAGTATGATTTTGCCATTTCTTTTCTGTGTGGTTCATTTCACAGATGATAGCGTGAGGCCCAGGCCATTTAACTGATCGCAGGGCACAGAGGTTATGTAGCCTCCTGTCCTATTAGTGCTTCTACACAGCTACCAGAAAAAGGCAGCATGACCAAAAAATGCCATGGGACATGAGGTCTTCTAAATAACTCCACTATAATTTTTTTCAATTGCTGTCCAATGTCTTCTTGAGAGCAGCAAACGTCAATGAGGACTCAGGTGTGTCTGTTCAGGGTAGAATCACTGTTGTTCAAACAGCAAGAGAAAACCAGACCAGATGCTCTGTGCTGCTGAAGAGGGGAAGAAAGAAGGGCCACTGATTCTACCTATTATTTTGGTGATAATATATCTATTCTCTGAACTAGAAGATCAGTGTGGCATTGGCTTTGCCTAAACTAGGCTATTAGTGTGATGACTGAAGTTAACAGTATGTGAGATTCTTAACGATTATCATAAAAGTAGCAGCGAATACTACCTTGCTACCATCTGAGCAAAACAACCAGTACCATCAGCCTCTACTGGCAGTGACAGCCCCTTTACCCTGGCAATGTTTAAATGCTTCACAGAATTCAAAATAGGAGACTAGAGCTTGGATGTCTGGTTGACTTATCTGCATGCTTGTCTAGAGATCATCGCATAGAAATAGAAAAACCTGTGTGTTTGGAGAAAACTGGCTTTGTTGTAGGTGCTCCGACATAAGGATCAGAATGAAGTTTAGATCATTTGTTTTTATCACCTTTATCATTTATATAAAAACGTTCACGATATTGATGCAAGGGTTGGGGGTAATATATAAGCAGAGGACTCAGGGCTGGTCCAAAGAAAAGAAGTAGGTTCTTTTGTCTGATCTCTTCAAATGCTTCCTGGACCCAAAAAGGATGGAATCTTACATTTCACCATGAATGAAAATCACAAATACTATTCTCCCTTAGTAATCTTTTTCAACCTCCGCAAACTGAGATGAAAACTGTTCCTTTTAAAACCACTGTTTAACAGAGAGGAGAAGAGAATACAACAAAACCATACCTCCCTGCCAGCTCAGGGTGCCTCATCCCACTGACCTCAATTGAATTTTTCCAGAGCAGCAATCACTGCCTGGTACTTCATGTGATTGTTTCTCTACTGTCTCTCTCTCTCTCTCTCTCTCTCCGAGAATGGAAGTGCCAAATGGGCACAAATTTTGTTTTATTCACTTTTGTGTCTCCAGTAAAACGAGCATGTGATATACCCTCAGTGAACATCAGCTGAGTGAATGAATAAAGGCAGAAAAGGTTATTGAGTGCCAAGAAATGGTGGAGAGAAAGACCAAGCAATGAAGGTAGAATTTATAAAGAGAAAAATGGACGCTGGTGATTTTGTTTTACCCCTTAGACTTTTCTCAGTTTGGTGGAGGATACGGATATGGCTGTGTATATGATATATACACATTTCTGTCAAATATAATCTTGGAAATGTTTATATTGTGAGAATAAATATACCTCGAAGGAGAAGAAAAGGAAGATACACAAATACAAGACAAGTGATATGAAATGAACAGAAAAAGCTACCTGCATCCAAATCCATTTTCTGCCCAACTCTTTTGCTTTCCAAGACATTCTGTTTTACTAACCATCTCCTTAACTTCCTGGGGGTGGAGACCCTTGCTGATCTTTCTGATATGCAGGTCACTATAGTAATTGTGGTCTCTTGGCTTCTGGAAGTTATAAACTCCCACCTCTTCACTGTTGCTTTGGTATTCCATCTTTTCTATTGCTCAAGCCAAACTCTGTGATCGTCTTTCTTACCATCAGTCCTGGCCTATAGAAGAAAGTCTCTACAGTACAAAATGGTACCAGTGCCCCTTTCACCGGTGTTCCTGATGACTTTGGTAAATGGATATGCCTCTGGGCATCCTCCATGGAGTGGTCTGGTTTCACTGAGCCATTTTGACCCCTTCTAGAACTGTATCCCAGGGAAACTCAGGCATTCCCATCCCACTTTGTTCAATGTGGACAATCATTCTCTCCAGACTTTTAAGGGCCGCTCTAGCAGTGAACTTGTCCTATTTTCTGGGTCTTCACTGGTTGCTAAACTCTACATTGGGAATGTGCCCCTGAGTCTATGAACTCTTGTTTATGCAGCCTCAAGTTCTGTCCCTCTCTGCCCTGACAGACACCCTTAAGCAAGCACCGTTGTACTCCTGCTGGTACATATTAGCTCATTCCTGTACCTCTTTTGGAATGCTCATGACCAGTTACTGAGGTTCTTAAGGAGTTTCAAAACGTGCTTATTCTTGTTTATGCCATCCTTGTCTCCCACGTATCTGTACACTGTTTTTACTTCTGATCTGGTCTGACTCTAAAAGCATTGTAAAGTAGAACAGCGAGGTGGAAGAAAATCATGCTCTATTTTTAATAACCAGTTGACAAAGAAGACTCACTGAGACATTTTCAGACGTGCAAAGAGAAACATAACACATGCATTAATATAAGGAGATAGCTTGCTTAAAATGGATAGAGTTACTATTTGTTTTATTTTAAAAGGGAGGCTTCATCAAGTGAAAAGATAGAAAACTGAGGTAGTTTTTTTTTTTAAGATTTTATTTATTTATTTGACAGAGAGCGATCACAAGTAGGCAGAGAGGCAGACAGAGTGAGAGAGGGAAGCAGGCTTGCTGCTGAGCAGAGAGCCCAATTTGGGGCTTGATCCCAGGACCCTGGGATCATGACCTGAGCCGAAAGCGGAGGCTTTAACCCACTGAGCCACCCAGGTGTCCCTTTTTAAATATATTCACTTTAATTACATTCATTTATCAGGGAGGGAAATCCTTACCCTTTTAGATAGAAGGTGAAATGAAATATCATCTTTAGGAAGAAAAACAATGTTCAGAGGTAACATAGCTATGAACTAGAGGAGTCTAAAATGGAGATTTTCTATTGATAGTATTTCAACAGAAATACTACTGAATGTTGACCTTTAACTTTTCTCTTCAATATTGCTTTGAATTTGAGTTGCTAGCACTCTTTACTTGCGATATTAATAGAAATGTACATAAATTTTGGAAAGTTAAAAGAGAACCTTGCCCATGATGAAACACTCATGCTTTGCTTTCTCACTTGGAAACAGTAAATTGCAAAATGCATTTTTTTTGGTTTCCTGCTTGAAAATACTAAATCACTTCTTCTGATTTCCTCTTTGTGCTTTGCTAAGAGGGAACTTTTATCTTGTGCCCTAGTAATGACAAGGTGGTTACTTTCTGTATTTCTGTTAGGTGCTCCCATTAACATCACTTCTAACCTTATATAAAAAAGACCATCACCCACAAGACAAAGCAGATTGGAAACATGAAAAACAACATGAGATTTACAAAATACATACATGAGGGGCACCTGGGTGGCTCAGTGGGTTAAAGCCTCTGGGTTCGGCTCAGGTCATGATCCCAGGGTTGTGGGATCGAGCCCTGCATAGGGCTCTCTGCTCAGCGGGGAGCCTGCTTCCTCCTCTCCTTGCCTGCCTCTCTGCCTACCTGTGATCTCTCTGTAAAAAAAAAAAAAACCACAAAAAACAAAAACCAGACATACATGCATACATACAAAAACTTATTGTCAGGCAGCCCCGAGTGATGGTACCAATGACCCAATGCAAATTGCATACATTCATGCTTAGTTTTTAGAGCAACCTTGTCAAAATTTTGTTATTGTTTCAAAAAAATCTTTTTTTTTTCTTATGTGTGCTACTTGTTTTATGCAGCCTACTGGTTTTATATAATCAGGTTTAAGTACCAAAAATATTAAATATTTTTGGTCTATATATAAATACTTGAATATATTGAGGAGCAAATTTTAAAAAGATATAATTTATTCTAATTGCCATGTTCTATGAATGAGAGATTTATTTTATTATTTAATTCTTGCCCCATAAGATACTGCCCAAAAGTTTTTCTACCTTTTTTCTTGGAGAGGGGAGGGGTTGATAAGGTTGTTCAGTTGATATAACAATAGATTTATGGCAGCTATAATCCACTTAAATAATGTCATAATCTCTCCTTACCAAAAGGCATCTGAAGTTTTCGATGTCATGTCTCCAATAAAGGGTCCTGTAGTTGGGAGTTTTGGAGAATAATGATGGTAAATTTAAAAATATTTTAAATGAGGGGCACCTGGGTGGCTCAGTGGGTTAAGTCTCTGCCTTCAGCTCAGGTCATGATCCCAGGGTCCTGGGATGGAGCCTCACATCGGGCTCTCTGCTCAGCGGGGAGCCTGCTTCCCCCCACCTCTGCCTGCCTTTCTGCCTACTTGTGATCTCTGTCAAATAAATAAATAAAATCTTTAAAAAATATTTCAAATGAATACAATGTATTTTTCTCAAGCGGGAAGCTCAATCTGTTCTTTTAGCTTTAGGTATCTTTCATAGCTCATCAATATAAGATTGAAAACCACAGTGGATAAACTGAAATGCATCACTAAATAAAAAACAGGAAGTAAGTCAATGATTACCTTCCCTGTTGTATAAATATGTGAAGAAACATATTGAGCACACATCAGTTCCATCAACAATATCATTGAGTAATCTCTACCTGTATGTTTGCCCCAAATAGTTTTTATATTTAACTTATCATACCTTGATTTAATTTGCAGTACAATGACTGACTCACCCCCAAAGAATAAAAGAGAGTCTGTGATAACCTTAATTTCAACAAGTCAAGTCCTGTTTATTGATAACCTTGAAATGTTAGCTTATGTTCTAAGAGCACAAATACATTATTTATAAGATGCATTTGTAATTAATTTCCCAAACAAGGAAAATTTGAGAATAAAAGAATAAAAGATGCACTATTAATTGTAATGAAGAGAGGGAAAAACCCTGGACAATCTTGGCCATAATGACTTCAATTACTAAACATTGTTGACAGTTAACCAATATACCCATTTCTAAATTCCACAGTCTGAATTTGCCTTCTGTTTGCATTCATGATTCCTACTGTAGAGTCTAATTTAGACAAAAAGAATGAAGATGAACAGCAAAGAGTCTGTACCCAGACTGCGTTGGTTCAAACCTCAGTTCTTCCACTTACTATTTGTGATGTCTTGGGAAATTTACCTAAACTCTCAATTACTTATTTCCTTTACCTTTAAGTGGGACTGAAGAGTTCGGTAAATATTTCATATATTTGTGAGGATTGATTAGGATATAAGATATTTAAAACTGTGCTTAACACGTAGTAAATGATTAATAAATATAAATTACTATTATTGGCTGAAATATACTACAGTCAGTTCTGTATATAAAAATCGGAGGGGAGGAAGGCCAAATTGTATTTTCTTATTATATTATCTTACTTTTTCATAAACAGAAGAATTAATGGTAAAGTAAGTCTATACAATGAAGAATGAAGTTTTGGTGACTAGATATGAGGAAGAATCTCAATTTTGCTCCAGCTTATGTCCCTGCAGATTGGTGTGTGCACATTGTAAGAGAAGTTTATTTATTTCCAAAGATTTTTTTTATTCCTTTAAAAATATTAACATACAATGTATTATTTGTCACAGGGAAATCAGTCTGTGAATCACTAGATTTACACATTTCACAGCACTCACCATAGCACATACTCTCCCCAATGTCCATAACCCAACCACACTATTCCTACCCACTCCCAGCCCCCAGCAACCCTCAGTTTGTTTTGTGAGATTAGGAGTCTTATGGTTTGTCTTCCTCCTGATCCCATCTTGTTTCATTTTTTTTTCCTCCCTACCTCCCATGACCCCCTGCCCTGCCTCCCAAATTCCTCGTATCAGAGAGGTCATATAATTGTCTTTCTCTGACTGACAATTTTTGCCTAGCGTAATACCCTCTAGTTCCATCCACATCTTTACAAATGGCAAGATTTCAGGGTTTTTGATGGTTGATATATATATATAGATAGATATATCTATCTATATATATATATCACCCCTTCTTTATCCATTCATCTGTTGATGGACATCTAGACTCTTTTCATAGTTTGGCTATTGTGGGCATTGCTGCTATAGACATTGGGGTGCAGGTGACCCTTCAGATCACTCCATTTGTATCTTTGGGGTAAATACCCAGCAGTGCAATTGCAGGGTTGTAGGGTAGCTCTATTTTCACTTTCTTGAGGAACCTCCACACTGTTTTCCAGAGTGGCTTCACCAGCTTGCATTCCCACCAACAGTATGAAAGGGTTCCCCTTTCTCCACATCCTTGCCAACATCTGTCATTTCTTGATTTGTTCATTTTAGCCATTCTGACTGGTGTAAGGTGGTATCTCATTATGGATTTGATTTGTATTTTCCTAATATCGAGGGATGTTGAGCACTTTTTAAAGTGTCTGTTGGCCATTTGGATGTCTTCTTTGGAGAAATGTCTGTTCATGTCTTTGGTCTATCTCTTGATTGGATTATTTGTTCTGTGGGTGTTGCATTTGGTAAGTTCTTTCTAGATTTTGGATGCGAGCCCTTTATCTGATATGTCATTTGAAATATCTTCTCTCATTGTTTTTGTCTTTTGGTTTTGTTGACTGTTTCCTTTGCTGTGTAAAAGCTTGCTATCTTGATGAAATCACAACAGTTCATTTTTGTTTTTGTTTTCCTCACCTTTGGAGATGTATGTAGCGAGAAGTTGCTGTGGTTGAGGTCAAAGAGGTGGCTGCCTCTGTTCTCCTCAAGGATTTGGATGAATTCCTGTCTCACATTGAGGTCTTTCATCCACTTGGGGTTTATTTTTTATGTATGATATAAGGAAATGGTCCAATTTCATTATTCTGCATATGGCTATCCAGTGTTCCTAGCACCATTTACTGAAGACACTTTCTTCCCCCCATTGGATATTCTTTCCTGCTTTGAGGAAGATAAGTTGACCCTAGAGTTGAGGGTCCATTTCTGGTTTTCCTATTCTGTTCCACTGATCTGTGTGTCTGTTTTTGTGCCAGGACCATACTGTCTTGATATTACAGCTTTGTAATAGAACTTGAAGTCTGCGATTGCATTGCCATCCACGTTGGTTTTCTTTTTCAACATCCCTTTGGCTATTTGGGGTCTTTTCTGCTTCCATACAAATTTGGGGATGATTCATTCCAGTTCTGTGAAAAATGTGGATGGTATTTTGGTAGGGATTGCATTGAATCTGTGGATAATTATGGATAGCATAGACATCTTCACAATATTTGTTCTTCCAATCCATGACTATGGAACATTTTCCAGTTTCTTTGTGTCTTCCTCCATTTCATTCATGACTATGGTATGGTTTTCTGAGTACAGATCCTTTTTGGTTAGATGGAGTCCTAAGTATCTAATGGTGGGGTGTGATTATACATGGGACGGACTCGTTAATTTCTTTTTCTTCTCTCACATTGTTGCTGAGCCAAATGCAAGTGATTTCTATGTATTGATTTTATATCCTGCCACTTTTTGGAATTCCTGGATGATTTATAGCAATTTTGGGGTGGAGTCTTTTGCATTTTCCACAGAAAGTATCCTATTGTCTGCAAAGGGTGAGAGTTTGACTTCCTCTTTGCTGATTCAGACACCTTTTATTTCTTTTTGTTGTTTGATGGCTAAGGCCAAGAATTCTAATACTATGTTGAACAATAGTGATGAGAATGGGCATCCCTGTTGTGTTCCTGGCCTGAAGGGGAAAACTCTCAGTTTTTCCCCACTGGGAATGATACTCTCTGTGGGCTTCCCATAGATGCCCTTTATGATGTGGAGGTATGTACCGTCTATCCCTCCACAGTGAAGAGTTTTGATCAAGAAGGTATGCGTTAATTTGTCGAATGCCTTTTCTGCATCTTTTGAGAGCATCCTATGGTTCTTGTTCTTTCTTCTATTAAGGTAGTGAATTCCATTGATAGATTTGTGGTTGTCAAATCACCCTTGCAGCCCAGGAATAAATGTGATTTGGTTGTGATGAATCATCCTTTTAATGGGCTGTTGGATCCTATTGGCTAGTATGTTGGTGAAAATTTTTGCATCCATATTCATCAGGGATAGTGGTCCGTAATTTCCCTTTTGGGTGGGGTCTTTGTCTGGTTTTGGGATCAAGGTAATGCTGGCCTTATCAAAAGGGTTTGGAAGTCTTCCTTCCAGTTCTGTTTTTTGGAAAAGTTTCAGAAGAAGAGGTATTAAATCTTCTTTAAATGTTTGGTAGAATTCCCCCGGGAAGCCATCTGGTGCTGGACTCTTGTTTCCTGGAGGACTTTTGATGACTGCTTCAATTTTGTTGCTGATTATGAGTCTCTTCAGGTTTCCTTTTGTTCCTGGTTCAGTTTTGGTCATTTCTATGTTTCTGGGAATGCATGCATTTTTTCAAGACTGCCTGATTGGTTGACGTAGGCTTGGCATTCTATGTTCTTATACTTGTTTGTATTTCCTTGGTGTTGGGTGTGATCTCTCCTTCTTGATTCATGATTTTATTTATTTGGATCCTTTCTGTGTTCTTTTTGAGAAACCTGACCAACGGTGTATCAATCCTATTAATTCTTTTTCTAAGAAGCAGCTCCTAGATTCGTTGAATTGTTCTACTATTCTTTTGGTTTCTACTTCATTGATTTCTGCTCTAAACTTTATTATTTCTCTTCTCCTTCTGGGTTTAGGCTTTCTATGCTCCTCTTTCTCCAGTTCCTTTAGGTGTAGAGTTAGGTTGTGTATTTGAGACCTTTCTTGGTTCTTGAGAAACGCTTGTAGTGCTATATACTTCCCTCCTAAGACTGCCTTTGTTGCATCCCAAAGATACTGAGTGGTTGTGTTTTCATTCTCCTGTGTTTCCATGAATTTTTAAAATTCACCTTGAATTGACTGGTTGACCCATACATTCTTTAGTAGGATGCTCCCTAGCCTCCATGCATTTGAGTTCTTTCCACCTTTCCTCTTGTGATTGAAATTCATTTTCAAAGCATTGTGGTTTGAAAATATGCAGGGAATGATCCCAATCTTTTGGGATGAGAATGAACATGGCCCACTCCCTATCTCTGGCCCTGGAGCTGAGAGCTCAGGCCCCATTCTTCAGTGTGCCCTCACAGAAAATCGGTCAACCTTTTGTGTCCCCCTGGTCTCTGTCTGCACTTTGCTCACCGGCCTTGTGACCAAGCATTTCTGTCTCTGGCACATGACCCAGTTTGGAGTCTCCAAACCCAGCAGACTCCTGCAGCATGCTCAGACACCACTCCTCCTGGGAGAGGAAGGGGACTCTCCCCAGTTGTGCCCCTTCTTGGGCCCCTTCTCAAAGAGCATTGGCCAGACTGTGCTGTGGATCACAGTTTATGGCAACCTCCAGCTTAGAGCCCACTCCTGGGCTCACTCTTTGCAGCTGGCTTCCCTCTCCAATACCTGGGAGCTCTGCTGCCCTCAAGTGCCCTTGGTCTTCCTAGGACCCCAGGGGATCCTGAGACTACACTGTCCCATTGAGGGTTCCACCCCCTGCCCAGCTGCCAGAGCAACACTCCTCACCAGAGAAGACTTCCAAAAGTTCTGATTTTGTGCTCTGCTGCCCCTAGCACTTGGCAGTAGCCAGCTGACAGAGGATCCCTCCCTGCAGAGTTTATCTTCCCGCCTATCAGCTTAGACACACTTTTCTTTACTTCCTGCCTTGTGGAAAGTGGTCGCTTTTCTGTTTGTAGACTTGCTGCTATTCTTTTCTTGGATCTATGCTTGAATTTGCAGGTGTTCAGAATGGTTTGATAGCTCTCTAGCCAAATTCCTCATGCCAGATGAAATGAAGGCATCCTAGTCCTCTGCCATCTTGGACTTTCTCTCTCTTCTTCTTTCTCCAGATAACTTTGGGTACAGTGGACATGTTAAAATGATTAACTCTTCCAGTTAATGCACATGGCATATGCTTCCATTTATTTGTGTCATCTTCCAAGTCTTTGCCCATACATTTACCCACCAACATGCACATATTTTTCCTTCCTTTTCCACCATGTGTTCAGTATACCATGTCTTCCTCATTCTTGGTTATTTTTATTCCTAGATTTATTTATTTATTTATTTATTTTGCGTGATGCAGTTGTCAATGGCATTGCTTTCTTAATCTCTTTGTGAAAGTTGGTCATCAGAATATAGAAATACAAGTTGGGGTGCCTGGGTGGCTCAGTTGGTTAAGTGTCTGCCTTCAGGTCAGGTCATGATCCTGGGGTTATGGGAATGAGTCCGGCGCTGGGCTCACTGCTCAGCAGGGAGTCTGCTTTTCCCTGACTCTCTACTGCTCCCCCTGCTTATGCTCTCTCTGTCTCTCTCTGTGTCAAATAAATACATTCTTTAAAAAAAGAAATGCAACATGTCTCTGTATATTGACTTTGTATCCTGCAGCTTTACTGAATTTATTTATTCCAATTTATTCAAATTTATTTATTTTTAATAAAAAATTTATTTTTTATGGACTTCTTAGGAATTTCTACATATAGTATCATGTCATCTGCAAATAGTGACCATTTTCTTATTCTATTTAGATTTCATATCTTTTTTTGTTTTGTTTTGTTTTTTCGTCTAAGTGGTTTGGCTACGGCATTCAATACAATGATGAACGAAAGTGGTAAGAGTGGGCATCTTTATCTTGTTTTTGCTGGTCGTGGGAAAGTTTTCAGCATTTCGCCCTCGAGTATAACGTCAGCTGTGGGCTTTTCATATAGGGCCTCTGTTTGGTTGAGGTATGTTCCCTCAGTACCCAGGTGGTTTAGAGTCTTTATCATAAATGCATATTGAATCTTGTCAAGTGTTCTTTCTGCATCTGTTGTAACAATCCTAGGATTTTTATCTTTTATTTTGTTAAGGTGGTGTGTGCTATTGGTGAATGTGCAGATGTGGAATCATCCTTACATCCCTGGAATAAATCCCACTGGATCATGTTGTGTGATTCTCCTGATGGATTGTTGAATTGATGTTGCCGATAATTTGTTGAGGATTTTTTGCATCTCTTTTCATGAGGGATATTGGCCTTTCCTTTTATTGTAGTATCCTTATCTTGTTTTGGTAGCAGGGTACTGCTGCCTTCATGAAATGAGACTGGATGTATGACCTTCTCTCCTTTTTTAAAAACAGTTTGGGAAGGGTTGGTATTAATTCTTCTTCTACTGTCTGGTTAGAACTCCTCAATGAAACTGTCTGGTCTTGGGCATTTGTTTCCTGGGAGGATTTGATTATCAAATCAATCTTTTTACTAGTGATCAGTCTGTTCAGATTTTTTTTTTCCTTCACCGTTCATTCTTCGTTGTTGTTAGGAACTTACCTGTTTCTTCTAGGTTGTCCAGGGTGTTGGCCTCTACTTGCTCATAGTACTCTCTAATGATCCTTTGTATTTTTGTGATAGTCATTATAATAGCTCATGTTTCTTTCTTTTTTTAAAAGTTTTTCACATTTTTAATTTAAATTCAGTTAGCCAAGGGACGCCTGGGTGGCTCAGTTGGTTAAGCAGCTGCCTTCGGCTCAGGTCATGATCCCAGCGTCCTGGGATCGAGTCCCACATCGGGCTCCTTGCTCGGCAGGGAGCCTGCTTCTCCCTCTGCCTCTGCCTGCCATTCTGTCTGCCTGTGCTTGCTCTCTCTCCCTCTCTCTCTGACAAATAAATAAAAAAAAATCTAAAAAAATAAAAAATAAAAAAAATAAATTCAGTTAGCCAAGGTATAGTTTTTGATGTAATGGTCAATGATTCATTAGTTGCACGTAACACCCAGGGCTCATCACCACATGTCCCCTCCTTAACACCCATCACCCAGCTACCCTGCCCCCCAACTACCTCTCCTCCAGTTTGTTTCCTATGATTAAGTCTCTCATGGTTTGTCTCCCTCTCTGAGTTCTTCCCATTCAGTTTTCCCTCCTTTCCCCTGTGGTCCTCCACACTATTCCTTGTGTTCCACATATGAGTGACACCATATGCTTATTGTCGTTCTCTGCTTGATTGATTTCATTTAGTATAACCCCCTCCAGTTCCGTCCATGTTGATGCAAATGGTGGGCATTCATCCCTTCTGATGGCTGAATACTATTCTATGGTATGTATGTACCACATCTTCTTTATCCACTCCTCTGTTGAAGGACATCTCAACTCCTTTCAGTTTGGCTCTTGTGGACATTGTTGCTATGAATGTTGGGAAGCATGTGCCCCTTCTTTTCACTGCATCTGTATCTTTGGGATAAATACCCAGGAGTGCAATTGCTGGATGGTAGGGCAGCTCTACTTTTAACTTGAGGAAACTTTATGCTGTTTTCAAGACTGACAGCACCAGCTTGCATTCCCACCAACAGTGTCAGAGAGTTCCCCTTTCTCCACATCCTTGCCAACAGTTGTTGTTTCCTGTCCTGTTAAATTTTAGCCATCTTAAATGCTGAAAGGTGGTATCTCATTGTGGTTTTGAATTCCCTGACGACAATTGATGGGAAGCATTTTTTCATGGACTGTTGGCATTTTGTGTGTCTTCTTTGGAGGAGTGTTTCTTCCTGTCTTCTGCCCATTTCTTGAGTTGTTTCATTGTTTGTGGGCTGTTTGAGCAGTTCTTTGTAGATCTTGGATGCCAAACCTTTATCTGTCAGGCCATTTGCAAATATCTTCTCCCATTCTGTAGGTTGCCTTTTTAGGTTTTTTTTTTTTTAATTAATTAATTTTTTAAAAGTTTCTTTTCAGTTTTCCAGAATTCATTGTTTATGCACCACACCCAGTTTGTTAATTGTTTCCTTTGCTGTGCAGAAGCTTTTACCTTGATGAAGTCCCAATAGTTCATTTTTGCTTTTGTTTCCCTGGCCTTTAGAGACATGTCTTGCAAGAAGTTGCAGTGCCCAAGGCTGAAGAGGTTGTTGTCTGTATTCTCCTCCAGGATTTTGATGTGAGACAGGAATCAATTATCTTTCCTCATTGTATTTGAGCCCTCTCTCTTTCTAGCTAAAAATTTGTCAGTTTGATTTAACTTTCCAAAGAAGGCATTGATCTTTTGTCTTTTTAGTCTCCATTGGATTTATTTCCACTTTCCTTTTTGTTATTTCCTTCTATTTATTGATTTGAGGCTTTGCTTGTCACCCCTCCCCCACTTCTTTCCCATGTATATTAGGTTGGTTATTGGAGAGCTTTCAGATGGATTGACGAGGACCTGAATTTCTATGAACTTCACCCTAGAGCTACTTTGGCTGTATCCCATAACTTTTCATAGGTTCTCTTTTTCATTTGTCTCAAGGTACTTTTAAATTTTCTTCTGATTTCTTATTTGACTATTGGTTGTTTACTAGCATGTTGTCAAATTTCCACATATTTGTGACTGTCCCATTTTCTTCTTGTGACTGATTTCTACTTTCATACTATTGTGGTTGGACAAGATTTGAACCACAGCATGAAGGGAGCATTCAGTTTAAAGGTTAGTTCCCTGGGGTATTTTCTGAGGGCAGACCATAACTTCCATGGGGACAGAGGAAGATTTTGTGAGATTGGGTAGGGAGAGGTGGTCAACCCTTGTTAGAATTATTGGTTACTACCATGTAAGCTGTGTACCACTGTTCACACTGTAGCCCTGATGCACATGTACTTCCTTAGAAACATTTTCCAGGAGGTGCAAGGTGGCCTTCTCTAACAGAAAGGTGCCATGTGGGTTCATGGCATGGCCCCAAGTCATAAACCAGGACATATGGTAAATTGGGGCATCAGAATCCGACTTTCTGTTGGAAGCAACGGGAACAGGGCATGGTGAGTTTCATGACAATGGCTGAGGTCCAAAGTAACCACTGGGTGTTGGTGGTGGGTGGGGTAGTGGGCTCTGTGGTCTGTCTCATCAGAACCTGTGGAATTCAGGGAAACCCTCCTGTCTGTTGAGTTGTGTGGAAACAGGTAGACAGCAGTCTCTGGCCAGGCAGGAGGGTCACACCAGAGGGGTAGTGTGTGGTGGGAGCCAGTGCTCCGTTTCCATGAAAACTGATTGGGATCTGGTGACTATGATTCCTAGCAGCAGCATGGGGAGAGGAGGGCAGTGGTGGTGCACAATTCCTAGGGTTGTGGTCAGCACTAAACTGGAGCCCATTGAAGTGAACTGTGCCTGGCACAGAAGGTGCCCAGTCACTGTAGCTGTGGGCACTGTGCCTATGGCACTTTCATGCCAGGGGCTCCCATGCTGTGGCCTCCTATTTTTCATCATCTTCATGGTCATGAGCCTCTGCTCCTGCCCCATGGCCCCTGGGGTACTGCCCTCCCTCCATCTGGCCCTCATCCTCTGCCTTGTGCAAGCCGATGCCACGGTAGCCTTCTCAAGAGGCAGCTCTGTCAGTCCCCTGATGGAACACTTCTATCGGTCCCCTGTGAGGTGAAGACAATGCCCTGCCCTGGAAGAGGCTGCAGATCCCCAATCAGGGGAGCCACGTCTTCCTTTTCAGCCTGGCCAGCCCTCCCCTCAGTCCTCCTCAGGGAAGCTGTCATCCTTCCTCAGGTGACAGCTCTGACCTTAAAAACCAATATTGTTTTGTGTTTCTCCATGCCTGAGTTCATCCATGGCATGTCTTTTGAACATCTCAGTGGGTTTTCAGGAGTCCTGCAGGGCTGTCTGCTCAAAGAGGGGATGAGCTCGGAGGGCCAGCCTTCCCTGCCACTGCCCTCTGCATGTCCCTGAGCCCTGCAGCTAGCTGTCCCACTGAGTCCTGAGGGACCCGAGCCAGCCCATCCTGAGCCCAGGCTGTGTCAGCAGTTTAGACTGATGTGTGCCAGGAGCGGTGGGCAGGTGGCATGAGCCAGAGGCAGGCAGTTTCTTTTCCTTATTCCTTTCCCCCTCTCCCTCCCAGAGGTAGCTCAGAGCAGCCTCCACACCCCACATCACAAGATCCCTTCACCTGTGCCTCCAGCATTCAGCTGGTGAGCTTGGTGGCTTCCCATTGCTTCTGTCTCCCATACCCGCACTCATGGCATTTCCTGAATCAGGGGAAGGATTGTACCCTTGTCTGTACTTGACCCTCTTCCTATCCAGCACTGAGCCCACCCACCTTTGTGTCTTCCATGGATGTGCTTGGAAGCAAGCTCGCCCACAGGAAATCTAGCAGCCAAATGGATCCGAGTCATGACCACTGAATTAGTGATCCAGGATAGAGAACAAACCAGCTCTGAAACCTGTCCCACACTCTATGACCATCTCATACTAAAACAGAAACAGTGATAGCTTTCTGGATTATGACATGGCATCTTTCTCTACTTACACTCTCTGGAATGCATAGGTGCTGATCCTGGATGGAAAGTGACCATGGCTCCTGTGGGCTAGGATTAACAGGTAAAGTATAAAAGTTTAGTGAAATTTGAATTCGAGGCATAGAATGAATAAATACTGATGACAAAATACTCCCAAGTAGGACAAATGAACATTGTGTATCAAAGTTTTTTCTAATAGGTCACTGAAAGAAAAATCTTGTTTATTGTTTATTTTAATTCTAGTCGAGTTAGCATACAGTGTTATATTAGTTTTAGGAGTACAGTAGCGTGGTCAATAATTCTATATATCACTCACTGCTCATCAAGAAAAGTGCACTCTTAGTCCCCTTCATCAATTTCATTCAACCCTCCATTCACCTCCCCTTTGGTAACTGTCAGTTTGTTCTCTGTTTTTAAGAATCTGTACTTTGGGGCACCTGGGTGGCTCAGTGGGTTAAGCCTCTGCCTCGGCTCAGGTCATGATCTCAAGGTCCTGGGATCGAGTGCCGCATTGGGCTCTCTGCTCAGCGGGGAGCCTGCTTCCCCCTCTCTCTCTGCCTGCCTCTCTGCCTACTTGTGATCTCTCTCTGTCAAATAAATAAATGGAATCTTCAAAAAAAAAGAGTCTGTATTTTGGTTAGTCTCTTTTTTCCCCTTATGTATGTTGGTTTCTTCAATTCTACACAAGAGTGACATCATATGGTATTGTCTTTCTCTGACTGACTGATTTCACTTAGGATAATCCTCTGTTGATCCATCCGTGGGGCTGCAAATGGCAAGATTTCATTCTTTTTATGGCTGAGTAATATTCCACTCTGTGTGTGTGTGTGTGTGTGTGTGTGTGTGTACACACACATCTCTCTCAGCTCATTTAGCACTTTATCAGTGGACACTTGGGTTACTTCCATATTGTGATCTTGTAAATAATGCTGCAAGAAACATGGGGGTGCATGTATGCTTTTGAGTTATTGTTTTAATATGTTTTGGGTAAATACCCAGTAGTGTGGTTGCTGGATCCCAGGGTAGCTCTATTTGTAACGTCTTGAGGACCCTCCATACTGTTTTCCAGAGTGGCTACTGCAGGTTGCCTTTCCACCAACAGTGCACGAGGGTTCCCCTTTGTCCATACCCTCCCACCACCTGCTGTTCCTTGTGCTGTTGATGGGACCCATTCTGACAGTATGTGCTAATATCTCATTATACTTTTGATTTGCATTTCCCTGAGCTTGGGTGATGGTGAACATCTTTTCATGGGACCGTTGGCCATCTGTATTTCTTCTTTGGAGAAATGTCTGTTCATGTCTTCAGGCTATTTTTTAACTGGATTGTTTCTTTTTTGGGTGTTGAGTTTTATCCACTCCACATATTTTGGACACTATCCCTTTACTGCATAAGGACATTTGCAAATATCTTCTCCCTTTCAGTATGTTGTCTTATTATTATTACTTCTTCCTAGTTCTTCTGCCGTGGCGAAATTCTTTATTTTGATACAGTCCCAGTAGTTTATTTTTGCTTTTATTTCCTTTGCCTCAGGAGACAGTCTAGAAAAATGTTGCTTTGGTCCATGTCAAGAAGTTACTGTCAGTGCCCTCTTGTAGGATTTTTATGGTTTCAGGTCTTCCACTGAGGTCTTGAAACTGTTTTGAGCTTATGTGTCTGTATGGTGTAAGGAAGCAGAGTAATTGCATTCTTCCTTGCATAGCTGTTCCAGTTTTCCCAACACTGTTTGTTGTAGAGACTGTCCTTTTCCTTTTCAATACCCTACCTCTTTGGGGAAGATTATTGGCCACATAATTGTGGGTTAATATCTGAGCTTCTATCTTGCTCCCTTGGTCACTGTGTGTATTTTTGTGCCAGTGCCATATTGTTAGGATGACTACAGCTTTGAGGTATAACTTGAAATCTGGAATTATGACTCCTCCAGCTTTGTTTTTCCTCTCAACATTACATTGGCTGTTCGGAATATTTGGTGGTTTCATACAGATTTTTAGGAGTGTTTTCTTGAGTTCTTTTTGCTTAACTTTAATTCAATGAGACAATTTATAGTACATCATTCGTTTCAGATGTAGTGTTCAATAATGGATCAGGTGTGTAAAACACCCAGTGCTCACTGCATCACATGCCCTCCTTAATGTCCATCACCCAGTTACCCCATCTCCCATCCACGTCCCCTCCAGCAACCCTCAGTTTGTTTCTGTAATGAAGAGTGGTTTTTCTCCTTCTCTGATGACTTCCCATTCAGTTTTCCCTCCCTTGCCCTGTGAAGTTCTGTGGTGTTTGCTAGGGTTGGCTAGGCTTAATTTATCGGCCTTTTAATACAAGATGCCCATGCTTAAATAAGACATTGTCTTAAGGGTATTTTACAGTGAGTAAAGGTTAGCATGTAACTCAAATGGTTACAGAGAGGAACCAAATGTTCCAAAGCAACACTTAAGACATTATTTCTTGACATTTATGTTTTGTGGTCAAAATAAATATAAATTGAGTATCTCTGTGACTCTTCTTCCAGATGAATTCGCTGGCCCTATCTTTCTGGTCTTGACTAAAAGCATCTTCTCAGGGGGCTTCCTTAATCAGCCCCTCTGAATAGAATGGCTCTCTTAGCCTTTAGCCTGCATTCCTTCCCATCTTCGATCCATTGATTATATCCCACGCTCTTTGTAAGCCCCAAGGTGGGACTAGAGCCATACATTTGCACTAAGTACTCACTCCATAAATATTTGTTAATTGAACAAGTATGGCTTTCTTTTTAATCAAAAATATCCATGTTTTATCTGTGAATTTTTTTTTTACCATATCAGAATATATTTGGAGAAAGCTATTGCTCCATGAATACACATCTGTCAAGGCTGTGGCTCTATTATATCCTGTGCCTTGCTTCCCTGAGCTAGCTGGAGTGCTCATGACCCATGCATGAAGCTCAGCTTCTAACCTTAGGGGTGAGTTCTGTGAAGGCACTGGGGGGCAAATTGGGGGCGAGTCCTGCTGGACACCACCGTGTCATCTGGGGCCAGATGTGACATGAGCACCCCCTCTTTCCCTAGCTTTTTCCATCTTCCTCTACCCTCTGTCAGCATGTGGGTTTCCCACCAACCCTATCTTTGCAGACAAACTCTGAGAGGGCCCATGGCTTAGGACTCCAATGACATCCCAGAGTCTTGTTATATCCAGTGTCAGAGGTTTCTGGGGCCTGGACATGACCTTATTCATGGAATATGCCCCGTGAGGAGTCTCAGGAGAGTCTGGGAGTCCAGGAAAGATCAATGGGTGGTTGTGGCTGTAGCTCAAGCCACTCTGGGAGATCATGCTGGAGGCCATCTCCCATCTCAGTCTGGCTCTTTTGCTGATTGCCAATGTGACCTAGGAAAGTCACTTCCTCAGAGCTTCCGGCTCATCTTTTCTAAAATGAAGAGTGTTTTTAGATTAATTGGTTCATGCAAGACTATGGAATAAATTCCTAGGAAGTTCTGGGCAGTCTCCAAGATGGATTCTACCTCAGGAGTTCTGACTCCCATCATCCCTGCTCCTATGGAGTTCCCCCAGTGGACACAATGGCTGTTCCTTGGAGATTCCTCAGGACAACACTGCACTAGCACGTGTCTCCAGGGTGTGTCCCCAGGCCATCTGATGTGGCTGAGGGGCCATGAGCAATTCTGAACCCAAAGCAAGGTTTTGGCTGTGGTGTCTTGCACAAAAATAGCAGTGCCTGGGTCAGGCCTTCACTGCAACAGCTGAGCCAACTTAGTGAGGACCTTGCCCAGGACACTAGCCCCATGACACCGTGAGGGACTTGGAGTCCACAGTTAAGTCAGGCAATGCGACAAGGGATTCTACATCAGGGTAGTTGATGCAAGGTATCACTTCCCAGCAAACATGACAAAAAACATTTAAATGACAGAATAGTAAGTAGTTACAGGTACTCTATACTATGGCAGTGATGGGAAAAGTGAAGGATGGGGTCAGAAAGGGGAATGGGAGTTCCAAGAAGCAGGCTGGAGTTGTCAGGGGTTGGGGGTGTCTCCTGAAGGAAGGGATCAGGAGGCTTGTCATGGGTTACAACAGTGCAGCATCAGGATGTGAGCTGGGCCTGACCCAGGACCCTCAGGGGCCCTGGGGGGATTCTAGCTCCAGAGGATCCACAGAAATGCAAATTGGCCTGAGCAGAGCCTTCTGTGGTCTGTCTTCTTGGTTCCTGGGTGTGGCTCCTTCTCTGCTTCTGGAGGCTGTTGATTCTCCTTTGTTTTCCTGGAGCTGCACTATTTTGTGTGGATTCAGGGCTGTTCGTTGACACAAATTCTTCCTGAAAAGAAGCGGAATAGAAGCCATCCTTATTTCCTAAGTAGGCCTGAATAGATTCCACAGTAACAGCCCTGTCCCAGGCCCCTGGGCCTTCATGTGCGTGCCAACTCTGAGATTTTAGAAAACATCTTCTGTTCTTAACAGGTTGAATTAGTTTGGTTTTTAAAAAATTCAGCAAAATCACACTTTTCATCACTTCTACCATTTTCTGCAAACATCGAATGAACAAGGTTGTACAGGATGAAGAATGGGCTTTGCGGCAATGTTTAGTCACTGTTGCCCCCCTGTGGCCACTGTCGAGATAGCATGTGACCGAATATGTTCTGATTTACCAGATTTGAGGGAAAATAAGACAGAAGGTTGGTCCCTGAATTCCTTAGCTCCTCAAAACCATCCTCTAATTTATGGGCAATATTCTAAATCAAGTATATCTTTTTATTTTTTTTATTTATTTTCTTTTTTTTAAAGATTTTATTTATTTATTTGACAGAGATCACAGGTAGGCAGAGAGGCAGGCAGAGAGAGAGGAGGAAGCAGGCTCCCTGCTGAGCAGAGAGCCCGATGCGGGGCTCGATCCCAGGACCCGGGATCATGACCCAAGCTGAAGGCAGAGGCTTAACCCACTGAGCCACCCAGGTGCCCCTAAATCGAGTATATCTTAACTAGATATTAGGGTTAGGGTCAGGGTCAAGTTACAATACATTAACTATGGACAGCTTTTTGTAGGTCAATCTTACCTGCCTAAGGTTTTTTTTTTTTTTTCTTTAAGTACAATGGGAGAGGATATAGTCATCAAAGCACTGAGCATATGACCTGTCCCCGGAAATAGGTCACTATACATAATGATTGTTTCATCTTAGCTGAGGACCAAGAGCTGGTCCTACAGCTACTTGGCAAGTAGCATCTGTGGCCAGCTGGCCATCTCCCTCCAACAGCCACACCCAGCTCAGCTCATCCTCTGCTCTGCTCAAGGGCAGCAAACAGACGGACCAGGTGCAGGTGGGGCTCCCTCCTGTCAGGCATGGTTTGCTTCCGACAGGTATACAAGTGGGCCAGCTCACATGCACGTGACGTGTTCTTTTGGTTCCTTGCTGTCTGCCTCCCCTTTCTGTCAGCCTGGTCCTGAACCTTTAACTCCTGGGAGAACTTGGGTTTTTGCAGATTTCTGTTGACATTTTGATGTCTAGGTCTGTGTTGCCTTTGTTCCCTGTCTTTTGGTCAGAGATTAAGGCAGGAAAAGTCATCCTACTCTGAAAGCAGTGAAAGAAATATCAAGTGTGCTCTGCCCCAGGACCTCGGGCTTGAAAGCAATGGCCAACTACGTACTTCATGTTCTACACAATCAGCTTTAGGAACTCATAGGTGCATGAGACATGTAATCATACTGAAAGAAATCTTGTTACTGAACTTTTGCCTTGCAGAAGACAGTTTAGGGACACCGCCCCTCACCCACGCTGTCATTTCTGGTCTGGCCACTGCCCAGTCACACTGACACATGTAGCCACACAAGGGCACAGCTGTGACATCCTCCTGGAGCACCCCTGGTCCTCTTGCCCCCCCGATCTGGCCAACCCTGCACACCCCCAGTCTTCCCGAGCATCCCCCGTCGTGACACAGCTGTGATCACCCTCCTGGAGTATTCCCCGTCCACCTACCCCCAGTTGTGGCCAACCCTGCACATCCCCTGTCCTCCTGAGTGTCCCCTGTAGTGGCACTTGTCACACAAGGCTGTTCTCTAGCTCTGTCCTTTCTGCTTGGAGTAGATCTTTCTCACAGATTCCTGGCTGGATGATTGGTGAATGAATGGTTTCAGGATCTTTTGTCCTGGAACAGCAGGCGTCCTTCAAAACCCTGATGGGCAGGGAGAGTCTCTGTCCCTCTCTGTGCCCCAGGCTCAGTGGATCATAATGTCCAGGACAAGGGATTTGGAAGTCCTCCCAGAGGAAGTTTGTTCTATGAAGGTGGCTTCCTTCTGAGATCATTATGAAAGCACATTGCGTGGACATTCCTGTGGGACAGAAATCATGCTACTGTATTGTATTCTCCTTGCACACGGTGGCTAACAAAGAGGAAACACACGCTCACACTCACAAGTTCACACTTACACCTCCATTTCTGAGCATCACTGCCATGTAATCGACAGTGAATTCTCATTGGGCTGCAGACCTGTAGATGCGTCATTCAGGTGTCAATAGAGGAGGCATGACATGGTGTTCTGGCTAAGAGGATGGAAGTCCTTGCCTCTGGGGGTGAAGAAATTAGAATTTACCCAGAAGGCGCTACATTCTACTCAAGGAGGGGACATGATCCTGAGACTGGAGATCGGCACAGACTTCTTTGATCTTCTGGGATCTTCTGGGATGTATCTTTTAATAAAACGAGTATTAATTTCTGATAGTAAGTGGGTCGAAGGTGCTGGCTTAGCACCTAGCACCTCAGTCCCAGCGCCTGAGGACAACTGTACTACTCTGCAGAGCCATGAGAAGGAACAAGGTGGATGGACACTGGTCTGGAGTGCACAAGGGAAGGGTGCTGGGGTGGGGCGGTGAGGGGTTGGGGATAATAGGCCAAGATGTATCTCCAACTTATCTAGGTTCAAGAAGGTGTGGGGAATCCTTGGCATTTCACCGTCCATCATTTTGCAGATGGAGAATATGTCTTTTGCATGGAGTATGGCAAGACTTGTTCCAAGTATTCTCTAGTTGGTACAGAAGTCGGGGAGACAGCACCCTCCACCTGCCAGGACAGGCGTGAGAGGCTGAGTGCTCTCAAGAAGGTGTCTGGCTTTTGCAGGGCTGTCAGCTTGCACACAGGACTGACGAGGACAGTCACAGCTTTGTTCTGAGGATGGAATATTGGAAGAATGCGGTGCTCTGTGTAATCCGTGTGGCTCCGGGATCCCCAGTCTGGAGAGCTTGGGAGCCAGGACTCTGGGACAGAAGTATGTGGTTAGGGCCTAGGGCATGGCAGGCCTAATGTGCAGACGCTGATTCAAGCTCCCTGGGGTCTGTGTTTAGGGCAGCTGTCAAGCTGTGGCTCAGGCTTGAGTTTGTATCCATGGAGGACCTCCAAGTGGGGGTGCCCTCAGGCGGTAGTGCAGGTTTCTCCTAATCTGGGGGTTTTGTGCAGCTCCACAGGGCACAGTTTCCTTCTGGAGGGCAGGCAGAGTCCTGTGGTATGGCTCCAGAGTCCCCAGTCTGGAGGGCTTGTGGGCCAGGACTCTGGGACCAAAATCTGAAAACACAAGCTAGGGTTAGGGATAGGGCCTAGGGCATGGCAGGCCCATTTTGCAGAGGCTGAGGTGAGCTCCCTGGGATCTGAAATTAGGGCGAGTGTCGGGTGGTCACTCAGGCTGGAGTTTGTGACTATGAGGGCTGCTGAATGTGCGGGAGAACTCAGGGGGCCATGAAGGTTTTTCCCACTCTGGGGGTCTGGTGCAGTTTCAAATAGCATGGTTGCATTCTGAGAGACAGGAGGAGTCCTGTTTTGTAGCTCAGGGTCCCCCAGATGGAGGGATTCGACACCAGGCCTCTGAGGACAGATGCTTGGAAAACCCAAGCTAGGATTAGGGTAAGGGCCTAGGGGTATGGCAGGCCCTATCCGCTGGCTGTGGGATGAGCTACATGGGTGGCTGAGGGGAGGGCGGGGCTTAGGCTGAGTGTCAGAATGTTCATTAGTGTCCATGGGGGGCATCTGAAAGTGGGGGTGTCCTCGGGGGCCGAGCAGGTTTCTCCTAATTTGGGATTTTGTGCAGCTCCATAGGGCACGGTTTCCTTTTGGAGGGCAAGCAGAATCTTGTGGTGTGGCTCCAGAGTCCCCAATCTGGAGGGCTTGTGGGCCAGGACTCTGGGGACTGAAGTCTGAAAACACAAGCTAGGGTTAGGGATAGGGCCTAAGGCATGGGAAGCCCGATCTGCAGATGCTGAGGTGAGCTCCCCAGGATCTGAAGTTAGGGTGGGTGTCAGGCAGTCACTCAGGCTGGAGTTTGTGTCCATGAGGACCGCCAAATATGGTGCTGGCCTCAGGGGGTGAAGGAGGTTTATCCCGCTCTGGGGGTTTTTCGCAGCTCCAAATAGCAAGGTTTCATTCTGGGGGACAGGACATACTCAGAGGTCCCCCACATGGGGGGGATTCAAGACCAGGCCTCTGGGTATGGATGCCTGAAAACCCAACCTCGGGTTAGGATTAGGGCCTAGGGGCATGGCAGAACCGATCTGATGGCTCTGGAGTGAGCTACCCAACGGGCTGAGATGAAAATGAGGCTCAGGCTGAGTTTCACAATGCAGGTTTGTGTCCAGGGCTGCCTCCAAAAATGGGGGTTGCCTCAGGGGCAATGAAGGTTTTCCCTACTCTGAGGGTTTCACACAGTTCCAAATAATAAGGTTTCCTTCTTGGGGTCAGAAGGAGTTCTGTATTGTGGCTCAGGGGTCCCCCACACGGAGGGATTCGACACCGGGCCTCTGGGGATGGATGCCTGAAAACCCAAGCTAGGGTTAGGATTAGGGCCTTGGGGCATGGTGGGACAGATCTGCTGGCCCTGAGGTGAGCTATCCTGGGCGATCAGGTTGGGGTGGGCTCAGGCTGAGTGTCAGAATGTGCAGTGTCCACATCAGGCCTCCAAATGTCAGGGTGACATCAGGGTCCTTGTAGGCTTCACCTAATCTGCGGTTTTGTGCACCTCCATAGGGCACGGTTTCCTTCTGGATCGCAGGCGGTGCCTTGTGGTATGTTTCTGGAGTCCCCAGTCCGGAGGGCTTGTGGGCCAGGACTCTGGGGACTGAAGTCTGAAAACCCATGCTAGGGTTAGGGATAGGTTCTAGTGCATGGCAGGCCCAATCTGCAGATGCTGAGGGGAGCTCCCTGGGATCTGAAGTTAGGGTAGGTGTCAGTCTGTGGCTCAGGCTGAAGTTTGTGTCCATGAGGGCCGCCGAATTAGGAGATGGACTCAGGGGGCCATGAAGTTTTTTCCCGCTCTGGGTGTTTCGCACAGCTCCAAATAGCAAGGCCTCATTCTGGGGGACCAAAGGAGTCCTGTTTTGTGGCTCAGGGGTCCCCCATATGGAAGGAATCAAGACAAGGCCTCTGGGTATGGATGCCTGAAAACCCACCCTAGGGTTAGGATTAGGGCCCGGGTCATGGCAGGCCCATCCTGCTGGCTCTGGGGTGAGCCCCCCAGGGGATTCAGTTGAAAATGGAGCTCAGGCTGAGGGTCACAATGCGGGTTTGTATCCAGGGCGACCTCCGATAGTAGTCATGGCCTCAGGGCCCATGAAGTTTTCTCCTACTCTGAGTGTTTTACCCAGTTCCAAATAGCAAGATTTTCTCCTGGGGAGCATCAGGAGTTCTGGTTTTTGGCTCAGGGGTCCCCATATGGAGGGATTCAATGCCAGGCCTCTGGGGATGGATGCCTGAAAACCCAAGCTAGGGTTAGGGATAGGGCCTAGGGCATGGCAGGTCCGATCTACAGACGCTGAGGCGAGCTCCCTGGGATCTGAAGTTAGGGCAGGTGTTGGGCGGTCACTTAGGCTGGAGTTTGTGTCCATGAGGGTCGCGGAATGTGCGGGTGATTTCAGGTGGGCCATGAAGGTTTATCCTGCTCTGGATCTATCCCCTCCATGAACACCCTTTCCTGCAATCTGAACTTTATTGTTACCTTGGCAACAGTAGAGAACACTAAGTGCCTGGAAACCATGACACTGCCTTTTCTGTCTGCCACAAAACTGAAAGTTTAACTGAGGTCACCTTAGCCACCAACCCTTTCGTCAAATACCCTTCTGCATGCGCTTCCTCTTAATGTTTGTCAAGTCCAGTGGCCTTATCACCAAGCGGATAGGTCAGGTGTACTGTCTCTTCTAGATAGGTCAGGTGTACTGTCTCTTCTAGTTCTGCTGGTGTTATTCTGTATCTGTTAGTCCCGCGGACGGAGCAACAGCCTGATGGACACTAAAGAGCAACTTAAGAGTGAGGTCTTTCCCCTTCAGTGGGCTTCACATTTCACTTCTGACCTAGCCATTCACCTCCGAACGGTTCTTTTTTTTTTTAATTAAAGATTTTATTTATTTGACAGAGATGACAAGTAGGCAGAGAGGCAGGCAGAGAGAGGTGGGAAGCAGGCTCCCCGCCAAGCAGAGAGCCCGATGTGGGGCTCGATCCCAGGACCCCGAGATCATGACCTGAGCTGAAGGCAGAGGCTTTAGCCCACTGAGCCACCCAGGCGTTGGCAGCTCCTTGGCAAAGGTAAAAGGCCTTTCCTTTCTGTTGGTTTGACACAGTAAACTGTTTCCAGTGGTTTAGACGGGGGATAGTCTTTATTTTAGAGGAAACAGTCCACGTCTCTGGGGCCCCCTTCTTATCCACCTTTGAAGTTAGGAAGAGTCAGACAGATCTCTGTTCAGATTATTAGGAAAACTTGGAATGCTAGTCATTTAAGATTTTGTCAGCAGGTGGCACTTCTCTCCTTAGTCACTAAATACAATCTCTCCAATAAAAGAAATACTGCTTTCCTTGGCTTCTACTGAGTTCCTCAGAATTGGTTAGCCACCCCAACATTTCTCCCCAGTTCCTTTTCACAGTGATTTAGTCTACAGTATCTCTTTATGTATTTTAATTTTATACTTTTCCCATGAGATTTGAAATTGTTTATAGCATACAGTGTACAATGGCAAAATATGAGGAGGAGAACAGGAACTGCAATAAAGAATACACAATTTGGTTCCGAGTTGTGGGTAACTGGAGCAAAAATACACACAAATGTGTACCATTCCTCTGGAAGAATGGGCAACAGGAATGACTTTTCTAATTTTCAATGAATTTGAAATTAAAATGAAAGTTGTTACCTGGGGTTGTTAGAGACAAGTTTCTGCTATGCCCTTCTCATCACGCTAACCTAATTTATAGTGACTCCTGATCTGTAAAAAAGGAAGCAGCACTTTTAAGGGTGCACAATTAGCATCCCTCCTTTTCAGGAGGAATTCCTCCAATTCAGCTTTTCAAGATGCCAGCCTCAACCATTCATTCATCCTACAAAGATTAAGCTCTGATGGTCTACGGGGCTTTTCCCTGGACCTTGGGAAGACAAGCATTACCCCTAAGGCTTGGGCGTGCCAAATCAATTTATAAGATTTCCTTCAGAGAGAGCGCTTTCTAGTTGGAGAAAAGATCTACGTTTATACCCATTAATAACTAGAAGGCTGTATCAGGCAATGCTACAATCAAGTGCTAAATCTGTGTGATTGGTCTTCATAGGATTCTAGGGTTGTTCTGCCTATTTAAAAGAAATCGGTAAATTTCAACGCGTTTCTAACAGAAACCCAGTTTGAAATTGTGGGTTCCCTTATCAATACCGGCTGTTAGAAACGGCGTGGTCCTCGACAGCCGAGGCAGGCGGGGGTGCTGGGGCTGCTGTGAGCAGAGGGCGAAGAGAGCCCCTCCATACCCGCCCCGCAGCCCGCGGGCTGCTCGATGACGATTCACCCGAAGCTCCTCGCCCCGCCCACTGTTGGACCCGCACCCAAGTTCGCGGCCCTGCGCCCGCCCCGGGGAGGTGGCGGCGTCGGTGGGGCGGGCGGCTTTGTGGCGCGCGCGGGTTCCAACGCAGGCGGCGCGGAGGCGGGGCCGGGCCGAGGCGTCCACCGCTCCCGGCACTGGGCAGGGCTTCGGGCGCCGCGCATGGCCGGCCCCGCAAGGTCTGGCTTCCCCTCGCACACGAATAGCCGTCTGGACGCGTTCCTGCGGAGGCAGCTGCCCCCCGAGGTCTACGACGCCATCCGCGCCTACGAGCCGTGCATCGTGGTGTCCGAGTCGGAGAAGCACGCCTTAAAGTACGTGGTGCTCAGCGATCGGCTCATCTACCTGACCGAGAACCCGCCCAAGTCCATCCGGCGAGCCCTGGCGCTGCGGGACGTCGAGGCCATTGACCTGGTGAGGAGCGCGGGCAGACAGGCGGGCTCGTGAGAACTCCCCTCTTGGGTCCCCCAATTCCAGCCCTCAGTATGCAGGAAGAGGGAGGAGGAGGCAGACCTTCCCCATCCCTCCCTGGATTCCCGTACTTTTTAAAAAAAACTTACTTTAGGACTAGAAGCCACAGGAAAACTGTGGATTGCTTTATGTACTCCGAATAAAGATACCTTGCCCCTTCTCATCATGTGTACTGGTCATCCCTTGTGCCCCCCAAATAGGGCTATCTGTGTGAGAACATAGCCCCCTATAAAAATTATGCTTTAAAGTCACTTTTTTCGTTCATTAAGCGCCTAGCCTGTGCCAGTCCCTTGTTCTAGACACTGAGGATGCAAAAATGAAATAGGGCCCCTTCCCAGAAGCTGCTGTGGGAGAGAAAAAAAAGCCCCAAATAATGCAAATAAATGCAGTGTACTAAGTACTATTATGTCTTGTTTACTTTTTTATCAACAGTGCTTAGAGCGCGTTAGGTGCTGGATAGGAGTAAGTGAGTGAATGAATGAATGGATGGGATGAGCACAGGACCCCCGGCAATCTCAGGAAGGTCACTTGATCCAAACTAGACTTCAAAACTTCTTGAAGAAGATATAGTCTGGCACACACACGCCTTGTCCCAGTTTTTAGTGTGCTGCTACTGTATTCCTTTCCTTCAGGAATAAATTTACTTTATAAACCAGCAACACATTGGAAGCAGTCTCTTCTCCAATTACAGTTTTTTTCCCCCTTGGCTCCCTTTAATCTGAGCTGTTGTCCAGATGTGTTCCTTTTTCCACTGGGGACAGGTGTCTAGCCTCATCTCCCATCTCCACCCCCCTCCCCTTAGTCTCTGCATCTCCCAAAGGAGAAATTGGCGAGACTTGGTGGGGCTGTTTTGCCAAGACAAGCATAACTTGTTTGGAACACATCTGTAAGAAAAGGTTACAATTTAGTGAAAAGAAAAAAGCTTTTATTTTTTTCTCCTTAAAATATCTCTGTGGTTGGGGCACCTGG
This sequence comes from Lontra canadensis, assembly GCF_010015895.1. NCBI lineage: Eukaryota > Metazoa > Chordata > Mammalia > Carnivora > Mustelidae > Lontra > Lontra canadensis. The sequence goes on along the minus strand of NW_022631047.1, from coordinate 8,173,190 downwards.
GTGGCTCAGTGGGTTAAAGCCTCTGCCTTCGGCTCAGGTCATGATCCCAGGGTCCTGGGATCGAGCCCCGCATCAGACTCTCTGCTCAGCAGGGAGACTGCTTCCTCCTCTCTCTCTACCTGCCTCTCTGCCTGCTTGTGATTTCTGTCTGTCAAATAAATAAATTTAAAAAAAATCTAAAAAAAAAAAAAATCTCTGTGGGCTAATATCACTACGTAAATTTACTTGTGGTTTTTTTTTTTTTTTGGGTAAAAGTTGGAAGCAAAAGTGCTTTTTTCCTATTTTCATTCCCTTGAAATAAAAATTTTAAAAATGTATATCCTTTATCAAATGCTTTTTAAAACATTAAATGTTTAGCTTTTTCTACTGTCTGCAGTGTAAACATTTATTGTTTTGACAAAATGAAATGATTTTAGGATATTGTTACTTGCCCTGACAAGAGAGTATATGTATTCCAACTGTTATATATTGTTCTTTCTGAGCTGTCAGAATCTGAAAAGTACAGTAAAGTTTCCTAGGCCTCCAAGCCAAGAATCTTCCCCAGAGGTATACCAATTCATCTGGTAATCCTTTATGTACAAAATTTACCTTTCAAAAAAAAAAAAAAAACTTTCAGGCATATAGAGGAATGTGTAAAGGAGCTGAACAAGTCTAAGATTTCAGCATTGTTGACAGACTGGCTGTCCATCTTGCACAATAGAGTTATGTTAGGAAGAATAATGGCCCCCAACGGATATCCCTGGACCCTGTAAATATGTCACATTACATGGCCAAGAGGAATTAAAGTTGCAAATGCAATTAAGGTTGCTTGCTCATCAGCTGACTTTAAAATAGGGGTATTAAAAAAAAACAGTGTCCAATAAACAAACCAAAAAGAAAGAAGAAAAGAAAAGAAAAAGATAAGAAAAAAGAAAAGAAGGCAGGCAAAATAAGTAAGTCAAATAGGGAGATTTTGGATTACCTGGGTGGGCCCACAGTTGTCACAAAATCCTCAAAAGTGGAAAAGGGAGGCAGAGTGCTGCAGCACAACAGATTTAGTTCTGAAGGTGGAAGGGGCCGGAAGCCAAGGAATCTGGGCAGCCTGTAGAAGCTGGAAAAGGCAGGAAACAGGTTTTCTCCTAGAGCATCCAGAAGGAGTGCATTCCTCTTGACACCTTGATTTTAGCCCTGTGAGACCCATTTTGGACTTCTGACCTCCAGAACTATTAGAGAATAAATTTGTGTTGTAGAATGCCACACGTTATGTGGTACTATGTTACAGCAGCAAATGAATACAGAAATGTTTCTTATTAATGTTGTTTGTTTGTTTATTGAGGGAGAGAGAGAGAGCTCCTGTCTGGGGGAGTGGGGGCAGGGGTTGGGGGCTGGGGGTGGAAGGAGGGCAGAGGGAGAGGGAGAGAGAAAATCTTAAGCAGGGTCCACACCCATTGAGGAGCCCAACTCAGATCTCAGTCTTACAACCCTGAGACCATGACCTGAGCTGAAAACACAAGTCTGACACTTAACTGACTGAGCCACCCAGGTGCCCCATCCTATTAATGTTGTTTAAAATGGGTTATCATTGGGGCGTGTGGGTGACTCAGTTGGTTAAGCATGAGACTCTTGGTTTCGACTCAGGTCATGATCTCAGGGTTGTGAGATTGAGACCTGAGTTGGGCTCCCCACTCAGCAGGGAGTCTGCTTGGGACTCTTACTCTCTGCCCCTTCCCCTGCCCTCTCTCTTTCTCCCTCTCTCAAATAATTAAAGAAATCTTTTTTAAAAATTGGTAATCAGGGGCGCCTGGGTGGCTCAGTTGGTTGAGCAGCTGCCTTCAGCTCAGGTCATGATCCCGGACTTCCAGGATCGAGTCCCGCATCGGGCTCCCAGCTCCCTGGGGAGTCTGCTTCTCCCTCTGACCTTCTCCTCTCTCATGCTCTCTCTCACTCATTCTCCCTCAAATAAGTAAATAAAATCTTTAAAAAATAATAATAAAAAATAAAAATTGGTAATCATTTTTAAACAATATTGTTTCAGTGAGAAATAAATATAATCAAGTTGAGTACAAATGCCTTAACCATCTCTTTTCCTGAGGCTTTGTAAAATAATTCTAGCATTATTATAGTTCAGTGCCTTGGACAGCTTTGCAGGTGAGTGACATATAGGTATCAGAAAATTGCTGGTAAAGGTACTAGGTATAGTACCAATTAGTAGCCACAGGTGGAGTTGACTAACCATCCCTCTATGAACATTAAATCCTCACTTAATAGCACAATGGGGAGAATTTTCCTGATTTCGGTGTTATATGTCATATATTTGTCTCTTATCCATGCTAACACAGTCACTTCAATTACATGATTTTTTAAAATTTAAATTTTATTTATTTGACACAGAGAGATAGCAAGAGAGGGAACACAAGCAGGGAGAGTGGGAGAGGGAGAAGGAGGCTTCCCTCGGACCAGGGAGCCTAATATAGGGCTCAATCCCAGGACCCTGGGACCCTGGGACCACAGGACCTGAGCCAAAGGCAGAGGCTTAACGACTGAGCCACCCAGGCGCCCTCAATTACATGATTTCAGTGCCAGGCAGCTTTGTTTTTTAGAACCAGTTCCTCCTTCCTTGAAAGATAAACTGTTTACTCTCCTTTTTTATTTATTTATTTATTTTTTTAGGGCGCTGTCCTCCTTCTAAGGCCATCTCTTTAGACATCCTTTTCCATTCTCAAAGGTTTTCTCATCTTACTGTACACATTTGGTTATTTAACTTTCAGCCAGTTCAGGTTCCCATTCTGCCTTTGTTCTAGCTGTCATGGTAATAAAGCCCCTAAGCCAACGCATCCTTTATTACCTCTGCGCCCCAGCCCTCCCGGTTCCATGTTCGATCAGATTTCTTATTTATTTCATGACACATTTTGCGGTTACAACACTTCAGAATATAATTTGCAAACATGCAGATAAAATTCCACTCTCTTCCCTTCCAAAAGAAAAATGGAAGGTAAAAGCAACAAAAAAATTAGGCTAGAACTTGGCATTGGATAAAACTGAGATTTCCTTCCCAGCAAAGATGAGCTTAAAGCACACGGGGAGATCTCCATTGGTGTTTGATATGGTTCATCTCCTAAAACAAAGAGTTTCTAAGGTTGCTAGGGCAGAGCTTTTATTAAAAGGCTGATATTTTCTTTAACAGTTACTTTTGGAAGAATCCTCTAGCGTTCTGCTCTTGTGGGCATCAAAACATTTCTTTAAACTCTTCTAAGATTAAATACGTATTTTTTAAGTGCAAGAAGCTACTACCCAGAAGTGAATTTTCTATGAATTCACTCATCTTCAATGCCATACCATCACCTACCAAGAAAAACAAATCTGTCAAATCCAGCAGCCTTCACCTCTTAACCTCTTACCTGTCTTTCTTCACCTCTTCACCTCTTAACATCTTACCTGTCTTTGTCCTTGTATTTTCACCACTCCTTCCAGGGAGTATGGGCTCTCCAGCCATCCCAGGCTCCATGTGGCTTCCCGACTGGGCAACAAATGTATGTTTTACATCCTGGCCTGTTGCTCATGGTGAACATGTTCTCCCCCTTCAAGGTCATTCATATCATCATATTTATAATCCTCCTCTTCCTCTCCTCCTCTCTCTCTAAAACATGTAAAAACAAGGGTTCCTGGCTGGCTCAGTCAGTAGAGCATGTCACTCTTGATCTCAAGGTTGTGAGTTTGAACCCCATGATAGGCACAGGGTTTACTTAAAAAATAAAAAAAAGTAAAAACATCTTGGCTTGAACAGAAACAGGTCACAGACTGTGAATTAAAAGGGCTCCACGAGTTTGCCAACTGATCCCCACTTTGCCCACTTCTGTATTCAGAGCTGACATGTTTCTAGGCTAAGCCCATCATTCTTTCTCTGGGTTTTTCCTTGGCTAGGCCACGAGGCGGGACTCTTGGCCCATTTTGTTCCCTGCTGTATCTCTGGTTCCTAGAACACTGCCTGGCACAGAGGAGATGGTCAATAACTATTTGTTAAAAACTCGGGGCACATGAGTGGCTCAGTGGGTTAAGCCGCTGCCTTCGGCTCAGGTCATGATCTCGGGGTCCTGGGATCGAGCCCCACATCGGGCTCTCTGCTCAGTGGGGAGCCTGCTTCCCTTCTCTCTCTGCCTGTCTCTCTACTTGTGATCTCTGTCTCTGTCTCTCTCTCTCTGCACCAAATAAATAAATAAAATCTTAAAAAAAAAAACAAACTCAACATGATCTGTTTCTCCATTTATTAACTGCCATACACATTGGGGGGCATTTAATAATTCATTTCTTAATAATACGTTTTCATTCAGCTTTTGCTCTCTACCTGTGTAGACTTGGTCTAGTTATTTACCTGCTAGTCTGCACCTTCATTCCTCATCTGTAAAATGGAGATAACAGCGCCTTCCTTAGAGTTTACATCAATAAATGTAACACACTTAAAAGAGTACTTGGCACATGGTAAGAGCTACTACATGTTACTATTGATAACCTTTATTCATACATAGTAAGTCTATTAAGGCTCACAGTGAATCTGTAATATAGATATTATCTTCTCTTATTATATTAGGGCACTTGAATTTAGGAAATTTAGCAAACTGGAAAGAAAATAACTTTTTTTTTTGAGCACTGATTATATATTCAGGGTTTTAAATACATTATCTCATTTATCCTTCTTGAAAATCTGCCCAGTAGGTTTGTCAGGTTTAATATGTCCAAAAACAGAATTCCTGATCTTCACCCTCCAAATCTGTTCCTTTTCCTTTAGCTTTCCTTATTTTAGGAAGTAACATCTTCCATCAGCTTTAATTTTCTCACTCCCCACATCCAACAATCAGTATATCTCCTTGATTTGTGTAGAGGAGGAAAAAGTTTCCCTTGATCCTCTCAGGGTTCCTGGCTGGGTCTGAATATTAAACTGACAAAGGCAGATTAACAGGAGAAAAGCCTACAAATTTATTTAATACAAATTTTACATGACATGGAAGCCTTTATAAGGAAATGGAAGACCTGAAGAAATAAATCTATGTGTGTTTAATATTAGGTTTGATGAAGAATAGAGAGTCATGGAAAAGTGGGATAGTACAGAAAAGGGGGTATGACTAAGAATAATAAACTAGGGAAAACTAGCAAGAGCTGTTTGGATTCCTCTCACTGTCCTGTCTTGTGTACAGGGAGGGCACCTCTCTTAGACCTGCTTCAAGGGAGCAGGGTGGAGAAAGGTCAGAGAGAATTTCCTGCATATGCTGTTTTCTCAAATTCTTTCAGCTCAAAATATTCAGTATACCAAGGTGCTATATTTTGGGGGAGTGTGTTCTGAACCTTGTCACTTCTCATCCAAAATGTATTCAGCCATGACCTTTCTTGTTGCTTCTACTTATGCCACTTATCCAATCCCTTATCTAGACCATTGGAGTTGCCTCTAAACTCATTCCTCCATCTAGCAGTTGGGATGATCTTTTTAAACATAAATGGTAAATTAAGTTATATCATTCTTCTGTTTAAAAATCTCCATTAGCTTTCAAATTCTTTATTGCCTATCAGAGCCTCCATGATAACTCCTTTATCTCTGACTTATCTCTCATTCTTCTCTAAACTCTTTATGTTCTTTACTGCCTCAGGGCCTTTGTACATGCCATCCTAGCCAGAACACTCTTCCTCCAGATCTTCAGAGGATTGATTCCTTCTTATCAGTCATGTTTCCAAATTCAGCATCACCTCCAGAGGGATGCCTCGCATGACCACCCAATCTAAAGTACCATTCTTATGTCACACTCATCATATCTGTTGGCTTCCAAGCACTTATCACTATCGGCATTGTAAGATTAATCTGTTTAATGACTTATAATTGTGTATCTTTCATACAATGTAAGCTCCATGAGGTCATGTCTGTCTTGTTCATCCCTGGGTCGCTGTGCATGCATCATATTACCTGACACACAGTAGATTATCAATAACTATTTGTCAATTAGAAGAATGAATAAATGAATAAACAGATGTTCAGATACATCATATCATTTACCTCTCAGAGGGAGAGATCCTCTTTCCTTATTCCAAGTGTTGAGAGACCCTGGAGACTTGACAATCTGTCGCATAGGCAGTTAGTGGAAGGGCCAGAGTAAATGCTCCCAGGTCTCTTAATGCTCCTGTTCAGCATTTTTCTTGTTTCCTTTGTGCTTGTATGAGATGATCTCTGTGTTGTTTACCTGAGTCCTGCATTTTGGTAGGATGAGTTAGATAAGAGGAGACCATAATATGGATGCTTCTTTTCTTCTCTAGCATGTTTTGTTTTTTTTTTCCTGTTTTGATTCATTTGCAGCCTTTCAAAACTCTCACTGTGGAAGGAAGAAAGAGGTGGCAACCTCTTATCTATCATTTTGGTTTCTTAATAGGTTGTTTGCATAGAATAGTTTGGATATTGTATTTGAATGCTGAGAGACTCCATGAGGGCAACATTTCATCAGTTTGATTCACTGATGTACCCCCAGCACCCAGAATGATAGTGGACTGATCAAGATAGCCCAGGTTAAGCTTCACTAACAAAACCCACCAAAGTCTTTAGTGCTTTAACACAACATAATCTGTCTCATTCAAGTGACTTGTCCATTGTGGACTGGCAAGAGGCTCTATTCATCTTAGTCACAAGATATGTGATACTTAGTTACACCTCTTAGTTTCAGGGCACCATCTCAGCACATGCTTACTTAATCACCATGGCAGAGGGAAATTAACTTGCCAAATCCTGTACCAATTTTAAGTGGGCTCCACACACAGCAGAGCCCAATGTGGGACTTGAACTCATGACCCTGAGATCAAGACCTGAGCTGAGATCAAGAGACAGACACTTAACCACATACTTAACTAATTAAGCCACGCGGGCACCCCAATTATGTACTGATTTTTAAGATTCTACCCACATGTCACTTCTCACATTTCATTGGCCAGAGTCAGACACATGGCCCACACCTAACTTAAAAGGGGGAGAAAAGGGGCACCTGGGTGGCTCAATCAGTTAAGCATATGCCTTCCCCTCAGGTCATGATCCCAGGTTCCTGAGATCAAGCCCTGTGTTGGGCTTCCCATTCAGCAGGGAGCCTGCTACTCCCTCTCCCCCTGCCCTTCCCTTTCTCTCTTCTGCTCTCTCAAAAAAAAATAAATCTTTTAAAAAAGGCGGGGCGGGGGGAATGTGATCCTACTATATATACATTCCATGTGTCTGCAAGAGAGAATAGGAATATTTGTGAACAGCTCTAACATCTACCTCAAATTACTGAGTGCTTACTGTTTGCTACTCAGCCTCTAAGTGCTTAACTTGGAACAACTAATTTATCTTTACAATAATCCCAGGTAATATTGTTAGCTTAGCTTTAGCTTAGCTTTACAGATAAAAAACCTGCCTGAATTATAGAGAACTTAAGCAATTTACCCAAGATCATTCTCTAAGTGGCAGAACCAGAATTTGAACCCTAGTAGTTTGGCTCCAGAACCAATGCTTTGACTCTATAGATACAGCTGCCTCAGTCATAGCAGGTCATTAATTTAAAAAAAAAAAAAAAAAAGGTTATCCAGGAGACTCTAAGCTTTTGAAAACAGAAACTCCATCTTACATTTTGCATGTTTCAGTTTTGCACCTTGCGGTAGGAACTCAAAAGTATCTATGATGTGCTGAACTGGATGAATTAGAAACTAGATAATTAACTGCTAAAAGCCTAGGGTGCTTTTATTCTCTGAAATTAAAGTGGATAGAAAAAAATCTGAACCAAGACTATGAAGTCAAGACTAAGGGTAAGATAAATATAGAATTGTTCACAAAGGGCACCTGGTGGCTCAGTGGGTTAAGCCTCAGGTCATGGTCTGAGAGTCCTGGGATTGAGCCCTGCATCGGGCTCTCTGCTCAGCAAGAAGCCTGCTTCCCCCTCTCTCTCTGCCTGCCTCTCTGCCTACTTGTGATCTCTCATTCTCTGTCAAATGAATAAATAAAATCTTTAAAAAACAAACAAAACAAAAAAAGAATTGTTCACAAAATATAGAAAACAAGGGGTGCCTGTGTGGCTCAGTTGGTTAGGCATCTGACACTTGATTTTGGCTCAGGTCTTGATCTCAGGGTCCTGGGATGGAGCCTTGCATCAGGCTCCGAGCTCAGTGGGGAGTCTGCTTCTCTCTCTCACTTGGCCTCTTCCCCACTTTCTCAAATAGATCTTTTTTATTTTTATTTATGTATTTATTTATTTGACAGAGAGAGAGAGAGACAGCGAGAGAGGAAACACAAGCAGGGGGAGTGGGAGAGAGAGAAGCAGGCTTCCTGCTGAGCAGGGAGACCAATGTGGGGCTCCATCCCAGAACTCTGGGATCATGACCTGAGCCAAAGGCAGACACTTAACGACTAAGCCACCCAGGTACCTCTCAAATAAAAAATCTTAAAAAAACTTAGAAAAAAATGAATTAACGAGTGTCAACTATACTTCAATTAAAAAACAAAATGTAAGGGATATCCCTTTGCATTTTAGAAGTAGTATTTTGATAAAAGTAAGAGAACTCATTACCAGTTGCAAATATAAATATGACAACTGATGTAGATCCGTTCATGAGTGATACATTATTTTAGAGGTAGTCAAAGAACTTAAAGATATTTTCAGATAAAGCCTTATTCATTTGAGATAACAAAAAAGCACATTCTCTTCTCTCCCAAAATGCCCCTTGCTGCCAGCATCAGAGACAAATACCAGGCCGAGTAGGCCATGAATCTGGTTCAGTCTTGTATTACTGAGGTTCTTATGAACAATCAGTCCTTAATTGTAATAGATATTTATTGGGTATATACTATATGCTGTCCTTGTGTCAAATACTTTAGATCTCATATAATCTTATTAACTCTATAAGGAAGGTGATAATGCCTTTTTTTTTTTTAATAGATGGCAAAACTGAGGCAGAGAAAGAGGAAATACTTACACAAGGTTATATTCAGAAAACATGAGCTGGAATATAAACTCAGGTCTTTTGATCTTACAGCCAGCATTCTTTATGCAACAACTGATCTACAAATTCCTGGTTTCCGAATTCCAAATTTCTGTAGACATTCTTAGGTTTTGCAATAGAGACAACATGGTTACCTCATAATATACAGATTACATGGTTCCTGGACTTTGGCTATCAGGAAGGACATTTTAAATAAAACACCTTTTTCATTCCCCATACCACCTCCCTGTACTCAAGATTGTTGTCCTTCAGAGTTCAGACTGGTGTCATTGCTGTTTCTGATGATGTTCAAGGACAGGTTTGGTTGGAAAGGTGGAGGTTGGAAAGATGCATCCTTTTCACAGGGCCAAGCCTTTAAAGCTTTTTTTCTTTTAGTCTTTCTTAGCTGTGGTGCTCATCCCAGAGGCAATGATTTTTCAAGCCTAACACATGATATAATCTAAGGCTTAGTCTCCAGTATTAGGGGGGAAAGTGCTCAATTCTCCAAACTGGTAATTGTTTTTGGAATATGTGGGTGGATAATTCTTGCCAGCAATATTCACAGGTTCCAAAAAAAGCTCAGCTACTCAGACTTCCTTAGGGATCGGTACACTAAAGCCCAGGTAGAGTATAATGGGGAAAAAAAACCACCTGGTAGAGGCTACAATGAGTTTTTTAATTATGACACTGGAAGGATTTGCCAAATGCTAAATGTAAAAATAGCTTCTACTTAAGAACAGGCTTATGTACAGTGTGACATAGGTATTGCTAATGTGGTTTAATTGGAGGGAAATCCATTCAAGAAACTTCCTTGTATTGATTAGCTATCTCATCAGTAGCTTGAATCCTTTGGATTTACCCCTGGTACTCCTTCAGGTTTGCTCTGAAAAACTCTTGGAACACATAATTCATTACATTGAAGTCTGAGTGAATTAATTTAGTACTTGCTTTCCTTTCTTTGTTAGACACTGGAGAGTCTGCTGTCAGAGAGGAAGTTAGGTCCAGAAAGAACCATGGAAGTTGAAAGATATCTCACGATTTAGCTCTTTTGGGGTCTTACTTAATTACTTAGTTACTACTTAATGTCCCATGAAGTAAAGTGATCTCCAAACTATGGCCCAGTACATGATGTAGGCCTTTAATTTTTCCCTTTCAACTTTTCCTCTGGTTTATGTTTTTCTTCTCTCTACACAGCACAGTTCTATTGAATGGATGTTAGATTTTATATGGGGTATTCTACCAATGTTTTGAATTACCCGGGAAAACAAATATATAAGGGAATAAAAAGTGGCATATGCTTTTGAGTAACTCATAATTTAGAGAGGAAGGTAAGCAGACGGGAAAGAAGAAAAACAGTTATAAGCAGATACTTATAACGAAATGTGAGACTAGATATAATAAACAGAATACTGTGGGAACCCAGAAGAGGAAGTGACATACTTCTCATTTTGGTGAGAGAAGGCGGTGCAGGGGAGGGTGGGATGAATATATAAAGGTTCACCAAAGAAGTAACCCGAGCTTGGTCTTGAAGGAAGAATAGAAGTTTCTAAGCTGAATAAAGGGCAAGTATATTCCAAAAGGAGAGGATGGCATGTGCTTGATCAGCTTTCTACAACAGGCTGAAACACCTGCTTATGATCTCTGTCTGTCAAATGAATAAATAAAATCCTAAAAAAAAAAAAGCATACATCACATTTGGTTGCCATCTCTCTTTTGCTTAGTTTTTAGAGAAATTTTCTTTCTTTTTTAAAAAAATATTTTCTTTTGAAGTAATCTCTACATTCAACATGGGACTTCAACTCACAAACCCCGAGACCAAGAGCTGCATGCTCTACCCACAGAGCCAGCCAGGTGCCCCTCTAGTAAAATTTTTTTTGCACTGTCTTATTTTGTCTCATGGTACTATCACCATTTCAGCTCTCTTTTGGTTACTATTTTCACGGTATATCTTTTCCATCCCTTACTGTCAACCTATTTGTGGCTTTTTGTGTTTTTTTTTAGATTTTATTTATTTATTTTTATTTATTTGACAGAGAGAGAGAGAGAGATCACAGTAGGCAGAGAGGCAGGCAGAGAGAGAGGGGGAAGCAGGCTCCCCACTGAGCAGAGAGCCCAATGTGGGGCTCAATCCCAGGACCCTGGGAACATGACCTGAGTCAAAGGCAGAGACCTAACCCTCTGAGCCACCCAGGTGCTCCAGCCTATTCATGTTTTTGAATCTAAAGTGGGTCTCTTATAATGGTACAAAGTGAATCATCAGTTAAATCATGTTTTTTAAATCTATCTTTTCAATCTCTGACTTTAATTGGAGTGTTTAGTCCATTTACAGTATTATAATTACTGATAAGGTAGAGTTCACATCTGTCATACTGCTATTTATTTTCATATTTCCCCCCCATTCCCCAGGTACTGCCTTCCTTTGTGTCAAATAGGTACCTTCTAGTATACACACTGTTCTCCTGTGATTTCTTTTACCATGTGTTTTGGAGTTTTTAAATTAATGTTTGCCCCGGGGATTACAATTAACATGCTCCTTTGTAACAATCTAGTTCAGATTATTACCAACTTAATTTCAATAGTATACAAAAATATAAGTCTTTTCCCTCCCTGCTCCTTTGCGCTGTTATTATCATACACATTATAGTTTCTACATTATGGGCCCATCAACACAGATTTATAATTATAGCTTTATGCAAGTATCTTTTTTTTTTTTTTAAGATTTTATTTTTTTATTTATTTGACAGAGATCACAAGTAGGCAGAGGTAGGCAGAGAGAGAGAGAGGAAGCAGGCTCCCTCCCAAGCAGAGAGCCCAATGCGGGGCTTGATTCCAGGACCCTGAGATCATGACCTGAGCCGAAGGCAGAGGCTTCACCCACTGAGCCACCCAGGCGCCCCTGCAAGTATCTTTTTAAACTAAACAGGAGAAAAAAGAGTTACACACAAACATACATTTAACTGTCTTTTATTTTTACCTGTGTAGTTATCTTTATCAGTGTTCTTTATTTCTCTCTGTGTGTGTAAGTTACTATCTAGTGTCCTTTCATTTCAGCGCAAAGACTTCCATTTAGTATTTCTCGTAGGTCTGACAGTAGCAGTACCCTTTACAAACTATAGATTCTTTGGGATATAGGTACTGAATTCTTCATAAGGAATGTTCTTCTTCTTCTTCTTTTTTTTTTTTCAAAGATTTTATTTATTTATTTGAGGTAGACAGAGAGACAGCACAGGTGGGGAAGAGGATCAGAGGGAAAGGGAGAGGCCGACTGCCTGCCAAGCAGAGAGCCCGACCTGGGGCTCCATCCCAGGACTCTGAGATCATGACCTGAGCATAAGGCAGACGCTTAACCAACTGAGCCACCCAGGCGCCCCTGAGGAATGTTCCTAACAAAATGCATAGGTAGATTACAGATTTACATAAATATACTCTCCTTCCAAACAGGACTCTGCAGATACTCCTTAGCTGAATCTCTGCAGAGCAGCCCATTTGGTTCTTCCTGATCATGTAAATATATTTCCTGAAATACAGTTTTTGGCCAAGTTAAGTTTTACTTTTTTTTCTTTTTAAAGATTTTATTTATTTATTTGACAGAGGGAGAGAGAGGCAGCGAGAGAAAGGGAACACAAGCAGGGGGAGTGGGAGAGGGAGAAGCAGGCTTCCAGCCAAGCAGGAAGCCCAATGCGGAGCTCAATCCCAGGATCCTGGGATCATGACCTAAGCCAAAGGCAGATGCCCAATGACCGAGCCACCCAGGTGCCCCAACTTTTAATTAAAAAAATTTTTTTTAGAAATCTCTATACCCAACATGGGGCTTGAACTCAATGGCCCTGAGATCAAGACTTGCATGCTCTTCTGACTGAGCCAGCCAATATGAAGTTTTAATATTATAAAGTTACAATATAGTTTTGTATTTAAAAAAAAAAAAATATATATATATACATATGTATGTGTGCGCCCAGGTGGCTCAGTCGATTAAGTGTCTGCCTTCGGCCCAGGTCATGATCTCAGGGTCCTGGGAATGAGCCCCACATTGGGAATCCCTGCTCAGCAGGGCGTCTGCTTCTCCCTCCCTTTCAGCCCCTCCACCCAACTCGTGCTTGCTCTCCCTCTCAAATAAATAAATAAATCTTAAAAAATATTTATATATTGCTCAAGCTGAAAGAGACCTTAAATTGATTCCACATTCTACAAATGAAGAAATCAAAGCCAAAAGAGCTCAAGTAACTTGATCAAAGTCACACTGCTAGTTAATAGGGAAAGCCACATTCAAAATCAGATTTCTGGACTGTTAATTCATATTGTTTCCCCAACATTCCAAATTTCTATCAGGATGTTGACTATGATTATCTAGTTTGGTCATGATATACTTAACAATTAGGGCACAAAATAACGAATTGGTCTGTAAGAATTTAATTAGAATAATTTATACTAATTAGGATGCTGTCTGCCTGATGGCTTTCCTTTAGGACACTTTAGTACCTTTTACTCAGAAATCTGGTATTTAAGTGATTTTAATCCAATCTTTGTACATTATTTTATGATGAGTTCATTTTTTAGGCTTTCTTAGTCTGAGATTCTCTTTCATGTTCTAATCCCTCTTTGATGTCAGGCTTTTGATAGGTGGACTCTGTGGAACTCTATAGGTGGGCAATTCACTGGAATGCATGAAAAATAAGAGCCACCTGAGCGAGGTGGGTCAATTCTGGAATTAGGAAATTCAGAATTTTTGAGGGTTGTGGGACATTTGCGATGACAGGAATCATGTTGGTGTAGCAGAGCCTTCTACTTAATGTCTCACAGCGAAATAAAAAAAATCCACCTCATGGGAACATTGTCTTATGCCACAATAGAAACAGTTTTATTTTTTATTAGTTTTATTTTATAGTTAGTTTCTTGATGTATGTATGTATGTATGTATGTTTCACACTTTTGTATAAGTTAAGAGCATAGGCTCTTAACTTCAGGCTTCATTTTGAATCTGGTTGACCACATATTAGCAAGAGAACAAGTCCCTTAACTCTCCAAGCCTCAAGTTCCTTGAATTCCTTTTAAACAGGGGTAATTTAACCGATATATGGGGTTGTATGAGGATTCAGTGAGACAGTATGTATAAAGCACTTAAAAGAAAACACAGTAAGTGCTCAATAAATGTTAGCTTTTATTTTGTTTTGCATGACACTGTTTGAACATTGAATTCTTCTTCTTCCCTATCTTCACTCTGGAGAGGCTCTGGCCACAAGGATTAGAATCCTTATGAACCCTTTGAAGAGGAAGAATGGGAAGGTGGGCTGGCCCTCTCTGACTCTCAGCCTGGGGAAAGGGCAAAACTGCAGTGCCCAAAGGAGGCAGAATCATAGTCTAAGCAGCCAATGACCTTATTATGCCAGGGTCAGATTGTCCTACTATGTAGGTGGTCCCCAAGATAACCCTCATGCTTGATAATTCACTAGAAGGACTCACAGGATTCAAAGGGTTGATTATAATGACACAGTATAGATTATACTCAACAAAGGGAAAAGGTGCATGAGATAAAATCCAGAAGAACCTATGTGCACACTTCCAGGCATCCTCTCCCAGGGGAGTATCATTCATGTACTTAATTTCCCCAGCAACGTGTTAAAACATATGCAAAGTATTACCAGGTTCATCTGAGCCTTGGTGTCCAGAGTTTTTATGGGAGACAGTCATGAATGCATCAGAGCCTACATAGCTGACCTTAGCTACTCAGACTCCAGCCCCTCTTGACCTCCTTGCCTTCACCCCCAGAAAAACAGGTGTTTACCATAGAGGATACTGTCAGATACTGTCAGAATAAGTTTATCTGCTCAAACTAGTACAGCATGGCCCAAGGTCTCAGACATACACACTTGTGTCAGACTGTCAGAATATTCCAAGGTTCACTGGTTATCTCCTAAGATCAGGCAAGGGCTAGTCCCTGAAGATAGGCCGTTTTTTCGTGGTGCAAGGTATAAGCAACCCAGGCCTGTTGAGGCAGTCCTTTATCTGCACACCTACCTACCTTTGTAACATCACAGATTGAGAAAAGGTGTACTGCGCTGGTGAGCCAATATGGTTTTGGTGGGGTTTTCTTTGTTTTTGTTTTTTTTTTTTTTTTTTTAAAGATTTTATTTATTATTTGACAGAGAGAGAGACACACAATGAGAGAGGGAACACAAGGAGGGGGAGTGGGAGAGGGAACAGCAGGCTTCCCGTGGAGCAGGGATCCTGACTCGGGGCTTGATCCAAGTGCCCTGGGATCATGACCTGAGCTGAAGGCAGATGCCCAATGATTGAGCCACCCAGGTGCCCCAGGTTTGTTTGTTTTTTAAAGATTTTCCCCAAGGCCCCAAATTTACAGTTGGTGTACCACATGGTTCCAGACCACCAGTAAGGGTGGTTATATAACAGATACCTTTCTCAGAGGCAGAGAAAGTCGGGTCAGGCATTAGAAAGTGCTACAACTTATGGATGGTCTTAGAGTATTTATAATATTGACAGGGAGGAAGAACTTAGGAGGCCGTCTGCCAGTAACTAACTTGCCAGCCTCAGTTTCTAATGAGAAAAGACAAGCTAAACATACCATTTATATTAGTATCGAAGTATAAGTACAGCACTGGGTCAACAGTAATCATATTTAAAAGAGGTGATTTATAAAATATATGTAAATAGTTTGTTTAATTGTTATATAAGACTTTGTTATGTCAGCAAGTCATAAAAAAATCTGTCCTGTGTACTGATTTGGAATTCTAAAATTATCTTCATGTAGATATTCAGATATTATTACCTATGCTTGAAGGTGTCTGGGTATAAACACTTCTTTCAACTTATGTTCTAAAAACATAAATTCAATGCTATATGACCCAATGAGCATTTTCCAACTTAAAAAGTTAAATATTCATATACAAAATAAAATTTAACTCATATTATTTAGCTTATTTTAAGCTATTTTAAGATTTTATTTATTTATCTGACAGGGAAAGACACAGTGAGAGAGGGAACACAAGCAGGGAGAGTGGGAGAGGGAGAAGCAGCTTCCCGCTGAGCAGGGAGCCCGATGCGGGGCTCGATCCCAGAACCCTGGGATCATGACCTGAGCCAAAGGCAGATGTTTAACAACTGAGCCACCTAGGTGCCCCTGAAACTTAAGCATATTTAAAATAAGATACTAAAGCTTATGTTAAGACATAAAGTTAGAACATTTTAATTTTTATTTTTTTTAAAGTAAACTCTACCCCAGGCATGCCTGGGTGGCTCAGTTGGTTACCTGTCTAACCTTCTTCCACCTCTGAAATAAAATAAATAAATGGGTAAATCTTTTTTTTTTTTTTTTAAATAAATGGGTAAATCTTAAAGGAAAAAAAAAATGTAGGGCAGCTGGGTGGTTCAATGCGTTATCTGCCTTCGGTTCTGGTCATGACCTCCAGGTCCTGGGATTGAGCCTGAACATTCAGGCTCTCTGCTCAGTGGGGAGTCTACTTCTCCTCCTTCCTCTGCCTCTGCCCCCACTCATGTGCTTGTGTGCTCTCTCGCTCTCTCACAAATAGAATCTTAAAAAAAAAAAAAAAAAAAAAAAAGGTAAACTCTACCCCTAACACGGGGCTTGAACTCACAGACCCCGAGATCAAGATCACATGCTCTACCGACTGAATCAGCCAGGCACCCCAGTTAGAAAATTTTAACAAAGTAGTTCTAAAGGAGCGTTACATCCATCTATCTGTCTATCTTCTATCTATCTATCTATCTATCTACCTACCTACCTATCTTTCCATGCTTTGAGGTTAAATGGAAACTCTGACTTTTGAGTTTTCTAATGACGTCTCTGGAGTAAATGCAAAAATTTTCTTTTCAGATAACAACATGCCTAAAATAAATTGCTAGCATAGGATTGAGTTCAGCTGTGTCCCATTTAAGAACTTTCTTTTCTTCCTTCAGGCACCGACAGCATGTTGTTTGGACCAAGTCTCCAGTCTCCTTGCCTGACAGCTGAGAAGCTTCCCAGTCAGAAAACATTTTACGTCCCATGGATGTGTAAATTAGCCTTGCTTAGCTCCTGAGTGGCCCTCTCATGCTTCACAAACATGCTGTGGTGTTTACAAAAGATTACTTTTATTTTTTAAAAAATTTAAATGCAAAAAAGAGAAAGAAACCACTTTCCTTAGTCTAACACTTTGTCCTTCTAATTCAAGTCCAAGTTGAATTAAATGTTATTAGAGTTGGTTCTATCTACAATATTGTAGTCATAGGCTTTGCAACTGAGATTATGATTGTTAGATGAACCAATAAGAGAATGGGAGAAGTGAAAAGTGATAGATCATTTTGGCCCTACTGCTGTTCATAGTTACTGTCTGCCCATTTATCTGCCCTCATCCACCCTTTTACAGACAACAGATGTGTCCCCTTGGCTGTGTGGCTGGCATCAGTGTAATCATCTGCCATCTCCCTCAGAGTAACAGAGGCCTTGTATGTGCATGAAAATGTCCTTTTAAAAGTTACATTGCTCGGGGGCGCCTGGGTGGCTCAGTGGGTTAAAGCCTCTGCCTTCGGCTCGGGTCATGATCCCAGGGTTCTGGGATCAAGCCCCGCATCGGGCTCTCTGCTCTGCGGAGGGCCTGCTTCCTCCTCTCTCTCTGCCTGCCTCCCTGCCTACTTGTGATCTCTCTCTCTGTCAAGTGAATAAATAAAATCTTTAAAAGAAAAAAGTTACATTGCTGGGGCACCTGGGTGGCTCAGTTGTTAAAAGTCTGCCTTTTGGCTCAGGTCAGCATCCCAGGGTCCTGGGATTGAGCCCCACATCGGGCTCCCTGCTCAGTGGGGAACCTGCTTCTCCCTCTCCCACTCCCCCTGGTTGTGCTCCCTCTCTTACTCTCTCTGTCAAATAAATAAATAAATAAAATCTTTAAAAAAAAAAAAAAAAGACACATTGCTGTGGGATGCCTGGGTGGCTCAGTTAGTTAAGTGTCTGACTCTTGATCTCAGCTCAGGCCTTGATCTCAGGGTTGTAAGATGAAGCACCCAATCAGACTCCACGCTCAGCAGACAGTCAGCCTGAGATTCTCTCCCTCTCCTTTTGTCCCTCTCCCCTGCTCTCTCTCTAAATAAATAAATAAAATATTTGTTTAAAAAAGGAATCTCCTGATCAGCACCAGGTAGGTAATCTACCTGCTAGACCCCTATGATCCCCTAAAGGAAATAACTTTGCTATAACTGACCTGCCTTTTTTTTGCCAAGTGTAACTTCCTTGTTCCCACTCCCTTCTGCTTAAAAGTTTTTCATTTTGTACAGCTCTTTGGAGCTCCTTCCTATCTGCAAGATTGGATGCTGCCGGATTTGAACAGATTTTGCCCAAATAGACTCTTAAAAATTTTTAATATGCCTCAGTTTATCTTTGAACAAATCTCACCACCCAGAGATAACCACAGTCAACCACCCAACAAGAAAATCTGGTGTACGACATTCCAAACTGTGTCCATTGCATTAACACATATGGAATCATATTGCACATATTGTTCTATAATCTGTTATTTTTACTTTACAGTATTGTCATGGATATCTTTCCATGCCAATAAATACAGAAAAAATTTATAGGAATGCTTTATATGAATAAATGGGACCACAGTGTATTTAAAGAAGGTATTATGTTCTTGAATGACAAAGCTAACCAAATTTGGTGATTATAGCAACTAAAAAAAGAGGTCTGGCTCTACTTTGGTCTCAAATAAAGGAATTAGCATAATTTGACTGAAACTCTGACATAATAATGAATCCAGCTGCTTGATTACTATTTGGATTCCAGCCCTGTTTTTTTTGTTGTTGTTGTTTAACTTTATTTTAAGTAGGCTCCATGCCCAATGTGGGGCTCAAATTCACGGCCCCAAGCTCAAGAGTCATATGCTCTACCGACTAAGCCAGCCAGGCACCCCCCCCACCCTGCTTTAGAAGAAGACTTGTATTTTTCCTAATTCCCACCTCTGGCTGTGGTCTTAAACCTTAGTTGTTTTTATAAAACTGGCCTTGGGAACCAACGGCCTTGTCTTGTAATTCTAGTTCCACCATTTACTAGTTTTGTAAACTGAACTTCTTCTGAACCTTAGTTTTCTCATTGCAAAGTGGGGTTAATGATAACTACCTCATAGATGTGTTACAAGTATTATATAAAATATTTGCCATGTTCCATAAACTGTGTTATTATGCAAATCATTATAGGTACTTTGTCTTCTCCCCAAACTGCTTATAAGCAATTTGAGGCAGAAATATTTACATATTTATTTACATTCATTCAGTCTCTACTTGGAGCATAATTTTTTAAAAAGATTTTATTTACTTATTTGAGAGAGAGAGAGCGAGAGAGAGCACACGAGCAGGGGCAGAGGGAGAAGGAGAAGCAGGCTCCCCACTGAGCAGGGAGTTGACGTGGGGCTGGATCCCAAGACGCTGGGATCATGAGCTGAACCAAAGGCAGACACTCAAGGGAATGAGCCACTCAGGCATCCCACAAAAGAGTTTTCTAAGAATTACAGCATTGTAAAATGACCACAAAGACAATTAAAGGCATAGATAACCTGCATAGGTGAGCTAAATTGAATACCTACTAATCCCCCCTCCCCATTTCAAAGTCTTTCACAAAGTCTTTCTGTCCCACCTCTACCATCATAATAATCTCAAAGAAAAGATCACTCAGTCACAAAATAAAGACACTCTTCAGGCTGACCTGATTATTTACATAGGTGCAGCAAGAGTGTTAATTCACCATATAGGTCTCTTTAAAAATTCTTTGCAAGGGCAACGCTGTCAACGCTGTTGGTACCCCTCTCACTCTTGAGAGCTTTTTCTGTATCTTCACTTAATAAACTTCTATGGCTTTACTCACGCTCCATGAATCTATGAGATTCATTCATTTTTTTTTTAAGATTTTATTTATTTATTAGACAGAGATCACAAGTAGTCAGAGAGTCAGGCAGAGAGAGAGGAAGGGAAGCAGGCTCCCCGTGGAGCAGAGAGCCCAATGCAGGGCTCGATCCCAGGACCCTGGGATCATGACCTGAGCTGAAGGCAGAGGCTTTAACCCACTGAGCCACCCAGGCGCCCCTTGACCCTGTGAGGCAAGAACCTAGCTCTCCCGCTTCACTTAGGTGCCCAGATCCAGGATCACTTTCACCCAAGCATGGGAAAAAATGGACTCTTTTCTTTTCTTTTCTGGGAGATGTCTCTCCCTTTGGGGACCTCTTTTCATGAATAACAAAACCGGGCCCCTGTCGGCCAGTTAAAAGGCCATTGGTCTTGGGATGCCTGGGTGGCTCAGTTGGTTAAGCTGCTGCCTTCGGCTCAGGTCATGATCCCGGGGTCCTGGGATCGAGTCCCACATTGGGCTCCTTGCTTGACGGGGAGCCTGCTTCTCTCCCTGCCTCTGCCTGCCTCCCTGCCTGCTTGTGTGTACTCTCTCTGGCAAATAAATAAATTATTTAAAAAAAAAAAAAAAAGGCCCCTGGTCTTAAGTCTCAGGTGATAGGCTTCTGGACAAAGGTTTGGTCAATCCCCCTTCCTCAAAAGAAGGGTATGGTGGCCTAACCCTACCCAGTTCTGCTTTCTGTTCATCTGCTTTTCTTAAATAGCTTTCTCCCATCTCAGGGACTTTGCCTATAGTAGGGCCCTTTCAGTCTCTGGTGATCACAATGCCTTTTTAATCAGGGATTCATTTCACGAAGTGTGTTGACTAGGTAGATACAAGCCTTTTTCATTTAAAGATGTCTTTCGTGAGAAGTTAGTTCAGAAGGAGAATCTTTTCCTCATTTTTGCGGCCTGCTAAGATCTATGTTTTTCTGGTAGGTACAGTTTAGATTCAGTCACGGCCAGGGATCAAAACCCAAGTTAGCGGCAAGCAGGATTAGAGCTATCTCTTTTTATGATAAGTTGGAGGGAACCCAGTGTTTCCTCCCATTGGACATTTACTCCCGTTGGAATTCTTTGGGTACTAAGGAGGGAACTACAACCCCCAGGCAATTCCTTGGCTGGTTGCATTAGTGGCTGGGACTTAAGTGGGGCATATAGTTGAAGACTCCTTGTTGCAACAACAGAAATATGAAATCATGATGATGCTAAATCTCAGGGTCAGCACCCCTCAGCAGAGCCGTGCTTGCAAATGGGACCCCAGGTATACGGACAGGAAAAACACCCAGGGAACATATTTGCTATTATCTTGCTAAGCCTTTATGATTGGGCCAGATTTTGGGGGGGAAATCCAGAGGAGAAAAGGAGGGTCAGGTGATGGACAGGTTAAGAGTGGCTACTCCCGGCCTGAGCCCCCTTAACCCAAGATGTTAGGCCACTCTGGGTAGGAAACCATGGGATGCCTGGGTTCACAGGGGAGAGCCAATATGTAGGGTCTCCTTCATAGTTACAGGTACGGGGTAACTTCTACTGGGTTCTCGAGATGGGAAACAAACCATTCTCTGCAGGGATTCCTCTGGATTGGGTAGGGCAAAACTGGGTAATTTCTCCTTGTAAAACTTTCTAGTGTTTTCCATGGGTTAAACACATCAGGTTCTTCAAGGCAAGGTAAAATAAGGCGTGACCTTCATGGCAAGGCATGGTCTCTTCAGTTCTCAAGGACTCTGCCTGAGAGTGCCTTGAACCCACTGGAAGCAATTTGGATTGCAAATTTAGGAAAGGACTGAGCTCCTGTAACATTCCCTGCATGGCCACAATAGGATCTATCAGGTCTCTTCTGCAGGAAACAGGGTGAAGAGACAGAGGTACCCTAGATCCCTCTAGGCTTTCAGGGCTCTAAATCAGGACCCAGCCTGAAGGGCCTCGTGCAGGACGTGTTGAGAGATAACCAGACCAGAAACTCCCTCCTGTCATATTGGAATGGCTTAACTAGGCATCCTCCAAATCAACCCAGGTGGCTGGAGGAAACACGGGCCATCTCTAGCAAAGGGGACGGTGACTCTCTCTCTCTCTCACTGTTTTCCTAACAGATGTGGGGGCCTCTCCCTCACTCATTTCCCGGGATAATGACTGTAAGTGGACCCAACTGTGATTAGTCTGCCTTCCGGTGGGGACTTTAAGGAATATTTCCAAGCAGCTGCCAAAACTCCTTGTTTCGGGGAAATTCCCTCTCTTCTCGAGCCTGACAGGGACTGCCTAATCCCACTTGTGGGTGGATAAACATGGCGTTTACTCATTGACCAAGTGGATGAGCTTCAGAACTGGGAACTTTCTCTCTGTCTTCTGGTAGCACTTTGCCTCCTCCGCGTGCCCCACCCCTCCAGTTTCTGCACCGTGGGTACGGCCTGGACACACTCTGACTTCAGGTCTCCTCACCAGCCTCTCAGGTAAAAACTGACACTGGGGAACAAGCTGACTGACTTTTAAAAGTGGACCTAGTTGGAATAATAACCCAGTATTGAAACTAAGTTAAGTTTGTTGGTTTAATGAAGATAGATATGTCTTTAAGGTTATCAGCATTAAAGGTGAAACTTTTCTTTTGCCAAGGTTTGCTGAAGGTCAGATAAGCTCGTGTTGTTTCTGTTGCAGTTTGTTAGCCAAAAGATGACTAAAATGATGGTTAATTGCCCGTCCCATCAAAGTTTTCATAGAAAATTGTTAAAATAGCTTTCAAAGTCATTGGGATTAAATTCATTGGACATCTAGGTCTATTCCAAGTAGGATAGATAAGGTGCTAAATCATTGGTTACTGGATAGGTTCGTGGTATTTGACTACTTATTGCAGAGAAAGTAAGGATATTTAAATCTGCTGGTAAACATGCTTTGTGCTTAACCAGTTCATAACTTTGTCATCTAAAGAACTCTGGTGTGACAGTTCACTACTGGTTACTACTTAGGCTTCACTGGAGGCTAAGATTTCTAAAAGGGCAAAATTCAGCAACTCTCTATGTAGAAAAGTAGGATATATGCAAGAAAGATATAAGGATTGGAATGCGTTTTTTGTGGAAGGAAAAAGAGGGAAATTACGTTCTCAATGAGACTGGTTGTTTGGAAAGAAATGACTTGGGACAAAATCTGAATGTAAAGGAAAGTTGTAGAAGGTTTGTGAAGTGAAATCTTTGGAAAGGAATTTTAGGTGTGGTCAGGATGGACTAAGATTAAGATAAGGGGATTTTAAAAGTACAGTGGTATATAAGATTGGAATTCTCTCTCTGTTCAAAAGACAAAGTTTTCTTGAATTGTTGATCTGCTCTTGATAAGAAAATGTAAACAGCTGTTTTCTCTTTGGCTGCCCAGAAAAGCCATTTCTATGTTTTGTCTCTATCGGGTCTTTGACCATCCCTAATCCCATTTAGGTGTGTGCTTTAAAACTTTCTAAGGTTTTAACAAACTTGCCCAAGATTTAAATCATGAACAAGGTCTCCTCAACTAATTAGGCCTGTTTGTTTGGTATGTTACATTCTGGTATAAAGTCATCATCACTCAATATTCTGGCTATTGAAGTGTTATGTGACACAGAAATGACTAAGTTTCTTTGTCAATTATATCATAATGAACTCTCCTATCAGATCATTGTCAATGTCCATTTCTGAGTTTTTGTCATTTATAATTGTTCTTATTCTCTTGCAAAATGAGTTTTATCTTCAAGGAGGTTCATAAAAAGGACTTTTAGGACAAACACAGGTATTCAGTATCTTTAAGATCAAAACTAAAATGGGTAAAAACTTCCAAAACTCACTAAAGTTGCATTTTAAACAAGAATAGTAAAATGGGACTAAGTGAATTGGGAAAAAATGACTATAGTTCCTTTCATGACTTTCGTTCAAAACATTGCTGATTCTCTAATGTTTGCTCTCCCAGATTAGGGAAACTTTCTCTTAAGATATGATTTACAGAAATGTGATAAAATATATATTTGTAAACAAAAGCATTAAAGCATTTAACATTTCTCTCTACCTAAACCCTCTGAGATTCAAAAGGTCTCAATAAGCTTTCTTCCATGGCAATCATAATCATTTGCATAAGTTCACTATGAATCTGTTCTCCTTGTAACGGACACCATTAGAAATACTGGTTATTTTACCAAGGCTTTGACTGGAATGCCATATTTGAGAGACATGCGTAGACTCAGATATGACCAGACAGCTTTAAGAAACTAAGGTTGACTTCATGAAACCTAAAGCCAGAAAGCCCCTTGGGAATGCTCACCTGGTACCTTGCTTTTAAAGTTCCCAGCAGCCTTACCAGGAAAGTAAAGAATGTCACTTCCTGGCATGAGCAAGGACCTCAGGATACGCTGGGGACCTCATGAAGAGGAATCTGCCCACATCTACAGATATTGCAGGCATGTCTGATGGCAAGTACTTGGCTTGGCTTCCAGCTAGAGAAGCAACTAAAAGTTCAACCAAGAGATTCGATATAGAAGTTCCAGCAAAACAGATTCTAAAAGATCTATATGATCAATCATTCTTGCTGAGCTTATGGAAATAATTATGCCATTTGTTAAAACTGGACCTGTTTTTCAAACAAGTTAGCCTTATTTGGCTATCTTTGCAAATGAGGATTATTATAGAGAGAAATTGTGTGTGTATGGCTTTTTTTAAAGATTTTATTTATTTATTTGACAGACAGAGATCACAAGTAGGCAGAGAGGCAGGCAGAGAGACAGAGGAAGAAGCAGGCTTCCTGCTGAGCAGACAGCCCGATGTGGAGCTCGATCCCAGGGTCCTGAACCAAAGGCAGAGGCTTTAACCTACTGAGCCACCCAGGCACCTGAGAAATTATGTTTCAATAACACACCTTTGTAGATGCTAAATTTTAGTTCTGATTGTCTTTGAATGTTGTTTGCCTAAGCTAGATCACTTGAGGTGAAATTCAAAGAAGTTGCCACAATAGCTCATGTATAGGCAATCTTGCTTGTTATTCTGTGGGGATAATAACAGGACTCCACGGTCATATGATTACTTGAACAACTGGGAAATGGGGTAGAGTGCCCAGCAACTGTATAACTCAGCTATCCCCTTGACAAATTCTATGTGGCTGGGATGACAAAACTGCTCTATAAAAGCCAGAGCGTACCCCATGGAAATAGTGGATGGCCCCACTTTCTTTATGATTAGATTGGATGATGAACTTAGGGATGCCCTTAGCTCCTGAGACAAATGTTCCATCTGCCAGTGATTCCCTGTAATTAGGATATTGTTAAGGCTGGACCTCAAACAAAAAGGGCTTCTTGACAGTTTCATCTCTCATAGTCATTTATCCGAGAAGCCACCTCTACTGTCAATACAATTGCAAACAAAGGCTTTCACCAAGCATCCAACAGCCTTCCTAGTAAAAACAGCCTCAAAGCTCATTATGGGACTTCCAGGACTTAAGACAGGACTGCAATATAAAATAAGCAAAGCAGTATGCTTGTTCAGCAGGACTCTAAATGATACGTCCCAGGCACTGGATGCACTCAGCCAAGAATTCAATGAAGCCAGGGCAGGACTTCTTGAGAACCATGCCACTATTGACCTGTCTACTACTGCTACACCATTTGGGGTATGAAAAACTTCCTCACATGATTACAGTTAACTCCTACAAGATCTCCCAATTAATAGGGGGCATTTGTGATCAGTTAAATAAGATCAAGATATCCAATAATCTATTTGACAAAATTGGTAATTGGGGATCTTATCTAAGGGATGTGATAATCATTTTGGGCCTAATACTTGTTTTATGTTCATCCTTTTGCACGTACTGATGCATGTACCGTTTGCTGCCCATCCTGACCCCCCTGGAGCCATACCACAAACTCCTGGACCAACCGCTTGAAAGATTCTAACTGCCATACAGCCCGCCACCCCATTTCAGCAGGAAGCAGCCAGAGCGGTCATCGCCCCATTCCCTAAGGGCATTTAGGGTTACTATTCCAGGGGGAGGAATGAGTAAGGGACAGGCGGGGCTAGGCAGGGGCTAAGGAGGGTGCTAGGTGAGGGGCTCACAGAAATCCCAAAAAACATGGAAGTGTGGGGAAACCAGAGATAAGGGAGCAAATTGGACCGTGCTGCCCTAGGTGTATGGTCATGTGGGGCGGGTCTTTATATGATAATCACCTGTGACCAACAAAGAATAAGCAGCGCCTAAAAAGAAAGTAAGCCATTGAAGGGTCTTACCAAAAGAGATATTAAAAGAATTTAAGTTCCCTGTTAGCTTTCTATAAAAGACCAACCCTAAAGGCCTTCAGCCGGCAGCCCTGTTGGGACCCCTCTCTTGAGAGCTTTTTTGGTATCTTCACTTAATCAACTTCCATTGCTTTACACAATTAAAAAAATAAATGCTTTGCAAAACTTCTGTGAGGAAGTTTTTATGAATGTCAGGTTTGACTTTAAAAAGACTCTATTATTTGCTTTCCCTAGGCTAGGAAATGAGGCGCAAGGAAGGCTCTCCACCGGATTTCTCTTGTAGTACCTATTAATTTGAGTGAATTTTGAGGTCCTGAAAGTTTCTTCTCTTCTCTTTTCTTTTTTTTTTTTGAAGATTTTACTTATTTGACACACAGAGTACAAGCAGGGAGAGGGAGAAGCAGACTCCCCGTTGAGCAGGGAGCCCAGTGCGGGACTCGATCCCAAGACCCTGAGATCTTGACTTGAGCCTAAGCTTAACTGCTTAACCGACTGAGCCACCCAGGTGCCCGAGGTTTCTTAATTTCTTAATTGCCTGGTCTGTCAGAAGTGACCTTCCTGATAACTGTGAGGCTGGGGTCTCTGGGCTAGTTTTCCTGGGCCAGCTTTGTAAGCACAGGCTCCTTAAATACACCAAATCTTTGGCCCTTAAAATGGTTTGCCGTATCTTGTTAAATGAATATCTACTCCCTCCAACCTGCAGCCCCCCCATGCCTTTTCAAAAGATTTATTTTGAGAGAGGGAGAGAGAGAGAGCATGTGGGAGAGTGGTAGGGAGGGGCAGAGGAAGAGAAAGAGTCCCAAGCAGACTCCTGCTGAGCACAGAGCCTAACGCTGGGCTCAATCCCATGACCCTGAGATCGTGACCTGAGCTGATTCCAAGAGCCTGACGCTTTGGGACACCTGGGTGGCTCAGTCATTAATCGGCTGCCTTGGCTCAAGTCATGATCCCAGTGTCCTGGGATCGAGCCCCACATGGGGCTCTCCACTCGGCCGGAAGCCTGCTTCTTCCTCTCCAGCTCCCCCTGCTTGTCTTCCCTCTCTCTCTGTGTCAAATAAATAAATAAAATCTTAAAAAAAAAAAAAAGTATGATGCTTTATCAACTGAGCCACTCAGTCACCCCAAATGAATATCTTTCTTAAACAGGACACTTAACAGAAGGCCTTGGATATACAATCAATGTGTACAATTATATCCTGGTAAAAGGAAGTCAGATCTTAACTCAATCTATTAAGTTTCTGAATTCTGGGGGAGCCAGTGAAAATCAGATATTTAAATATTTTTGGTTTATGAGAGCAGAATCTCTAAATTATTATGGGTTACACACTAGTTACAATTTAAGAAGGAAGATAAAAAGCTTCCTCATATATTTAGAAAATAGAACATTAGAACAACATCAATAATATTCTAAGCAAATAACCACAATAAAACTTCTACCAGTTTCATTTAGTCCTATAAAGTCAAGTCTCATCCTGGGGCATTTTAAGTTAGGAGTCTGATGAAGCCACCGGCTTCTTGACCTAATGGAGTCTTGGAAATCCTAACTCAGTCCGCTAGTGTGGTCTGAAGTCTTTGAAGAGCCTGTCTCAATGCTTTTCCCAGGAGGTTCTGCTCTGAGACTGTCCTTTGTTGAGGACAAAAAGACCTTTTTTTTTTTTTTTTAATCTTATAAAAGAACCTTCAAGCAAGCATCACAATAAAATAAAAACTATCCGTAGAAGACAGAGATTCAAATGACTGTGGTTGGTTTATTTTTGAGAACCTTTCAAATGTGAAAGGTCTGATGAAGTTGCCCATTAAAAACAGGCAACTTACTAGAAAATTTGGTTTTTCCTATGGCATGCAAAACAAAGGTAATAAAGCCATTGCAAAAAATTAGACAAGATGTCTCTAAGAATAGTGACAAAGCCCATTTTTAAGAACATCAATAAAAGTTACATCTGAGGGGCACCTGGGTGGCTGGCTCAGTCAGTTAAACATCTGCCTTTGGCTCAAGTCATGATTCCGGGGTCCTGGGATCGAGCCCTGCTTCTCCCTCTCCCTCTGCCTCTGCCTCTCCCCACTGCTTGTGCTTGCTCGCTCTCTCTCTCTCTCACACATAAATAAATAAAATCTTAAAAAGAAGAGGTTACATTTTTGTAACTGATTTGTAAAAATAAATGAACATAATTTTTATATGGAGAAAGTCTTTAATATAATATAGCAATACTGAAATACAATATATATAATCACTACATGTAATCACATATATATGTATATAAATGTGCCAAGATAATACAACTTTTTAAAAAGATTTTTGTTTTAAAGATTTTATTTATTTATTTGACAGATGGAGAAAGAGCACAAGTAGGCAGAGAGGCAGGCCGAGGGAGAGGGGGAAACAGGCTCCCCACTGAGCAGGGAGCCCGATGCGGGACTTGATCCCAGGACCCTGGGATCATGACCTGAGCCGAAGACAGACGCTTAACCAACTGAGCCACCCAGGCGCCCCTAAAGATTTATTTATATACAGTACGCCTGGGTGGCTCAGTTGGTTAAGCATCTGGTTTTGGCTCAGGTCATGATCTCAGAATCCTAGGACTGAGCCCCATTATCGGGTTCTCTACTTATCGGGGAAGCCTGCTTCTCCCTCTCCCTCTGCAGCTCCCCCTGCTTGTGCTCTCTTACTCTCTCTTTCAAATAAATAAATAAAATCTTACAAGAAAAAAAGATTTTACTTACTGAGAGAGAGAGAGCAAGAGAGCACAAGTGCACAGGGGCCAGGGACAGAGAGATTGAGAGTCTTAAGCAGGCTCCATGCTGAGTGTGGAGCCTGAGGTGGGGTTCGATCTCAGAACTCTGAGATCAGGACCTGAGCCAAAATCAAGAGTGGTATGCTTAGCCAATGGTGCCACCAGGTGCCCCAGATTGTAACAACATTAAACCAAAACTAGCAGGGCTCCTGGGTGGCTCAGTCGGTTGGGCATCTGCCTTAGGCTCTGGTCATGATCCTGCTTCTCCCTTTGCCTGTCTCTCCCTCTGCTCCCCCTCTCTCAATCTCTCTTTCTCTCTCTCTCTGACAAATAAATAAATAAAATTAAAAAAAAAATAAAGTATTAGATGTTAGGGGCATCTGGCTGTTCAGTCGGAGGAGTGTGCAAGTCTTGATCTCAGGGTTATGAGTTTGAGCCCTACACTGAATGTAGGAATTACTTAAAAATAAAATATTATAAAAAGTAGGGGTGCCTGGGTGGCTCCGTCTTTGGGTGTCTGCCTTCAGCTCAGGTCATGATCCCAGGGTCCTGGGATTGAGCCCCACACCAGGGTCCCTACGGGTCAGGAAGGCTGCTTCTCCCTCTCCCACCCCCTCTGCTTGTGTTTCCTCTCTCGCTGTGTCTCTGTCAAATAAATAAATAAAATATTTTTTAAAAATTTAAAAAGTAAATAAAAATAAAGTATTAGATGTTAAATTTCCTTATTTTGGGGGAATTATAGAAACATTTTTCTTCTACAAGGGCTTATTTCTGCAAGTCATCAAAACAGAGCTCCTTAGTCTTTATAATTAATTTATTAATACCCTCTGGAAAGAGGAAAGTATTACCCACTACCATAATAAGAGGTAAAGGCTTTTCTAAATTATAGACATCTAGGTAGAGAGCATATATTTTCAGATCAGTAAACACAAAAACACACAATCTCACTGGTTCAGATATCCAACAACCGTTCTCTTAATCAAAGGGTGGTAATCAGTTGCATTCCACTGGACACAATCAACTTGTATCAGTATGAACTGGAATAATTTTCACTATTACCAGTTTTCTACAATTTACAGTGTTTTCTTTTCTTTAAGTATTTTTAAATAGTCTCTACACCCAACGTGGGGCTCAAACTTACAACCCTAAGATCAAGAGTCACAGGCTCTACCTACTAAGCCAGTAACTCAACTGGCTTAAAACACTTAAAGTGTTTTAAAGAATTATTTATTTATTTGAGAGAGAGAGAAGAAAAAGACAGAGAGAGACAGCACACTTGAGTGGGGGGAGGGGCAGAGGGAGGAGGAGAGAACCTCAAGCAGAGGTAGAGCCCATTATAGGGCTCCAGCTCATAGTTCTGCCATCATGACCTGAGCTGAAATCAGGAGTCAGTCGCTTAACCAACTGAGCCACCCAGGCACCCCCACTTACAGTGTTTTAAAATAGCGCAAAGGCAATAAATGATGGAAAACACCTAGATCATCTTTTTTGCCCAATTCAAAGTCTGTTATAATTTTTCTGACCACAGCAAGAGAAAAAAATAAAATACAGAGTTACATAAAACAAACAAAAACCTTAGCCATGTGTAAAATAGGATTCTAATTTTATAAGCATATCCTTGCAGGTATCAAATATCTTAAGCCATTTCTGAAGAATCTTGTTCAGAAGAGGAACCTCTACTAACTATAAGCTTTTATAATTAATGAAAACACATCCTTGGAAGACCTGCTATGCTTCATTAGCTTGATTCGAATTACTCTATATATTTGAAAATAATTTTAAAAATTAAATTTGAGTAGATTCTGATACCTTTTCATTAGTTTACCTTCCAACTTTAATTCCCCTGAGTTAAATTTTTAAAAAATTATTTGATATTTCCTTCATATATTTGTGAAAAGAGAAGGATGAAACTGGATGATCACAGGAAATATGTTTAGCCAAATTCTAAGTAACTTTGCAAAAAGCCTATAAAGGTATTCCTCCTGATGCTTGGATTAAAGGTTTTAAATATGCCTCTGGTGATTCTCTGGCTTTACTCTTGGCTTTTCAGTCAGATGTTATTGCTGCCTACCTGTCATAAAAAGGGAAGTAGATTGTTAAAGATCTAAAAATTCTAAGTATTGGGGTGGCTGGGTGGCTCAGTCAGTTAAGCATATGACTCTTGGTTTGAGCTCAGGTCTTGATCCTGAGGTCGTGAGTTGAAGCCTGGTTTTGGGCTCCATGCTAGCTGTGGAGCCTCCTTAAAAAAAAAAAAAAAAAAAAAATCCCAAGTATTTATTGAGACCTTTTCTCTTTTTAATCAAGAATAGAAAACAGAGCACTTTGGAGAGAAGAGAAAGCTATTTAGGAGCAGGAACTTTCCATAATTCAAGCCTGGAAGTTTGTATTCCTAGAATTTTTGTATACTGTCCCCTGCAAATGGACATTTTTCCACTGCACAGAAAAATCCTAGTTTAAGGCCATTAATTATACATTTTTAAGACTTAAAAAAAAATCTATTCTCAAAATGAAAGGGTGAGGGATATATTTTCACAAACAAAAACACTATTACTATTTAGCAATCCTGTAGTGTAAATAGTGTCTTAGGGTCTGTTGCTAAATGCATTTTTAGTAAAGACTAAAAGAAATAGAGGAACAACTGAGAAACCTGATAAGAAGAGGAAAGATTTCCCAGGAAAAAAATAAGAAAGAATGTGCTTTAAACTTGCCCTAAGCTTTAGGGGATTTATTATCACAGGACAGAGAAACAGTTGTATTTGCCCTCAATTAGCTTAATTAATTATATTTTTTTCAGATTGATGATTATCCACAATTTTTGAGTCCACCAGATAGAGAAACCAACCAACATATTCGTATCATCCATTCTTCAAATGTTTTAAAAAAAGAGCATGAAAAATCAAAAGGTGTCAAGAAATGCTCATTTCCATTTCATCATGGTACTTCTGACAACAAAAAAGGTATGCAATATATTTCTTAAAGAGACACAAGAAAAGATGCATTACTTTGTAAGACAAAAAAGAATGTTCTTTTTTCCTCCCCAGCTTTACTGAGGTATGCTGACAAATAAAAATTATATATAAGGTGTTAACTGTGATATTTTAGTCTATGTATACACTATGAAATGATTATCACAATCAGGCTAATCATCCCACATAGTTTTCATTTTGTATAAGCGATGAGAACACTTAAGATATATTTTCTTTGCAAGTTTCAAGCACACCCTTCATTATTGTTAACTATAGTCATCATGCTGTGCATTTTGGTCTCCAGAACTTATTTGTCTTATAATGAACATCTACCTTTTGACCAACATCTACCTTTCCCCCCACCAAGCCCCCAGACCCTGGTAAATTACCATTTTACTATCTGTTACTATGAGTTTATCTTTTTTGGGTTCAACATAAGTGAGATTATGCAGTGGTTCTCTTTTTATGTCTGGTTTATTTCACTTAGCATTATGTCCTGCAGGTTCATCCATGTTGTCTCAAATGCAAGATTTTCTGTTTTTTAGATTTTATTTTACTTCTTTATATTTTAAAGTAATCCCTACTTCCAAAGTGGGTCTTGAACTCATGACACCAAGATCAACAGTTAGATGCTTGGGATGCTTGGGTGGCTCAGTCGGTTGGGCGGCTGCCCTTGGCTCAGGCTGTGATCCCAAGGTCCTGGGACTGAGTCCCACATTTGGGTCCTTGCTCAGTGGGGAGCCTGGTTCTCCCTCTGCCTGCTGCTCCCCCTGCTGTGCTCCCTCTCTCAGATGATAAAATAAATAAAATCTTAAAAAAAAAAAAAAAGAGCCAGATGCTCTGCTGACTGAGCCAGGCAGGTGCCCCAGGATTTTTTTTTTTTTTTGAAGATTTATTTATTTATCTGAAACAGAGAGAGAGAACATGAGCAGCGGGGGAGGGTAGGGGCAGAGAAGAGAGAGAATCCACAAGCAGTCTTCTCACTGAGCAGGGAGCCAGACTTGGAGCTCAATCCCAGGACCCTGAGATCAGGACCCGAGCCTAAATCAAGAGCTGGACACACACCTGAGTGAGTCCCCCAGGCAGCCCAGATTTTCCTTTTTTTAAAGGCTAAATAATATTAGATTGTGTGTATATGCATGTGTGCACACACCCCCACCCCTGACACCCACACACATTTTATTTATCCATTCATGTATTGCTGGACACTAAGGTTACTGTAAATAATGCTGCTATGAATAGGGAGGGCAGTTATCTGAGATAGTGGTTTTATTTCCTTTAAATACAAACCCAGAAATGGGAATGCTGGATCATATGTTAGTCCTATTTTCATTTTTTGAGGAGCCTCCATACTGTTTTCGACAGTGGTCGTACCAATTTGCAGCCCTACAAAGAGTGCATAAGGGTTCCCTTTTCTCCACATCCTCACCAATCCTTGCTATCTTTTGGCTTTTTGAGGATTGCCATCCTAACAGTTGTGAGGTCTCATTGTGGTTTTGATTTTCAGTTCCATGATGATTAATGAGTTGATCCATCCATTCTCAGCACAGTTTGCCATACATGAGCATATGTGGGAAAAAAGGAAAGAAAGAAAAGAATGGAAAGGAAGAAAGGGAGGGAAGGCGGGGGGAGAAATGAAGAAAAACAAAAGAGAGAAAGAAGTGTGTTCACTAAATACTGGTTTTAAAAAAAGAATGAGTTAAAATCTGGATTCCATTTGGTCAGTTCTTTTTTTAAGTTATTTTTAAGATTTTATTTATTTAGTCATCAGAGAGAGAAAGACTGAGCACAAGCAGGGGGAGCGACAGGCTGAGGGAGAAGAAGGCTCCCCGCTGAGCAGAGAGCCCGATGCAGGGCTTCATCCCAGAACCCTGGGATCATAACCTGAACCGAAGGCAGATGCTTAACCCACTGAGCCACCCAGGCACCCCTGGTCAGTTCTTGTTTAATTTTCATAACCTTATTAACAACCACATTTTTTTTTCTTTTTGTTTTTTAAGATTTGACAGAGAGAGACACAGTGAGAGAGGGAACACAAGCAGGGGGAGTGGGAGGGGGAGAAGCAGGCTTCCCGTTGAACAGGGAGCCCAATGTGGGGTTTGATCTCAGGACCCCAGGATTATGAACTGAGCCAAAGGCAGATGCTTAACGATTGAGCCACCCAGGCGCCCCCAACAGCCACATATTTTAATGAAAAACCTGATCAAGAAGTACAGGGGATAACCAGAAACATTGTGAACCTGGCTTTAGGAAAACTCCTGAGAGTCATCTCTGTGAATCCTGGGCTCCCACAAGCAAGGGAAGCCACAAGGTCCTGTTCCAATAATTATGGTTTATTGTGGTTATTAACAGCATTCACTCTTCATTCAAAAATAGTGTTGGGAACTTGTTCACCCAAGAACTATGATTCACACTTAGATAAAAAAAAGATGAAAAGCCACCTTTAATTTTGTTTAGGGAGCTCAGCATCTGATGCAGATGATTTTCCGACTGGGCACAAGGAGATCTGGAAAATCCACAGTGGGGTGGGGACAAAGGGGCGGTGAGGAGTCAGGGCTCCCGGGACTCACCCTGCTCGAACAGAGCTCCCGTGCTTTTATGTTTCACATTTTGGGCTGTACATCCTTCTGGTGAGTAAGTTTTAAAAATCCAAGGACAAATAGATAAAAATAGAATATATAGTTCAGCATTACACTCTTTATTTCGAGGTCTTATTTTATATATGTCCATAAAATGTGATTGTACCTAAAGGAGCCCTTTATATGCAATCCACATAACCGGGAGGTGGTCAAAAGCAGAGAAGCATGGGCTTTGGACTTGCTAAGCTGACATCTGAATCCTGTCTCCCGCCTTTCCAGCTGTGTGACTGTCTATCTGTGAGCCTCAGTTTCCTTGTCTTTCTATTGCTACTTTCACAGGGTTTTTGTGTTACATGAAATAATGTGGGCAAGGCTGGGCACACAGCAGGAAAGCAGTCAGCTGTTGAGATCACATCCTTGGCTTAGAGGAAGGTCAGAATAAAGTCCCCACAGGGCTCCTGGATAGGCCCTTCCACTTCTGGCCTCTAGGCAGTGGAGCTAGACCAGTGCACACCAGTCAACTGGCTCTTCACTAGGCTTCCCTCCAGGTAAGACTCAGAGCTCTTGGAGCACCGGATAACTACAAAGTGTGAGAAAACTATCCAGTGTTTGTACACTCTCATAGACAAGCACCCTTCCACACTGACACTCCATGGCATGACAACTGTTTGTAGAAGTTGTAATTAGACTTACTAAATCCCTGGTTGCTCCCCAGGTCTCTTGCCACCCTAATTAGAGTACCTAACTGGCGTTGGTTGCCTTAAATGCATATTTATCCTTGTCCACAAGCATAATTATTCTTGGTTTGTTTTTCCCCCAAGATGTATAAGAAGATAAAAAACACACGTTAAAGAAGCTAATTACAGGCAGAAGTTTTATGAAATTTAAATTCCTAGAAACTTCACAAATGATGTTAAAAGCAGTGAAGATACTTTAAAAAAAAAACTTATCTTGTATTCCGCACATGGCTGTTCATAAAATTATACCTCTCCTCCACTCCTGCTTCTTCACTTTCATCTCTGAATGTTTCATCTGACACTTTGGTGTAGGGAGTTTTGAAAACCCAAAACTGCTACTGTCACAAGGAGTCATACATAGCACACATTACAGAAATAAAAGCATCCCCCCTTTCTAGAATGCCAACAGTCCTGCACTCTGATGCCGGTTTTCCACCAAGCTGCTTCTTCCCTGGGTTAGTGTTGCCATATACCCTGTGGGACCATGGGGGTTCACCTCCTAGACAGTCTGTAATATGCAGACCTGAAGCAAGAGAGAGGTCAAACCTGTCTGACTATCTTCTTGACAACAGTCATTGCTAGAGGCTTTAATGTTAATACTGATGATATCATGCCCAGAGAAGTAGCTCACATTAACTGCTCAGCATTTATTTATTTATTTATTTATTTTTTTAACTGCTCAGCATTTAAATAAAGATAATTATTAGAACTTACTCCAAACCTCCTGGGTGAAAGCCTAGGGAATATTTGTGTCATGTGGCAAAGCTCACACTCAAACCAACTGGATTATTTTAACAAAGGAAGCTCAAAAGTGAGAATCATTTGTAGTAAAAATACTTAGTTTCATCATCTCATTTTCAATAGGCTTCCTAATTATGCCCTACTTTTCTGGAGATATATAGAAAAAGAGGATTTTCTCTAGAGTATACATGTGTCCTTATATGGGTCAGAGGTAGCACTTTAAATTGTACTTTCGGGGCGCCTGGGTGGCTCAGTGGGTTAAGCCTCTGCCTTCGGCTCAGGTCATGATCAGGGTCCTGGGATCGAGTCTCGCATCGGGCTCTCTGCTCGGCGGGGAGCCTGCTTCCCCCTCTCTCTCTGCCTGCCTCTCTGCCTACTTGTGATCTCTCTCTGTCAAATAAATAAATAAAATCTTTAAAAAAAAATAAATTGTTCTTTTTATGTGTAGATGAAAGGGGATGGTTATTAAACTCTAAATGAACAATGCTGACAGGAGCAGAGCGGCTGTGGTGAACTGTATTAGCTGCTAATGCTCTAGAATGAATTGACTGATTAGCCCCTTAGTTTCAAGTACATTCTTCTTTTTTTTTTTTTTTTAAGATTCTATTTATTTATTCATGAGAGACGGAGAGAGAGGCAGAGGGAGAGGGAGAAGCAGGCACCCTGCAGAGCAGGGAGACCGATGGGGGATTCAGGACCCTGGGACCATGACCTGAGCTGAAGGCGGACACCCAACGACTGAACCATCCAGGCACCCTCAAGTACATTCTTGGACAGCAATGTCCAACAGAACTTTCTGCAATGATGGAGCTGTTCTGTATGTAGTCTAATTACATCTAGTACAGTGGCCAACAGCCACCTGTGACCCCTGTGCAATTAAGATGTGATTAGTGCTACTAACTGAATTTTAATTTAATGTTAATTTTAATGGCCACAGGTGTCTAGTAGCTATAGAATCAGTCACTGCAGTTCTAGATGCATAGAAAAGACTTTAATGGCCTTGGTGGTGTCTTTTGAAACACTGGCATAACATGAAGTAGACTAATCCCCAAAATAGAGTGAAACATCATAATTTGATGACACATACACTGAACCAGGTTTTATACAAATATAAGATTTTCTTTTATACCTAAAATCTACATATTTTTAAAAATGATTGTGGTGGAAGAAAATGAAAACAAGGGGCTGATGAGTCTCTCAGGTTTAGTGGATAATTTTTACATAGGCTTGGCAGTCTTCCCCATAGGATTAGGGTTTTGACAAATATAATCAGATCTCTTGCAGTTAAGAAAGCATTGCATTTTTTTTGTAGTGTCCTTTCTAAAAATGTGCCTCAGCTGATCAGCACTACTGAACATGTCGCCAGGCATCCACCGTGCTAAATGGGAGAAGGACTTCATATCTAAGCTACTGAAGAAGACTGTGAGGTGCTCTGTGCACCCTAAAGAACATAGTGGCAGAAAACACTGTCATCTGCTATCTGTCATCAGGCTCTCTTTTCATTATGGCCTTACACCTGCCAGACTCTGGCCACTGGCACCTAGGGGACCAGCCCTTCCAGCCGATGTAGAAACAGAAATCAAGCTGTACTTCATTTTTCAGTGGACAGCAGAGATGATCCTAAGATCCTAAGATCATCAACGGTAACACCGTTGATACCAATGAAACGTAAAGCTAACATAGAGAGGGGCAGG
Source organism: Lontra canadensis (assembly GCF_010015895.1). Classification (NCBI taxonomy): domain Eukaryota; kingdom Metazoa; phylum Chordata; class Mammalia; order Carnivora; family Mustelidae; genus Lontra; species Lontra canadensis. Next base: position 8,135,678 of record NW_022631047.1, on the reverse strand, counting down.
GATGCTGACCCTAAAGTTGTTTTTTGTCATAACCTTTGATGGCCTCACACACAAAAAAGAAAGTTCAAGGTTGGTGAACCTGCATGAAATCAGGTTGAAGAGACAGTTAAGGCTGACTGTTTAGGTAATACCAGCTTCCTAATAGAAAAGACTCAGTGATTTCTTCTCCCCTCCCAGCAAGCCCGCAGTGCTGTGCTCCATTTCCTTCCAGCTCTCCTCCAAAATGCCTGAGGTGTTGCTGTATATCCAGGATCCTGTGGTTCACGTTCCTGACAGTCCGTAATATGTGGTCCTGAGGCAAGAGGCTCAAACCTGCTGACTTCTGTGCCACAAATGCTAATACGTTCTACTTAATTCCAGCAACGATCAAAGGCATTATTTATATCACAATTAGTGCCCACATTTGTGAAAAGCCTACTATTAGAAGTGTCTATGATGACCGGGGTCTTAAACTTATATAGTTAGTAGAAGTTTTTCACTTTCAAGTAGAAAAAACTCACTCTGCCTAACTTAATGCCAAAGAGAATTTATTGAAGGATTTTGAGTCTTTTAGGGAATCAAGAGGGGAACAGAAGAAACCCAATAGTGGAAGACCAGAAACCCGGGGGCCTGTTCCTGGGCCTGAACAGCCTGTGAGGGACTTTCTTCTCAATATGGCCAGTTTCAAAGACTCCCAGTTCTGCCTGTCATGTCCAGATGTCACAATCCTAGAGGGAGACATTGATCAGCCCAACTTGGGTCAGAGCCCACCCCCAGACCACTCAGCTACAGCTTGGATAGGGATGGATCCAGATTTTGTGGGGACTAAAAACTCATACAATTTGCAGAGCCTTCCTTAAGGAAAAGAGTCAAGACACCAAATACAATTGATCTGGAAATGTTGGGGTTCAGAGCAAATGGTCAAGAAAGAATTCTTGAAATGTCTTCAGCGCAAAAAGCTGGGGTTTTTTGTTTTTTTGTTTGTTTGTTTGTTTGTTTGTTTGCTTTGTTTCAAACATGGGGACAGAATCTGAGGGCAGAAAGAATTGCACGGGGGTTGTGATGGGTAATTGATTACATACTTTGAAGTTGGGAGGGGCTTAGGGGTAGCGTAAGTCTCTAAGGAATTTTGGAAACAAGGTTTCCAGGAACTTGAGGGGGCTAGCTGTCGTTAGGAAAAAGTCATTTATTGCTGTCTAGTCAAACCTTAGTCATGAGACCCTTCAGATGTATATCAGTGGGTCATATGCTTGGAGGATGATTGGTGCCATATATCTCGGAGGGTAGAAATAAAAGAAGTTTCCAAAGGAATTTTTATATGTTAAAGAAGACTTATAGGATCCTGGGGGCAGTTGGGCTAAGATTGCCTTTTGCCCTTAACAAAGTATATTAACATTGAGACAGCTGAATCCCTAGAGGAATGTCATTCTACCTGTTTCAAGGACTTGTCAATGGGCTGTAAGTAGCAAGGAAATTTAATTTTTTCTTTTGCCTTTGTTTCCCACATCATAACAACTGCAGTACTTCCAAGAAATATAGGCAGAAGAAATCACAAACATATTCCTCTACGGACAAGAGGAAGTGTGAGACAGAAGGAAAACTGAAGTGGAAAGGACCTGTGGTCTTGAATGATTGTGGCTAAAATGTCTTCCCTTTACGTATTTAATAAAAACATTTGGCCAGGGGCGCCTGGGTGACTCAGTGGGTTAAGCCTCTGCCTTCGGCTCAGGTCATGATCTCAGGGTCATGGGATCGAGCCCCACATCAGGCTCTCTGCTCAGCAAGGAGCCTGCTTCCCTCCCCTCTCTCTGCCTGCTTGTGATCTCTGTCTGTCAAATAAATAAATAAAATCTTAAAAAAAAGAACAATAAAACCATACATTTGGCCATGCACACACATTGTTATGGCCTCTCAAGACTTTGGAAGGAAATCGTGCAAGTGAGGGGCACTAGAGCTGAATTATCATTAATTTCATTGGAAAGAGCAGTTTTTGTTTTGTTTTGTTTTGTTTTGATTTTAATAAAGATGGGGCACCCATACTGTAGAAGAGGCCAGCCCCTTAAAGAAGGGAAGGTGCTGGGAAGACAAAATGTCAGAAGACCACTATAGCTTGGTCCTTCCATTAGTCACGGCATAGCTGTGGTTTCCCACTTTCGTGTGTGTGTGTGTGTGTGTGTGTGTGTGTGTGTTTAAGGATTTTATTTTTAAGTAATCTCTATACCCAACATGGGGCTCAAACTCACACTTCTGAGATCAAAAGTCACATGCTCTACCCCCTGAGCCAGCCAAGCGCCCCTCAGTTTCCCACTTATCAGGTTTTTGGCCTCACATCCCCAGGTGATCTCCAAATCTGATGAAATATGCCGGACTTCAAGGGGGCTGTGTTGACCTCATCTGTCTAGATCAGAGCCAGCCAGAAAACCGCCCACAGCCTCCAGCTATCTTTTTATAGAATCCCCTCCAGCATCACCTTTGGCTCTCTTCGGTAAAAGGGTTCTTTCTTCTAAGCATGGAGGTGCTTTGGGATCCTCTCAGAACCACGGGAGTGAAAGAGAATTTTGTAGAGCAGTTCAAAAGGAAAGGGGTCAAACACAGTGCAAACACACTTACGATTTTGATTTCATTTTGTGTAAATTTTGACTTAAAAATAAACGGAAAAAATTAAAAGAGAGGAAGGAGTAAAGGGAAGCAAGCAAGTCAAGAAAGGAAGCTGCGGACAGAGCCAGGGAAATCCCCAGAAGGCGTTCTCTGTGGGAGCAGGGCTTTCTCTCTTTCTCTCCCTGGCTCTTTGTTTGGCCTGTGCATCCCCTAACTCCAACCCTTCCGCAGGGATGCAGAGATGGTGACAGGAAACACGGAGTTTCCACTGGAGCTTAGAATGTGAGGACCATACTGACATCTTGCAGTAGCCTACAGAAATGTAAATTTGGTTCTCATGCAGAACACTTCTCAGATACTATTATTGTTTGTCCCTCCAAACAAACTACACACATAATTGGGAGGACACGACAGTGTTCTTGATGTTATGATTGGCTCTTTGATTTTCACTTTAAATTAAACTAAGGTATATTGTATAACTACTCTACCAGGCACCACACAAGTCCTTTTTATGCACATTATCTTATTTTCACTCACAGAATTATCATCTTCCTTTTTGTAAATTAAGATACTGAGTCCAGGGACGCCTGGGTGGCTCAGTTGGTTGGGCAGCTGCCTTCGGCTCAGGTCATGATCCCAGCGTCCTGGGATCGAGTCCCGCATCGGGCTCCTTGCTCTGCGGGGAGCCTGCTTCTCCCTCTGCCTCTGCCTGCCATTCTGTCTGCCTGTGCTCGCTCTCTCTCCCTCTCTCTGACAAATAAATAAAATCTTTAAAAAAAAAAAAAAAAAAAAAAAGATACTGAGTCCAGTGGGGCGCCTGGGTGGCTCAGTGGGTTAAGCCTCTGCCTTCGGCTCAGGTCATGATCTCAGGGTCCTGGGATCGAGCCCCACATCAGGCTCTCTGCTCGGTGGGGAGCCTGCTTCCCCCTCTCTCTCTGCCTGCCTCTCTGCCTACTTGTGATCTCTGTCAAATAAATAAATAAATAAATCTTAAAAAATATATATATACTGAGTCCAGAGTGAAAAGGTAACTGGAAAGTCTTGCAAACTATAAAGTAACTTTTTACAAGAATCTGAAGTTAAGCACATGTTTTCCTTTTTTTTTTTTAAATTTATTTATTTGACAGACAGAGATCACAAGTAGGCAGAGAGGCAGGCAGAGAGAGAGGGGGAAGCAGGCCCCTTGATGAGCAGAGAGCCTGATGAGGGGCTCGATCCCAGGACCCTGAGATCATGACCTGAGCCAAAGGCAAAGACTTAACCCACTGAGCCACCCAGGTGCCCCTTAAGCACATGTTTTAACATCAAAGCCAAAATTCCTTTTGTCCCATCATGCTGCCCAGTTTATACTTTGGGACTTGCAAGGTTTTTGTTTTGTTTTGTTTTGTTTTTGGAGGAGGTTGGGAAGGGACAGAGGGAGAGGGAGAGAGAATCTTAACCAGGTTCCCACCTGAACCGACCTGATGTGGGGCTTGATCTTACCACCCTGAGAGCACAACCTGAGATGAAATCAAGAGTTTGATGCTTAATCAACCGAGCCACCCAGATGCCCCAGGACTTGGAAGTTTTTGCGAGGATTTATGAACAGTCATCAAATCAGTATGTGTAATTATAATTTCTAAACAAACTCAATCAAATTATGTAATGAATTATCAAATGACTTCTTTTTCCCTTTTTTTTTTTTTTTTAGTCAAAGAAGAGATTAATGGCTCTGTCTTTTGGAGAGGCAAAGAGCCCAGAAATTTGAATGAATCCTCTCTCAGGTGAGATTTTGTTTGGAGTATGTTTTTAACTTGCTGACCAAAACTTATCTTTTTGCTCATTTTAATGTTTTTTCTCTACTAATGGTTTTGGACTGAGTTTTGTTTATTTCATATATATAATAATGAAGAAGATAGTTTGGGAGTTCTTCTAAATTCAAATCCGGTTAGTTTAAATAGTGAAATATAATATTTCTCATATCAATGGAATATATAGATTTCACAATGTAACTAAATAATTAAAGTTAAATTAAAAAAAAACATTTTCTAAGCTCTTGTTCTGTGTAGGACACTATGTTAGGCCCTGTAAAAAAACAAACAAACAAAAAAGATGAGTAAGGCATAGTTCCTGTCCTTGGGAAGCTGATTCTAACTAGAATATGTGACATTTGCCCAAACATAGATAATACAGAGTACACATGCTAAGTGTCATCAGTGAGTTTGAGCGAATTGCCAAAGAGCTTTGAAGAGGGGAAAGGTTATATTCAGTTTTTGGGGGGAAGTCAAGATGTCAGAGTGACAGTTGAAGAAAAAATAGTGCACATGAAGATGGAGATATTGCAGCTGGAAGTGATAATAAAATCTAAGAGGCAGGAAAAAAATGGAGCATGTATCCGGAAAGGGAAGCAGTCTGCAGTGATACAGAAATACAACGGGGGGGGCGGGGGTGCCTGGCTGGCTCCATCAGCAAAGCATGCAACTCTGGATTTCAGTTGTGAGTTCAAGCCCATTTTGGGCACTGAGCTTACATAAAATAAAATAAAATAAAATAAAAAGTAAAAAAAAAATTAAAATTAAAATAGAACACGAATACCATGAATAAGGTTAGAAAGTAAAACTAGGCCCATAATTGAGAGAATCTTAAAGTCCAGCTCAAGACTTTGTATGCCCTTTCTTAGGTTGTAAGGAAACTATTGATAAAATAACTAGTTGTGCTTCAAATGGACTAAAGCAAGGAGAAACCAGATTGGTGGGAAGTAATGATAATCTGCATTGGTCTAGTGGCAAAGGGAGTAAAGAAAAAGGGATGATGGGGCACCCGGGTGGCTCAGTGGGTTAAGCCTCTGCCTTTGGCTCAGGTCATGATCTCAGGGTCCTGGGATCGAGCCCTGCATCAGGCTCTCCACTCAGCGGGGAGCCTGCTTCCCCCACTCCTTCTGCCTGCCTCTGCCTACTTGGGATCGACCTCTGTCAAACAAACAAATAAATATTTAAAAAAAAAGAAAAAAAGAAAAAGGGATGGACGGAGAGATATTTCAGAAGCAAACTCTGCAAGACTGGCAACTGAACACGAGAGAGATGGGAGAGAAACCACTGTAGTTTCAAGCTGGGGTTACTGCAAGGGGTTGCCTTTCAGAGAAATAAGGATGGCAGGAGGGGTGCAAACCCAAGGCTGGTTTAGACAGGTTAAGACTGAGGTCCTAGGGTGCCTGGGTGGCTCAGTTGGTTGAGCCTCTGCCTTTGGCTCAGGTCATGATCTCAGGGTCCTGGTGTCGAAGCCCACATTGGGCTCCTTGCTGAGTGGGGAGCCCATTTCTCCCCTACCTGCCATTCCCCCTGCTTGTGCTTGCTCTCTCCCCTTCTCTCTTTAAAAAAAAAAAAGACTGAGGTATTAGTAGGCCTCAGGTGGTGCGGTTCAGTTCATTGAGAAATTAACCTTTCAGTCTGGTAGGCAGGAGAGAAGTCTGGGTGTAAACTTAAAAAGGAGTTTCCTGGGGTTCCCGGCTGGCTCAGTCAGTAGAACATGCAGCTCTTGATCTTGGGGTCATGACTTCATGCCCCAGGTGGGGCATAGAGGTTATTTTAAAGAAAAAAAATTTAAAAATCAATAAATAAGGGTTGCCTGGGTGGCTCAGCCGGTTAAGCATCTGCCTTCAGCTCAGGTCATGGTCTCAGGCTCCTGGGATTGAGTCCTGCATTGGGCTCCCTGCTCAGCCAGAGCCTGCTTCTCCCTCTCCCTCTGCTGCTCCCCCTGCTTGTGGGCTCTCTCTCTCTGTCAAATAAATAAATAAAATCTTTTTAAAAAAAACCTAAAAATTAAAAAAAAAAAATGATCTGTGTGTTCCTGTCAGTGTTCACAAGGGTTCAGAGGTTCTGATTATAATTGCAGCTGTAACATCAGGAAACTTAACTAGCTAAAACAGGATTGATCAGTAAGTGTTCTATTTTGCATTGCAAACCGTAGCTCAGAAAGCACTCTGAGACCCCTTTGTAATGCTGGGCGTGGGGGAGGGACCACCAGCCTGCACCACTGAATTCCCTCACCAGGGTTTCTCAGCAGGGTGCTATTGGCATTCTGTGTGGGAGCACTTATTGTCATGAAACAACTCCCGCCCATTGTGGGACCAGAGCATCCCTGGCTCTTGTCCACGAAATTCCTGTAACACTCCTCATTTTATTAGGCAATGAAAAACCCACCAGCACACATTTCTACCAAACCGCCCCTGCTAATTCCATCTGTCAACAAAAGTTTCCTTGCATTTCCTGGGGCCCGGTGCGCTCTCTCCCCTCTCTCTGCAATCCTCTCTCACCTTTCCTAGTAGTATCCCTATCCCTTGCTCTCCCTAGTGTGATAACGTAATGATATGAATTTAAAACTGTTCCCACTTTAGTGGGATTTCCATTTTAATAGGAAACCAAGCCAGAAGCTCAAGGAAAGAAGTTCTTAGTAGAATTTTGTCTTGTTGAGGTAAAATTGACATACAGTAGGGACGTCTGGGTGGCTCAGTCGGTGAAGCATCTGCCTTAGGCTCAGGTCATGATCCCACGGCCCTGGATCAAGCCCCACATTGGGCTCCTTGCTCAGCAGGGACCCTGCTCCTCCCTCTTCTTCTGCCCATCCCTGTGTTCTCTCTCTTTCTCAAATAAATAAAATCTTAAAAAACAAAACAAAAACAGACACACAGTAAACTGCAATAAAACATACAGTTTGATACATTTTCTCCGACGTGTACCCCCCACAAAAGCATCACCATTATCAACAACTCTCCCTCCCTGCATTATGTCCTAGAAATTTTTTTAAGACAGTAAGCTGGGGCAGTTGCTAGGTCTCACCTTGTTTGTTTCCCACCTCTTGGAGATGATTGTCTTACGTTGTCCAACGCCTGGTGTCTTAAAAGCGGTTTTTATTTTTTTTTAATGTACGTTTTCCCAGTTTTTGTTTTTTTCAGGTGAGAGTACATATTTAGTTCCTATTACTTCATCCTGGCCTGAATCAGAAAAAAAAAAAAAAATTAGTAGAAATTTAATCTCAGCACTAGTATATATGGAGGAGGATTTGGATCCTTCCTGGAGCCAGTGATAGTTCCAGAATTTTCATAAAAGAGATTCCATTAAAAAGGGCAGCAAAGGCGGGCTGGTGGTGATTAGGAAACTCTTTTTCCTTTGGTAGGCACAGACCAGCTGTTTGTGCAGTATATGTATTTTTTTTTAAGATTTTTTAATTTATTTGACAGACAGAGAGGCACCAGTAGGCAGAGAGGCAGGCAGAGAGAGAGGGGGGGAAGCAGGCTCCCCGCCAAGGCAGAGAGCCCAATTCGGGACTCAATCCCAGGACCCTGGGATCATGACCTGAGCCGAAGGCAGCGGCTTAACCTACTGAGCCACCCAGGCACCCAGTATATGCATTTCTTTTTGGTGGCTTGCTAAGGGTGGGAAACTACTGAAAACCTGACGGAATGAGGGGCAGAAAGCCAGCCCACTCTCCCCTTAGCCTCTGCCTTTGGGAGCCTGCTGTTTGAGGCCAATTCAATTCACTGGCTCCAGTTCTAGACTACCATAATGAGGGCCCTGTGACGTGCAGAAGAACCCCAACTATGCCTATGCATAGGATAGCTATTCTGCCTTTTACAAGACAACAGAACCATACATTTTTGGGAAACTTTCTCAACAAAGTTAAATATCCCAAACAAGGTTAGTAAGAGTTAGTTAGTTAGTCTGTTCAATAGCAGAGCTCATTTCATCAAGCCGCTGGAGGTTAGATTGTCTACAGGGCCTGAACCTGCTTGTCAGGAAGCCAAAATCTGAGACGCTCATTGTTGCTTCCTAAAGAGTCATTCCTGCTTTGAGATGAGTACACAGGCTTGGCCATGTGAGGATGTGAGGAGACAGCCCAAAGCAGGGTTTGGGAATAAAGGTCAGCTGGAAAAACACCACAAATCCAGACATTTTTCAAGTCTGGCCTCGTGCCAGAATCTCTCAAGGGTTCATAAAGTTCAGACTTCTGGGCTTCAGACTACTGAATCCTAAGCTTTGGGGCTGGGACTCAACAGTCATTTTTGGTAGCTCCCTACTGTTAGCTAGCTACCAAGGTTCAGGAAATCTTGGGTTAAGTAATCAATCGACTCCCGGATAACTGAGATTCCTGAGTTTTACAATCGTAATGTATCTATAATCCATCAACTGCTCTCTGTTTTCACAGTCCTCCAGGGTAAGCAACTGTCCTCTCTCACCTGGGTTTGCTTCTCCACTCTTGGTCTCTGCTGTGGTTAGAATGTTTATGTCCCTCCCAAATTCCTATGCTAAAATCTGAACCCCCAAAGTTGACAGTAATGGGAGGTGAGCTTCATGACTTGAGGGTGGAGGCTTCATGACTTGAGGGTGGAGGCTTCATGACATGAGATTAGTGCTCTACGAGAAAAGGCTCCAAAGAGCTGACTAGCTCCTTCCACGGTGAAAAGGCACAGCAGGAAGGAACCGACTGGGAACCAGGAAGAGGGTCCTCACCATAAGGCGACCACACCAAGCACCCCGATCTTGGACTTTACAGCCTCCCAAACTGGGAGCAATACATTTTCTGTTTTTTTTTATAAGCTACCCAGTCTGTGGCCAGACTGCTTTAATAACAGTGCAAACAAGCTACCATCCTGCCTCTCCTGAATCCGTTACTCACCTTAAACCCAAAGTGACTGGCATTTTCCAAATGACCCGCCCCCCTTTTTGTTTTGCTTAAAACCTTTCAGCAGTATCCCATTGCCCCCCAAATAAAACTTTTTACACATCTAGACAGCCCTGCAAGACCTGGTCTTTGCTCCTGTCTCCAGCTTCATCCCCAGTCCTTTTACCCAGTGCTCACCACACAGGCTGGAGCACCTCCCCCTTCTTCCACTGCGGGGCCTTTCCACTTCCTTTCTCCTCTTAACACTGCTTTTCACATAGCTCACTCTTTCTCATCTTTCAGGTCTTAGCTTGAATGCCCACATCTCAGACGGTCTTGCCTAATCACCTGTCCAAAGCATTCGACCCTCCAACAGACGCACACAGGTGCTCTCAGAGTGCTCTGTTTATGTCATAGCCCCGTCATAAATGTAACATAGAGTTATTACGTGTCTATACCTTAATTCCTGTTTCCCACTAGAATGTAAGCCTCGTGAGAGCAGGGGCCTGGACATTCTTGCACACGGATATATTTCTAGTGCTTGGCCTAGTGCCTGGCACATCATAGCTGGTTCGTATTTGTTGAATGACTCATCATGTTCTTTACAACCTAGCCTGCTTCTATTATATAGGCTTGGAGAAGCATGATTTTATCTAAATCCATGAAATAATAAAGCATGTCTTAAACGGGTTGATGCATTCCATTGTTGCCCTAAGTGCTGTGACTTCTTAGTTCTGGGAGGAAGGGTCTCTGTTGTCTGTTGTCACAGGACACTAAGTAAATTGCCAATGTGGCCTTCGTAACTAGAAGTAGTGAGGGAAAGGCGATCCCACTAACAGCCATCCGCATGCTCTCAGACTCAATATCCTTCATTCCACATTTTGGCATATTGATGTCCCAGGTTTTCTAGACCACTCTGATACTCTCCTTGTTTTCTTCCAATTTAGAAAAATAAAAGAGGTTTCTGATTAATGTTATGTAATGCAGTAGCTGTTTTAGGTTATCGTGGAGGTCAGAACTGTTAGAAGTAGCAATTATCCAGCTTAGATTAAAAGGGGAATTTGCTGGAATAACTGGGACCACTCAGGTAATTCAATACTCATTCAACAGACGTATAGAGGAATAGACATAAATACAGACACAAATGTAGATTTACCTACCTACTTGTTTAATCTGGCACACTTTACTTGCTGGGTTCTGTGTTCAATTTTAGATTTTCAATAGTGGGCGAAATCAGCAAAGGATAGAAGCCAAACAATAGAATGCAGGAACGGTAAGAATGAAGCATAGCGGGAACTGGAGACTTGAATGGGCATAGGACTTTGTACCCTCTGATGTTGGTAGATCAGCCTCATTTTGTCTCAGGGAATACCATGTCTTTCATGGGGCAACCAACAAAGTTACCACCTGTCTTAAATTCACATTACAGCTCCCACCACCAGACAAAGGCTACCTCACACACTTTCTTGCATCAAATTTTAAAATCCTGGGAGGGTCTCTGATGCCCTAGCTTGAAAAATATCCACCCCAGCCAACAGGTCAGAGATGTTTTAAAAACACGGCAGCTTCTGGGCATTTCATGTGTGGAGGGAAGGAGTAGTTTCCAAATCAAGGGGATGAGGGGGAGCCAGGTCTACTCTCCATCCCACAGCTTTCTAACACGATCATCTCCATAATTAAACACATGAGTCAAAAGCATAAACAAAAGGCAGGCTGGGATAGAAAACAGTAATTAGAAGACCAAAGAATGTTATCATATACAGAGCTTTGAAACACCTCTGAGGTGTAAAGTTTTAGGCCTAATTATGAGAAGCTGCAAGTTATAAGAAGGATGCAGTTATCTTGGGACATCAGACTTACATAAGTATGATTCCTTTTCAGGGTAATAGTAAACAACAGGTCTTTTAACACCTGAGGGATGGAAAACAGACTAGTGATCTCTGATGACGAGACTCAGTATTTAGGTTTCTCTAGCTTTAACGTACTTCTTCACCAGTGGATGGCTCCAGGTTCTCATATGCATTTTACAGGAGAAAACCCCACTAGATTATTTCAAGTAGAAATAAAGTATTGTGACCTACTTAAAAGTTCCCTAGAGCTGCAGGGGGGAAAAAAGACTGCCTACTGCTTGTGAGTGCAAAGAAACAGACAGGCTGAGATCAATAGAACGCTTTTACAGCATCAGTGCAGAGGAAGATTTATATAAATTTAATTGAGTTCACCTTGAATAATCCATGAAAAGAAATAGCGACAATGCTTCAGTCTCAGACCAGGTCTTGTCAGGCCCATACCCATGAGAGTGGATTCTGATCTGAGTTTACATCGATGTGTATAGTCTCTACTGATATTTGGCTAGTGAAAATTTAAAAGTAGATTTTCTAAGCATCATGCATGGCAAGGGGAAGGATATGAGCTTTTGGAGACACTGATCTGTTTAATAAATGGAAGTAGGGCTGACAGTCCTAATGGAATGAGAATGTGCTATGGTTAATTGTACACCATTAGCAAACTAGAAGGAAGGGGAGAAACCAAGAACGTGAACCTTATTCTCTAAGGAGCTGCACTTCTTGACAGGAAATAGAAAAGGGGAGCTGTGCTCTCTCTCTCCACGTAGTACATAAGCATTAAGGCTCTGCAGTCACACTGACTGACTTTGAAACCTGACTGCCTTGGGCTTATCCTCCCCACACTTTACTCTTCGGGGGAGGCTAGAGCTCATGACAGCTCCTTTCTCAGAGGGGTGATATGTGAGGGCGCGATCATGCACGTGTAAAGTACTTACACTACATGTGACACTTAGTCCTTATTAAAAGTTAATTTTTCTGTTATTGCTGATTATCAGTAAGTCAGCCACTGAGCAATCATTTATTTGGCATCTTCAGACTAGTGATCTCTGTCAAGCCTTGGAAATGGAATAATTTTCCTCTTTTCTATTCTAATAACATTACTGTATTTAAACAATAAAAATGCTATTGTGCAATAATTTGGCACAAGTTACCATCTGTATTAATTTTCTTTTTTTAATATTAATTTTCTAAGAATTTCTTCCAAAATAGTTGCTATTGTTCTCTTAGAAGACCAATCCTGTGTTTATGTAAATATACCATATGTGTAAGTACAGGGACCTGGAACGTTTAGAAGCTCAAGAGACAGGATTCAAGGCCTCTAAAAACTATTTTTATATTACATTTTTACATCTTCATCATTCTCAAAACTGGCTCTGAAAACATGACACAGCTATATTCTTGTGTACATAACTTGCTCATAGTTTATCATTATTAGTATTCTTTGCTCAGTTACATTTATAAAAATATAAAAATACATACTGAGCATCGGGGTAGAATCAATATGGGTTCTTCTCCCACATCACTCTCTTCCTCTTCCCTCCTCCTTTCCTCCCTTCATGGACCTGTCTGAAAATTCCCATGGGATCGATACTCAGAAGTGCTTCGTTCATTCTATCTATGAATCTGCTTGTTGATTTTAGACATTATCTTCTCCCATTTTGTCAGCTGTCTCTTAGCTTTGTGTCGTATCTTTTACTGAACAGAATTTTAATTTTGATGTAATAAAATTAATTAAGGTTTTGATTCTGGTCAAGATGGAGTAAGTGTACTTCACCCCTTCTCTCCCCCTGAATGCAAGTAAAAATCTTGAATAGAATGCATACAGCTGTTGACTGCCTTTAATTTAAGAAAAATTTCTCCTTAGTACTTAAACAGGATTCAGAGTTAAAAGCAGCTATAGATTTTTCTGTAAAATATATTTTATCTGAGTCACATGTATTTTGACATGTACTGCCATTCAGTTCTTAGTATCTCTGAGTTTCCTTTATTATTTTCAGCAAGTTGATTATGATGTGTCTGGTGAGTAATTCTTAGAGTTTATCTTTTGGGGATTTATTGAGTTTCTTGAATCTGTAAGTTTATGTCTTTTGCCACATTTGGAGACTTTTTGGCCATGACTCCTCGAATATTTTTTTCTGTACCATGCTTTTCCTCCTTTCTTTCTGGGACTCTGAAGACATGAATTTTAGACCTTTCATATTGCCTGACAGTCACCCGAAATTCTGTTCCTGTTTTTCTTCAATCTTTACTCTCTATGTTATCCAGATCAGATAACGTCTATTCATCTATCTTCAAAATCAACTCTTTCTCTGTCATTTCTATACTGTTTACTGAGCCCATTCAGTGAAATTTTTTTTAAAGATTTTATTTATTTATTTGTCAGACAGAGGGAGAGTACAAGCAGTGAGGGCAGCAGGCAGAGGGAGAAGCAGGCTCCCTGCTGAGCAAGGAGCCCAATGTGGGACCCCATCCCAGGACTCTAGGATCATTACCTGAACTTCAGCTCAGATGCTTAACCATCAGATGCAGATGCTTAACCAACTGGGCCACCCAGGCACCTCTTCATAGGGGAATTTTTTATTCAAGAAATCTTGAGATCTAGGTCTGCATAGGATTTCTTATAGAAGAATCATTGTTCTCTATTGTTCTTGTTTCTTATTTTTAGCATATTAATCTGACCATCTATTTCAATGTGATAAGTTTCTAGCTGTGAAAACTAAACTCTCCATTTCATATTCTTTTAACTTCTTTCTTATCCTTTTCAAGAATTTCTTAAATCAAATACCCATCTTTTCTAATTTACCATTTTTCTTTATTTCTTCATAGAGTATCAATATGCTAGCATGTGTGTACTTCCTATTCTTAGCTGAACTTGAGACTAACAGGTTTTTGTGAAGCGGTTCCATTTTGCCTGTTGCTTTTTGGACTGTGACCCAACATTTTCAGTCTCAAGGAGTTTATCTGTATTTGATGCAGAGGGAAAAGGGGGAGAAAAGTCATTTGTGCATACTTTTGATTTTGGAGTTCTCTTTCCTACTTCTCTCATCTCTTGATGTGGCTGGGCTCTCCCTGGAGATACACAGTCAGCTCATTAGGAGAACTCTTGACATTTAGCAACTTAGCTCTATAAATATGAAGCTGACATGTGTGCAAATTCAAGGCTCTAGAACTCATGCTTAGTAACAAACTACTCTTTAATCAGACTAGTAAAGATGGGCATTACTGAATTTCAAATGAGTATACAGTTTAGTTGTATGAATTGGCTTGCTTAACTGATGAAGCTATAATTTCCATGGTAGTTTCATTTACGCTGCCAAAAAGGTAATCCTTTTTAGAAATCCTTTTTATCCCTCCAAAATAATAGATCTTTCACATAACCGAATAAGTAACAGTCACTTCAAGTGAGATTTTCTGTAACCTCCTGAAACTATTTTTGCTGGGCTTTTATATGAAACATAGATTGCGCCTGAAATGAACATTTTAACATAATTTTATAACATTTTGTAGCACAACCTACATACTGGTTATTTAATGCTCTTCAATTTCCATAGAGAAAATTTTAGAATATATTATCTGAAGGAATAAAGAGAAATTATCTCTTTAAAAAGAGAACTGGAGTACGTATCATCCATGTCTGAGCTGGACATATTCATTCACCTGAAAATCCTTACTGTGAGCATCTTATATTCTTAGACACTTGGATAATACTATTACATAATACTGTTGCATAATACTAGAATCCTACGGAAAAACAGGGTAAGGTAAGATAATTACTGAGCAGCATTCGGGGGTGGTGGGTTAAATGGGAATTTGTTCAGTTGTGTGTTTAAAATCTGGCCATGCCATGTGCTGATCCCAGGGCAAGAAGGATGCAGGAAGGAGGCTATTGCTCATGCTCTTAAACAGATCACATGCTGGGACCACAAAGCCAGTGTGCGTATCCTTAAGCCTGAGGGTTTGGCAAGGGGTGGCTGTTTAAGGGGATGGAATTTGGACGAACAAACTGAGGTGGCTACTTTATAGGTGTGTGTGTACACGCGTGCGTGCGTGTGTCCGTGCACATGCACCTGCAATACTGGGGGCAGGGAGAGCTGAGGGCTGGAACTCAACACAGTTCATAAAACTGTATAGAGAATGAATGGATTTTATACGTGCTTAAAATTAATTTAAGGACTAAGAAAAACAAAGTGGCTTTCCACTTTCAAGAAGGTTCCAATGTTCTAAGAGGACAACATATTTTACTCTAAAATGATAAACCAGTAATCCAAGGCAATATAGGATAGTATCAATAGCTAGCACCTCCAGAGTGCTTCCAGTGTTACAAACACATTGCATATATTTTCTTATTTAATCTTCACAGAAGGTTTTGAGATTGGTGCTATTATTGGTTCCTGTTTTAAAATTAGGAGATTGAAGCAAGCTGAGGTCAACCACAATCACAAAACCACTGAGTGTCAGAGCCAGGATTGGACCTTAGATGTCATCATGACCCTACAACTTCTTAGCCTCTCCCACTTGCTTCCTCATGTAGCAGACTTAGAGAAATGGTCATGGCAAGGTGGAGAGCAAGGAAAATGAGGGTAGAACACAGGACTGATTCTGAAAAATGTGCTGATACTTTTGCAATGACACTGGAAAATCAGAGGACTATTAGCAAGACACGAATTCAAGAAAACACCATTTAAAAAAAATCTCACTTCCTAACTCCATATGAGTAGTTTTTTCTTTACAGGATCCATTTAAAATGCACAATGAAAGAAGAGTCAGGTTTCAAAAGCAGAATAAAAAGTGCTTTCAAAAAAAAAAAGTGCTTTCATTGGAAATCCTGGGGTTCTGTGAAGGATAGGCACAATCCTTTAGATATAGAAAGTGCTTTAAATGACATTGGGTACAGTTTTATTTCTGAAAGCAGGAAAGTATAATGAAGAATTGTACTATACCTCCAACCATGTCAGTAGGTAAGCAACTGAGATTAAATCACTCCCTTCTCTTAATAAGTCTTCTTTTTATTTGAAAACATTAATTTACCTTCAGAGTCTTAAATTGCTACAATTGGGCTGCTGGATTCTCTTTGTTCCTTACTGTTAAATTGTGAATATTATGTTTAATACTAAATTCTACCTGACAGGTACCACCAAGAGAGCAGAACACCATCCAAGGACTCTACATTCTGTCCTTCAGACCTCAAGAAGCTGTCTTCTCATGGCCAAAGTGCCCTTCGACCCTTACCGACCCCCTCCAGGAGGAGCTGTCAGTCCACATCAGCCCCTGGAAAGGCTGTCACCATGCCATCTTGCACAACCAACACAAAAGAACCCAAGGGACTTCCAGATCACAAAGGTTCTCTAAGTGAAATCCCTTTCAAGTGCAATGGGAACGGAAATGAGTTTCACTTAGGAAATTCCTCCCTGGCCTCCCCTTTACAGAACAACCCAAACCTAGAGAAAAAGGCATCGGAACTTCATTTGTACATTATTTCCACAACCTCATCAATATTTCTGCACTTAAAAAGTTCATGGAACAATTATATTATAGTAAGTGTGCTCATAAGTTAACTTTGGCTGGAGTAGTGTTGTTTGTTTGTTTGTTTGTTTGTTTTTAAAGATTTATTTATTTATTTTAGAGAAAGAGTGTGTAGGCAAGGGGGATGGTGGGGTGGGGGGGCAGAAGGAAAGAGAGAATTCTGAAAAGGCTCCCCACTCAGCTGGGAGCTTGTCCTCAGCAAGATCCCCTATGACCTCAACCAAAACTAATAAGAGTGGCCACTTAATCAATTGTGCCTGCCATGCGCCCCTGGCTCGAGTATTTTTAAAGCAAACACACCTTTCCTGCTTCCCAAAATGTCCATTTTGGAAATTTACCCTTGGAATTTAATAATATGAAAGATAAACACACTGGACAATTACGGATTTGACTGTATTCAGGCTAGCGCAAGAAGGAAAATGCTCATTAATGAGGAGTGTCTTAAAGAAAAGGGAGATGGACCAGGGGTTTTACAGAGGTGGGTCAATAAGGGTCTCCTGAGAAGGTCTTGAAATATTTGTGAGCAGGGTGGTCTTTTTCAGTTGGCTGGGGTGATTTCTCAGCCATTTCTGCTTTCAGAGAGCATAGAGCCCACAAAAAGTTCAACATTGTCAATGTGTCTCTGTGTTTTTTTTAAATTTTATTTATTTATTTGACAGAGAGAGATCACAAGTAAGCAGAGAGAGAGGAAGGGAAACAGGCCCCCTGCTGAGCAGAGAGCCCAATGTGGGGCTCGATCCCAGGACCCTGAGATCATGACCTGAGCCGAAGGCAGAGGCTTAACCCACCAAGCCACCCAGGCACCCTGTCTCTGTATTTCTTAGCTGCACTATTGAAAAAATAGGTTAATGGGAGTCACTGTTACAGGAGCAGGTAATTTTATAGAGATTATCTAGTCTAAGTACCTTATTTTATAAATGAGGAAACTGAATATTTTAGGTGACTTACTCAAGATTATAGAGTGGGTTTAATGAGAGTCAGAACTCTCATTAAGGGACCTTTTTCTTATATAACAGGATCAGTTTAAAAATAAGTAATTTATTACACCTGAATAACATGATCCTTTTCAATTATCTTCAAAGATACATAATTTTTATTATTGATCTGCCAACATAATAATATTAAGGAAATACGAAAGGCTCTTTTCCTTCAGAAGAAGCTAGGGAAGCAGGAGGTTTTATGAATGACTAAAAACTGAAAGATTTCAGGGCAACTCTTAAGTTTTGTCTCATAGCACAGTTCAGAATGGTTCATGTTTAAATGTCAAATGTTCAAAATTCCTCCTTAAATTTTTATTTTTAAAGATTTTATTTATTTTTTATTATATATATACATACATATATTTATTTAATTATTTGACAGAGAGGCAGACAGTGAGAGAAGGAACACAAGCAGGGGGCGCAGGAGAGGGAGAAACAGGCTTCCCGCCGAGCAGGGAGCCTGATGTGGGGATCAATCCCAGGACCTTGGACCACGACCTGAGCTGAAGGCAGATGCTTAATGACTGAGCCACCCAGATGCCCCTGTTATTATTATTATTTTTTAAGATTTTACTTATTTATTTGACAGAGAGACAAAAACTACAAGTAGGCAGAGCAGTAGGCAGAGGGAGAGGGAGAAGCAGGCTCTCCGTTGAGCAGGGAGCCCAGTGCGGAACTCGATCCCAGCACCCTGGGATCATGACCTGAGCTGAAGGCAGATGCTCAGCTGACTGAGCCACCCAGGCGCCCCTTAAGATTTTATTTTTAAGTAATCTCCACACCCAACGTGGGGCTTGAATTTACAACACCAAGATCAAGAGCCACATGTTCCACCAACTGAGCCAGCCAGGGGCTCCTAAATTTTTAAACAGTACTTTCCAAATTAAGAATGTAAACAAATCACCGATAGAGGGGAAACCCTGGCCTACTGAAAGGAGGCCACATATGTTCTAATAGGAAAACCAAAACGTAATCTATCTAAATATTTCAAAATGACTGTTTATGTTACCCTGACTTGACTAACTCCTGGTCTTAGTACTACTTTTTACTTTTTATTTATTTTATTATTACTATGATTATTTTTTAATAAGATGGTTAAGGTTTATTAGTTGATAGTGAATCAAAAGATTAACCAACATTTATTTTCATTTATTTAAAAAAATTTTTTAAATTCAAATTTTAGGTATTTAACATACAGTATTGGTTTTTGGAGTAGAATTCAGTGATTCATCCCTTACATACAACACTCAGGGCTCAACTACTTTTTAACTCTGCTGCAGAGGCATGGCTGGGGCAAGTCAGATAGGCAAACTCCTAGCCCTTTTGATAATAAAATCAATAACTGACATGTATTAACAGGTAGGATCTGCTTTGATGCTTTCTGTACATTAACTCATTTAATCTGCACAACAGCCCTGGGAGTAGGACTGTTATTCTCGTTTTGTAGATGAGGAAATTAAAGCACTGAGAAATTTAATAATATATGCAAGTTTGCACAACTTGCATGGAGCTGAGAATTGAACTTAAGTAGTCTGATTTTTTCCACTGAAATAAATGTGGGTGGAAGGGGGTTATCTTTGAATTGTAGACACCATCATTGAAAAACAATGTTCTGGGCCGCCCTGGTTGCTCAGACTTGGTTAAGCATCCGACTCTTGATTTTGGCTCAGGTCATGATCTCAGGGTTGTGAGATCACGCTCCGCCTCTGGCTCTGCACTGGGCGTGGTGTCTGCTTAAGATTCTCTCTCTTCCCTTTCCCTCAGCCATTTCCCCCTTTCAAAAATAATAATGTTCTATCCCTTGAAAGATGGGAAATGGGTAAGCAATTATTTCACACATAAGTGATAAATCAAGTTAGCATTCATTCTAGGAAGAATAAGATATTAATTCAATATAAACATTTAAAAAGTTGTGACTTTTTTGTGACACTGTTTAATTCTATCATCATGTTGATGACTTTGGTTATTCTTGGTGATGCCTTCATAAGTTTTAGGGAATTAAAAAAATATATCATCCCCTAAATCGGTCAGAATTATCTTGGCTAACTGATCTCTTGTGCTTTGAGATCCAGAATGATCATTCACATTGAGGTAGGGGAATGCTACCGGGGAAAAAAGAATGGGCATTTTAACTCTCTCATAGGTAAACCTAAACCATCCAGTGAGAAATTAGCACTCATTCTGATTTTAAGGGTTTCCAAAGAGTTGAGTCTCCTTCAGTAACCCATTTTATCTGTAACTTTCACCAACAATAATTACATCGGAGTTCTTTAGCATCTCAAATTCTACAAAAACAATATAGAGCAATTATTTGCCCCTCATATGTTGTGAAGACAGGTGCTAGAAAGCTAAATAGCTAAGGAGTATCCCCAAATTAAAATTCTAGATTTAAAGTAAATGTAAACATTTTTTTAAAAGTAGGCTAATGTGGGGCTTGACCTCACAACCATGAGATCCAGACCAGAGCTGAGAGCAAGAGTTGGTTGCTTAACTGACTGAGCCACCCAGGCACCCCCATAAACACAAACATTTAGAGAGGAAAAATAAGATGGATTTTTTTTTTTTTTTAACTGAAAGCAATGATAAAAGGAGGGGGAACAGGGGCACCTGGCTGATTCAGTTAGTAGAGCATGCAACTCTTGATCTTGGGTCATTTGAGACTCATGCTGGATGTAGAGCTTACTTTAAAAAACAAAAATGGGGTGCCTATGTGGCTCGGTTGGTTAAGCATCCAACTCTTGATCTCAGCTTGGGTCTTGATCTCAGGGTTGTGAGGTCAAGCCCTGGGCTGGGCTCCATGTTGGGTGTGGAGCCTACTTAAAACAAAACAAAACAAAACAAAACAAAACAAAACAAAAAAAACAGATTATAAAAAACAAAAGTAGTGAGAAAAAGCACTTACTTCCCCCCTGCCCATCCACCCACCATCCTGCTCTGATATTAAGGAATAAGATAGGGGTAAGTTTGTTTGGAGTTATAAATCAGTACCATTTCAGAAATTCTGACCCATCTGTTAGGTCTCAACATAAAATAAAAGATTATTTAGAGAACTTGCTGAACACTACTGACCCATTTTGGGGGAGCACATAATGAATGGAAAATGGCAACACTAAAGATTTAAGGGAAAGGGGCACCTGGGTGGCTCAGTGGGTTAAGCCTCTGCCTTCAGCTCAGGTCATGATCTCAGGGTCCTGGGATCAAGCCCCGCATCAGGCTCTCTGCTCAGCAGGGAGCCTGCTTCTCCCTCTCTCTCTGCCTGTCTCTCTGCCTACTTGTGATCTCTGTCAAATAAATAAATAAAATATTAAAAAAAAAAGATTTAAGGGAAAAATAACCTTATTGATAGGGGAGTAGTTAACAAAACTATTCTATAATCTATACCATGGAATACTAGGTAATCATTAAAAAGAGAGAAGTAAACCTATATACACAGATAGGAAAAAAAACCATAGAGTAAGTGGGAAAAAAAGTTCCAGATTAATATATGTGATATAAATTAACTAGTATTAAGTGTATATTATAAAATATATCATCTAATATGTAATATATTCTAGGTATATGTTATAATTAATATGTTTTTATATGCCTAAAAGGATATAAGCCAAGCTGAAAATAATATAGTAAGGTACTCTGTTGTTACTGTTATTTTTAATCTCAGTATAATGTATGGTATTCTATGGTTTCAGGTGTATAGTAAGGTACTTTGATTAGTGGGATGGGAGGGGTAGGGAGAGACAGGGAAATTTTATCTTTTAGTTTATGCATTTTTGGACTATTTGATTTTGATAGATTATTTTATAATGAGCAAATGTCATGTTTAAAACTTTTTTAAAACTATAAGGAAAAACAATGCCCTGTGGCATTATTTACATAAACAAATCATGTACTATAGCAGGAATTAAGGAACAGATATATGATACTGACTAAAAGCAGGAGAAATTGATTTTCAATTAAAAAAATTCTAACTATTCCCATATTTTTTTCTCTTTTAGAAAGCTACTCTTTTACAAGATCCCTTATATGTTAGTGAGCTCAGTCCTGCTATTGGAACTCAAAAGCCATATAGGTAAGAGTGATGATATGCCAAAGCTGCATGGGGGACTGTTCTCTCTTTGCCTCTCCTAACTCCATGTGTTGCTGCCCATCACATTCATACCTCTACTTCAATGTCTGCCCGGAATTTAGGTCTGCAAACATAATTACCCACTGGACATCACCTCTATAGGTCTTCCAAGAACCTATTCAAAATGGAACTTGGCATCTTCCTTCTGGGACCTGACCTTCCTCTTGCGTCTCCTAACACAAGGCCTGCTGTCCTTATCCCTGTATCACCTAAGCCAGTGTCCTGAATGTCATTTTTACCTTCTCTCTCCCCGCTTCACCGCCCCCCCGACACCTGCAGCCAGTCAATTGTCACAGGACTCACTGTTCTTCTCTACTGTATCTGGATAATATCTACTTCTTTCCACTGTCACATGCTCAGCCCAATTAACTTTGTACTGAGCTCCTACAGTATCTTCCTGGCTGGCCTCTGCCTTCACTCTTGATCCTCTCTAAACCATTCTCTGTAACCAAAGAAATCTTTTGGAAGCACAAATCTGAGGATGTAATCCCCTGCCTTAAAGCCTTTGAATGGCTCTCCATTGCCTTTAGGAGAAGGTCTAAACTCTACAACAGCTTATAAAGATCTTCCTGATGTCTCCTCATTTTTTCATTTTCAACTATTGTGTCCCCTTAACTCCTGCCCTGAGCTCCTGATCCAGACTCAGAAACTGATCCAGTTCTCAGAAAGCTTCCTGTTTTTTTGTTTTTTCCTCTATTCTGGAATCCTACTCTCTATTCTTCTTCTCCTTCATGAATGACTTCAACCCATCAAGTCTTAGCTTCTTATCCCTTTCTTTAAAAATCATTTCAAAAAAATAATAATAATAATAATTTCTCAAAGCTGCATTAGGAGGGGCTGCTGTGGGACAGCTGGGTGGCCCAGTTGGTTAAGCATCTGCCTTTGGCTCAGGTCATGGTCTCAGGGTCCTGGGACTGAGCCCTGTGTAGGGCTCCCTGCTCAGTGGGAAGTCTGCTTCTCCCTCTCCCTCTGCCTGCTGCTCTCCCTGTTCCCTACTCTCTAAGTAAATAAAATCTATTAAAAATTAAAAATAAAAAAGAGAGAGAGGCTCCTCCATAATATCCTGTGCTTACGATCTTGTAGCATTTAACAGTTTCTCTTACGATTGCTTTTTTGATTGTGTGCTGCCCTATTATATACGATGCTCCTTAAGGGCCGGGACTGTACATTGGTCACTGACACATAGTAGGCTGCCTTTATAGAATGAATGAATAAATTGTTAAAACAATTAAACCTGAATCTGACTTAAAAGTGTGGGCCTGTTAGCCTTGAAGAGGAATGACGTTTTGACACGTGTGACAACATGGACAAACCTTGAAGAAATTATGCTAAGTGAAATAAGCTAGACCAAAAGGACAATTATTGTATGATTCCACTTATTTGAGGCATTGAGAATAGGCAAATCCATAGAAACAAAAAATAAAATAGAGGTTACTAGGGCTGAAGGGAGAGGGGAATGGGGACCTATAGTTAATCAGTATAGAGTTTCTGTTTGGGAAGATGAAAAAGTTCTGGAAATGGAGAGTACAGTAGTGATGGTTGCAAAACACTGTGAATGCACTTAATACCACTGAATTGCACACCTGAAAATGGTTACAGTGGTAAATTTTATATTATGTATATTTTATTTTTATTTTAAAACACGTGTGTGTGTGCATATATGTGTGTGTAAGTAAGGGAATAGATAAAACAAGACTGGAAAAATGTTGAAGATTATTGGATCTAGGAGACAGATACATAGTGTTTCTTTTCAGTTTTCTCCATTTTTGTATATGTTTAAAAATTTCCATAAGAAAAGGTTTTAAAAGGCTTAATTAAGAAACATAATAAACAAATATAACAAGTATCTTATTTATATCTTGATTTTAACAAACCAAAAGTAAAAAGACATTTCTAAGGCAATAGAGGACGTTTGAGTATGGACTGGGTATTAGCCAATAGCAAAAAATTACCGATAATTTTGTTGGATGTGATAATGATGATCTTGTAAGAAATGTTTGTCTTGTGATGTGTTCTGAGGTTTGTAGGGGTTAAATAACAATGTTTGTGATTTCCTTTTTTTTAAAGATGGTAATATGGATGGCTTAGAATTTCTACATTTTTTAAAAAGATTTTATTTATTTGTCAGAGAGAGAGAGCACAAGCAGGAGGAGAGGCAAGTGGAGGGAGAAGCAGGTTCCCCACTGAGCAAGGAGCCTGATGCAGGACTCTATCCCAGGACTCTGAGATCATGACCTGAGCCGAAGGCAGATGCTTAACCGACTGAGCTACCCAGGTGTCCCTCTACATGTTTTAAAAAAAGAATTCCTATATGTTTTCGTATGTTTACTTTAAAAAAGTATCAGTTTTAATTTCAGTCCTTATTTAAAGTGATTTTAAAACTAACTGGATAATAAAATAGGCGTTAACTTTGTATATGCGTGACTTGAAATTTGTCATTGAAGGTGAGGAGAGTTCTACCACTAGCTTGACTCAGGGAAAGCAATTTCTTGCAAAGCTAATTCCTAAAGGCAACATATTAAAATGAAGTAATTTAAAATGCACTGTGAGGAATGTGGTAATATGTATAAGATATACAAGAGAGTTCTCTGCCTGCAAGGTACCTTAAGTTTAAGGGGAGTAAATATATACTCTTTGGGTTTGCAAACTGGAACTGTTACAAATATGAGTTCTGTAACCTCACATGGATTTATAGAGACCCCTGTGAACATACACACAGTGCTTTTGAGATAATCTATGATAAACCCTTTCCAGCTGTAAAGCATTATACAGATGTATTATTTATATAAAATATCCACAAAAATGAAAAAAAATACAGGAAAAACAGCTTATCATTAGATGAAGAATCCTTCTTGCCACACTATTTGGGTGAATTTATGTTTTCTAGCTGATGAAAATATAAAATATATGTTAAAATTAATGAAAAATCTCCCACTGTTCTGAAATTAAATAAGGGAGTCTTCTGGCACAAGACTTTTTATTATTTAAATTAGTCAAATAAAGTTTATCATCTACGTAAAGACAAATGTTCTCTGAAAGATAAAAAAAAAAACTGTGACTCTATAGAAATACAGACTGCTGAATCTAACTTGTATTTATGATGTATATGAGCCCTCAATTCACATATGAATTGATTTTTAGTATAAGGAGGTGGAGGTGTGCTTTTTCTTATGAAATTCCATTTATTTATTTATTTATTTATAAAGATTTTATTTATTTACTTGGGGGGGAGGGGCAGAGGGACAAGCAGACTCCTTGATTAATACGGAGCCCACTGCAGGCTCCATCCCTGGATCCTGAGACCTTGACCTAACCGAAGTCAGATGCTTAACTGACTGAGCCATGCAGGCACCCTTGTTTTGTTTTTTTTGAAAGAAAAGTTTGTTATTACAGTCTGTTATCATAGGTGCCACAAGATAAAAACTGTTTCTATATGGATCACAGCAAATTGCTGATGAATGGGAAAAATAGGAAAGCCAATTTGAAAGTAATTCAGCTGGTATTCTTTCCAAGCTTGTGCTTTTCTAAGCTCATCAGTTTGTGAAAACTACATTCCTGCTATTTTTGCAGTTCTCAGAGAATAGAGGAATTTTATAGTTATTTTTTTAATGAAATGTGATTGTAATTAGAAGTGGATGTATAGGGAAGCAGGATCTCAAAGCCCATTCCTATTTTATTTAGAAACCATTTATTAAATACTTACTGTGTGCTAAGTACAGACTAAAGTATCAAAACAGTGGGACTCCCCATTTTACAGATGAGGAAACTGAGGCACAGAGAGACTGGGTAATTTGCCCTTGGTAATTACTCAGCTGAGTAGAGACAGATCTAATCCCCATGTTTATAATCGTGTTCTTCTGCCTCCGTGACTTTTTAAAAAATGTCTCATTTATTTATTTGAGAGAGCAGAATAAGAGAGAGAGAGAGCACACAAGCTGGGGGAAGGCAGAGAGAGAGGGAGAAGCAGGCTCCTATATGAGCAGGGAGCCCGATGTGGGGGCTCCATCTCAGGACCCTGGGATCATGACCTGAGCCAAAGGCAGACGATAAAACCAACTGAGCCACCCAGGCACCCCTTGCCTCTGTGACTTCTGTCACTGAATTCTTGATGATTATTTCTCTTCCATGTTCTCCACTAGAAAAGAGGCTGTTTTGGGGGAAGTCTTAATGTTTTTGTTAATAATAGAGGCTCATTGGGATGTCTGAGTGGCTCAGTAAGTTAAGCATCTAACTTTGGCTCAGGTCATGATCTCAGGATTCTGGGATCCAGTCCAGCGCTAGGCTCCTTGCTCAGTGGGGAGTTTGCTTTTTCTTTTGCCTGCCACTCCCCCTGCTTGTGTTCTCTCTGTCTCTGACAAATAAATAAAATCTTAAAAAAAAAAAAAAAGGAGGCTCATTGATTGGATAGAGAACATCCTAGATTTTTTTTTTTAAACACAGGGGAGATAGTGGGCAAGAGCTAAGATTCCATATAGTAGAATTAGGATAAATGGTTGGTATCAAGATTTATGGAGTAGGTGGTAAAAATATTTTTAATTCAAGTCAGAAATTCTAGAAGTTTCCATCACCTACATAGAACATGAAATGCCTCTCCTAGCATTACTTCACACCCTTTCTTTTTCTTTTTCTTTCTTTTTTTTTTTTTTTTTTTTTTTGAAGTAAGCTCCATGCCGAACGTGGGGCTTGAACTCATGACCCTGAAATCAAGGTCATGACTGAGCCAGTCTGAACTTGGACATGTTACTTAACCTGTCTAACATCCTATAAATGCAACAGTAATTCCCAGCTCTAACCCCTGAGTGGGACTGAACGAGCTAGTCCATGAAAAGTGCCCAGGACAGGTACACAAATTACAACAATGGGGCAAAACAGAATTAGTGTGATATATAAGAAGTGTGGAAAAAGTGCTATAGGAGAGGTTCCCCATTCACGGTGGAATTAGGGAAAGCTGTAAGGGGAAGGTGTTCCTCTTTTCAGCAAAGCCAGCTTTTCCTGAACTATGGAACACACACTGGTCAGTGACAAGAGATGAATGCATTTGATACTCGGACATGGCAAGAAATAACTTTGAATTCCATCGTGGAAAGGTGATTCCTTTTCCAAGTAGTCCAATCTCATTAGGGAGAAGCCCTCTGCTTGGTGCCAGAAATGGCAGCTGTCTAACTCATGCTCATCGGCCTTTCTATCAAAGACAGAGAGCCTCAGGTTTGGAATGCGTGCATCAACTTAGAACTTGTGATGCTTTCATGCTACTTTCACAGTTACCTGCTATTAATGCAATTGATACTGGTTCTCCCTGTAAGGCCGTGATATAAAGTTTTCTTTATATAAATGAACTTCTCGGGTTGCCTGGGTGGCTCAGTCGGTTAGGTGTCCGACTCTTGGTTTCAGCTCCAGTCATGATCTCAGGGTCATGAGATCAGGCCCCTGGTGGGGCTCTGTGCTCTGTGCAGAGTCTGTGTGAGATTCTCTCCCTCTCTCTGCCCCTCCCTCTGCTCCCATGTAGGAGTGCACGTGCTTGTTCTCTCTCTCAAATAAAGAAAATCTTACATAAATAAACTTCTCTACACCCACACACAAAGTGAGTTGATTTAAAGAAAAAATATGAAGCAAATAATATTATACATGGTTCATGAAGTATGGTAAATGGTATGTGAACAAACTGTGGGCTAGGTGATGAAAGAGGGACGACAGTTTCCGAGGGACACTGAGAGTACTCCTGATGGGCTGGATACCGCTTGAGTAAAGGAGCATGGGGAAAAGAATGTCCAGCAGGAGTAACAAATATTTCAATCTGGGGAAAGCAAGGCTCATTACTAAAGAGTGATAAAGGCAAAAGCACAAAACTAATTAAAATTCCATTAGTAACAAAGTTTTACAAACCTGTCAATAATCGCTGATATTCCTCAACTGCTGTTTCTGATCATTTTTCACATGGAAATATTTTTCTTGTGTTTCTGTAGATCTGAGGAGAAAATAAAGCACTTCAGTCAACTGAAATCTGAACTTTTTCTTA
The DNA here is from genome assembly GCF_010015895.1 of Lontra canadensis. Taxonomy (NCBI): domain Eukaryota; kingdom Metazoa; phylum Chordata; class Mammalia; order Carnivora; family Mustelidae; genus Lontra; species Lontra canadensis. Next base: position 8,107,976 of record NW_022631047.1, on the reverse strand, counting down.
AAGACAATACTTTAAGGAAGATACTTTGCTTGATTACAGAACTTAAAGTAGCAGCCCAGAAAAACTTCATTCTGAAACGGCTTTTCTGGAAAGTAGGTGTTGTGTTTTTAATCTTTGAAACTTGTTCTACCTGTTTATCTGATGCAGTATAATCAAGCATAAAGTAAAATACAAATAAATGTCTTGTATTCAGGGCTGCATTTTATTTTGTTTTGGGGGGGCAGAGAGAGCATGTAGGGGGAGGGAAGAGCATAGAGGGAGAGACGATCCTCCAGCAGACTCCCCGCTGAGTACAGAGCCCCAAGTCGAAACCAAGAGTCAGACTCTTAACTGACTAGGCCACCCAGTGCCCTGATGGAAGCTGTATTTTAGAATATTGATGCTGTCATGACTCAGTACTTTAAATATTGTGATTTAATCAGTACTGTGTATGTGTGTTGCAGGGAAATGGGGTAAGAAGACAATGGTAGCAAAAGACAGTACCTGAGATGGGTTGGGTTGTCAAGTCAAAGACAGATAATTAGAGAGGAAGCTTCTGGCATGCAAGATGCATGAGTACGGACTGTGAGATGGAAGAGTAGATTTCAAGAAGTCTTACCTTCAGGTATCCCTACAACAAAAGTAAAAATGAAAAAAAGTGACTTTTGAGTGTAGGGCTGTTATTTTTAAAAAGGTGGTTCTTGGGGAGTCAAAGCAACCTAGCGCTCATGCAGCAAGTTACAGACTTACTCTGTAAAGACTTACTCCATTTCATATTCAGTTTCAGGTGAAGGAATTCAGAAGCCCCAGTGAGTACTGCTGTGTCACTAATGAGGCCTAAGGGAGAGGGTGAGCCCTGCCTTGGGTCGAGCTCATGTTGATGGCTCTGTGTTGTATCCTAATTCTGGCCAGTGGTATCATTACTGAGCAGCTGCAAAGTGCAAGCTTCCCCAACATACAAGACAGTCCTGGCCATTTCTTAGATTCTAAGTGCTTCACATGTAGGATGACCAACCATGTGGGTTTGCCCAGATCTGGGTGGCCAACTGTCCCAATTGGCCTAGGACTGCGGAAGTTCACAGGATATGGGACTTTCAGTACAAAACCTAGGACTGTCCCAAATACACTGGGATGGTTGATCACCCTAATCAGAGGGCATATTAGCTGTATAGAATAGTATGTCGAATGTCCCATAACACTGAAACAGGTAACAATGATGTTGTGCTACCAAGTCTAAATCTTTTTAGACTTTTACTGGATACAGCCTGTTAGGAATAGAACATTCAGGTTCTGACTCCAAAACTTCAGAGGACTGTGGAGAATTGAGAGAAAGGCATTGAAATGACACCCAAAATGATTATGAACATGGAAATGGGAGTCCACATGGAAAGCCCAAGGAAATTGGTATATCCCACCCAAATATTCCTCTCTGGCCCGTCACACACATGGCATCATTTTAATCCATCACTGACTGTGTGATCCTGCTGGCTCAAAAGCCTCTCCCTACTGAGTACAAACACCTTGGCTTTGGCATTTAAGGCTCCCCACTAATGACCACTGTCACTGATTCCAAGTTTGGACAGGTATGGCCTTTATTTTAGCAAGGTGTATTTTCAGGAAGGGACCAACATCTATCTGCACAGGGCAGGCACTGGGCAAACTAATCCAGCTGTAGATACTCCCAGGGAAGGCACAGTGCTCAAGGGTGAGAGTGATGTCTACATAGTGTACAAAATGAAACATCAGGCCATTCCAGCATGTGGGTGGATTATACCCAAATGTCTGCACAAACATTTGGCACCAGGAAGCCGTGAATGTTTAGAGTTTAGCAATAGGGGCTTCATGGAATGTGGGGTTGGGGAGGTGAGGATATAAAGGTTGTCAAGAGCAAACCTAGCAGCTGAGAGAGGATTGGCAAGGGACAGAGCAAGGGCCTAGAGATGTCCATTTAGATAAACTTGACACCATCAGGGGACTGGGTTTAAAGCAGATGGCTAGGTAGGAGAACTGAGGTACATCCTACAGGTTAGACGAGGAAGAGAGGTGCTGATGTTGAATACCAGAGTGTTGGTCTGAAGGCCATTTAAGGGTCTCTCATTTTAAAATGGGCCTGATGCAGGGGGTCTCAACTGTGCAGCAAAAGAAAGATGTAGATAAAGAGAATAAAGCTAGGCCTAACCCACTCAACCCCACACTGCATCGTTTTCACTTCTTTCCTCTAAAAGCTCCATCCACAGGGATGACTCAAATACCCTGTCCTTTCCAGCCCTTCCTTGTTTTCCCCTGCTGTTCATCATCTCTAGGCTAATCCTTCTTCCATCGTCTCCTGTTAAAATCCTACCCATTCAGGGGTGCCTGGGTGGCTCAATGGGTTAAGCCTCTGCCTTCAGCTCAGGTCATGATCTCAAGGTCCTGGGATGGAGCCCTGAATCAAGCCCCACATCAGGCTCTCTGCTCAGCAGGGAGTCTGCTTCTCCCCTCCCTCTGCCTGCCTCTCTGTGATCTCTCAAACGCTGTTCTTCCGCCTTTCCTGTCATCCTCCCCGGGGAGCTTTGGAAACTTCCTCTTCCTGATCTGTTACGGCAGAACTTTCTGCGATATTCTTCAATCTGTGCTGTTCTAGTAAAGTAGCCACTAATCACACTGAATGTGGCCAATGACTAAGGAAATGAAATTTTAATTTTATTCCGTTTAGTCAATTTAAATTTAAATAGTACCACGTGGCCACCGGCTACCTATTGGACAATGCCGTCCAATTCAATAAATATTTACTGCATGCCTATTCTGTGCCAGGTATGGGAATAGGCATTAGGAAAGTGAGCATGAAACAGTTCCTACCCTCAAGATTAGCACAGATATTCTCCTTTTCACTATAGTTATTGGCATATTATTCTTATTTACCATTATATGCTATAAGCTTCTTCAGGGCAAGCATGTGTCTTACTCATCTTTGTACTCTCCCTAAGGCCTCACACAATACCATTTTTATATCAGGGCCCATAATCAATTCATACTGAACTGAAAGTCTATTCTCTTGTGAAAAATTAATCTGATCAGAAATCTAGGAATAGAAAACAAACTCAGGGCTGCTGGTGGGGAGATAGGGTAACTGGGTAATGGACATTGAGGAGGGCACATGACATCATGAGCACTGGGTATTGCATAAGACTGATCAATCACTGACCTCTAACTCTGAAACCAATAATACATTATATGTTAATTGAATTAAAAATATTTAAAGAAAGATGTCTTTTAAAGTTAATTTCTCTAAGTAAAAAAGTTAAAAAAGAAAAAAGTTTAGGAATAGAACATTCACGTTCTATTGCTTAATTGAAAACACTGCAGGACGCCTGGGTGGCTCAGTTGGTTGGGCCAGTGCCTTCGGCTCAGGTCAAGATCCCGGGATCGAGTCCCACCCACATCGGGCTCCTGGATCCACACGGTGTCTGCTCCTCCCCTTTCATGTTCTCTCTCACTCTCTCTCTCTTTCAAATAAATAAATAAAATCTTAAGAAAAAAAAGAAAACAATGCAGCTGTTCTTTAAGGTAATGTCCTTAGATGGACTAAAATTGATCTTCTAATTCAGCTATCAAAAACAAGAGGCCAAGGGGCCCCCGGCTGGCTTAGTTGGTAGAGCATGTGACTCTTGATCTCAGGCTCGTGAGTTCAAGACCCACATGGGACATGGAGCCTACTTAAAAAAAAAAAAAAAAAAAGGATTAAAAAAAAATTAGAGGCCAAAATGAATAGAGAGGGAAATAAAAGGCATATGGGCAATCTCCTATTTTTGGTCTTTCCACACATGGTGTGGGCCCCCTGCCCACCACCATGCCACCAAGACCTGCTAGCCTTATGTTTTCTCTCTCTAACCCATAACCACAATCTAGTCTCATATTCGTTTACACAGAGTTAACATATATAATTCACAAAAGTCAACATTTTTATCTTCTTTCAGAGCTTTTTTCTTTTCTTTTTTTTTAATTAAGTGGGCTCCACACTTGGGGTGGGGCTTGAACTCACACCCTGAGATCAAGACCTAAGCTGAGATCAAGAGTCAGACACTAAACTGACTGAGCCACCCAGGCACCCCTAGAAGCTTTTTTCTTTAAACAGTTATCATGGCTTTATGCTTAAGCAGTGGTTTACCCACTTTGTGCTGGGCTCCCTGGAGAACATGAGGTTGTGTAAAGCTTCCTTAGGGACCTTTATTGGGGTGGGGAGATTAGAGGCACCTCTAATTTTTGGTTCCTGAGCAAGATGATGGAAAATTATACATAGAATAATTTCATATAAATAAAATCTTACAATATATATAATTGTATATAAATATATTATGTATTATAAATGCACACACACACACACACACACACACACACACAATTTCCCCCATTTGAAATCATCTGTATGGGTTATAATTTTCTTTCAGGTAATCTCTCTTTCTCTCTCTCTTTTTTTTCACAAGTAAATTTTAAATTATGAGAACATTTTGTGGTAGACTGACTGAAACTATGCTTTAGGACTACAGACACCATGTCTGCTTTGCTCAAGGTAGTATCTCATTATCTAGCACAGCACCTGCTACATAGCTGGCAATCAGTAGTTATGTGTTCAATGAATGAATGAGTGAATGAAAGAGTTCTCCATTCCTGTTCCTTCCTAACCCTTTATTTTTCTTTCTTAATTCATGAGGTTCTTTCTTAATTCAACAATTTTTTTTATTATGGTAAAATACACATAACAGAAAATTTACCATTTTAACCATTTTTAAGCATACGGTCCAGTGGTATTAAGTAGGTACACTGTCTCATTGTGCAGCCATCTCCAGAACTCTTTTCATCTTGCAAAACTGAAACTATACTCATTAAACAATAACTCCCCATTCATCCCTTCTCCCAGCCCCTGGCAACACCATTCCTCTTTCAGAATCTATGAGTTTAGCTTCTCTAAGTATCTCACGTAAGTGGAATCACTGAGTATTTGTCTTTTTATCACTGGCCTATTTCACTCAGCATGTCTCGCAGGTTCATCAGTGTTGGAGCTCGCTTCCTTATTAAGACTGAATAATATTCCATTGTATATAAAGACATTTTCTTTTCCATACTCCATTGATGGATACTTGGGTTGCTTCCACATTTAAGCTACTGTGAACGTTACCACTGTGAATATGGGTGTGTCAATCTCTCTGAGACCTTGCCTTCAGTTCTTTTGGGACTATACCCAAAAGTGGAATTGCTAAATCCTCTGGTAATTCTATTTCTTAATTTTTGAGGAACCACCATACTGTTTTCCGCAGCATCTGTACCACTGTACATTCCCATTAACAATGCACACAGGTTCTAGTTTTCTCACACCATTGTCAACATTTGTTATTTTCTGATTATTTGTAGTTTTGATTTGCATTTCCCTAATGATTCGTGACGTTGAGTATTTTTTCATGTGCTTATTGGCCATATGTACCTCTTCTTTGGAGAAACTATTGGGATATAATTTACATATAATAAAAGGCACTCGGGGTGCCTGGGTGGCTCAGTGGATTAAAGCCTCTGCCTTCGGCTCAGGTCATGATCCCAGGGTCCTGGGATCGAGCCCCACATCGGGCTCTCTGCTCAGCGGGGAGCCTGCTTCCCCCCCTCTCACTCTGCCTGCCTCTATGCCTACTTGTGATCTCTTTCTGTCAAATAAATAAATAAATAAAATCTTAAAAAAATAAATAAATAAAAGGCACTCATTTTAAGAGTTTGGTTTAAAGAGTTTTGACAAATGTATAAACCCATATAACCACCACCCCAATTAAGATTTAGAACACTTCTATCACCCCATAAGGCCCCTTCTATAGCCCCATAACGCAACCTCATACCCTTTGGCAGGCAGTTTTCTCCCATCCATGGCCCCGGGCAATCATCGTGCTTTCTGTCACTACAGATCAGTTTTGCCTGTCCTCGGATTCCACTTACCCAGAAATGTACACTCTGTACTCTTTTGTGCTAGCTTCCTTTGGCCTAACAGTTTTGAGATTTCTCCATGTTGTTGCAGGGTGGTGGAAGATACTTTATAAATAAAACTTTGTAAATAAGGGGCGCCTGCGGTGGCTCAGTGAGTTAAAGCCTCTGCCTTTGGCTCAGGTCATGATCCCTGGGTCCTGGGATGGAGCCCCACATTGGGCTCTCTGCTCAGCGGGGAGCCTGCTTCCCCCTCTCTCTCTCTGCCTGCCTCTCTGCCTACTTGTGATCTCTGTGAAATAAATAAATAAAATCTTAAAAAATAACAACAACAAAACTTTGTAAATAAAATAAAACTTCCTGAACTAGTGAGCAGGTGGGAGATCACAATAGTAACTGATAAATTTATTAAGCACTTATGATGTGCTGAGCACCGTTCAGGCTTTACAGATACTATCTTACTGCAACCCCCACCAGGTGACATTAACTCTATTTTAGACATAAACTGAGTCATAGAGCGTGTAAGTCATTTGCCAGGTATCATACAGCTAACCAGTGGCAGAGCTGGTGTGTGACCTCAGAGTTAGTGTACAAAGCCACCACACTGTGCTCAATTACCAGGGCCCTGGTAAACGGCAGCTGTTCTCAGAGGGCCCAGCATACACACCCTGCTCCTTCTCCTCCTGTCCCTCTCTCCCCCTGCCATCCTCAGCCTCTTGTCATGCCTTAGCACCTAAATAAAGGTACATGTAATACCTTTTTAAACAGAGTCTAATTTGTCACTAGTAGACAAAAGTCCTGGGGGAAAAAATGAGTAAGAGAGAAAAGGAAAAGAGAAGTAATTACATTATCTTTCTCATTAGTACCAACCTGCCTGATTTCATGGGCCAGTGCTTATTTCATGCTCGAATTTATCTCATGAGACTGCACAGAAGCACAAAAAAACTTGGTTCGTGCACTCTTAAGTCAGTGTTTATTCTGTAGAGATGACAATCGACATTTCCACTGTATTAACGGAATTATTAGTATCATTCTTCACTGTCTTCATTAGGCTATACCAGTGCTGTGCCTTCACTTGCAGGTTAGCAAACATGTTTAAAAAGTGTTTTTCCAGGGGCGCCTGCGTGGCTCAGTTGTTAAGCATCTGCCTTCTGATCAGGTCACGATGCCAGGGTCCTGGGGTTGAGCCCCGCATCAGGCTTCCTGCCCAGCGGGAAGCCTGCTTCTCTGTCTCCCGTCTCCCACTCTTCCTGCTTGTGTTCCCTCTCTCCCTGTCTTTCTCTCTCTGTCAAATAATTGAAATCTTTAAAAAAAATGTTTTCTAGCCATTATTCGTTGTATCCTCACAAAGGTCAAATTACTTTGGAAAAGCGGAACTATAGGAGCCTCCATTTAATCTAGTATTTGCAAGTAACTGAATGATTTGCCTGAGATTATACACCTACACCTGGAGGGTCTTCGGTATGAACAGCAGAGCCGGGCCTTTGGGGCATCTCTTAGCCTCACCCCCTAGGCTTTAGCTCGGGCTCTGTTCACCAGGACAGTGGGTGGTCTCCTGGTTTAAGTAAAAAGTGTTTTCACTTTGGGTTATGCTATTATTAATGAGAGGTATTATAATTCACGTGGTTCCAGAGAATAAATAATATCTTCATATTTTTATTATGTAAAGATAGAGTTTTACCAACTGATACCTAATGACCATCTTCTTTCCTACTTGCTTTCACAGACCAGTGACCTTTTCTATTTCCTGGTGAACAAACTTCATGAGTACTTGCCAGAGTCTAGGGATAAGAGCTCACTTCAAAATAAAAGCCAAAGGGCCGATGAGCTGGTGTAAGTACTAACTGGATAGTCATAGATTTTTCTCCCCCGAGGGTACTGAAGATAAATGGAAGGCACTGGATAAAATATATACTGTACTAATGATTAATGGTGCTGCAAATTTTGCTTCACATAGATTTTTTTTAAGATTTATTTATTTTATTTGTGAGAGAGAGAGAGAGAGAGAGAGAGAGAATGTGTGCGCACAAGCAGGCAAAGTGGCAGGCAGAGGCAGAGAGAGAAACAGGCTCCCTGCTGAGCAAGGAGCCCGATGCGAGACTTGACCCCAGGACTCTGGGATCATGATCTGAACTGAAGGCAGTGGCTTAACCGACTGAGCCAACCAGGCATCCCAGTTTTGCCTCACATAGATTTTTAAAAATAGCACTCATTTTGTTCTACTTTTCGTAGGTGGGGGGAGGGGCAAAGGAAGAGGGAGAGAGAAAATCTTAAGCAAGCTCCACGCCCAGCTCAGAGTCTGACACAGGACTAGATCTGACAACCCTGAGACCATGACCTGAGCTGAAATCTGGAGTCAGACATTTAATAGACTGAGCTTCCCAGGTGTTCCTGTTCTACTTTTTAAAGAAAGGCTACAGGGGCACCTGGGTTGCTCAGTCAGTGAAGTGTTTGGGTCCTGGGATCAAGCCCCACTTCGGGCTCCCTGCTCGGTGGGAGTCTGCTTCTCCTTCTCCCCTTTCCCTCACTGCTCCTACTCTACTTATTTCTTCTCTCTCTCCCTTAAATAAATAAAATCTTAAAAATAAAGAAAGGCTATATAAGAAATTAGTAATATTGGTTGTCCCAAAGGAAAAAAAAAAAAGGCATCAGAGAAAACAACTTTCACTGAATTCCCTTTTTTACCTTTGAAATTTTGAGCCAAAAATTACTTATTGGAAAAAGTTAAAATTATTAAAAATAATTTTGTTTGTTTATTTTTAGGATTTTATGTATTTATTTGATAGAAAGAGAAACAGAGAGAGAGTGCGCACGACCACACAAGCAGTGAAAGTGGCAGAGGGAGAGGGAGAAGCAAACTCCTCACTGAGCAAGGAACTCGATCCTAAGACCCTGGGATTATGACCTGAGCTAAAAGCAGATGCTTAACAACTAAGCCACCCAGGATCCCCTAAAAATAATTTTAAAATAGTGTGTGATTATCAGAAAAAAATGTTAAGGACCAAAAACACTATGAAAATGACTTATAATCCTGACATTCAGCTATTAATTAATTTGCTCAACAAATATTGTTGAGTGTTTACTATGTAGCAATCACAGAGTAGGGACTCAACCAATGTTGACAATTAACAAACAGAATTTCCTTCCCATACGTTTTCTATATAGATATGAGAGCAATTTTATCAAGGGTTACTAATTTTGTGAAGTTCTGAACTTGTCACGCAATCATGCCACTCCTATGCTTTTTGTTCTTTGTTTCCTAGAGCATGCATTGAAATTATACAGACTCTGGGACTGATGTTCAGAGAAACAGAAACTGAGTCATCGCGCCTGAGCACGTTGGCAGCTAAGAAGTAAGGTCTTTTATTTTTATTTATTTATTTATTTTTAAAAGATTTTATTTATTTATTTGACAGAGAAAGAAATTACAAGTAGGCAGAGCAGTAGGCAGAGAGAGAGGGGGAAGCAGGCTTCCCACTGAGCAGAGAGCCCAATGCGGGACTCAATCCCATGACCCTGAGATCATGACCTGAGCTGAGGGCAGAGGCTTAACCCACTGAGCCACCCAGGGGCCCCAAGGTAAGGTCTTTTAGGAGACATTGGCACCTTGTAGTTACAACCATTAACTACTCTATTGAGTGTCTTCCAAAACTCATAGCTCTCTTAGTTCTCTGTCCAAACCCCTTATAAGTATATTAAACTCTTTTGTCTTTCCACTTCCTTCTGTGATGAACATGGAACATAGTGAGTTCTCCCAGGCTCTCTGGATTATTAAGGGCACAAAGATTCTCTTAGCATAATTTTATCTTTTGTCATTGTCTGGTGAACTTGAAAAAGCCCAAATGCCCCACCATACATTAAAAGCCAGGGGTTCTCTACTAGAATTTTACAGAGTACTTGTAACCCCACATAACAGAAAGATCACATTGCAAAGGCAGGAGTTAATAGTAGCTTCATTTAATATATAACTGTGTGACCTTGAAGTGAGTGACAGTGGGAGGGTTTATTAACATATAGAGTAAGCTGCTAGGATAAAGATATGTTAAAATATGTGGGCCACAGAAGATAGAAATTTACATCTTTTTCATATACTAGTCCAGAGTAGAGAGTCAAGATTTCCTCTAGGAGATCAGCCAGAGACCTAGGTTCCTTCCCTTTTTTTGCTCTGACATATTTTATTATGCTATCTCTGTCTTTATGGTTGAAGTTGGCTGATCTTCACAACTTCATTAAACCCTATGGGATGCAGGAAGAGAAGTAGAAGGCAAGCAAATTTTTTTTTAAGAGAGGCATCTAAGACTTTTCTGCTCACATTCTGTTGATGAGGACTTTAGGCATATGCCCATATCTAGCCGCAAGAGAAGCTGGATGTGCCTGCAGTTGCATGGCTCTGTAGCTAGCTAAACTTTGGATGGTGATAGGGACACCCATTATTAAAAGGAAGAATGAAATAATGTGTAGTAGGGGGACAACAGCATTCTTTGCCACAGAAAATATGTGTTTGCATATTTCATATATCTGCTTGACCTTTTTATATGGTTTGTAGACTATGAATTATATCCTGAGCCAGTGTTCGGACTATAATCTTAATTTTTTTCCACTGTCGTCAACTGTTTATTTAAATTTTCTGTATTAGAAAGTGGAAGGAAAATGAGGGCCATGGGTTCTAAAACATTTGAACCAGGGAGAAGAATAAAAACTTCAATGTTTGTCCTGGCTATTTATTAGAGAACTTTACAAATGAATTTTGATGATAATAACATGAACATTTTTCTTCTTAAAGATTTAATTTATTTATTTGACAGAAAGAGATAGCGAGAGAGGGAACACAAGCAGAGGGAGAGGGAGAAGCAGTCTCCCTGCCAAGCAGGGAGTCTAATGCCCCAATGGGGGCTCAATCCCAGGACCCCAGGATCCTGACCTGAGCTGAAAGCAGACGCTTAATGACTAAGCCACCCAGGCACACCTCATGAACATTTCTTAAGCAATTCACTCTGTGCTAGGGACTATGGGTGTACTACGCTATACACCAGAGTAGACAAACATTTCTTTTTTTTTTTAATTTTTTTATTAACATATAATGTATTATTAGCCCTAGGGGTACAGGTCTGTGAGTCGCCAGGTTTACACACTTCATAGCCTCACCATAGCACATACTACCTTCACCAATGTCCATAACCCAACACCCCCCCCCACCCCCAGCAACCCTCAATTTGTTTTGTGAGATTAAGGGTCAATTAAAATTAAAATTAAAATTAAGGCCAATTTTGATATGCATAGGGTCGAGTCATGTTACCTGTAGCCTTAACTAACAGTTAATGTCTAATATAACCGCATTAATCTTCTATTACCCTGTAACAAGTTACTATAATCTCAGTGGCTTAAAACAATATCAACTGTTTATCCACAGTTTTTGTGGATCAGGAAATCTGGGCATAGCGCAGCTGGATTACCTTGCTCTGGTTTTCACAAGATGGCAGTCAAGGTGACAACAGGCTAGGGCCGCAGTCTCATCTGAGCCTTGGGCTTATCTTCCAAGCTCACTTGGGTCTTTGTGGCCTGAAGTAATTTCCTTATAAACTTGCTTGCTTCTTGGCAAGAAACTATCTCTGTGCTCAGAGAAGCTCTAAGCGCTCTTTGAAGGGCTCAAATGGATAATCAGGCTCACCCAGGATAATCTCCCTTTGATTACCTCAGAAGTCAACAAATTAGTAACCTTAATTATGTATGCAAAATCCCTTTACCTTTCTCATCTAACATAACATAATCACAAGAGTAATAGCTTAATATATTCACAGGTCCTGTCCATACTTAAGAGGAAGGAATTACTTAGGGTGCATATACCAGGGGCAAAAATCTTGGAAGACATATTAGAATTCTGCCAACCACAAACAACACAGAGCGACTTATGAGACCATGAGTTTGCCTTTCAAAGTCTGTATATATATTATAAAATATATTGTAATGCATTCAAAATTCTCACATTGGAAATAATAACAATCTAAACAATGAAAGTATAAAAATTGTTGGCACCACTTTTTAAGGATGTGATGTCAATTCTATAATAAGTATTTTGGGGATGAAACTACCATTTAGATTAAGATTTCTTTTTTATTGATCCCGTGGATTTTAAATAGTGTTGACAGGAAGAGTAGATTTCAAACTGAATTCCATTTGAGCAAATAAAAAAGCATTTACTCATTTCAGCATTTTCCTCTTTATTTTTTTTTATAAGTAAAGATTTTATTGGCTCAATTCAGTTCATTGAATTCTTCCTGAAATGTGCCATAAATCCATTCTTATTTTAATACTGTTATGGTTAAATTCATATATTATCACAGAAAGTGACCCAGAATTTGAGAGTTCCTTCCTTTAACCCTGGATATATGATACTTTGAAAAGAAGCTGTTGCTGAAAACAAAGGACATTAAATAAATCAGTAAATGGAAGATCATTTCAAACTTAAGATTAGGAAAAGCTTCTAAATGAAATGTTTTGATTTTTTTAAAAAAGATTATTTATTTATTTGAGAGAGAGAGAGAGCATATGCAGGGGGAGGGGCAAAGGGAGAGGGAGAAGCAGACTCCCCACTGAGCAGGAAGCCCCACATGGCTCTTGATCTTGATCCCAGGACCCTGGGATCATGACCTGAGCTGAAAGCAGATGCTTAACTCACTGAGCCACCCAGGCGCCCTATTTTGTTGATTTTGGAAGGGTCTTCTAAAAGTAAGATTGGCCATTTTAAAGTAGCCTGAATAGAATATTAACAAATATCCTGTAGGACATACTCTGCTTTTTTGAGAAGTGTGCTGACATGATTCTTCTTTTGTAGATGTAAGAACTAACTTGCTTTTTGAGTTAGAGAAAGGAGGGGAATTGTTTTTATTAAAATTTTGGTTAATCATGAACTTCTAATCATGGTGATGATTTAAGTGATTGTAAAAAGATTGGGAAGCCTCAAATATTACTAAACAGGGGTTGTTTACAGTCTCGTTTAGTCCATTATGAAAATGGTTATGGTGATAGAAGATTTTTATATAGTCCTATTTATAAATTCTTTTACTGCTCCCATCATCAAAGCTACTCTGATACTGTCTTCAGTTAGGCAACTGATTTTCCTAGTGATCTGCTTTTGGTTCCTTTTCAACTATGCATGAATTATATAACATATATGAAGATGGTACTGACAAACCTCATCCCCTCAGGATCCTCAATCTGGATTGTGATTTTTTTTCCTTCTCCTTTTCAAATAACAGGGCACATTATTCAAACATATAGTGACAATTTGAGTTATTAGTGTAGGTTAATGGATAGTACACTGGTTTTGAATGGAAAAGACTTAAAGTAGTATTAGTTTTATTAACTAATATCTAGTACTTCAGTGGAACAGTAAGCCCTGAAATGCCTTGTTTAAAAGAAAAGCTCCATCCTCATTTTTTTTTTTTTTTTTGGTGCTATTGTTGGGAATATAAATTAGTGCACCCACTCTGGAAAACAGGATAGAGGGTCCTCAAAAAACTAAAACTACAAGTACTATATGGTCCAGTTCTATTTCTGGGTAGTCATCCAAAGAAAACGAAAACACTAATCCAAAAAGATGTATGCAACCCTATGTTTACTGCAACATTATTTACAACAGTCAAGGTACAGAAGCAACCTAAATATCTACCAATAGATGAATGGATAAAGAAGGTGTCATATATATATATATATATATATATATATATATATATATATATATATATATTTATATGGTGGAGTATTATTTTGCTATAAAAAAGAATGAAATCAACATTGCCAAAGGCAAGGGAAGCAAGGACAAAAATGAACTATTGGGACCATCAAGATCAAAAGCTTTTGCACAGCAAAGGAAACAGTCAACAAAATCCAAGACAACTGACAGAATGGGAGAAGATATTTGCAAACAACATATCAGATAAAGGGCTAGTATTCAAAATCTATAGAGAGCTTATCAAACTCAACACCCAAAGAACAAATAATCCAATCAAGAAATGGGCAGAGGACATGAACAGACATTTCTGCAAAGAAGACATCCAGATGGCCAACAGACACATGAAAAGGTGCTCAGCATCACTCTGCATCAGGGAAATACAAATCAAAACCACAATGAGGTATCACCTTGCACCAGGCAGAATGGCTAAAATTAACCAGTCAGGAAACGACAGATGTTGTCAAGGATGTGGAGAAAGGGGAGCCCTCCTACACTGTTGGTGGGAATGCAAGCTGGTGCAGCCACTCTGGAAAACAGTATAGAGGTTCCTCAGAAAGTTGAAAATAGAGCTACCCTATGACCCAGCAATCGCACTACTGGGTATTTACCCCAAAGACACAAATGTAGTGATCTGAAGGGGCACGTGCACCTGAATGTTTACAGCAGCAATGTCCACAACAGCCAAACTATGGAAAGAACCTAGATGTCCATCAACAGATGAATGGATAAGGAAGAATATATATACACACACACATACACATATACATGCATACATATACATACATATACAATGGAATACTATGCAGGCATCAAAAGAAACGAAATCTTGCCATTTGCAATGATGCAGATAGAACTAGAGGGTATTATGCTGAGTGAAATAAGTCAGTCAGAGAAAGACAATTATCATATGATCTCTCTGATATGAGGAATATGAGAGGCAGGGCAGGGGTTTTGGGGAGTAGGGAAGGAAAAAATGAAACAAGATGGGATCGGGAGGGAGACAAACCATAAGAGACTCTTAATCTCACAAGACAAACTGAGGGTTGCTGGGGGATGGAGGTTAGGGAGAGGGTGGTTGGGATATGGACATTGGGGAGGGTATGTGCTATGGTGAGTGCTAGGAAATGTATAAGCCTGATGATTCACAGACCTGTACCCCTGGGGCGAATACTATATTATATGTTAATAAAAATAATTTTTAAAATGTATTAAAAATGAAAAAAAGAATATATTTAAAACTTTAAAAAAAAATGAAATCTTGCCATTTGTGACAACATGGATGGACCTAGAGGGTATTATCCTAAGTGAAATAAGTCAGACAAATACCATATGATGTCACTTATATGTGGAATCTAAAAAACAAAGTAAACCAACAAACAGATAACAACAAAAAAGAGAAACTGACTCATAAATACAGAGAACAGGTGGTTGCCAAATGGGAGGGGAGTGGGGGGAATGTGTAAAATAGGTAAAGGGGATTAAGAGGTACAAATTTAAAATAAGCCAGTCAAGGGATGAAAAGTATGGCATAGGGAATATAGTTAATCATATTGTAATAACTTCATTTGGTGACAGATGGTAACTATGCTTATCATGGTAAGAATCTGATAATGAATATAATTGCTGAGTCACTATCTTGTATACCTGAAACTAACATGTCAACTATTTCAATTAAAAAATTTTAAAAAGAGGGGTGCCTAGGTGGCTTAGTGGGTTGAGTCTCTGCCTTCGGCTCAGGTCATGATCTCAGGGTCCTGGGATCGAGCCTCACATTGGGTTCTCTGTTCAGCAGAAAGCCTGCTTCCCCCCTCTCTCTGCCTGCCTCTCTGCCTACTTGTGATCTGTCAAGTAAATAAATAAAACCTTTAAAAAATTTTTTTAAAAAGAGTTCTAGAGTCAATAAAACCCTATGATTAAATAAGCATTTTAAGAAATGCTTCATAAAGCAGTTTCTTTGTCCTGGAGATAAACAGTGCATGGGAGCATATTAAAGCTTCTGAGAAGTCCAACAGTAAAGACATTCAATGAATTTGGTTTAACCAAGTATCTCCTATACCTCTTCTATCACAGAATCTATTTTGACTATAATATTGCCTGGAATTAATAGTCCATAAAGAGCCCTTTGTGGGGGTGCAGAAAGAGCCCTTTGGAAAATACTGCTTTAATTGAAATCACCCAAATTTCCCTTAAGTCCAGACTTACTAAGTTTTCTAAGCTATGTGAATTTATAGAACTATAAGTTCTATAACTATACTTGCATTGAGGGGTGCTTGGGTGGTTCGTCTGTTAAGTGATGGACTCTCGATTTCAGCTCAGGTCATGATCTCAGGGTCATGAGATTGAGCTCCTTGTCAGACTGCTTGCTGGGTGTGGAGCCTGCTAAAGATTCTCTCTCTCTCTCCCTCTACCCCTCCTTCCCTACTCTTACACTTGTGCACATACTCTTTAAAAAAACAAAACACAAAACTTGCTTTGAGTCAAAAGACCAAGAAATTATATATTTTCATTTAAATGTTTTACCACTACTCCATTGTCTGCATGTTCAAGGATCCAAAAGTTCAGTCAAGAATGGTCTGCGATGCTTTATACTTTTAGTTATATTCAATGCCTACAAACTTGGCTTTACTGTTTTTCTTTTCAAACTTTATACATTAATTGCTTTTTATTTTTTCAGGGGAACACTGTTTAATCTTTTGGTAATTTTAATTAGTGAACCTCGGATTCCAAAATCTTGTCCTGTGTTTGATATCCAGTTGGTGGTTGATTCAACTTTAGTTGAGATGTCTTTTGATGCTAAGGTGAGATGAGAATTTGGGGGTTAGACTAAATATAATATGTAGGGGTGCCCTGGCTTCTTGTCTTCTAATGTAAATCAAAGAGTAAATATTTTGCCATTAACCTCAAAACTTAGATGGGTATTCTGTCAATATTAATATATATCTATTTTATATGTTTTAAAGTATGTATACTAAGAAAAAAGTATGTATACTAAGGAAAATAATTAGTATTTAGTATGTATTAGATAATTAATTAGATAATTAGTATGTATTAGATAATTAGTATGTATTAGATAAAATAGATTTAGTATGTATTAGATAAATCTGCCTCTATACAAAATATTTATGTATATGTAATTCCACAGTAGGGGTCTAATAGTAAAAAAGCACTGTTTTGTTTTGTTTTTTAAGATTTTATTTATTTGACAGAGAATGTGAGAGAGAGAGAGAGAGAGCAGAAGCAGGAAGGAGGGAGGGAGACAAAAAGAGGGAGAAGCAGGGAGTCCGATGCAGGACTTGATCCCAGGACCCTGGGATCATGACCTGAGCCAAAGGCAGATGCTTAACCAACTGAGCTACCCAGGCTCCCAAAAGAACAATCTTTAAGAGATTTTAACTCTCTTGCTTTAGTTTACCATCTCCTTACCTATCTAAGTAGTGCAAACTTAGTGAGAATTACTTGTTTTTCCAAGGTTTTACTAAAACATTAGAAATATCAGACTACCTAGAAAGCACATATTCTGAGAGAATAAATCAGATTTTTATTAGTTTATTTTTATTAGTTCTGATTTTTTTTTAAAGGATGGGATATGATTTGATAGTTCTTAGACAAACAATTAGAGTTATGTTTTAGAAAACTCTTAAATTTATTCATTCATTCAATAAATATTTATTGAAACTCTGTGATGAGCTAAACAGTGTGCTAGGCAGTGGGGTCCAAACAAGAAGCAAAACAGACACAATCTCTGCCCTCACTGGTTTATAGTCTGGTTAGAGAGACAGATGTTAATTAAATATAACATGAATATAATATTCATGTGTGTGAATATTATAGAACTATTCATATATATGAATATTAGAGACTATATGGAGTATCTATGATACCATTTTCAACAGTGGAATAAGTAATATTAGGGTTTAAAGACTGGGATGGAAGCAAGACTCAGGCAGGGCTAAGAAGCTAGTGCAGACGTCCATGTGAGGAATGACAGAGGCCAGAGTGAAGCTATCCTCAACCCCCAAAACGAGACTTAGGCTTTCATTTTAGAGCTCTCCTAACTTCCTATACTCTTGTTTTAGAACTCTTTCTCAGTTAGCAACAATGCATTTATTTATTTGATTGTTAGACTGTGGTTAGACTATCTTCCATGACGGCACAGCCCATGTCTCTGCTACTCCCCACTGTATCCCCAACACTTAGCACAGTGTCGGACGCATATTTGTTGAGTAAATTAATGAAGAAAAGAAAAGGGATGGTAGTTGCAAAGAGAATAGATTCCAGAAATTTTTAGGAAATTGCACTGATAGTTTGATGTTGAAAATAAATTGTGAATATTGGATGACTTTTAGATTCTGGCTGGGTATCAGATAAGAATTACAGCAAGAAGAGTAGGTTCAAAAGGGAAACAATGAATTTGGTTTTGGATTAGCTGACTTGATTGCCTATGGTATATCCCTATAAAAATATGTAGTGGGCTGAATAGATAGGTCTGAGTTTCCTGCTTTTGGACTTGGTGATCTTTTGCGCCTGGGCTATTAGTGCAGCCATGAGCAGATCATACACATTTTGGTTCCAAGGTCTAACACAGTGGGAGATTTCAAGCTAGAGCTCTTTCTTACAAAGAATACTGTCAGGGAAGATGTGTTGGCCTCTATCAATGCCCACAGGCACAGCTCTCAAGCACCAAGTGGTGGATGGGCCAGAAGAGTTACTTGAAGCTAGAAGACAGCCTCACTAAATGGAGTTCTTGCAAGAAAAAAAAGAAAAAAATCTCTAAGCCCTATATTTACCCATTTCACAGAGGGAGTTGTAGTTCACGCTGGGCTTAAGCCTAAATTACCCAGAGAATCCCCCACCTTAATTCTAGGGAGCATATTTGAATAGTTTTGAAATGAGGTAGGGTTATTGATCTGAATGATTTTGCAAATCAAGTGTGCAGGGGTTTTTTTGTGTAGTAGCATTCTATATCTTTTTTCCCTGATCCACTTTTGTAGACATTATTCAATGTGTAGTCTTTTCTGAGCCATTTTTTTTTGTTCATTTGTTTTGAGAATATCTGAACCAAACAGAATAGGAAAACTGACCACACTCATTTTATTTTCAGTTCATCAAAAATTCTTTTACAAGTACCTAATGGCAACCAGGAGAAATTATCATTTTTTTGGATCTGCTAATTATATTGTCTTATTATTTAAAATTCCAGTTACAGAAGCTTATTTTGGAATATACAGACACAGCTACAGCACTTTTATATGAGATACTTCTTGTCTTTCAGCAGGTACCATACATATTTTTTATCATATATGTTATACTATATGATTGTTATATATATCATATGACTATTACATACCTATGATTCTATATCATATGAATAATAATATACCTTTAATATACTTGTATTAGAGATGGTCTCCAAAGTCAGCTAACTTAAGTGATACTACTTTTGCTCTCAAGTACTCATCCAGTTTATCTCCCTAAATACTGATTTTACTTTTTTTTTTTTAAAGATTTTATTTATTTATTTGACAGAGAGAGAGAGAGATCACAAGTAGGCAGAGAGGCAGGCAGAGAGAAAGGGGGAAGCAGGCTCCATACAGAGCAGAGATACATACAGAGATACATATATACATACAGAGAGCCCGATGTGGGGCTCGATCCCAGAACCCTGAGACAATGACCTGGGCTGAAGGCAGAGGCTTAACCCACTGAGCCACCCACGTGCCTCCTGATTTTACTTTTTAAATTTTTTGCTAAATACTGATTATAGAGATTTCATTAATCAAGATAAAATGTATTTGAGAATGAATATCCTTTCATGTACAATTTGGACTTCATGAATACAACTTGTTTATTTCCTCGAGTCTTTCAGGGAAATCTTGGATTGGGATCCACTAAGTTTGCTATTAGCTGGATGATGTCCTTCCTCCAGAGTCGTCCTCCCACAGTAAGTACCAGGAAGCAGAAACAAGACCACCACTCACAGCTAATTAAACGGGTGCTCTTGTGCTTACTTAATAAAATGCAAATTTTCTCTATAAGTAATGATATTTATAAGCAGAAGCAAAATGTAAATCTGATTATTTTATTATTTAATTTTAAAAAAGCATTTTTATATTTGGATCCTAAGTGCTTAAGGTACTGAAATGATATCCTTTTTAAAAAAAACATTTTCAAGAGAGAGAGAGACCATGAGCAGGGAGGGGCAGGGAGAGGGAGAGAGAATCTTAGGCAGGCTCCACTCAGCACAGAGCCAGCTGCCAGGCTCAATCTCATGTCCCTGAGATCAAGCCCTGAACCAAAATCAAGAGTCAGATGCTCAACCAACCGAGCCACCCAGGAACCCCCTGAAATGATCTCTTAAATGTGATCTTCACTTCATGAAAAATCCCAAGATATATTCTGTAGGAAACAGAATGCATTAAAATATTGGCTGCATAAGTAAGTGAAAATATTAACATTTGTCTTTTTAAAAAAGATTAATTTATTTATTTGAGAGAGAGAGAGTGAGAACGAGCAGGAGGGAGGGGCAGAGGAGAGGAAGAGCTTCCTCAAGCAGACTCTCCACTGAGCCGGGCTGGATCCTGAGGCCTCAGGGTCCTGAGACCATGACCTGAGCTGAAATCAAGAGCAGGCTGCTTAACCGACTGAGCCACCCAGGCACGCCCTGAACATTTATGTTAAACACTGAGTATGAGTTTGCAAGTATGAATTAACATTGGGGATCACTGGGGCTCTCTGTCCTGGTTACTGCCATCCTGGTCCATAGTACTACTGTCTCTGTCTTTGACATTACAGTCACATCTATATGTGGTCTGTCCCTATCTTCCCACCAGACTAGTCAAAGAGATCTATTCCAAAAAATCTGATTATGTCATGCCTTGCTTTAATCTCTCATAAAAAAGAGCCTACAAGGCTCATCTAGTCCCTCACTCTCCCTTTGTGGGCCTCTTACTCACCGCCCACCTCCAGCACCCCCAACTCCATTATAGGACCTTCACCATTCCTCCTCTGTCTGAAATGCTTTTCCCTCCTTTTTCCACGTTAACTCCTACTCATCCTTTAGGCCTCAGTGTCCCTTCCTGGGACAGGGTGGGGGATGATTTTCTCACCTCTGACTAGATCAGATTCCCCATTATCGGCACACATAGTCATAGCTTGGAAAGAAGACCTCTTTCTTCCCTTCATAGGACTTGTTACTGTTGCAGTTGGCATTTGTTGGCGTTACTATCTGGTTCTTCCTTGTGTAGACATTAGTGCGCACATACATTCTGGCTCTCTCTCCTTCCAGGCACACAGTAGGATTGTACTGCCCTCCCCACCTCAAATTAGGTAGGTCTCTGTTCTTGCTTTTGCCAATGGAATGTGAGCATAAGTAGCCTGTGTCACTTCGTGCCAGAAGGTTTAAGAGCACGTGCAAGCTTCTCTGCATTCTCTTTTCCTTCTGGCGTGTTGAGTGGCAGCACTGAGAGTTCTCAGTGACTACAATGAGTACAACCCCCTGCCAACCCATAAGGGACATACAATGTGAGCAAGTAGTAAACTGTTGTGAAATTTGTTACCACAAAATTTCCTGAAATTTGTTACCACAGTACAACCTAGTCTGTCAAGACTGACACGATGTCATTCTCCCCCAACAGACTACAAGCGCCACAAGGGTGAGAGCTATGTCTGTTGTGGTAGGCACATAATGGATATTCAGTAAAAAACCTGAATTAATTCTATAAAAAAGTTTCATCCCTTAATCTCTTCTCATTTCCCCAAATTTAATTTTCCTTTATTCATTCATATATTCATATATCCAATCAACATACATTGATTGGAGATCTCTTCAAAAAGTAGTAAACCCAACGAAATTTTCATTGCTAATGGAGGATTTGACATGACATAATATGTTCTCTTTTCATATACAAACATGTTGGTCATCAGTGGTTCCCTACTTTGGGTATTTTCTATAGTTATGCTGAACATGTCCTCGGGAATGCAGATTTTCTTGCCAGATCCCTGTGGCATATGTTTACAAAAGTCTGGTTAGGGCCAGAGGGTACCCTTGTCAGTTTAACAGCCAGCTGCCTTATACAGAGACTGAGCCCATAGACTTGGCTCCTTTAGCAGCACACAGATGGTAACTAGTTTCTCTTCACTTCAAGGAGTATCGTAAAGTTCTAGTCATTCATAGCAACAGAAGCTCTTATGTGCAAGATGCAAGACCCTTCCTTTTTCTGTACAGTGGTTGCAGACTCTATCATTTGAACTGATGTGTGAAGTCTGGGGTTACTAAAGACTTCAAGCCACAGGGAAGTTTCTTTATCAACCTCTAGGGTTGGTTCACCAAAGGAAATGAGTTGAGTATGAAGCCAGTCTGTGACCATAAAGTATGCCAGGATGAAAGGTGGCAAAAGGACCACTACACTGTTGAAAGCTTCAATATTAACTCCATTCTAAAGAGTATGGGTAGAAACTGGTCATTTGAGAGAAATGTGCAAGAAAACTGTTGTGATCATTGAATCTACCTGTATGTCAGTCAGCTCTGGCTGATTCTCTTGCTTGGTAAGAGCAAGATGCAAAAGAAGGTACAGATTTAATCCCCAAATGGTCGTTGCTTTGTTACTACTCCAGACTCCCCAACCTCAATCTGTGTTTCCCTGATGCAGTATTTAGTCAATACAGGTAAACAGATCTGGACTGGGGAGAACCCACTCCAAACCACCTGTCCTACTTCAGAAGGCCAATAGCAACATCAATAGAAAAGGCAAAATGTTTATTGATACTAATTTAATGGGCATGCAAAGGGACCTGGTTAGAGCTTGAAAGGACACTAGAGTGCCTTCCTGTTTTCGTAGTACCTACATTTATGGGTAGTTATTTAAAAATGTGCCCCGCCTCAAAAAAAAAAAAGACTTGTGGAATCCATTATTCTTGGTTTTTGTTATTTGGTTCTGTGTGTGTGTGTGTGTGTGTGTGTGTGTGTGTGTGTGTGTGTGTGTCTGTTTTCTAAACTAATCTCTACATCAATGTGGGGGCTTGAACTCATGAACCAAGATCAAGAGTCAAATGCTCTAACAATGGAGCCAGCCAGATGCCCCTTGGTTCTGTTGTAAATGACTTTTTCTTTTTTTTAAGATTTTATTTATTTATTTGACAGAGAGAGAGAGAAAGAGAGAGAGATCACAAGTAGGCAGAGAGGCAAGCAGAGAGAGAGGAGGAAGCAGGCTCTCCCCGGAGCAGAGAGCCCAATGCAGGGCTCGATCCCAGAACCCTGGGATCATGATCTGAGCCGAAGGCAGAGGCTTTAACCCACTGAGCCACCTAGGCGCCCCTATAAATGACTCTTTATGGGTGTGTGAGAAGCAGCAACTCAATAACTTCACATTATTGCTACTATTTCCATTTTAATTTCCCCCTCAGAAATGATAGCAGACATACTCTTGATGAAAACCCCAGCTAACAGGGACATCAATATCACTTGCTTGTGTCAAGCCTGGTTTTCTTTGCTTTTTCACCTAGTGTTTCTCAAGGCGTTGCCTGAGGAACAAAGGCATCAGAATTGTTTATGGTAAACATCTTGAGGTGGGGCTCAGAATTCCGCATGTTTATTGAGCTGCCTAAGTGATTTTTATGCATACTAAATTTTGAGAACAACCACCTTGGAGGAACCCTCTTTCAAAGTCACGGGAAGTTTATCTTGGTGGGCCATTTGTCCTTCACAGTAGAAGAGAAGAGAAACCATCTTCCACCCTGGAGGAGGCCATGGACCCTTCCAAGCTCCCCTTCTATCCAATGTTCTCCTTTTACATTGGAGCCAAAGTTCCTTGACAGTCAGTATTCATTCCGCTTCTGCTTAGAGCGGGCTGAACAGTAAACCCAACTGGTCTATGGTCTGGTGCCGTTTCCATGAGAAACAGTGCAAGAGTACTGGTGTAGGGGTGGTGAGGACTTCCGCCTAGCTTTAGAGGTGAGGGCCCAGCTGAAACAGGTGCCTTATAGGTGGCATGCAGCCTACATGTACCTGCTTTTTTCTCATTTAGATCACTTTCGTGGCCAGTATTGTGAAACAAATGGTAAAGGGGCTTTCAGCTTCATTTCCGCTGCTAAGTCCAAGCCAAGCAGTTCTGCTGTATCAGCAATTTTACATCCTCAGGAGCTGCCTGCAGCACAGCGAGACTTTAGCTGAGTGTATTAGGAATGACTACAGAGAAGAATTCAGGTAAGAAAAGCCTGAATCGAATCTGCCGCTGCAGATGCCGCTCATTTCTGGTTTTCAGGCAGAATCTTCAGGAGAAGCGGAGATGGGCAATTCTGGTTTTGCGTTTAACAGCATCTCAATTTGACCTGTGGTGAGGCAGGGTTAGGGGGAGCTCTAAGAACCACTGCCATCTGAAGTATATTCCCAGGCTAGAAAAGATTAAGGAAACCTCACACTCCTCTCTGAAGAACGTTCCTGTCTCGTTGTCTTTGTGGCAGGCAGCCCCTCCCAGAAGTGGTTATGATTTTCACATGCTGTGAGGAATCAAGAGGAACAAACCCTACGGAAAGGGATGACGAGTTAGGGATGGCGACTTTAACTGAAGCACTGGGGGTGTGGGGAAGCAAACCACAGCTGATAAAGGAGAAACAATTAACAAGCGTGGTTACTACTTTCTGTTTGTCTCCTTCACCCCTCTCTTCCTCAGTCAGCAAACAGTAAGGAAGAGCTACGGTTAACGAGCCTGGGTTTCACCACCCCGGGGGTTCTACACCTCAGGGCCTCCTCCTTCTATTTCTAGGCGGGCAGCTGCTCAGTTCCACATCAGGACCTATCAGGAAAAACACCCAGCTTGCCTCGGACTCAAGATGAAAAGGGTACAGCAGGCATAGCTTTGTTCCCAGTCCTGGTGCAGACATAAAAGGTTGTAGAGGCATACATTATGGCCCTAGAATGGATTTTTAAAACATTCTGGCCCAATTTATGGACCTTGTTTTTCCTCCACGCGGTTTTACACCCTAGGTTCCACTCTGGCTCCTATAAAAGGGATTTGTTTAGCCTGCTCCGAATTGGTCCACACAACCTATTTTTTTTCCCTCTTTTTTTTTTTAAAGGTAAAATGTATAGAGCGTGAAATTCACTATTTTAAAGTGTGCTTTTAATACATTTCACGATGTTGTGCAACCATCACCATTGTCTAATTGCAGAACGTTTTCATCACCCCTAAAGAAACCCGGTGCCCATTAAGCAGTCACATGCCATGGTCCCCTCCCCCAGCCCCTGGCAACCACGAATCCACCTTCTCTCCTTGAGGATTTGTGTATTCTGGACATTTCACGCAAACAGAATCATAAGATACATGGCTTACTCCTACTGTGTCTGGCTTCTTTCACTTAGCATCATGTCTTCAAGCTGCATCCATGTTGTGGCCTGTATCACACAGTCCAATTTTCCAGTGTTAGTTATGCACATTTAAAAATCCAAACAACTGGGTGCCTGGGTGGTTCAGAGGGTGGAGCGTCTGCCTTTGGCTCAGGTCATGATCCCGGAGTCCTGGGATCAAGTCCTGCATTGGGCTCCCTGCTCCTTGGAGAGCCTGCTTCTTCCTCTGCCTCTCTCTCTGTGTCTCTCATGAATAAATAAATAAAATCCTTAAAAAAAATAAAAGAAAATCCAAACAACTGCCAAAACAGTGTCACATTCCTGAGTGACAACAGTTAACAGGAGCCCACTAGCAGCTGCCCCCTGCACCCCTTAGTGGCCCTGCTTCCTCTCCACTCTCACCTGACCTTCCTCCCAATGGGTTACCTTGGGCGTTTAGGTTTGTGATCCTTGTTTTAAACTGATTTATTAACTTGCGTGCATTCGAATCACCAGAGCAACTATGAAAAAATACTGATACTCAGGTCTCATGGAGAACCTTCAGTGGTGGGGCCCAGTATTGACAGTTAAAAAACCTCCCTGGGTGATTCTAATACGCAGGCAGCCAGGGGTTGAGAACCTGTCTTTTAACCCATCACCAGACGGCTTGTGGCTTTCTCCCTTTCGTTTCTTCGCCTGGCCTTTCCCAAACTTTTACTAAGGCGGTGGGGATGAACCCTACCCTTCACAACCTGACCCTCTGATTTCAATTTCCTGTGTATTGCCCAAGGAAACAAGAAGCAGGAGCCTCAGCCCACACTGTGGTGAGGACAGTCCTGGCTTCCCTACTCATGCCTTGATAAGGGATACATCGTGAATGAAATTCACTTCCTTTGCTGTCGTCAAGTGTCTCAATGAGCTAAAAGGCACACATGTCTGAGATCTTCTAGGTCACCCAACAGGGGAGATCAAACAACTGAAAATGTTGGCCAAATCTTGCAGCTTAGACCCCCATATCCAACAGCCCTACGCCAGTGAGTGTATACGTGCCGATGTGACCAATGTGAAATTCTTGTTTTTAAAGCTATTTTGTTTCTTTTTATGATTTGCAGGTACTTTATTCACATGCCAGCCTTGGAAAAAAGGCTCCCATTATGGTACCCTCTTACCCAACCTACCATTCAACTTTTTCATGAAGTTCTGAAATTAGTTGAACAGAAACAATGTGTGAAATATTAGTAAGAATCTAAAATGTTAACCAGGAGTCAACCTAATATTTATGAGAAAACCTGTTTGATTTGTTTAATATCTGGATATCCCTGTGTCTCATAAACAGATTTTTTTTGAATGTTCCAACAATTCCTGTAAGAGAAGTTCTGAAAGTTTTTTATCTGCCACGAAAAAGAAACTTTAAATACACTGACACTCGTAAAGTGATGCTAAAAACAAATGTTCCTCTCAAAAAGTTCCTAAAAATAAAAAATTACAAAGGGAACAGAAGGCCATGGAGAACAACTGTAGAAAGTACAACCTGGTCAGTTTTGTTGGTGTAATAATGGTGAGCGGTAGAAAGTCACTGAAATGTCCAAAGATAAACTGTGGTTTACAAAGTGATCATTACAAGAAACGCCGAGCAGCAGGCTGACACCCTCCTTCTCCATCTGTAAAAATTCTAGTGAAATAAGTATTCATGGGAGAATGAGCAGAAGAACACAGGCATAACTGTAAGGAAGGTCAGGTCCTCATTTATCTTAGGGAAGGAAGCTTGGACTTTCTTCAACACAATTAAGTGCATTCTGGTGCTCAGTTCAGGCACCTGTGGGCTAGTGCAAGCGATCTCATAGAGTCTCCACAGAGGAGAAATCTCTAAGCAGTTATGGCTCTCCAACCACTTGGAAAAAATGTCTTCACTATATCTTATGGCAATAAAATAATTCAACAAAAACTTCACTTTAAGCTATTGAATTTGGATTTTCAAGAACTTAGAAAGTGGGTCCTTTATTTGACCTACCATGACTTGAAGGAGGATCAGAGAAAACCCCAAAGAAAGAGCTTCCAAACCAGATGTGCCCAGGCCGTGCACTGTAGAGAGGATTAAACTCACTCGTGACATCTGGTAATGCATTGTAGCTGAGCCATTAACCAGCTACTTGACCCCAAACAAGTAGTCTACTCTGCTGTGTGGAAGGGTGGGACGAGATGTTCCGCAAGCTCTAACATTCCCCCTTCTTAATGCTCTGTGATGGGGCAGTGCCTTCCTCTGCTATCCTGGTTCATCGGGTGACTTCATGTGGATTCCAAATAATCCTGCTTTCTTCAGACTGAACATTTCCCTTTCAGCTGTCCCCAACATCAGCCCATAAAGCGTCCAAGCCCTCTCCACCATCACCTATCAAGGACTACAAGTCTAGTTTCCAGTGTGAGGGCAGTGATGGAGGGTGTGGAATGGTGTCTGTGAGTGTCCTGGGCTGTCAGATGAGGGAATGCTCCCAGGAAGATGGTCAGTCAGAAGCATATGAAAAGATTTTGGGGACAAAGGCAACAAGACTTCAAACTGGACTAATGATGGACAGTGGGCTGTCCACTGGTGAATGGCGGAACCCACAGAATGACAAGAGGGTCAACTCAGCTCTGCCTCAGCTTCTAAGCAGTGCCTTGGCTCTGTGCCAGTAGCGGAGCCGGCTCCAGAGAGGGCTTGGGCTTCCCTCCCATTGTCTGAGGTGCAGGATGTCTATTCTCTCCCACTGTTCTCTTTCCTTTGAGAGCATGCTTTATCAGATCCATGGGAGGAAAGCTCTGTCAGAACGCATCTGCGTCCTTCCATGTAGGGCTCCATCAGTGGCATTCTTGAAAGGTAATGGCTGCATTTTTGTCATCCTGATTTTCTTATGGCATTTGTCTATTTGTTAGCACAGTGCGGGAGGGGAACCCCCAAATCAACACTTGAAAGGGTTATCCTGCTACAGTTCTTTCCCACTCTTTTTTGCATTGCTGCCAAAGCCAAGAAAGTCATGAAATAATCCGTCTCTCTTAGTGATCAGGCACATTTGATTGACTAAATATTGACTTCAATTACAGAATGCTTTTAGGAAATCTAACTATAGAAAAATTTTGCATATGAAAATCATGTATATAACTTTTTACAAATACAAAGAGTCATCAAAAACGGAAGCACACATAGCTAGTTTTAAGGCTGGGCTGAAGATTCTAGACTCTTTGGCCACTTTTATAATACACAAGTATTGCCATTTACCACCCGCACTAAAAGTAAATTCATGGTAGTAAGCTCTACCAGTTTGTATATAATATATGTGTGCATTGTATGTGTAAACACATATCTATAATGGGGGTAAGAACATGGGTTTTGAGTTTAAATGAGTTTTTTTAAAGGATTATTTATTTATTTATTTGACAGAGGGAGAGATTACAAGTAGGCAGAAAGGCAGGCAGAGAGAGAGGAGGAAGCAGGGTCCTTGCTGAGCAGACAGCCCAGTGTGGGGTTCGATCCCAGGACCCTGAGACCATGACCTGAGCTAAAGGCAGAGGCTTAACCCACTGAGCCACCAGGTGCCCGAGGTTAAATGAGTTTAAGTTAAGTTTAAATGGTTGAGGTGTTTTTTTTTTTTAAGATTTTATTTTATTTTTTTTTATTATTTGAAAGAGAGACAGAGAGAGCAGGCATATAAGCAGGGGGAGGGGCAGAGGGAGACGGAAAAGGAGACTCCCCACTGAGCAGGGAGCCTGAACCAGGACTGGATCCCATAACCCTGAGATCATTACCAGAGCCAAAGGCAGCCACCTAACCGACTGAGTACCCCTCAATGGTTGAGTTGAAATCTCAACTCTGCATTAGGTTTTGGACCCTGAGAAATTCCTTACTATCTCTATGTTTCAGTCAAAACAAAGATAGTATAACCTATCCCTAGGGTTGTTAAGAGCTTTTATGCAAAGATGGTGTTAATGCACTGATCATGGTATGTGGCATGTAATAAGGATTCAGTATGTGATATTTATTATTATTACCATTATCATTAATATTATTAAAATAATATCAAAGCTGGATAAGAACTTATAGATTAATAAGTACTGGCCTTTAAAATAAGCAAACAAATAAATGTACGCCTTTATTGTTTTGGACCAACTGGGGGACTATTATACTCAGAGAGCCCCTGATCAATATAACATTGAAGAACAATTCATTTGGTTATTAAATTAAAAAATTCAACTTTCTATTAGCAGGAGTGTGACTTAATGGACAAATGACCATTTCTATGGCTTACCACCATGAAGGACTGTGGGCTCTGATACTATCAGTGCAAGAGTTATATGGGAAATATTCTTCCAAGGATAGACAGAAAGCATTTTAATCATGTAAACTTTTTTTTAGGCTTTGACTTAAACAGCATGAACAGGGGGAGGGGCAGAAGGAGAGAGAATCTCACGCAGACTCCCTACTGAGTACAGAGCCCAAGTCAGGGCTTGATCTCACCCCTGAAATAATGAATGGAGCCGAAATCACAACCCTGAGATAATGACCCGAGCTGAAATCAGGAGTTGGACACTCAACTCACTGAGCCAACCAGGCGCCCCTTGATGGCAATTTCTGAGCAACTTTTAATGGTGTTAACTATCTGATTTCTTTTTGTTCATTGTGTTGTCCATTGCATTCTAAAATGCAAAGCTGGCTTGTAAGGTCTAATTGGACTTGGGTCTCTATAGGAGGGAGACAGTAACTCTCCATCCAGTCAGACCCAGCACTCCTATATCTGCATATCTGTGATTTGGGGTCTGAAGATTTTTCCATTTGGAAGGCAGCACGACTTCTTGGCTAGAAATCTCAGTAGTATAACTCTGTGGCATAGAGTCCAGATGCTACATCAGAAAAACCTTGTTTTGATTCCTTCCTGCCTACTTCCTTGTCACCAGACTTTTGGCAAGTTACTCAACCTCTTTGACAACTTCTGCTTTATCAACTATACAATAAGAAAAAGCTTACCTCAAGGCTTTTTGTGAATAGTCCTTCATTTATATATAAACAAATAATTCTATGGCTACTATATACTGGGACAAACCACATGGCATTGTCAATATCCACAATTTCATATAATTCAAACAAATAAAGGCCCCTCAATAAATTGTAGCTATCATCCTAATAGACACACTAACTTGCTTGATGAACTCATACTTTAAATACTAATCATCTAATTTTCCAGATGATATTGCATTTTGTTATAACCTGGCTTATTATTGTATAGTTTGTGTAAACCTTAAACTATCTAGCTCAATTACATATTATTGAGTGGGCATAACATACTTAAGCATGTTCAAATGGAATTTTATATTTTCTTCCTTGCCTCCCCCCAAAATAAAAATCTTTTCTTCCCCCGTCTTCTCCATAAATGGTACATCATTCATCCCACTGCCCAAAAGAGAAACTTGACAAACCTCTTGGTTTTCTCCTTTCTTTTCATTCTCCAAATGCAACTGACAAAACTGTAAGCTATTTACTAGTGTCCCATGTGATGATTTCATCTGCCTAGACAGGGTGAAAGGATATTCCCCCATCTATCCATTACTTAGTTTGGGTTTTCTGGGGGAGAACATTCAAGTTTTACTTTCCTAGCAAGTTCACTTATATAACATGGTATTACCAACTACAGACACCATATCACACACAAGATTCTCAAACCTTCTTCATCTCACAACTGAAAGTCTGTACCCTTGAAAGCTGGGAGAAGTAGCAATCTCTCCCTCTCTCCCATGTGCTCTGGCCCCTGGCAACCACTTTCTACTCTGTTTCTGTGAACTCAACCTTTTGTTTTGTTTTGTTTTTAAATAAAGGGTTGTTTAAGGCATCTAAGTTCTGGATTGGTTTATTTTTTTTATTTTTTCATACCCCAAGTATTTTGTTGTTGTTGTTGTTGTACTTTACAGAAACATTATTGTCAAATAGGATACATGATGCAGAGAAAAACTTAAATACAAATATTTAGGTAGTAATAGGAACTCTACTCATTCTCACTAATCTTCAGTTGTTACTAATCATGAATTAATCTAACCCTTGCTGCTTTCCCAAAGTTCAACAGATAAATAATGAAGCTCACCTTCACAGCAAAGACTCCATTTATCTTTCCAATGTTTCCTGTTTTCTTTTCCTTTCTTTACCTACAGGAATGATAGAGAAAAAAAAAAATCATATCACAATCTCCCACTCTCCCTGGAGGGGTTTATTAAATAACAATAGATAAACAAAACAATCAAAAACATTTTCATTTATTTTAAATGGCAATGTTAGGGTAATTACAAATTAAGTCATTCACCACAGTCAGGTTCTTTAGCTAAAGCATTTTACTTGTCTGTACGTTCTTGCTATTTTCTCCTACTTTGTTAAAATCATATAAATGTTCCCTTTTGTCACTATAAATGGATTCAATAATATTCCAAAGAGTTCTTCTAGTCCCTTTAAAACAGAATTTCTGGGGCACCTGGGTGGCTCAGTCATTAAGTGTCTGCCTTCGGCTCAGGTCATGATCCCAGAGTCCTGGGATCAAGTCCCTCATCAGGCTCCCTGCTTGGCAGGAAGCCTGCTTCTCCCTCTCCCGCTTCCCCTGCTTGTGTTCCCTCTCTCACTGTGTCTCTCTCTGTCAAATAAGTAAATAAAATCTTTAAACAAAACAAAATAAAACAGGATTTCTATCTGTGAATACAAGGCAGGATCCACATGGGCACTGTCCCTTACCGGGGAGGGGCCCTCGGAATCTCCTGTGAGTGCTGAGGGTATGATAAGCACCAGGGGGACTGAGATTCAGTCTTCCCTCCTCCCTTCCTCATCCAGCCAGTGCTTAGAAGGGCCTGGTAAGGGAAGGTTTTCAAGCATGAAGGAGACGAGGTGTTTGAAGGTTAATTGGTCAGATATGAGAGATTTCTGGCTTCTGGGCTTCGGGAAACCTTGAGTCAAAGGATCTTCTTTTCTTTCCATTTCATTCTAGTCTGCTTTTCCTTTCCTCTTGCTTTCTCCTTGGAAGGTGATTCTGACCCTGAAGAAGTAAGAGGGACTCTGGATAAAAGAAGGCAAAGGCAAAAAGGCAAAAGAAAAGGAAGCAAGATTATGTGCCCCCAAAATTCCTGAAAAAGGCAACAATGACCTAAGTGTCCTTCTAGGTGGCCCACCGCTCTGAAGGCCCCGGGAGAGGTGTGAGGTTTCAGAGCAGAAGTTACGCCTATAAGTAAAGATGCTGGAATTGACCAAAGCACTATCTTACTTCGTCCTCTTTCTACTCCGGAAGGCGACAGGGACAGAGTTGTAGTGGTGTTGGCAGTGACTGTGGATACAGTGATCTGTTTGGCCAGCGAGGAAGGCAGTGGAGGAGGGAGAAGGAGGTTGTAGATCAAGTGACACAGAGCAACTGTGGGGTTCTGTGGGCTCTCTTGCAGTAATTGCCATTGTTTATAATGTTTCTACAGGGAAATGATTCTGTCTGCTGCACAGCTGACCTACAAACCAATGTGAAAAGGACACATTTATAAAGGGAATGTTTTACTTCTATTAGCAACTACAACCACCAGAGGGCACAGCTGTATTAGAATGACAAAAATAAAAGCAAAACTTTCCCCTAAGCAGAATTGACTCTTAAACTTTTAAAATTCCTGTGGACTTTCAAAATTAAATTATTTTTTTGTTGTCATGCTTCTTAAATATGTACTAACATAAATCTAGGTGTAAGAAAACTCCTTATGCTCTTATTAAATCCACATAAATTTATGATTGGAAAGTTTATAAAATTTAATAATTAGTATGGTTAATGCAGTGCATGCCACTTTGCTGAAACTCCATCTTCTCTTGTAAAATGAATATGGTAGAATGTACAACATAGGCTTTTGAGTTCAGTATCCTGCTACCACGTTTCACTCTCCTCTTTCAGAATTACTACATGTCTTTATTTACAGGCCATGCTGTCCTTTGACTTTGCTTGGCCTGAACATTTCCCTATCTCTAAGTAGAGTCTGCTTCTGTTCTCCTTTTGACCAGGGACAATTCAAGTTTTCCCACTTATGGGCAGACAATGGATCAGGGTAAACAATGCAAACACCGGCATCTCACTGAAAAGAAAACCAAACATTAAATTCTCTAAGAAACCCCACAGACTTCCAAGTTGAAAACTAGTCCCCAATTTGAAAGGGTCTCCTATAGAGAATAAGGAGCTCACAAACTGTTTCAAATATGGTGACTTAAGTGTGGTTTATGCCTTTTTCTTCCCAGTATCCCCTGTTTCATTTATAAAAGTGTCCTGGTTATAAGCTAGTCCTGGCATGGAGTTTTAAGATCAGCAAAGACCTGTGCCTTAGCAGTAGGAATTAGGAAGCAAAGACATTAAAGCCACATACAGCAGTTTCAAAGGCTTCTCCCAGAGGCTTACTAGTCCAATAGGAGTGAAGCTTTGGGGGTTAAACCAAACTTCAGACATGTTCTGATCTCCTTCTGTGACTCAGAGGTCTTAGGGGTTCCCACTACTCCCCACTCTTTCAAAACACCACCTCAAAAAGCAGACTACAAGAAAGGAAATAAAGTGAAAGATTTCATCACCATTAGGATCCTCTGCTATCTGAGAGCATGTAAGGTCATTTCAGGGTAGGAGGAGTGAAACTCCTCAAAGAGCCATATTTACTCAGAAAAGCTGGAAGATACGACAGAAGTTTTGTAACCGTATGACATAATTTGGCTAACATTGTACACTGGGTTATACAAAATGATTCCTCATTGCCAAGTCTCAAGACTAAATTCAGCTGCCAATGTGACTTCGGATGGTTCAGTGTTAACAATAATGAAAAGATGCCACAAAATAGTGAATTTTAAGGAGACCAAGAAATATTCCTCTAAAACATAAAGTATGCTGAGCATAAGAGACAGTGTGTGTGCGTAGTGGATCAGGTCCAAGAACTAAAGCAGTCCGCGGGCTGACATTTGTTGAGATTGGGCTGTTGAAGTGATGCTGATGAGAGCATTCTGGCAAGCTGGGTTCCTCGTTCCTTCAGAACAGGACTATCACTAGCATTATTTCAGACTTCATCAAGCCATGACTGGAACAGCGTGTCATAATGGACAGGAATGGGAAAGGCAGAAGAGTACCATCTGTTTCTGACACATGTGCCGGGGGCACTGGATGTGGGCAAAATGTCTGACGTGGTCTGTCAAAGGTTTAGGAGGTTCCATATGGTTTTCAAGGATTTCGTCCCAGAGAGAAATCCATCCAATTCAATAAGCATCTTTTCTGAGTTTGTTGGGTACTTAGGGCATACAAAAAAAATAAAAACTGGGTCCCTGCTCTAATAAGCTAAGTTTACTAAGCTAAATCATGAGTACAATCCTCAAAATTTTTGCCATATCCTCTGCATTTTTATTTACTCAATATTTTTCTAACATCATTATTTTTTTTTAAAGATTTTATTTATTTATTTGACAGACAGAGATCACAAGTAGGCAGAGAAGCAGGCAGAGAGAGATAGGAGGAAGCAGACTCTCTGCTGAGCAGAGAGCCCGATGCGGGGCTCGATCCCAGGACCCGGGATCATGACCTGAGCTGAAGGCAGAGGCTTTAACCCACTGAGCCACCCAGGCGCCCCTCTAACATTATTTACTAAATAATTTTCTACTCTGTCTACCTACTCTGGCCATGTCCTAAAGGATATTTGGGAAATCATGGAGTTGATGTTCTAGATATATATTTTAAATACTTATGTGCACATATATTTATTTTTTATTTTTTCAGCGTAACAGTATTCATTATTTTTGCACCACACCCAGTGCTCCATGCAATCCGGGCCCTCTCCAATACCCACCACCTGGATCCCCCAACCTCCCACCCCCCGCCCCTTCAAAACCCTCAGATTGTTTTTCAGAGTCCATAGTCTCTCATGGTTCACCTCCCCTTCCAATTTCCCTCAACTCCCTTCTCCTCTCCATCTCCCCTTGTCCTCCGTGCTATTTGTTATGCTCCACAAATAAGTGAAACCATATGATAATTGACTTTCTCTGCTTGACTTACTTCACTCAGCATAATCTCTTCCAGTCCTGTCCATGTTGCTACAAAAGTTGGGTATTCATCCTTTCTGATGGAGGCATAATACTCCATAGTGTATATGGACCACATCTTCCTTATCCATTCGTCCGTTGAAGGGCATCTTGGTTCTTTCCACAGTTTGGCTACCATGGCCATTGCTGCTATAAACATTGGGGTACAGATGGCCCTTCTTTTCACTACATCTGTATCTTTGGGGTAAATACCCAGTAGTGCAATGGCAGGGTCATAGGGAAGCTCTATTTTTAATTTCTTGAGGAATTTCCACACTGTTCTCCAAAGTGGCTGCACCAACTTATATTCCCACCAACAGTCTAAGAGGGTTCCCCTTTCTCCACATCCTCTCCAACACATGTTGTTTCCTGTCTTGCTAATTTTGGCCATTCTAACTGGTGTAAGGTGGTATCTCAATGTGTTTTTTTGTTTTTCGTTATTTTTTTTTTAAGATTTTATTTATTTATTTGACAGACAGAGATCACAAGTAGGCAGAGAGGCAGGCAGAGAGGAAGAAGCAGGCTCCCTGCTGAGCAGAGAGCCCAATGCGGGGCTCAATCCCAGGACCCTGGGATCATGACCTGAGCCAAAAGTAGAGGCTTTAACCCACTGAGCCACCCAGGCACCCCTCTCAATGTGGTTTTAACTTGAATCTCCCTGATGGCTAGTGATGATGAACATTTTTTCATGTGTCTGATAGCCATTTGTATGTCTTCATTGGAGAAGTGTCTGTTCATATCTTCTGCCCATTGTTTTATATGATTGTCTGTTTTGTGTATGTTGAGTTTCAGGAGTTCTTTATAGATCCTGGATATCAACCTTTTGTCTGTACTGTCATTTGCAAATATCTTCTCCCATTCCGTGGGTTACCTCTTTGTTTTTTTGACTGTTTCCTTTGCTGTGCAGAAGCTTTTGATCTTGATGAAGTCCCAAAAGTTCATCTGCGCTTTTGTTTCCTTTGCCTTTGGAGACATATCTTGAAAGAAGATGCTGTGGCTGATATCGAAGAGGTTACTGCCTATGTTCTCCTCTAGGATTCTGATGGTTTCCTGTCTCATGTTGAGATCTTTTATCCAGTTTTCCCAGCACCATTTATTGAAGACACTGTCTTTTTTCCACTGTATATTTTTTCCTGTTTTGTCGAAGATTAATTGACCATAGAGTTGAGGGTCCATATCTGGGCTCTCTACTCTGTTCCACTGGTCTATGTGTCTGTTTTTATGCCAGTACCATGCTGTCTTGGTGATCACGGCTTTGTAGTAAAGCTTGAAATCAGGTAACATGATGCCCCCAGTTCTATTTTTGTTTTTCAACATTTCCTTAGCAATTCGGGGTCTCTTCTGATTCCATACAAATTTTAGGATTATTTGCTCCAGCTCTTTGAAAAATACCAGTGGAATTTTGATCGGAATGGCATTAAAAGTATAGATTGCTCTAGGCAGTATAGACATTTTGACAATGTTTATTCTTCCAATCCAAGAGCATGGAATGGTCTTCCATCTTTTTGTGTCTTCTTCAATTTCTTTCATGAGTGTTCTGTAGTTCCTCGAGTACAGTTCCTTTACCTCTTTGGTTAGGTTTATTCCCAGGTATCTTATGGTTCTTGGTGCTATAGTAAATGGAATCGATTCTCTAATTTCCCTGTCTGTATTTTCATTGTTAATGTATAAGAAAGCCACTGATTTCTGTACGTTGACTTTGTATCTTGCCACGTTGCTGAATTTCTGTATGAGTTCTAGTAGTTTGGGGGTGGAGTCTTTTGGGTTTTCCATATAAAGAATCATGTCATCTGCAAAGAGAGAGAGTTTGACTTCTTCATTGCCAATTTGGATACCTTTTATTTCTCTTTGTTGTCTGATTGCTGTTGCTAGGACTTCTAATACTATGTTGAACAAGAGTGGTGAGTGTGGGCATCCTTGTCGTGTTCCTGATCTCAACGGGAAGGCTGCAAGCTTTTTCCCATTGAGGTGATATTTGCTGTGGGTCCTTCATAGATAGATTTTATGAAGTTCAGGAATGTTCCTTCTATCCCTATACTTTGAAGCGTTTTAATCAGGAACGGATGCTGGATTTTGTCAAATGCTTTTTCTGCATCAATTGAGAGGACCATGTGGTTCTTCTCTCTTCTCTTATTGATTTGTTCTATCACATTGATTGATTTGTGAATGTTGAACCATCCTTGTAGCCCAGGGATGAATCCCACCTGGTCATGGTGGATAATCTTTTTAATGTGTTGTTGGATCCTGTTTGCTAGGATCTTGTTTAGAATCTTAGCATCCATATTCATCAGTGATATTGGTCTGAAATTCTCCTTTCTGGTAGGGTCTTTGCCTGGTTTGGGGATCAGGGTAATGCAGGCTTCATAGAAAGAGTCTGGAAGTGCACATATATTTCAAATGTACATTTTTAAAAAGATTTTATTTATTTATTTGAGAGAGAGAGAGAGATTGAGAAACAGAGAGAGACAGCACGAGAGGGGGGGTTAGGGTCAGAGCAGGGAGCCCAATATGGAACTCGATCCTGGGATCCATGATCCCCATCATGACCTGAGCCGAAGGCAGTTGCTTAACCAACTGAGCCACCCAGGCACCCTCAAATGTACATTTTTAAATAAACACAATTTTTAAATTTTTATATGTCCTTTTCTTAGACTACCTAAAATAATCTTTGTACCCCACTATGAGAATGAGAGTAGGAAGGTACTCAAAAAAAATATTTTATAAGGGCAGAACAGGTCAGATGATAAGAGACACAAAGAAAGTATTACAGGAAATCATAGGAAGAAGAGTTTAGTTTTGATTGGGTACATCAAGGAGACCTATTTTTTAAATTTTATTTTTATGTTATTTCATATTTTACCCAAGTTTTTATTTAAATTCCACTAAGTTAACATACAGTGTAATTTTATTTATTTTTTAAAATTGTTTTATTATATTAGTCATCATACAGTACATCATTAGTTTTTGATGTAGTGCTCCATGATTCATTGAGTATAACACCCAGTGCTCCATGCAATCTGTGCACTCCTTAACACTCATTACCAGGCTCACCCATCCCCTTACTCCCCTTCCTTCTAAAACCCTCAGTTTGTTTCCCGGAGTCCCTAGTCTCTCATGGTTCGTTTCCCTCTCCAATTTCCACCGCTTCATTTTTCTCTTCCTTCTCCTAATGTGCTCCATGCTATTCTTTATGTTCCACAAATAAGTGAAACCATATGATAATTGTCTTTCTCTGCTTGATTTATTTCACTTAGCATAGTCTCAAGGAGGCCTATTTAGAAGATTCTGTATTTGAGGAGATTTTAAAGATACCTAAGTCTGTGATAATTTTTTAACAGTACTGGAAAATGGTAAGATTTGACAAAGCTCGGTGGTTGGTGAGTGCACAGATATTCCTGTATTTATTCTCTTTACTTTTCTGTATACTTGAAACATTTCACAGTAACAATAATAAAGTGTATCTAGGGTTTGGAGAAGAGAAAAGCATTCCATGTAGAAGAGAAACTATGAATGAAAGCACAGAATCCTGGGGGAACTTGGGTAGCTCAGGTGGTTAAGTGTCAGACTCCTGGGTTTAGCTCAGGTCTTGATCTCAGGGTCCTGAGTCCAAGCCCCATGTTGGGCTCCATGTGAAGCCTACTTAAAAAAAAAAAAAAAGAAGAAAGAAAAGAAAAGCAAACACAGAATCCTGAAATTCTGGCTGGGTGGTTTAGTCAAAGGTCTAGTCAAAGGTGAGTATTGGGGTCCCTGGGTGGCTCAGTTGGTGGAACGTCTGACTGCTGGTTTCAGTTCATGAGAAGGAGCCCCGAGTTGGGCTCCCAGCTCAGCAGGGAATTAGCTTGTTCTCTCCCTCTGCACCCCTCCCACTCCTCCCCACCCTCTCCCAGCTCCTGTGAACTGGCGTGTTCTCTTCCTCTGTCTCTCTCTCTAGTAAATAAATCTTAAAAAAAAAAAAAGAAAGAAAAGAAAGGTGAGTGCTGGAAAATTAGGATGCTGTCAGATCATACAGACCCTGGTTAAATGGTCCTAAGAGCCTGCAGATGTGGGAAACCCTTAGAGGATTCTGATAAACAATGTATGATCAGAGCAGCAGATTAGGAACAGAATTCTAGGAGAAATTTGTAAGAAGGGGAGAGCCCAGATTTGGAAAGATCTTATAATAGTGATCCAGGTGGAAATACGGTGGTCTACCTAAGTTCCAAAATATCCTAATTTTTCTCCTTATTCTGCCAGCTTGCATTCTATTTTCACTAAGGAATAAAAAAAATCCAGGGCTCCTGGCTGGTTCAGTTGGTAGAGCATGTGACTCCTGATCTCAGGGTTGTGAGTTTTTCAGCCCAATGTTGGGTGTGGAGCCTACTTGAAAGAAAGAGAGAGGGGAGGAGAGAGAGAAAGAGAAAAAAAAAATTCATTCCCACAAGGCAGTCACATTTCCTCCTTCTTTCCCCAGATGGTCTCATCCAACTATACTGAATATCAGGGTTTGTAAATGTTCTCTATAAATGGTCAGACAGTAAATATTTTCGGCTTTGCAGGCCATAAAGTCGTTGTTGTAACTAAACTCCACTGTAGGGAGGAAAGCAGCCACAAACAATACACAATGAGGGGTGTGGCTATAGTCCAATAAAACTCTATTTATAGAAACTGGAATTTAAATTTCAGATAATTTTTAAGTATTATGAAATATTTTTCTCAACACGTAAAAAATGTAAAAACCATTCTTAGTTTTCAGACTATAAAAAATTGGCTTCAGAATAGAGAAATGCAAAATAAAACCACAATGAGATACCACTTCTCACCCCCCAGTTGGCTTTATAAAAAGATAATAGCGATTCTTGGCAAAATTGGAACCCTCGCACAGTACTGGTGAGAATGTAAAATGTCACAGCAGCCTTGGAAAACAGTCTGAAAGGTTAAACA
This sequence comes from Lontra canadensis, assembly GCF_010015895.1. NCBI lineage: Eukaryota > Metazoa > Chordata > Mammalia > Carnivora > Mustelidae > Lontra > Lontra canadensis. The sequence goes on along the minus strand of NW_022631047.1, from coordinate 8,068,016 downwards.
TAGAGTTAGCCTACGATCCAGAAATTCCACTTCTAGGTATATACCCAAGAGAAATGAAAACATATATCCACACAAAATATCATACACAAAAGTTCATGGCAGCATTACTCATAACCAAAATGTGGAAACATCCATGCAATAAATTATTTGGTAATAAAAAGAAATGAAGTATTGATGTGCTATAATATGGCTGAATCCTGAAAATATGCCAAGTGAAAAGAAACCCGTCCTAAAGGACCACATGTTTCATGATTTCATTTACATGAAATGCCAGAAAAGGAAGATCTATAAAGAAAAAAATAGGATTAGTGATAATTACAGTTAGAGGGGACAGGGGAAGTGACTGCTTATGGGTGTGGGATTTTGGGGGGGTATGATAACAATGTTACAAAATTAATTGTGATGATAGCGCAACTCAGTAAATATACTAAGAACCAATGAATTGCACTGTATAAGGAGGAACTGTATGGTATGTGAATGTTATCTCAATAAAGCTGTTAAAGAATAAATATTAACATGCTACAGGCTCCTTGGTCCTGCAGGTGGTAGTCTGCCAGCCTCTGCTGTAGAGACCAGATAAACTGGTTCCTCCCAGAAGCTTACAAGGGGATTCAGCTCTTTGAACTTGGAAAATTCAATTTAGAAGAGCTGGAAGATGACTGCAGTCAGACAGGCCTTTGTTGTTGGGACTTGCTGGTGATGGGGTCTAGATGTCTTAGAGATGTGTGATGTAAGCAATGAGAAACTCCCATCAACCTGGTGGTTTGTAATTAAAGCCAGGAACTCAGCCCACATGCTCAGACATACTCAGACTCACGTTCTTTCCAGTACGGGGTTCTTGCATAGACTCAAACCTGTGAAGACCTTTACTTGGTCCCAGCCAAGCTTCCCAGGGAAACAATCATTTTGTCTATTTCTCTTCTTTTAGAAGAGCTGGCTAGTTAGCTGAAATTCCTCAATCTAAATTTTTCTTCTTAAAAAAAATCTTTTTATGGGGCAATTGGGTGGCTTGGTGGGTTGAGCCTTTCCCTTTGGCTCAGGTCATGATCTCTGGGTCCTGGGGTGAGCACCGCATCGGGCTCTCTGCTCAGAGGGGAGCCTGCTTCCCCCCCCCACCGTCTGCCTCTCTTGCCTACTTGTTATTTCTCTCTGTGTGTCAAATAAATAAATAAAATCTTAACAAAAAAATTTTTTTAAATGGGAACCTGGTTGGCTCCCCCAGGCACAGTCAGTGGAGCATGTGACTCTTGATCTTGATGTTGGGTGCAGAGATTACTCAAAATAAAATCTTTTAAAAAAAAGTAAAATAAAATAAAATAAAATGAAAAACTGGTCAAAGCTTGACTGGAGGAGCACTCATTTTAGGAATAATGCTTTTAAGAGCCTAGGAAAGTTGTAATCTAGGACTGCACTGGTCAGAATAAAGACTGTCCCAAATTTTGTAAAGGACAATCTTAACCACTTCTTTGTATCTTTTGGCTTAAGTCCTTAGAATCTCCTAAATGAGATATTACAAACCTTCTTCAGGAAGGCTAAAAATTTTAGGAAATAAAGCACATAGCAGGGTTTCTGCTTTCAAGAGGTTAGGTTCTCAAATAACTTCCAGGCTCAATTCTGAGATAATTTGTGCTCCATTTCCTCCCTTTATGCCTTGCAGGTGGTGATAGCTAATTCAAAAAAAAAAAAAAAAAATGGAAGAGAATCTTTGGTTTTACCATTATATGTCAAGAAGAGGTCATCTGTAGAAAGAAACGTTTAATATTATGCTGAAAGCACAGCCCTGAGACTCTATGAAGACCTTTGTCTCATTCGCAAATGGATGAATGAACAAACTGCCACCTTTTAGTAATGCAGACATGAAGGAAGGAATGGAGGAGTTTAGAATTTAATGATATATACATATATATATGTAAGCAAAAAGAAAAGATTTTCTCTGAGGAGCACAAGATATGAATTTTAATGATTTTAATGGTGTCACTAAAAGGACCTGGGCGGCTCAGTGGGTTAAGCCTCTGCATTCGGCTTGGGTCGTGGTCTCAACGTCCTGGGATCGAGTCCCACATCGGGCTCTCTGCTCATCAGGGAGCCTCCTTCCCCCTCTCTCTCTGCCTGCCTCTCTGCCTACTTGTGATCTCTCTCTGTCAAATAAATAAATAAAATCTTTAAAAAAATAAAATAAAATAAAATGAAGTCAATTATTAGTCTGCTCCCCAAGTTTCATATGATATTAGTCCAGTTTATCAACAGTGGTGGTCTGAATCTATGTAAAGAGAAATGCCTTTTTCTCTGTCTCACTGGGGTTCAAAAGTAATTTTGAGGAAGAAAGAAACACATTTGCAACCAATTATATTTTCAAGTTACACTCTAGTTTCAAGGAACTAGGTCAAATTCCTTAGCAGGTTTGGAAGGATTTAACCTGCTCCTTTCTGGGAATAGTGACTGTTCCACACAAGGTTGGGAGGTTGGTCCTGCTCAATTTGTCCCAGAGAGGGTGGTAGCATAATCATGCCTCCATGGTTGACCCACCCGAGAGGTCACATTTGGGTTTTAGCCACTGGAAGCTACTGCTGAAGAATTCCGAAGACAAATTCTTGGAGCTGATTTCAGTCTGGAACATGATTAGAATATCAATCTGTAAACTGAAGGTAGGCACACACTGAAGATCCGCTGAAACCGTAGGAACTCAGATTTTAAAGCCGCAAACATGGACATGCTGGCTATTAAAATAAAGAGGGTGTGCCTACACTTAAATACTTTTAAAAGAAAATGTGAAATAATGAAATGTTAAGAATAGAAATGGAAGTAACCGAAATGCAGAGCAATTATGCAGATGACAATGAAAATGAAATATAAGAACGCATCAGAGAAAAGGCTATAATAAAATGTTATCATTAATTCAAGGGACTGTAATGAGACTTCCCAGGGTGAGTGTGAATTGGGTGTAAGGTGGGGTTAGGGGCTTAAAAAGCTTTCTCAGTTTGAAGCCAGAATGGTGGAATTCCTTGTCCTCGGGATATTCTCTGAGGCCTGATATTAAACGCTGCAGGAACGGCCGAAGTTGTGTTTGTACTCAGGAAGCAGCGCTGCATGGAAGTCCTACACAACGCTTCCAGGCCTTGAACGGCCTCACATTTCTACCTACACTTTCTTACTTAGCACTCTGTGTTAGTTTTCCAATAATTCAGTAGTGAGAACACCTAATCACTGTCCTTTCACCCCCTCAACCTGAAATCCATGTCCGGCCAGCACAGTCAAGAAAAACGGCCTAGGTTTTTTTTTTTGTTTTTTAAAATATTTTATTTATTTATTCGACGGAGAGAGAGATCGCAAGTAGGTGGAGCAGGAGGCAGAGAGAGAGGGGGAAGGAGGCTCCCTGCTGAGCAGAGAGCCTGATGCGGGGCTCGATCCCAGGATCCTGAGATCATGACCTGAGCCGAAGGCAGAGGCTTAACCCACTGAGCCACCCAGGCGCCCCATGGAAAACGGCCTAGTTTTGATCCCCCAGACAAAGTCAAATTCCTGGCCGGTTGACACTCTTGGAAGGGAAGACAGCAGAAACACCTTTCCTTTAATTCAGCTAATCAGTGCATATGTCAGAGTGCCTACTAGATTCCTAGCATTGTGCTTGATGCTATTATGGAGAGACGTGTTGGAGGCTAATAGTCAGGAATACATGATCCGCACAGTTAAATAAAGAGCGTACAAGACCATACATGATTAGCTGTTATCTCTCCCCTTCATATGGCCTGTGTGCTAAGAAGGCACCCTTGTCAAACTGCCTCGCTACCATAGTGACAGTTACTAAGACATGCACAGATCCACATCTGAACTGGTTAGAGAGTTCTACTAGTTGTTATTATTATTTTTAAATATGTAGTTTATCCACTCAGATGAATGGTTCTTAATGGTGGTCTCCAATTTTGTCTATGGATTCTCTCTGAGTCTTTCTTTCCCTTCTGGTCTATATTCTTTCCTTGAAGAAAACCAAACCAAAAGCACATGGACCCATCTGTGCTGACCCTGCCCAGTTTGGGAGCTGTCCACCTGCTCTGGATCAGGCTTCAATTCTTCCTGCATTGTTTGCAAGGACCTCAAGTGTCCCAGGTTTCTAAGTTCATCCAATCTGCTAATATCAGGAATATTCCCCAAGGTTAAGGAAAAAATCCTTGATCACGGTTCCTGTCTTCTCTGTGTCACACTTCATCCTAGCTGTGCCATTGTCCCCTCCTCTCATTTATTCCCCAAGCACCATTATACACATGCGATTGTATATTACAGACTTTTAATGAAAGCTGAGGAATAACAGAGGAGGTAGTATAATATAGCATAGGACAGGAAATATAAGTACCTGAAAGTTCTTTGGCCATTTTCAATACAAGGAATTTCTGTTTTTTTTCTTCTCAGGGCCTGCTTGCTGCCATTTTGCTCAGACTTCCTTCTCCATCGCTTTCCTGAGCTTTTCAGGTCCAGCCTCTGAAATTCTATTATTCTGAGCAATGTAATTCTCATTGTCAAACCTCCTTCCATATGAATCGACCACGCCAAAAGGCCAATCTTTTATATTCTTTCTCAAGCAAAAGCTCCATTTACCCAAGAAGTGAATTTTGCCCTTCCCCTAGAATGTAAAATAACAGCTTAAAAGAACTATTTTAAAAGTCACATTATTTTTCCCTGTTCACATGCTTTTTGGCTTAACTTTCCCATTTGATCTATATTTAAGGTACTGTTTTTCTTGAGACTATCTGAAGGACAGATGTAAAGTCAAAGTTTCAGAATCATTTTTGCATTATGCATAAGCCATCCATAGGTTTGGGAGAATTCTAGTTCTTTTTTCCTTCCTTCTTTTTTACTTCATTTTCTAATAAGTAATTCCTCAAAGATTCAGAAAAGCTATGGAATGACTTGTGAGTTTCTGATAGTCCTATAAGAGATAAGATAAAGAATAAAAATGGCCTCCCTGTTGAAAACTACCTACCATATCTGGCATTATCCACAGACCAGGAATGAAGCACCCAGCACAATTTTCATAAAAGAAATCTTTCTATATTAGGCAGTGACCACAACTTTGCTTAAGGATAAGAATCTTATCTCTGACTACAGAAAAGTTTCCAAAGGTGCTAACTATGGGTATCTCTGAGGTAGCCCCAAGTTACGGCTGAATGGTGTCTCCAAAGGAAGGTAACATACAACAATAAGTTCAACTTCTTGTGAAGATAGATAGTTCCCTTTGGACAGATCTCAATTTATATATCTCCATATACACCTCCATGAGGCTGTTATGTTTTATGCTGAGCACTGGACTAGGTACCTTGAAGATGTGAGAAAACAATAAAACAAAATCAAGATCCTATAGGAACTTAGAATTCAGAGAGTGAGAAAAGTCTTACTATACAGAAGTAAAAATTATGGGATGAAAAACAAAGAATTGATTCAGAGTTTTAGAATTTTAGAACTAGAACAGTTTTAAAAATCATTCACTGATTTGCAGAAAAGAAAACTAGAGCTCAGAAGGGCTTGTAGTTTGCCTGAAAGCACACAATGAATTAGTGGCAGAGCCCACAGATATTAAGAGGTTTGTCTACCTCACCACATGCAACAAATAGTAAGCATCAATTCGATGCAAGGAAATATAGTGCTTAAGATAACACATGTAAAATGCCTAACACAGAGGTGCCAAGGTGGCTCATACAGGTGAGTGTCCGACTCCTGATTTCAGCTCAGGTCATGATCTCAGGGTCGTGGGACTGAGCCTTGCATCAAGCTCTGCGCTTGGTGGAGTCTGCTTGAGATTCTTTCCCTCTGCCCCTCCCCCCACTCACGCTTGCGCGCTCTCTCTCTCTCTAAAAACCAATAAATAAAAATTTTAAATGCCTACCACAACGTCTGGGACCATCAGCTGTCACTGTTAAAATAATCATCATCTCATCATCACCATCATCATCCTGGCTAAGAGCACAGTTTCTGGTATTAGCCAGATGCTGATGTGAGTCTCAGTTCTGTCACTTGGTGTAAATGTAAATAACCTACTCACTTACCTAAACCACAGTTTCTTAATCTATAAAATGGGAATAAAAATAGTGTCTACCTAATAGGACACATACTTCAGTGTATACACTTAAACACATATGCTGCAACTGTTCAAATATTAGCTGTTCCATGGTATTCATTAACCTATATAAGTACACTGAGTCAATTAAGAATATAGACAGGGGCTCCTGGGTGGCTCAGTGGGTTAAGCCTCTGCCTTTGGCTCAGGTCATGATCTCAGGGTCCTGGGATCGAGACCCGCATCGGGCTCTCTGCTCAGCAGGGAGCCTGCTTCCCGCTTCCTCTCTGCCTGCCTCTCTGCCTACTTGTGATCTCTCTCTGTGTCAAATAAATTTTAAAAATCTTAAAAAAAAAAAAAAAAGAATACAGACACATAGAGCATTGGTGAAATTTCTCTTTGCTTCGCCTAAATGAAAGCCAGAAAGTTAACAAGTACTGAGCTTTCACTGTATACAGATATCAGCGCAAAGGAAGATGGAACGACAAAAACCGAAGAGATGCTATTTGCAATGTTATAGCACAGAAACTATTACTCTCAACAAGTATACACCAATTACTCACACAATAACGAGTAAGACTGAGTTTGCGCTTTCAAGGAGCTTGCAATCTAGTGGAGGAAGAAAGCAGGCTGTTCCGATATGGAGTGGCACAGATGGAGCAGAGCCGGAGCTTAGAGCGACGGCGGCTCGCAGGACGGCATCCTATCTGGCAATGGCAGAGGCAGGGAAGGGAGTGTCAGAGAAGGTTTCTCAAGTAAAAGAATAAGACGTTGGCTACAGATGAGAAGAGTCGGAATGAGCCTGAAGCCACCAACCGGCTGTGCTGGGTACTCTGAACTGCTTCTCAGCATCCGCTCTAATCCTCTAGGGTCTTTGGATCCTGCAGGGGTTAAAGAAGGGAAAAGCACATTTTCTCCATCTCCCTGCAGCGAGGATTCTGCTTTAGCCAGTGAGAAACACTCGAAAGATGGACCCAAGGCTGGAGCCATGCGCTTTGTTTCTGCTGTAAACTCACCTGTGGACCCATCGGGCTTTCCTGTAGCCATTTTTCAGTGTTCAGATACTAACTCCCTAGGCGTTGAGAGGTCATCCCAGGGCCAGCGGGGCTTCCTGACCTCGGATCACAGCTACAGGGGCATGTCTTTGAACTCTACAGCACCAGTGGAGCCCACTGATCACCACCTTTCTGCTTACTGCTGAGGTAGCAGCTCCCCCCGGTAGGCCAGAACAGCAGTCTTGTCCTGGGAATCATTCCTGGAGACCCCATAAGGGACCCAACCACCCTATCCAATGATTTGCTAAGCTCCTGATTTCCTGTATTAAATCCCTTTTGTAAAAATGGTTCCCACTTCTTGCACCTAACATATCAACAAAACACGAAAATGTACAACAGGCCACGAGTAAAAGAGCTTGTGGGGGCTTCTGTAGTGGGCCAAGATAGTAAATACGTTAAGCGCCGTGGGCCACTCGTGATCTTCACCTCCCCACCCTTCCCCTCCTCCATGTTAAGTGTATTCACATGCTGTGCAGCCACCTCCAGACATTCCCATTTTGCAAAACTAAAACTCTATGCTTCTCAAATAGTTAGTCCCCATTCTTCTCCCCTTCCCCTCCTCTCCTGGTCCCTGACAACCACCATTCTATTCTCTGTCCCTATAAATCTGACTACTCTGGATACCTCATGTAAGTGGAATCACACGGGATTTGATTTTTTGTGACTAGCTCATGTCATCTAACATAATGTCCTCAAAATCCATGCTGTAGCATGTGACAGGATTTCCTTCCTTCCTTCCTTTCTAAGGCTGAATAATATTCCATTGTATGGATATGACACATTTTGTTTATCAATTCCTGTTTATGGATATCTGGGTTGCTCCCACCTCTTGGCTATTGTGAATAGTGCTGTTATAAACATGGGTACATAAATATCTCTTCAAGTCTTGCTTTCAATTCTTTTGGATATACACCCAGAAGTGGGATTGCTGGGTCATATGGTAATTCTAATTCTTAACTTTCTGAAGAACCACCACACTGTTTTCCATAGGGGATGCACTACTTTATACTCCTACCAGCAATGCAAAAGGATTCTAGTTTCTTCACATCCTTTATAACACTTGTTATTTTCTAGCTTTTGTTTGGAGCTATCCTAATGAGTACAAGGTAACATTTCACTGTGGTTTTTATCAGTGACACTGAACATTGTTTCATACGCTTGTTGCCCATTTGTATATGTTCATTGCCCATTGTGAAATTGGGATACATGTGGTGCCTGGCTGGCTCAGTTGGTAGAGTATATCATTCTTTTTTTTTTTTTTTTAAGATTTTATTTATTTATTTGACAGACAGAGATCACAAGTAGGCAGAGAGAGAGAGAGGAGGAAGCAGGCTCCCTGCCGAGCAGAGAGCCCGATATGGGGCTCAATCCCAGGACCCTGGGATCATGACCCGAGCCGAAGGCAGAGGCTTTAACCCACTGAGCCACCCAGGCGCCCCAGAGTATATCATTCTTGATCTCAAGGTCATGAGTTTAAGCCCCATGCTGGGTGTGGAGCCTACCTAAAACTAAAAAAAAGGAAAAAATAAAATGGGGATATATGTTTTTTTGTTGCTGTGTCATACAACTTCTTTATATAATATGGATATTACAACCTTATTCGATATATGATATCCTCGGGTTGCTTTTTCACTCTGCTGCTTATGCAAGTTCAGTTTTAGTCTATGCTCACGAATGGCAGTGTAGTCTGGAGCAACTTGCAAGCAGTCTGGCCAGACCTGGAGCTCTCTTCCATCCTAAGCACACTAATAAGAATGAGCCAGGACATCTTTAACTTGGGACACTTCAGGTCTTAGATACTCTGATTCATTACGATACCAAAAAATCATCCCCATGCCTTTACTTTGAACCAGAACCAGCCAACTTGAGGTTTCCGGGCTGCAGAATTAGAAACAGTGTCAAGACTGCATGAGTAAGTGGGAGTCATGGAAATAGATTCACCAGATTCAGGTTTTGCATTGTCTAGTGCCTGCCACTAGAAAACAGAAATCAAACACAATTTCAGTATCTATTTTGCAATCAACACTGCTCTTTTCCACTTCAAATGGTAGTTCAGTTCAGCTTCTTTGAATCTCCATGTTTATTCTGAGAGGATAAAATAGCCCAACTCTAGAGATACTAATGATTTCCAGTCAAATGTATGGAGAGTTAGTTAATTCATGACTTAGTCTAAAATGCACACAATACTTGCTCTGAAAACCCTTGCTGATTCTGTATTAGTGGATGTAAACACCATGGCTCAGTGTATTTGCTAAAATATCCTATTTGAAGAGATAACTCTCTGATGTATAGAAGGTCTATTTCCTCTCCCAAATATTACTGTCTTTTGGAAAAATTTAGGAAGCCTATGTATGCTATTTTTCTGGTCTTCACAAAAAGAAAGTGGGCAAGTTAAGGACAGAGCTGCATCTGGTCAAGAGGAAGAAATGTTGTAAATGCAGGATCCTAATTCTCTTCTTGATTTTTACGTTAAGTTGTTGCTATTTAAGTATTTACCCACAATGTTCATCACTGCGTTACTTCTAATCATGAATGTCAGGAACCGTGATGTTTATAAATGATTTCAGCTGTAAATAACAGGAAATCCAAACACAAGTACGTTAAAAAAAAAAGGTTCTTTCTCATCATAGCAAGAAATCCAAAGATAGGTCATTGCTGGCACTGGTTTAAACGTTCTATTTTCTCAAGGTCAAAAGCCTTGAATTTTCTTGACTTCTCCCTCATGGATGAAAGATGGCTACTACAGCTCTAGACATCTCACTGCTCACAAAGCAGAAAGAACAGGCAAGAAATGGTACCAGTTTGGGATATCCCATTTTATCTGGAAGGCAATATATGTATGCCTCACTTTCCTGGAACTTCCCCCTCAACCTCAGTAATCTACACCTTACTTCCTGATGATTAAAATTGATACTAGCCCTAGTTGTAAGAAAGATGAGGAAAACAAACTATATGGGAATATTTGGTTTTCCTATCCTACAGGCAGGTGAGTAGGAGGAAAATTGGGAATGGGTGTTGGCCTGCTGAGATCCAGGGTCTGCCACAGTAAAAACCAGGAAACACCAAAATGTCTGAGAACACAAGATTAACCGACTATGATGTGCCAAATGAATTCCAGGTGGCTGTTAAAAATTGTGGTACAGGGGTGCCTGGACGGCTCATTCGGAAGAGCCTGTGACTCTTAATCTTGGGGTTGTGAGTTTGAGCTCCACTTTGTATAGAGATTAAATAAATAAAACTTAAGAAAAATTGTAGTACAGAAAAAGACTTAGGTGTGTGCAAAATTAGTCATAAAATCTTAAGAATCAGAAAATTAACATATAAAACAATAAATAAGAAAACATCAAATTTGTTGGGGTAAAATTTAGACAGATATTAAAAACTTAAACAGAGGGTGCCTGGGTGGCTCAGTTGGTTAAGCAGCTGTCTTCGGCTCGGGTCATGGTTCCAGGGTCCTGGGATCGAGCCCCACATCCAGCTTCCTGCTCAGCAGAGAGCCTGCTTCTCTCTCCATCTGCCTGCTGTTCTGCTTATTTGTGATCTCTATCTCTCTGTCAAATAAATAAATAAAATCTTAAAAAAAAAAGAAAAAAAAAAACTTAAACAGAGATCTGCAAAAAGGAAAAAAAAAATAAAAAACACTAGAACTCACCTTCTGAAAATATTGACTGAGGCCGGGATTTGCACGTAGGTGGTTTACTCAAGACCACTCTCAGGAGCAGGGCCTGTGAGGGAAGCAGGACTGGGCAGGGGAAAGTGAACTGCAGGGCACTTGCCACAGCGGCTTTAACTGGTCCCATGGGATATTCCAAGGCTGAATGTGCCAGACTGTTACAGTTGAGGGCCTGTGCCTTGCACCTCCACAAATGACCAGTCATTGGATTTCAGCTGCCCCAAGGAAGTGAACATGACCTAGGATGAGGAAGTTTCCTTCACAGAAGGCAGTTTTGGAGAGAAATGCAAGTGTGAGTCATCAGCAGCCAAGACTCCTGGCCTCTGTATCTTGGGATCTGGGCAGCTCACTACAGCATCTACTAGAAATCACTACAGCATCCACTAGAAATGTCAACGATTACCTCTGGGTTGGGGATTAAGGTTGGTTTTCTCTTTCTCTTTTTTATGTTTTCTAAATTTCCCACAACAAACATAGTATTGTCCTAAGGATTAAATGAGTTAATTCAAATGAAGCACTTAGCACAATTCCTGGAATACATTAAGTACTGAAATTTAGTTATAATTATTTTTTATGTAGAAATATATACACATAAAACATTATAAAGAAAAAGTATAAATGTGAATATTGTCAAGAAGAAAGTATGAAATAGGATTAAAGTAATTATAGACCTTGCCATTTGTTCTGGCTTATTTTGTTTCATCCATGAAATTCTTTCTTATGCTATTGCTTCTTTCTAGCACTGTCCCACTGAACTTCTTATTTTTTTTTTTTTAAAGATTTTATTTATTTATTTGACAGATAGAGATCACAAGTAGGCAGAGAGGCAGGCAGAGAGAGAGAGAGAGAGGAGGAAGCAGGCTCCCTGCAGAGCAGAGAGCCCGATGTGGGGCTCGATCCCAGGACCCTGAGATCATGACCTGAACCGAAGGCAGAGGCTTTAACCCACTGAGCCACCCAGGCACCCCAGAACTTCTTATTTTTTTTAAGATTTTATTTATTTATTTGACAGACAGAAAGAGATCACAAGTAGGCAGAGAGGCAGGCAGAGAGAAACGAGGAAGCAGGCTCCCTGCTGAGCAGAGCCCAATGCTGGGCTCGATCCCAGGACCCTGAGATCATGACCTGAGCCAAAGGCAGAGGCTTAACCCACTGAGCCACCCAGGCGCCCCACCCACTGAACTTTTTCTAATGCTGGAAATTCTGGTACAGGGCCATCCAGGATAGTAGCCACTAGCCATGGGTGGCTACTGAGCATTTGAAATGTGGCTAATGCAAATGAAGAACTGAATTCCAAATTTTATTTACTTTCAACTCATTTAAATGTAAATAGCCACATATTGCTAGTGGCTACCAAATATTAGACAATGCAGCTCCGTACCAATATTAGCCAATGGTTATTTAGAGAACAGATCCGAAATATTCTTTCTCTCTTTAAGCTTGGATTAGTTTCTTAACTCATCACCCTAATATATATATTATATATACATATATATATATAAATAATTATATATGTATAAATGTATTATACATATACATATATACATTTATACACACATATATACATACATATTATATATTTATACATTTATATATTTATACATATCATACACATATATTTATATATATAAATATATATAATATATATGTATAATCTCCTAATCTTTATTTCAAGGTCATGTTATATTAATATGTGCAGAAAAACAAAATGGGAATTAATTGTAACAAAAAGTGGCATGTGTTTTTTTGTGTGTGTGAGAGATGGTTTGCTTTTTTTTTTTTGGTCAGACTTTTTTTTTTTTTTAAGTAATCTCTCCACCCAACATGGGGCTCGAACTCACAACCCTGAGATCAAGAATAGCATACTCTTCCAAATGAGACAGCCAGGGGGGTCCCTGGTCAGACTAGTTTTTATTTTTTTTTTACATACAACAAGGAAGGTAATTTAGCTGAAAGCTAGGTGCTGAAGAGCTATATAATGTATCACTACTTATCTAGTATTTTTTAGTAAATAATCTGAAAAGAAAATGAAGGAGTTTGTCCCATATCAGATATCTGGTTCCTCTTGGTAAGCCGAAAAAGACTTCTCCCTGAAATCATAACTTTCAACCATTCTGTCAACACAGGAAGGAAGATACCTACAGAAAAAAATTTGAAAATGCCTGAATAACAATGTGGACATCTCTGACCTCTCAGGTGGGAGGCATTCGTATGGGGGATAAGTCACTAACATCATCCATGCTCAAGGCAGGAAAGAGACCCAGATCTTGGTTTGCATCCCAGCCCTGTCAGTTACTGTGTGTATTTTGGACACATTACTTAATTACTACACAAAGGGTGATAACCACACCTCTGAAGGTTTGTTGGAAGATCACTGAGATGTGCAGCACCTGGCACATAGCAACTGCTAAATCAATGAGCTTTATTATTATGTCAATATTATGTCAAGAAAATAGAACAGCAAAAGGGAAATGAGCCCAAATAATATAAAATCTGTGCAATAATTAAATGGCATAATCATTAAGTTGTAAAATTATTGCTGGTGCATGTTACTGTATGTGTCTATTGACCATACATAAAATTTAGTCCACTCTTTATCAGACAAATGACAAAAACAGATGCTTGAATAAAGGAATGAATCATCACCTTGCCCTCTTGCTAATGTTCTTTTGCCCCCAAAATGCGTTGTTACCACTAAAATGGTTTTGTCACTGGTACTGTCACTAGGGAAATTTTCAAAGAAGTTGTAAAGAGCAGTATCAAATCAATAGTCTTGAACAGAATTGTTTTTCTAGACTTAAGAGGAGAGATCATGGCTGAAACTAAGATACAACTTTTTTTTAAAAAAGATTTTTTTTTTTAAAGATTTTATTTATTTGAGAGGGAGAGAAAGGGCGAGCAGTCACAAGCGAGAGAGCACAAGGGGCAGGGAGAGGCAGAAGGAGAGGAGAAGGGAGAGGGAGAGGGAGAAGCAGATTCCCCACTGAGCAGGGAGCATGATGCAGGGATCCATCCCCGTGCTATGAGATCATGGCCTGAGGTGAGGGCAGACACTTAATTGACTGAGCCACCCAGGCAATCCTTAAGATTTTATTTTTTAAGCAATCACTACACCCAATGAGGGACTCAAACTTACAACCCTGAGATCAAGAGTCACACGGTTTTCCAAATGAGCCAGACAGGGGCCCCAAGAAACAACTTCTTGAGCAATATTATAAAGGAACACATAAGGGCTTCCATCCTTAGACACTTTTAAGCAGACAATGCTCCAGCTGAAAACGTCATCTTCATCTGTGGTAGCCAGGCCCCAGGATAGTCTCTACTGACCCTTACTCCCCAGCACATGCCCTTCATTACTCTCCTGCCCAAATTCAATCAAGGCTGGCCCTGAACATGGCTGACGGGATGTTTGAGTTCCAAGGTTGTGTTATAAAAGGCACTTCAGCTTGTGCTTTGGTCTTTCAGATCGATCACTTGCTCGAGAAGAAGACAGTCGCCATGCTGTGGGAACACTCAAGCTGTCTGTGGGAAAGCCCATGTGGCCAACAGTCTAAGCCAACTTGCCAGACATGTGAGAACCGCCTTGGAAGTGGATTCTCCACTCCAGATAAGTCTTCAGACAACCACAGCCCTAGCCTACATCTGACTGCAATCTTATGAGTCTGAAACAGAAATGCCCGGTTGAAACCCACCTGAATTCCTGAGTCCAAAATTGAGTGAAAAATAATACATGACTTCCATTGTTTTAAGCCACTAAGTTTTTTTGTTTTTGTTTTGTTTTTTTAATATTCTCCAAGCCCAATGTGGGGCTCAAACTCATGCAGCAGGCTCTACTGACTGAGCCAGTCAGGCTCCCCAAATACTTTTTTTTTTTTAAAGACCTTATTTATTTGAGAGAGACAGAGCATGAGAAGAGGGAGGGGGAAAAGGAGAGGGAAAGACTCCCCTCTGAGCGCGGAGCCAGACGTGGGCTCAATTCTAGGACCCTGAGATCATGACCTGAGCTGAAGGCACACACTTAGCCAACTGAGCCACCCAAATACTTTTTTTTTTTTAAAGTAAACTCTACCCCAATGTGGGGTTTGAACTCATCACCCCAAGATCAAAAATCACATCCTCTACCGATTAAACCCACCTAGCCCCCTTGGTGTGTACTTCTGGGTTATTTGATATGCAGCAAAAGATAGCTAACATATCATCCATAACAGTTGTTTTTTTTTACTACTGTACAAAGTATCCTGCTTATAGGCTGAACCACATGATCATTCCAGATAACTTCTTTATAGCTTTAATTTTTAACAGGTTGACATGTCATTAACTCTATGTCTTTTCCTATAAAATTCTTTTTTTTTTAAGATTTTATTTATTTGACAGAGAGAGAGGTCACAAGTAGGCAGAGGCAGGCAGAGAGAGAGGGGGAAGCAGGCTCCCCGCTGAGCAGAGAGTCCGATGAGGGGTTCGATTCCAGGACCCTGAGATCATGTCCTGAGCCAAAGGCAGAGGCTTAACCCACTGAGCCAGCCAGGCGCCCTCCTATAACATTCTTATGTGATGGGGCGCCTGGGTGGCTCACTGAGTTAAAGCCTCTGCCTTCGGCTCAGGACATGATCTCAGGGTCCTGGGATCGAGCCCCGCATCGGGCTCTCTGCTCAGCGGGGAGCCTGTTTCCCCCTTTCTCTCTCTGCCTGCCTCTTTGCCTACCTGTGATCTCTGTCGAATAAATAAATAAAATCTTTGAAAAAAAAAATCTTACGTGACAAGGACAATTAGCCAATCAAATATTTAATGAACATCCACTAAGTTAAGGTATTATTCTAGGCACTGTGCTGATTAAAAGGTATGATAATGTTATTGATAATAAAAACAATAGTAAAAATAATGACAGACACGAAAACTAAAATGTATTGTCTTAGTGTTCTAGACACTGTACACATATACTCTCACTTAAATGTATATTGCCAAATGTTTTGCAATTTTTTACGCAATGTTTTTATGACCAGAAAGGTCATACTAAGTTACACTCCATCTGCAATGTTTAAGAACAAACTCACTGCAGATGTTTATCCACCAGCACTTAAAAGTTTTCAAAAAAACCTGATAGGTGAAAAATAGAAGTTTAATCTGCATTTCTAGGATTACCAGGTCTTAAAATGTTAAGCACCTTAAAGTTCTGTCTGACATATGTTACAATGCTTGCACTGTGTTTTCTTGACATTTTTATAGTCAAGTCAACCTCTTCCTTTGTACTTTCTTCCAACCCTTTCATAATTAAAAGGCTCTTTCCTATCCCTGGATCAATTAAATTTTCGCTTGCATTTGTTTCCTAGTTTACAGTTTTATTTTTTACACATGTAGTTGTATTTTGTGGCAGGACATAGGAATTTTTCCCCCCATAATCACATCTCCTTCACTATTAAGTTTTTCTTTGCCCACTGATTTATGATGCCACCTTTATTATCTTAGTAATTCTTATATTACTTGGGTATGGCTGTGAGCTTTATAATCCTTTCTCATTGTCTGTTGGTTTCAATGTTAGTACTATGCTTTTTTTAAAAAAAAGATTATTTATTTATGAGAGAGACAGCGGGGAGAGAGGCAGAGAGACAGAGAGAGAGAGAGAATCCAGTAGACTCCCTGCTGAGCACAGAGCCCACTAAGGGGCTTGTCTCACACCCTGAGATCATGACCTGAGCCAAAATCAAGTATGGTTTATCTGAGTCACTCAGGGGCCCCCATACTACATTTTTTTTTTTTATTACTAACTTCTACTCATTCATTAAAAACATCACATTCTCCTCTGGAAGCCTCCTGATTCTTCCAAAAAGATATGAATGCTGCTTCCTTTTTCACCTTCATAACATAAAATTTTCTCTTGTATCACAGTTAACAGGGTTGATTTTATCCAATTATGTTTTTGATTTTATCCAATTATATTTTTGAGAAAATTATATATTTTTATCCAATTATATTTTTATTTTTGTATAAATTATATTTATACGGTCATTAAAATTTGATTACTGAATTTGCATTAAAAGGTAGTGATGGCAAAACAGGTCTAGCTTGGCAAAAAAATTGAAAACACACAGTTCCTTCATTTCAACAAACATTATTGTGCTACCCCTTATGAAAAGATTATAAAGGTGAGTGAACCCTAGATTCTGCCTTAGGGAGTTCACCATTGGGCAAACAGACATGCGAATATCCATGATTAAATAGTGTGACTAGTGTAAAATAATCACACACAAAAAAGGAGAAAAGAAAAAACTAACTGAGCAGGTAGTGGGCAGAGTTTCAGAATAGTAGACACAACTATGAGCTGGCTTTATGGTGCTTCTTAAATGTCAAAGGAATTTGTAATTAATTTGAACGACAGTGCATCAGTTCAGAACCTTTAACAGAATTTACATTAATTTAACATTCTTCGGTGCTCGCTTCGGCAGCACATATACTAAAATTGATCCTTCTCTGTAGAACTTTTTAAGGAACCCTAACGTAGTTTGGGTAGCATGGCCAAGCTGAAGAGCTCTGCTTGGAAGCGGTTTCCTTAGCGCGAACGTGAGATGCTTTGCATAGGATACAGGTGCGAATAAATGCAAAGTGTGTGACTGCGTGAAAATCAGACATGGGGATAAGATATAAACCTTTACCAGTATCAGGTACTATAATCCACTCACCTGCGTTAGTTTAAAAGCTATCAGAACTGATTCCTTGTGAAAGGGCACAATTCCAGCCACTAGCTTCACCGCTCAGCGCCCCGGAGGCCCAAGGCAGGCTTAAGGCAAACCCAGGCCAGATGTCAGAGCGCGAACTACTGACGTCATGTAAGCGTGACGTCACCAGCACTGACGCAGTCTCACAGGGAGGGGCCTCTCAGCTCACCTCTGAACGCAGTCAGGTCCGAGGAGCAGCGAGTTGACTGTCTTGCGTTCTGCCCCAAAGGTCCGAATGGTCAGCGCTGCGGGAACCGAAGAGCCGAAGCCGCTCCGGAGCTGAAAACGGGCCACTTCCCTCCTTCCTCGGCCCTTACGGGCCTCCTCTCTAAGGCCCCGGCGCGGTCCAGGCAGCGGCGCGCTCACGAGCCCGTCGCTTGCGGCGGTCACGCGCACGCACGCTGGTGCGCACGTTCCCTGAGAACCCGGAAGTGCGAGGGAGAGGAGAGCCACGTGGGTGGAGCTGGATCGCGGCTCGCATGGGGGAGTCTATCCCGCTGGCCGCCCCGGTCCCGGTGGAACAGGCGGTGCTGGAGACGTTCTTCTCTCACCTGGGTATCTTCTCTTACGACAAGGCCAAGGACAATGTGGACAAGGAACGAGAGGCCAACAAGAGCGCGGGGGGCAGCTGGCTGTCGCTGCTGGCGGCCTTGGCCCACCTGGCCGCGGCCGAGAAGGTCTATCACAGCCTCACCTACCTGGGGCAAAAACTAGGTACCTCCGCCCCGCCCCCCGTGCCCTTTGAGGAGGAAGGAAAGGGGGTATATTCCCCGATCGGCCGTAGCTTGGGTTCCCTGTCTCACTCCTAGCCTCAGGCTCAACTTGGCACTCCCAGATCTCCTCCCACCGTTCCCTTCCTCCCCTCGGCTTCCACAAACCCCGCCCACCGGCCTCTGCTGCTGATAGATTGGCCGCCGGGTTGGATGCTCTTTTCAAGGCTGTGTCTCAAATCGAAGGGTGTATCCATTTTGCTCAGTGCATGGATTGGTGCCATAAATGAAAAGTTAAGCAGACTGTGTCTTCGCTCTTCTGACCAGTGACAACTGTGGCCAGAAGAGCAAAACTTGGCAATACAACCTAGTTAGAATTAATGAACACTTTTGTCTGGTCTCTTGAATTTAAGGCCCCTGCGAGTTACAGATAGAGTCCTACCCCTTCTAGGCCGTCAATAAATATTTAATGGATGAGGAAATAAATGAATACTGGAGAGGAAAGGCAAGAAATATGCCTAACACTAGTAAGAGGGGACTTAAGGGGAAAATGGTAAACACTCCTATCATTCCATCATAAATCTTGGCCCTGAAAATAAGATGCAAGAGCTGATTCAACCGATTTTCACTAGTAGAAACAATTAGTATGAGTAGATCAGAAGGAAATAAAATAATGTGAAAGCCAAGGGTATGCATATAAAGTATTACTACTTACAATTACCAACAATCAATATGAATGCCAGAGCTTTCAAAGTTAGTATTTTGGCCCATTTTTAGACCCTTTAATTATCAGAAGCACAGAGTCTGGTATGAATGAAGAACACATATATGCAATAAAGAATAGAAAGGTAAAGTTGAGTGCAGATTCCATTTTGATTTTTAGGGCCCCATTTCTTTGTATGGCCTGAAGGTGGCCATGTGCATATTGCTTTCAGTAAACACCCAAAGGGCAGGGCTTTCTGAAATCTTAACTTTTGCCTTAGCTGTTTAAATAATTTGTTTAGTACGTTGACTTACCGGCATAGTGCTTAGACAGAATCACCGTGTGTATTTTTTCCACCCCTTTTTACAGTGGCAGTTCTCACAAATTTGCAGTTGCTGTTGAAATGTTATTATTCCCCTTTCTACAGATTAGCAAATTGTTTATGCACACTTGTGTGGGTAGGTGACAGGTCTCAAACCAGAATACCTGCCTTTGAACTGTCAGATTGTGTTTTTATACGTATGATTTATTCTTAAAAATTGCTGTATTATAATTTAAAAATACGTTGTATATACAGTTGACACTTGAACGATAGGGGTTTGAATTGCATGGATCCACTAATACACGAATTTTTTTTATAAATACAGTACAGTACAGTAAATGTATTTTTAATCCTTCATGATTATCTTAACATTTTCTTTTATCTAGCTTACCTTACTATAAGAATATAATATATAATACATATAACATATAGCGTATGTGTAAATCTATTGTTTATGTTATCAGTAAGGCCTCAAGTTGACAATAAGCTATTAGTAATTAAGTTTTGGGGGAGTTAAAAGTTGTACTCGGATTTTTGACTTCTGGGGTAGGTCAGCTCCCTAACACCCCCTCCACCACTCCTGGCATTGTTCAGGGGCCAGCGGTGTTTGGAAATGGGGATAATTCTAGCTGTAAATTTCTGGCAGTTTTAGTTGTTTTTAGATCCCGTCACCTCATGAAGAATGGTGATTGGTCCCAGTCCCATGATCGTAAGTTTGTTTAAGCTCATGTATGAGAATTTGATGAAGCCCATGGACATATATGGAATATATATGGGAAATACAATTTTGCATTTAATCTGCGAGGGTTCAGCTGGACTTCCTAAAGCCTATTGACGGACCCCTATTTAAAAATCTGCTCTGCCAGTTTAAGGTCTGGTTTATGTGTCTGGTTTCAGGTAAACAGAACTGCCCTGTGTGTAAGAGCATGTGTGAGATCATCACTGTCTCTGCCTTGGTTTCGGTGAAATGGCCCTCTGTTGCTGCCGAAGCGAGCACTAGCCCTCATTATGTAAAGTCATTAGTTCTGCATAGACCCCCAGGCTGCATGGATGAGCCTGAAGGCTGCACCTTGAAATTGACCCAGGAGCAATTTATACTATGAAACATGCCCAGGCATGGTTCTGTTCCCAGGTGATCTGTGACTTCTAAGTGAATGTTCCTGAGAATGGCATGTTTAATGCCTCATTAACTTATTCACATGTATAGTACATGTAGGTTCCAGATTTTATTTTATTTATTTTTTTTTTAAGATTTATTTATTTGACAGAGAGATTACAACTAGACAGAGAGGCAGGCAGAGAAAGAGAGAGAAGGAAGCAGGCTCCCTGCTGAGCAGAGAGCCCCACGTGGGACTCGATCCCAGGAACCTGAGATCATGACCTGAGCCGAAGGCAGCGGCTTAACCCACTGAGCCACCCAGGTGCCCTAGGTTCCAGATTTTAAATTTTAACTTTGCATCTTACAGTTTTTTGATACTGGAATGTTTGTGATATTAACATGCTTATGACTTTGTGACTTTTTTATTGAAAACTTGTGAAAAAATTTTTGTGTTGCCACTTAAGACATTTCCACGTTCTTCAAATACTTTGCTAATTAGAATGTATTTTTTTAAGCAAAACAAAACGTTTTGTGTGTATTTTTAAACATTTAAAACATGGTCCAAGAAAGTGAGTCTTTCTGATTCACTCTTGTGACTGGTTGTTGATCAGAGACCTTGGCAGTGAATCCTCATTATAGATGCCTGTATGGGCAAACACTTTAGGCAAAGGACAGACCTGACAGGGAGCCTTCTGCTCCTGTATTGGCTCAGTTCTGAAAAACTCTGGGTGGACCCCTTATCTTAGAGCTTTCTCTTTCCTTTGAGGGGAGAATATACCTGTTTGGGGAAGGATCAGTGATAAAAATATGCCATCTCAATGCTTTTGGAGGTTTTTAGGTAATACTTTCTCCCTTTTTGTTTAATTATTGGAGAGTTTTCTCAATCTCTGGTTGCTAGAATTTAGCATAGTAGAAAATGACTTGAGAATCGGTGTTGATAAATTATCATTAACAATAAGTTGTGGGATAAAATACTCAATTAGACATTTTACATACTCCTTTAGTATACTTATTACTGGAAATGTCATTATGTGAGATGGACTCCTGAAATCTTGAGAAATAATGAGGATTCAATACATAGAAACTTCTGGAAATAATTCAAAATAATCGTACTTTATAAATCCAAAAAATTGTAAAGAGGGAGATGTCTGGTGTCTCTGCTTCCTTGTTTCCCAGTAAGAAGGAAAGCCAGTCTCCATTGGATATTCCTAACCAGGGTAGTCAACAAGTAGGACTGTGCTCCTCAGAGCTTTGAGAAAAAGACCTGTTTAGAAGAAATTCATCAATGGTCTCTCCAATCCTCGTAGTGTCACTTGGTTTCACTACTAGTGATCGATGTTTACTGATAAGCTTTTCAGGGTATTCTTTGTGTTTCCACTCCCTCAGATAAGGGTTATCTGATGGAAAGGTATTCCTTTTTCACCCAGAGTTAAAATTGTCACCAAGGCCACCCTATTAACAGCAGAGGTGAGTACACTGTTGAGGTCACCTAGCTAGCTAGTTATGAAGTAGGTAGCTATTCTTTTTGACAGTACATGAAGCTCCCAATTTACCATAGAGTTTTAGAAGTCCAATTAGTAGTATTTCCCTTACACAAGAAACACTAATGAGTTGCACCAGACATTAATTTCTTATTCCTCTGTGAAATTATGAATCACAAAATATTTAAATTCCAATCACAGGAGTCAGAGAATGTGGTAGATGATATTAACTCCCTGAGCTCAACAGACTCCACTCCTTTCCTTTTGGATGCTGGGAGATGTTTGGTCCTTCTGGGGTCTCTTCCTCACTTGTCATGTGCTAATGTCATTTGCCTCCCAGGGGGCCAGTCCTTCTTCAGCCGGAAGTAGTATTTAGAATTTTCTTACATCAGTTATAAGTGGAAGGAAAAGGGATTAGTGATGGAATACTCACTTTGCTCCAGGCACATTACATACCAAATGTAATTTTGTCTTCTTGGCTCTATTACTTGTTTCATGTTAAAAACAACTAAGGCTCAGAGTGGCTAAGTCATTGGCACATTCCACAGCTTCTAAGTTCAGAAGCTGGAATTTGGAACTAAGTTGGTCAGACTTCCAGACCTTTTAGGTTTTTGGGTTGTTTTTTTGTTGTTGTTGTTTTTTGTTTTTTTTTTTAAGATTTTATTTTTTAAGTAATCTGTACACCCAATGTGTGGCTCAAACTCACAACCCTGAGATTAAGAGTTGCACACTCTGCTGACTGAGCCAGCCAGGCACCCCATAGATTTTGAATGGTACTCTCGTCTTGTTACCTAAGAGAATTTTTTCCTAAACTTGGGCACAGAAGTCTATTTATTCCATACTGTTGCCCCACAAAATCTGTAAGGTTAGACTGAAGATAGACAGGAAGGGAGGGCAAACCCTTCAGGGTACAGTCCTGGGTGGGATGTGACTGCTGGGGTCAATCCAGCTGCACCACGTGGCTTTTGCGGCTCTTAGTAGGAGAAATGATTTGAATGCAGGTTACTTTGTTTAGGCAGTATATTGAAGGAAACATTTTTTAAGTAATAACACTTTGTGGAATAAGTAGTAAGTAGGGTGACCAACCTTCTAGGTTTGCCCAGTGCTGGGGGCGTTCCCAGAACATGGGACTAAGTCTGGTTTTCCAAGATGCCAGGTTTTCAGTGCTAAAACCTGGAAAGCCCTGGGTAGACTGGGACAAGGTGGTCACAGTAGTAGGAAAGTTTGAAATACAAACTGGGCCGTGAACTAGAAAGAACATTGTGAAATGATTCATTTGTTAAGGGGATATTTTACAAATGCCTTGATGTGTTTAGAATAGTAATAAATTTATTCATGAAAGCATCCTGTGTATATCAAGAGAAAATTTAAACTGTCATCCATCTCTTAGGTTTTTACTTATATATTTCTAATATATAAATATTAGATAGTAGATATATTAGATAAATATATATAACATATATTTCTATATAAATATTTTTATTTATATATTTCTAATTTATATATCTCTAAGAATTACTGTCTTAAACCTGCCCTGTTTCTTTTCATTCTTCTAATGTCTTGCCTGTGACCCTTTCTTTAGTGGGGTGCAGAATTGCTTAAGAAAACATGTACGAACCTGGCTATATAATTATTAGAAATAGAGTTGATTATGTATTAATACAAAGCAAGAAAATGATGTCTCTGCCACTTGATCCTTTTTAACTGTTGAAAGGGATGTATTTGGTCTTTTTTATTTTATTTTTTCCTGATTTCCTTTGGAACCCCTGAGTTAACAGCAACAGTTACTATAATTGCTTCCTGCTCCTAATCATTCACAAAGTGGTGCTTGCTTTGTTATAACCTATAGTGTCAACCTTGTCAAGAGTATTAAAGATTTCTGGGTGCCTGGCTGGCTTATTCAGAGGAGCATGCAATTCTTGATCTCATGGTTGTGAGTTCAAGCCCCATGTTGGGTTTAGAGCTAACTTAAAAACAGAAAAAAAAAAAAAAAAAGTACTACAGATTTCCTTTTTTCTGCTGGGATCCCAGTAGTCTGTGTTCTTGTGTAAGGGAAATACATGTATGTATATTTTCCATTTTCTGGTATGGCTTAAAAGATAAGATTCAAAGGAAAATGCAACTCTAATGCAGAAATAATATTTTCTGATTTATCAGGAATAACAACAGTGTTTTCCAATTAGGTATTCTCTTTTGTTTTAAATACATGTCTGGGGAAGGAGAGCTATTTAGCTCCAGGTAGATGGTACCTGCTAGGTCAATTAATCTCTGAAATAAATATGAATCCTCATTGAAATGGGATAAGGGAGAGTTGATACTTGGGTAAGGAAATCATACACAGGTCTGTTGTTACACTAATGAGTTGCACCAGACATTAATTTCTTATTCCTCTGTGAAATTATGAATCACAAAATATTTAAATTCCAATCACAGGAGTCAGAGAATGTGGTAGATGATATTAACTCCCTGAGCTCAACAGACTCCACTCCTTTCCTTTTGGATGCTGGGAGATGTTTGGTCCTTCTGGGATCTCTTCCTCACTTGTCATGTGCTAATGTCATTTGCCTCCCAGGGGGCCAGTCCTTCTTCAGCCGGAAGGATTCCATCCGAACCATCTACACGTCACTGCACAATGAGCTCAAGAAGGTGGTGACTGGCCGGGGTGCCCTTGGTGGGACCGCCCCCCACGTGGAGGAACTACTTTCCCACCTGTCAGAGCAGCTCTGCTTCTTCGTTCAGGCCCGGATGGAGATCGCAGACTTCTACGAGAAGATGTACACCCTCAGCCCACAGAAGTTCATCAACGCTGAGGAGCTTGTTGGCCTCTTGGACACCATCCTCAAGAAGTACAGCTCCAGGTGAGTGTAGGTGAGGAGGGAGGAAGGGACACACAGAGCAGTCACACACACACACACACACACACACACGAGCTCCCTCCCCGCACTCTTATAAAGAAAATCTATGATGAAATGACTGCAAAGGGAAGAAATAGTCATTTTACATTTTTTTTAAAGATTTAATTTATTTATTTGACAGATAGAGATCACAAGTAGGCAGAGAGGCAGGCAGAGAAAGAGGAGAAGGGAAGCAGCTCCCTGCTGAGCAGAGAGCCCGATGCGGGGCTCGATCCCAGGACCCCAGGATCATGACCTGAGCCGAAGGCAGAGGCTCTAACCCACGGAGCCACCCAGGCGCCCTGTCATTTTACATTTTATACATATTAATTAAGCAACAGGTGAATATTAGTTCCCTTCTTTGGGTTTCATTAACACCATGCTGGGTAGATACTACTTAAAGCAATGGCCAAAGACCAAGAATGAAGTCATCCTTAAAAGATGTATTATAACTGATTTTGCTACTTATGAAAGAGTTTGCACAAGGGGAGCATTGTATATAAAATAATGTGGTTTTTTTTGTTTTTGTTTTTGTTTTTTACTAAACCATTATTCAAATCAATGTCCCTTTCAAAGTAATCACCTTGGTGAGTTACCCACTTAGTCCTCAGATTACTTATCATGGGTTGGAAACTTCTTCATAATTGCTTTCAGCGTCTGTGGCATAGTTCTGGTTTTGTTTTAAACTTTCTCAGTGGAGACAGGTATCTGTGTTTTTGAGGAGAGCATACTTAAATTTTTTTGTAATAATCAAAAGGCTATTTGTAGCCAATTTAATTTTTTTTGAAAAGATGTCGATTAGCTGGAAAATTTGTATTAGAAGGAAATTGCTACTTTTACTTGAAAAAAAATGAGCCTAGCTCTTATGTATTCCTCAGTGCCTGAACCAAAAAACAGTACGCAAGGAATTTGAGAAGTACTGCGGGTTATTATTCAGCTGTAGAAAGGAATGAAGTATGGATACAGGCTACAACATGCATGGACCAGTTACAAAAGATACCATATTCTGTCATTCCAGTTACAGGAAATGTCCAGAATAGGCAAAGTCATAAACACAGAAAATAGATTATAAATTACAGATTCAGAAAATTTTTGTCAGGAATTAAGGGGTAAGGTGAGAGCGGGGAAGTGACTGCTCATGGGTATAGGGTTCCTTTTTGGGGGGTCATGAGACTATGCTCAAATTAGATAGTGGTGATGGTTGCACAACTCTGACTATACTAAAGCCATTGAATTCTATATGGTTAAAAAGTATACTTTATGTATACGAGTTAAGTAGTAAAGCTTTCATGAAAAAAGAAATAAAGCTGTGTGAGGAACACACAAACATCCTTCCCCTGGACTCATATTATTAAATGTTGCTATGTTTGCTCTCTTTCTCTCTGTATATAATTTTATCCCCCCTCCTGAATTGTTTGGAAGTTAGATGCAAACATCATGACACTCTATGCCCAAATACTTGTACTGTATCTTCTAAGAATTAAATAAAACTGTAGCATAGTTTCCTACTCAGGAAATTTAGCACTAATTTTTTTTTTCTACTATCAGCAGTAAATAGTATTTAGATTTCCCCAATTGTCTCCAAAATGTCCTCTGTATTATTTTTTATTGTCATATATTTTCTGTTTTTATGATATATTTTGGATTTTTGTTTTATCTATTTTTACTGGGTAATACATTAATATGGCTCAAAATTTATAAAGTATGAAATAATAGTGAAAAGTGCTCCTTTTCTTCATCTACCTAATTCCTTTCCTAAGAGGCAGTGAATGTTGGTTTGTTTTTTTCTTTTTAAGATTTTATTTATTTAACAGAGAGAGAGAGAACAAGCAGGGGGAATAGCAGGCTGAGCACACAGAGGGGGAAGCAGGCTCCCTGCCAAGCGAGGAGCCCAATTCGGGACTCGATCCTAGGACCCTAGGATCATGACCTGAGCTGAATGTGGATGCTTAACCGACCGAGCCACCCAGGCATCCCAGTGAATGTTGTTTTAGCAAGTTCTTCCTATCATTCTTGAGAGATAGTCTGTGCGTATGAATATACACGTTTTCTTTTTTTAAAACAAATTTTCCATGTTAACAAATTTTCTGTGTTTGGAACTATTTTATTTCTTCCTCAAACCTAATTGATACATTTTTTTTAATAAAATAATTTTTTGAAATGCAAAAACAAATATACTGTTGGAGATATGATTCTTACAGAGAATCTCATGTGGTGATTCCCAAATACTAACTTGACAGTAATTTGCTGAATGGTTTGGGAAACTTAAAGAACCAAACCTGCCCCTTGTCACCCTGCCCTTCTTCCCTGAGGGTTAAGAGTTAGTGATTCTCAATTGGGTGCGCAGAAACCTAATATGTTTTAAAAGTTCTGGGGCGCCTGGGTGGCTCAGTTGTTGGGTTTCTGCCTTCGGCTCAGGTCATGATCCTGGGGCCCTGGGATCAAGCCCCGCATCGGGCTCCCTGCTCAGCGGGAAGCGTGCTTCTTCCTCTCCCACTCTCCCGGCTTGTGTTCCCTCTCTCGCTGTGTATCTCTCTGTTAAATAAATAAAATCTTTAAAAAATAAATAAAATAAAATAAAAGTTCCCTGTGATATTGAAAATAGTCTCCATGAAAAAAAATTGTTTTGATAAATAAAAGAAAGATACCAACACTGGGATATACTGGGTATTGAACCTTAACTGTGTGTATGCACGTGCGTGTTTATGTCTTATAGGAATGATTATTACCATTTAACTATTTTCATTTTCATTTGATTAGGTTTGTGATCTATCCTATTTGCACCTTCTTTGAAACATCCCACTTCCCAGACCTTTGAGAATTTCTTCCATTTTCTGCAAAAGCCCAGTTTTCATTCTTGAAGCTTTTAGGGCAGTACTTGGCTATACCAGGTACTGAGTGGACACTGATGGAATTGATGGAGCCGGGGGGCGGTAGCACCCAAGGTCAAGGTGTTTTCATCTGTCTGTATTCTCCACCCATGCTGCCTTTATCTAATTAAAGGGAATTACAGATTATAGATACATCCAACCCTAAAAATTATCTTAATTAGAAACCTGAGGTTAATTTGAACATAAATTCCTTAGTTAAAAAATTCTGAAAAGTTGAAATTCTGTATAATATGTTGATTTTGGGGGGAGAAGGTGGAATTATTTTAGGTATAAATTAACATACTTTCCTTTTGCCAGGATAATATCCTTTATTTCTATAGACCTTTTTATTTCTTCTTCATAATATCCTTTTTTCTGTAGACCTTTCTTCTCCTCCTCCTCCTTCTCCTCTTTCTCCTTCTCCTTCTCTGTAGACCTTTTGATTTGGCATCTGTGCTATACCAAACATGTTTCTTTCATGGTTCCAGTGTTCTAGAGAAGTAATTCATATTTTGTATTCTCTTCTATTGAAAGAGTAAATCCTTTTCCCAAATGACCCTGTTTATCTTTCAGGAAATGTTTATTCACCCCAGTATATCTGATCCATGTCAGAACGCTTCTTTATCTCGTAAGTCGTTCGTCTTTCAAATGATAAAATGCTTTTGCAGTAAAGAATTAACAAGCATAATGTATATCATGGAGTAGCCCTGATTTGAGATGCAGATTCTGTGTGTGTTAATGCAAAGGCCAGTCTGCTTTCAGAGATGAAATGGGAAACACGTTTGTTTTTTTCCTTTGGAAGGCAGTTGTATTCAGAGTAGAACAGTATTAAAGGTTTCCTCCTTTGGCAAACTTATTACATTATTATGTCAATTATTGCTTATGAACCACAGTCATTGAGATGCTTCATTTCAAATCGAATAATTAACGTTAATCACTTTTACAGTTTCCACTGTGTGCCCTTAGAAGGAAAAATATGAGTTTAGCTCATACAGGATCAGGATATCTACTATTCCTTGAATACTTTTGAGGAGAGGTAGAACTTGGTGTGTTTTGTTTTTGTTTTCTTTCCAGAGAAAACATCAATGGAACATTTTTTGATTCTGTAGAATTCATTTTTAATTTACTTACCTCATTTGTACAGTGAGCATAAAAGAAGATTCTGGTTAATTTTTCTATTTCATCGTTAAAGCTGGAAGATGGGTTATAAATGCAAAATATTTACTAAGTCGAGAGTAATTCTTAGTAATTCTTTTAAAGAAGTAATTCTTTTAAAGAAGCAAGCATTTATTCATTCCACACAGCTTTTAAAAATCCCTTTGATGGGGGTGCCAGGATGGCGCAGTAGGTTAAGCACCAGACTCTTGGTTTCAGCTCTAGTAGTGATCTCTCCACTGGGCTGTAAGATTGCCCCTGCCCCTGCATCAGGCTCTGTGCTCAGCAGGAGACTGCTTATGACTTTTCCCCTCCCTCTGCTCCTCCCTGCCCTGTGCCAGCATGTGCACTCTCTCAAATAAATAAATAAATCTTTAAAAAAAGAATCCCTCTCAGGTGGCGATAGTATACCATTAAGTGACTCATATCCTGTAACCATGACTTTACAGATAGATTTTAAAGAACTTGGTTTTTTTTTTTTTTTAAGATTTTATTTATTTATTTGAATGACAGAGATCAAAAGTAGGCAGAGAAAGAGGAAGGGAAGCAGGCCCCCGCCGGCCTCGATCCCAGGTGGGATCATGACCTGAGCCAAAGGCAGAGGCTTTAACCCACTGAGCCACCCAGGCGCCCCTGAAGAACTTGTTTTTAAAGATTTTACTTTTTTTATTTTAAAAGATTTTACTTATTTGAGAGAGTGCATGCGTGAAATAGAGGGGGAGAGAGAGAGAGGGAGAAAGGAAGAGGGGGAAGCAAAGAGAGAGGGAGACTTCCCGCCGAGCAAGAAGCCAGATGTGGGACTTGATCCCAGGGTCCTGGGATCATGACCTGAGCTCAAGGCAGCTGCTTAACCCACTGAGCCACCCAGGCATCCTTAAAGATTTTACTTTTAAGTAATGTCTACACCCAGTGTGAGGCTCAGACTTACAATCCTGAGACCAAGAGTTACGCTCTCCACCAACTGAGCCAGCCAGGGATCCCAGAGAACACTTTTAAAAATTGAGTTACATGAAGTTTCTGTTTGCATTTTAGGGAGCACAGTTTTTTTTTTTGTTTGTTTGTTTTTTGTTTTTTTTTGTTTTTTAAAGATTTTATTCATTTATTTGACAGAGAGAGATCACAAGCAGGCAGAGAGGCAGGCAGAGAGAGAGGAGGAAGCAGGGTCCCCGCTGAGCAGAGAGCCCGATGCGGGGCTCGATCCCAGGACCCTGAGACCACGACCTGAGCCGAATGCAGCGGCTTAACCCACTGAGCCACCCAGGCGCCCCGGGAGCACAGTTTTTTTATCTGAATGCTTCAGATGACAGGATTCTCACCAAGGGCAGAACTGTGATTTATTTAGGCCTTGTGCCCTTTTTCGTTCAAGAAAAGATTTGTGATGATAAGTGAAATTAACTGTTAGTTGTGTGTGTATAGTTCACCAAGGTGACTTTCTGCCCACTGGAAATTTCCTAAGCAAAACCAACCAGAGTGCCATTTCTGTGGGACACGGTCTACACTAGGCATTCGGCATGTCTGAATCTTAACAGCCTTGCCCCAGCCCATCTTTTCAAATTTATCTAAGGCCCATCAAATGCTTTAAATTGTACCCAAAGTCTTAGTAAAAAGAAAGAAGCTTCAAAGAGAAATTTTTGAGGATTTTAAGCAGGAGCCAAAAAACAGTCCATAATCTAATGTGTTCCCCATAAGTATTTGCCATTTCCTACTTTGGTTCATTATTTGTTTTGCCTAGAATGTCCTTGAACTCGGAGGGGAGGAAAAATACCTTTTCTTCTGCCCTTCTAAACTCAGTGGGGAGGGGGGAGGCTTTAACAAAAGACCAGTTACCAAGAGAAAAACATACCAGTGTATTTAATTTAAGTTTTACATGTTAAGGAAGCCTTCATAAAATAGTGTTTTTATGGTAGGTTTTTTTGAAAAACAAAATTCAACTGAGTCCATTTGAAGATGGTAGGAGTTGTGGGAAAATGTGCCAGGATGAAAAAAGGTCTGAGCTAAGTGTCTAAGCTAGGGGAAGCAGCAAGGCCTGTTTTTTCAGATTCCTCTCTGTGTCCCTTGTGTTTGGAGATAAGGATGCTTCCTTCCTTAGAGTAGGGGGAAAGGCACATTTCTCTTGAGGGTTTTATGATCTGATTCAGGGAAGGGTCAGGAAATCTTTCCTACACTTATTTCTCAAATTCACTCAACTTAAAACAGTCAGTATACAAGATGCCATATTTTGGGGTAGTATGTTCTGAAGCCCATCACATTGTCATATCATGTGTCAGTTGCTGTTACCACAATCATTCTTTTTTTTTTTTTTTTTAAAGATTTTACTTATTTATTTGATAGAGATCACAAGTGGGCAGAGCGGCAGGCAGAGACAGAGAGAGTGGGGGAAGCAGGCTCCCCGCTGAGCAGAGAGCCTGATGTGGGGCTTGATCCCAGGACCCTGAGATCATGACCTGAGCCGAACGCAGAGGCTTTAACCCCCTGAGCCACCCAGGCGCCCCTGCCACAATCATTCTGTATAACAGACCACCGAGCGTGCAGGCTTGCAAGTCGACTGGAAGTTGGCCTGACAGGCCTGGCTTAGCCGAGTCGCTCTGCTTAGCACTCTTGGTCTCGCTGGCTTGGCTTAGTACTGTGAGCTCTGGGCTTGGTCTGTTCCTTCCGAGTCCGAGATTAGTGGGGAGCCGGTCACCCAGTGGCTCTGGCCCAAGCGCAAAAGAACAAGCCCAGCCAAGCTCATTTTCAGCATCAGATCGGTTAACACCCTCTTCACAAGAGTGCGTCACGTGACCCAGTCTGTAGTCCAGGCATGGGAAAGTACTCTTCATCTCAGGGGAAGACCCGCAGAGTCACATGGCAGAGGGTCTGGAATCAGGGGTGATGAAGAATGCAGCCAGAATGGACATCGGGAAGGGTATGTGCTAGGGTGAGTGCTGTGAAGTGTGTAAACCTGGCGATTCACAGACTGTACCCCTGGGGCTAATAATACATTATATGTCAATAAAAAATTAAAAAATTAAAAAAAAAAAAAAAAAGGAAGGCAGCCAGAAATTTAAGCTCTCCTCTTTACATGGCCAAGTCCTAGCTGCTTTTGAAGTTGTATGGCTCAATTCAAATTCTGTCTCCTTTATGGCCAGCATAATCTTTCAACCAAAAGAAATTGCTCCTTTTTCTAAAATCTTATTTTATTTTGCACCTCCCATAAGAGATGTGTTAACTTCCAACTTGTATCCATCATAAGTACCTCCTCCTACCTTGGGAAGTCTCTGTAAGGCAAACCTTTGGCTAATGCATCTTTATATCTTCAGTGTATTTGTATCTAAAAACTAGTAAAAATTTTAAATGAGAAGAGACTAGAGTGTTTTGTTTTTTTTTATTGTAGTAAAATATACATAACATAAAATATACCGTTTTGGGAGCGCCTGGGTGGCTCAGTGGGTTAAAGCCTCTGCCTTTGGCTCAGGTCATGATCTCAGGGTCCTGGGATCGAGCCCCACATCGGGCTCTCTGCTCAGTGGGGAGCCTGCTTCCTCCTCCCTCTCTCTGCCTGCCTCTCTGCCTACTTGTGATCTCTGTCAAATAAATAAAATCTTAAAAAAAAAAAATACCGTTTTAAGTGTATAGTTCTGTGGCATTTAGTACATTCACGTTGTGCTACATATTTGGTTGTTGTTGTTGTTGTTTTTAAAGATTTTATTTATTTATGAGAGAGAGAGAGAGCGAGCACAGGCAGACAGAATGGCAGGCAGAGGCAGAGGGAGAAGCAGGTTCCCTGCAGAGCAAGGAGCCCGATGTGGGACTCGATCCCAGGACGCTGGGATCATGACCTGAGCCAAAGGCAGCTGCTTAACCAACTGAGCCACCCAGGCATCCCTGTTGTTTTTTTTAATATTTTGTTTATTTATTTGACAGCCAGAGATCACAAGTAGGCAGAGAGGCAGGCAGAGAGAGAGGGAAGCAGGCTCCCTGCTGAGCAGAGAGCCCGATTCGGGGCTCGATCCCAGGACCCTGCAGTCATGACCTGAGCCGAAGGCAGAGGCCTTAACCCACCGAGCCACCCAGGCGCCCCTACATATTTGTTTTCAGTTTTTTTAATCTGACTTCTCACATGCATGGAACCTGGATAATTCTTTTGGAAGGAACTCCTTAATGTAGATTTGTGAAAGAGAGTTCTCTCTCTCTCTCCAGACCCCTTTCTTTCTTTTGGCTTTTTTTTTTTTAGAGCAGATGTTCTCTGCAAATAGTTGTCAATTTATTCTGAATTCAGACTCTTACAAGCTCGCTGCGATAGTTGAGGTGTGTATTTTTGGATTACAACAATTTAACAGATCCTCCTATAGTGTGAGTTGTAAATGGGTATGAGGCACAGAGCATAATGGAAATGGGGAAATGATACATCATAATACTAATCTCAGAGTCTTGGCAGAATAAAATTAACATGAATTTTTAGCTCTTCTTAAGGATGAAAAAGAGCTTCGACATTCACATTCATCCTAATAAATGTTGAACATTTAAACACTTTTAGTATATGTTTATGGAAGAGCTTGTTTAGAATTCTTTCTGGAAATTTGTACAGAGAATTCATGTTCTTTCAAGAAGTTTGGATATAAATGATGATTTCCAGTGAAGCAGAAAAATAACTTAGAGTATTGTTATTTGTGGTAGAATTTTCTTCAATCTTATACCGTTTTCCTGTTATTGAAAGTCTTACTGTGTTCCAAGTTCCTTGGCAGATTTTCTTGATACCCATTATTATAGAATCTTGTGATGCTTTATGGTCGTTAAGTGTCAAAGGGCCTATAGGCCAAGGAGGTAGAAGCATTTCTTACAATTCAAAGATGTTGAAACGTGCTGTAGTGAAGTTGTGTGTGTACATATGTATTACATATGTATTAGACTTTCTTTTCTCTTTTTTAAAAGATTTTATTTATTTATTTGTCAGAGAGAGCGAGAGCACGAGCGAGTGAGCATGAGTAGGGGGAGTGGCAGAGGGAAAGGGAGAAGCAGGCTACCTGCTGAGTAAGGAGCCCAATGTGGGCCTGGATCCAGGACCCTGGGATCACAACTTGAGTTGAAGGCAGATGCTTAACCAACTGAGCCACCCCGGTGTCCCTGTATTAGACTTTCTTAATGTTTATTTCAAAGCAGGTAATGTTTGAAGGATCCAAAGTAGTTAATCAACTCAGCACATGAGCTAGAGAGTTTGAAATCTAGTTTATCTTTCTGATTTTTTTTAAAGACTTATTTATTTACTTTGGAGAAGCAGAGAGTGTAAGAGACAGAGAGTAGGGGGAGGTATAGAGGGAGAGAAGCTTTAAGCAGACTCTCTTCTGAGCACAGAGTCTGATGTGGGGCTTGATCTCATGACCCTGAGATCATGACCTGAGCTGAAATCAAGAGTTCAACACTTAAGTGACTGAGCCATAAGGGCACCCCTATCTTTCTGATTCTTTGAATGTATTATTAGACTGAGACCCTCCACCCATGTTTTAGCTTTCCCTCTTAAAGAATATTGAAGGTAAAATGCTGGTAATAGAAAAAAATAATGTGTGGTCATGCACCTATATCCGTATCACATGATAATGAGTTTCTGTCTTATAATATCTAACTTAGTATGGGCTCTCTAATTAATGTTTAATAATCTAATTAATGATTAAATGGATTTTTTAACTCCAGCTATATTTGTGATGATTTTTTTTTTAACTTTTTCATTGATAAACCAACTTTTTCCTTTTCAGCTGGGGCCAGAACAGCCACATGAGAAGATTCTGTCTTGTTGACAGTGAAGCAATTAACTTACATGGGTTCGGGCCTGTAAATAATCTCCCATGGTGCCTGGGGCATAAGATATGCTCAGTAAATGCTAGATCTTGCCCACATATTGAAAACAGGGTCCCTTGCAGATGCTTTGGGTCTTTGGGAAGAGTATAAGGGCTTGGTGTTGGCTCCTTGAGAAGGAGGGTGCACCAGGCCAGGCAGACACTCAAACCGCCCCACCCCCGCCCCGGCATTTCTCAGAAGCAGTAGCCTAAGCAAGAAAGCTCTAAGTAGTCCATACAAGGGCTCTCCTTACCCATTGTTACAGAATTTCATTTAGATCACAAACAACAGAGGCAGAAAGTAGGATTCAAATCTTAAATAGCTGGTTGCCGTGTTTACTGACTCTCTCTGAATCTCTAGTGTGTGCCATATGTTCTAAAGATAAAGGAGCGAAGGGAGTAAGCAGCTTCTCCTTCTCCTCAGGGAGGAGCTCAGACCAAAGGAGACCATATGTCCCATAAATTCTGTGATGAAGCTACTCAAGTGGAAAACAGGTATTAAGAAACTAGAGGATTCGGGGTGCCTGGGTGGCTCAGTGGCTTAAGCCTCTGCCTTCAGCTCAGGTCATGATCTCAGGGTCCTGGGATCAAGCTCCGCATCAGGCTCTCTGCTCAGCAGGGAGCCTGCTTCCCCCCACCCCCCTCCCGCCCCTGCCTGCCTCTCTGCCTACTTGTGATCTCTGTCTATCAAACAAATAAATAAAATCTTGGGAAAAAAAAACATTAGAGGATATGGTCACCTGACTCAGTTTGGAGAACAGAGAAGACATCCCTAAGGAAATGACTTTGAAGAGGAGACCTGAAACACCAGAAAGAATGTGCTCTCACTTGCCTCAGGTTTTCTGCACTTGGCCCTTTCCCTTTTCTTCCTGGAAGGGAGATACTCCCACATCCTCTCCCCTCCTGCTACCCGATACTACTGTTAGTGAATTCGAAAAAAAAAATGTTTTACAGATAGCAGGTAGCAATCCATGAGTCATAAAGTTAATTCAGTGAGTAGTAATCCAGTTTTAAACATAAATGTTGAAATGTTAGATATATTTTATTTTGCTCCCATTTTTTTTTAAGGTTTTATTTATTTATTTGACAGAGACAGAGCACAAGCTGGGGGAGCAGCAGGCAGAGGGAGAAGCAGGCTCCCTGCTGAGCTAGGAGCTCAATGTGGGGCTTAATCCCTGGACCCTGGGGTCATGACCTGAGTCGAAGGCAGATGCTTAACTGCCTGAGCCACACAGGCGCCCCCATCCCATTTTCTTTTTTAAGTGCAACTAAATATGAAGAAAATTTGAAAAACTAGGATTGAATAAGGGCTTACCTTACAGAGTTACCACAATACCTTGTGAACTTACAATGAACGTTAAGTAAGTTTACATGTGTTCCATACACATTTAAGAGAGCTTTTAGTGACTTTTTTTTTCCTCCTCTGCCTCTTTAGGACCACATCTTGGAAAAGGATGCCTTGTTTTTTTTTTTTTTGTTTTGTTTTGTTTTTTTTAAAGATTTTATTTATTTATTTGACAGAGAGAGATCACAAGCAGGCAGAGAGGCAGGTAGAGAGAGAGGAGGAAGCAGGCTCCCCGCTGAGCAGAGAGCCCGATGCGGGGCTCGATCCCAGGACTCTGAGATCATGACCTGAGCCGAAGGCAGCGGCTTAACCCACTGAGCCACCCAGGCGCCCCAGGATGCCTTGTTTTGATGATTATGTTAGTTTTACAATTTCCAGAATAAATAAAATAGGTTCAGAAAAAAGTACAGCTAATTTAATTTCTTTGTATTTGAAAGGAAGGTAGTCTCTGCTCTCATTTTTTGTTTCAATACCAGGCGATTTCCATAGGAGGATGTGATGCTGACATAATTCTGAGATGGTGAAGTTATGTCAGAACTTTTTATTTATTTTTAAATCTATTGTTTATTTTTTAAGATAAATAAATAAGTAATTTATTAATGAGTGATCCATGCAGGACATGGGGCCTACTGTGGGGCTTCAACTCATGACCCTGAGATCAAGACCGAGCTGAGATCAAGAGTCGGATGCTTAACTGACTGGCGCCCCGGACTAGCTTTTCAAATGAATCAACATGGAGCCCTTCAGTCATTCCTTTCCTTGATTCCAAACGTAGTATTATTTGTGTAGCCACAGTGTATTGTTTTGAGGGTTGAAAATTCCATGTGGAGTAACATTTCCACTTATTTCTATTAATTTCCCTTCCCCTCTAGATTTCACCACCCCATCCTCAGTCCTTTGGAAAGCAGTTTCCAGCTGGAAGTGGACGTCCTGAGTCATCTCCTGAAGGCCCAGGCTCAGGTCTCGGAGTGGAAGTTCCTCCCGTCCCTGGTGAATTTGCACAGTGCTCACACCAAGCTGCAGACTTGGGGCCAGATCTTTGAAAAGCAGCGGGAGACCAAGAAACATCTGTTTGGAGGGCAATCTCAGAAAGCCGTTCAGCCCCCACACCTTTTCCTCTGGCTGATGAAACTCAAAAACATGCTTCTTGCCAAGTTTAGCTTTTACTTTCACGAGGCACTGAGCCGGCAAACGACTGCTTCAGAAATGAAAACGTTGACTGCAAAAGCCAACCCAGACTTTTTTGGAAAGATTTCCAGCTTCATCAGGAAGTATGACGCTGCCAATGTGTCCTTAATCTTTGACAACCGAGGTTCTGAGAGCTTTCAGGGTCACGGCTATCACCACCCCCATTCCTACAGAGAGGCCCCTAAGGGTGTGGACCAGTATCCAGCTGTGGTGTCTCTGCCCAGCGACAGGCCCGTCATGCACTGGCCCAATGTCATCATGATCATGACAGACCGCATGTCCGAACTGAACAGCTTGGAGAAGGTGGTCCACTTCTATGATGACAAAGTTCAGAGCACCTACTTCCTAACCCGCCCGGAACCTCACTTTACCATTGTCGTCATCTTTGAATCAAAGAAATCTGAAAGAGACTCCCACTTTATTTCCTTCCTCAATGAGCTCTCACTGGCCCTCAAGAACCCCAAAGTTTTTGCGAGTCTGAAGCCTGGCTCCAAAGGCTAGCAGGTGGTTTGTGTGAAAGGTTCGCAAGACTGGAAGGTGTGTTCCTAATTGCTCTAATGATCTGCTGTGGTCTGTGATTAGAGTTTCCATCCATTCATGCTTCTTTCAGAGCTAAATTAAAGACAAATCCTCCCTAATTGTGTTGCACACTTTCTAAGCAATTAAGGCCAATTGAATTAAGTATCCAAAGAGTAATCTAGGAAGTGATCATGGCTACTGTGTCTCTCCGTGGTACAGCAGAGGACCTGCAGCATTTTCTCCTATTTTCCTGTGTTTCACGTAGACTGAATATTTATTAGCCTTTGGTTTTTCTTTCCACCTGTTTTACATTGTTCTAAACTTTGTTTTAATGCAATTCCAAATGCCTTCTCCTCTCCCCTCCTTGCAGGACCAGTAAATGGGATAAGATATTAAATGGCCTTTTCAGAATCAAGGACTGGATGTTTTCTATCTCATAAATTAGCAAGTTAACATGAAATTAGTTTTATGTTTCTCATCCACTAATTAATATTTTGGATACCAAAATCAGTGTCTTGGTGAGAAATTTCTGTCGGTTACGGAAATTGAAGGTGAATCAGAATGGTCGCATAGCATCAGTTCTAACAGTTCAGAAGGCTCCCATGACTACTTTAACAAGTCATAGGTTCTTTGGGGGTGATCTACACACCTAACTGCATTTGCATTTACGCTTATAAATCAGAGCGACTTTTTCACTCTGTTTGAAAGTTAGCATAAGCCATAACATGGGGTTTCTTCACTCCTCCTCATGTCATCTACTTGGCTTTCTGTTTTTCACCTTTCTGCTGAGACGTATGTTCATGTTTGGCTCCACTCCCTGCTTATTCTTAGGCTGAAAAAGGATGTAGTCATCATTTTTCAGCCATTTTTAGACATTCTTGCAACTTAGTCTGCTTTTCTAATATCAGAATGTTGGTATCAATACCTTGTAAAACTTGCTAAACATCAATTGTGCATTCAAAAGACCTCTTCATGGTTGAGTAATCCATTCAGTACTTAATTTAAGCATCTCTGAACTTGGGTTTCAAGACTGTCTCCTCCAGATTATCCTCAGAAGCAGTGATACATCTTAACACATGCTGCCTTAACACTTTCCTTCGGTGGGTGTTCATCGGGACGTAGATGGACCCGTGAAGGCCTCACAGGCTAAGGGGAACTTCACTTCTAGGTTATTGATTCAGAATAAAAATAAGCCACAAAGAGTCACCGAGTTTTTACTATTTGTTGGTTCCTTCAGTGCTTGTATGCGATGTAGTGATCGGCTTGTCCAGTTTCTCATGACCGCACAGAGCCAAGGTTTCCCCGGGCTGCCCCAGCAGGGGAGCTGGCGCTGGGCAGAGCTGCTCCCAGCCTGGACCAGGAGGCCTGCCCACCTCAGGCGGGACTATGTGCTGGAAGGACCTACTGGCCTATTTTCTATTTTCTTTTTCTTTTTTTTAAATCAAAGTCATATATATACAAAGCCAGTTTGCTTTAAATAGAAAGTAGTGATTCTGCATTTTATTCACTCAGGTTCCATAAAAATCTGAACATTGAACTTACATAAAAAATTGAAAACAGGGCGCCTGGGTGGCTCAGTGGGTTAAACCTCTGCCTTCGGCTCAGGTCATGATCTCAGGGTCCTGGGATCGAGTCCCGCATCGGGCTCTCTGCTCTGCAGGGAGCCTGCTTCCTCCTCTCTCTCTCTGCCTGCCTCTCTGCCTACTTGTGATCTGTCAAATAAATTAAAAAAAAAAAAATTAAAAAAAAAATTGAAAACAACTGGAACTAAAAAGTCAAATCGTTTTTCTTCCCTTTTGCGCTTTGCCAAGAAGGTGAAAAGTATTCCTTGGTGTTCATGTATTATTTTTTGTCCTAGATAAAACCATTAGCCTTAAGGATGTGGTCTCCCATGTACCTAAAAGAAATATGCTTCAGTGGAACATGGAAGAAGATTGTAAATAAAACTTGTATATAATATTTAAATAACCAATCCTTGTCTAGAACATATTTGAAATGTATATTTATTTTTAAACATATTTTGGTTCAAGCCAAGAAACAAAGTGATTCTATGCTGAGATTTGTTCTCTAAAATCAGTAAAGAAATGATCCATAAAGTCTGTATTTTGCTAAATGGAAGAGTAAATCCGCATATTATCTGCAGACTGTTTACTTTGAAATTGTTTCTAAACCACAACTTGATGCGTTTTTACGTGTAACCGGAAGTGTGGGCAACGCTTACTGAGATTGCCAACATGTCCATCAAGGAGGGTTCCTTTCAGGATGCCCTTTGGATGCAGGGTGAACGTTCACAACTCTGTCCCCTTGGGTCCAACCTGGCATCTGATGACGTCATTTTAGGGTGTGTGTGAACATATAGTCATCTCCCCTTATCTGCCATTTTGCTTACCTCGGTTTCAGTTATCTGCGGTCACCACTGTCTGGAAGCTGAAAGCTGGGGTTCTGCCTCCAGACGAATTATCGGGAGGTCAGTCATAGTGTCTCGCTACATCACAATGCCTGCGTCGTTCACGCCCCTTTATCTCGCTGCGTCAGCATGCTGTCATCTCATGTCATCCCGAGAAGGGAGAGTACCCTACAGTAAGAGATTTTCAGAGAGAGACAGACCACACTCACATAACTGGAATTACAGTACAGTGTTATAACTGTTGTATTTTATTATTAGTTGCTGTTCACTTCTCACCGTGCCTCATTTACACATTACACTTTATCATAAGTATGTGAGTATAGGAAAGATCATAGTATATTTAGAGCTTGGTACTGTGCAGTTTCAGGCAACTGCCTTGAGCGTACTCCTCGCAGGTCAGGGGGGACTCCTGTATAGCTGGATTCTTAACTGAGGAGCCGATACCCTTTACATTATTTCTCTGTGTATTGGACCATCTCATAGAAAATTTACTTACAGGAAAGAAAATAGTTGGTAACTCACTGCCCTCCTGCAGAGCCACTCAAGGAATCATTAGAAAATGTCCGCCCTTTGATCTAGCAGCAAACTTGCCTTGTGTTTTGGCTTATCAGCCTCTGAGCTTGACTTTCTCATCTGTAAAATGGGAATAAGGAAATGCGGGCTGCTGCTTTCAAAGGCTGTGTAAGAATGGAATGACATCATGCATGTAAAAAAGGCTTTGCAAGCTTACTTGGGTTTGAAAACCGTATAAATAAAAGATGGCTCATTCTTTCTTTAAACTCAACACCTCTCCTGTTCTCGTCTTTCTCTTCAGATCTGGGGCATATGTGTGCTTGCTTCGTCACTGTGTTTGAACAGTACTTAACTAATTTAGAAGAGGAGGCAGAGAGATGCCTAAGCCACTCACCCTCCCTTCCCTCTCTCCTTATTTTAGAATCCTTGCGGTTCTTTGTTCCTAAATTTTTATGGCTGGTTGATAGCATCACTTTAGTTCTATAGTCTTACTTATTTTTTTCTTTTTCTTTATGGGGGGGGTCCAGTTGCTCTTTTAATTCCCAAGTGAGGTGTGTTAAAATCTCTGTGATGGTAGATGTCTTCCTTTATTTCTGTCAGTTTCTTGCATCTTGTATTTTAAAGCCCTCTTCTTAGGCCCAGAGACATTTTTTTTCTTTCTCACGTATCAGCCATGTTATTGTGATGAAGTTTCCTGCTTTATCTCCATTACTGCTCCTTGCTTTGAAGTGCATTTTGCCAGCTTTTTTTTTTTTTACCACCCAGCTTACTTATACTTACTGTTCACATGGTGTGTCTTTTCCTATCCTCTCACTATTTGTATCATTATTTTTAAAGCATCTATGGTAAGAACTAGAGAGAGAAGACTGATTAAAAAGAGCAATGGCCACTTCTGTGTGCTGTGTTCTGACCCGCTCTGCCTTCTGATTGAAGTGTTTAATGCATGTCATTTCAGACCTGTTAAGTTTTTACAATCAGGACTTCGCTGATGGTACCCCTTCAGCCAGCACTGAGCATGCTTTTTTATCTTTTTTTTCCCTTTTTAAAAAAAAAAATTATTTATTTGACAGAGGTCACGAGTAGGCAGAGACAGAGACACAGAAAGAGAGGGGGAAGCAGGCTTGCTGCTGAGCAGAGAGCCCGATGCGGGGCTCCATCCCAGGACCCGAGCCGAAGGCAGAGGCTTAACCCACTGAGCTACCCAGGCGCCTCTCTTTTTTTTCCTTTTATGTTGGAAGTTAGATTAAGAAGTTTGATCAGGGGGCGCCTGGGTGGCTCAGTGGGTTAAAGCCGCTGCCTTCGGCTCAGGTCATGATCCCAGGGTCCTGGGATTGAGCCCCGCATCGGGCTCTCTGCTCAGCAGGGAGCCTGCTTCCTCCTCTCTCTGCCTGCCTCTCTGCCTGCTTGTGATCTCTGTCTGTCAAATAAATAAATAGAATCTTAAAAAAAAAAAAAAAGTTTGAGGGACGCCTGGGTGGCTCAGTTGGTTAAGCCGCTGCCTTCGGCTCAGGTCATGATCCTGGGGTCCTGGGATCGAGTCCCGCATCGGGCTCCTTGCTCGGCGGGGAGCCTGCTTCCTCCTCTCTCTCTGCCTGCCTCTCTGCCTGCTTGTGTGTACTCTCTCTCTCTGACAAATAAATAAAATCTTAAAAAAAAAAAAGTTTGATCAGATTTCTTTTTTTTTTTTTTTTTTTTGGTGTGACTGTTATGTATTTTATTGGAAGATAGCTAATATCTGGCATTATACCGGCCTGGCATCCCCTAACTCATAATTTAAAAAACTGGCAAGTGGGGTGCCTGGCTGGCTTAGTTGGTAGAGCATGTAACTCTTTATCTCAGGGTTTTGAGTTTGAGCCCCACACTGGGTGTGTAGAGCTTACTTTAAAAAAAAAAAAAAAAAAACTTAAATAATAATGAATTGTATCTTCCTGAGATACTAGGGAATTTTTAAGGAAATGTTTAAGAATGGGGTGCCTGGGTGGCTCAGTGGGTTAAAACCTCTACCTTTGGCTCATGTTATGATCCCAGGGTCCTGGGATCGATGCCCCGCATCAGGCTCTCTGCTAGGAGGGGAGCCTGCTTCCCTCTCTCTCTGCCGGTCTCTCTGCCTAGTTGTGATCTCTGTCAAATAAATAAATAAAATCTTAAAAAAAAAAAAAAAGTAATGTTTAAGAATATATGAGGATTTCTGCCTTCTGCCTTAAATTTAACCCCAATTTGAAATAAGGCAGCCATTTTTTTCCCCTTATCACAAGACACTTCTGTGTAAATGTTATGATCTTCCTTTATTTCTTCCTCCTGGTTCATTTTCTTCTCTCTTAATTACTATTGATTATTTTCCTCTGCTTTTCTCCTTCCTCTCTTCCTCCTTCCCTTTGTTTCTACCTTCCTCATCTATTCTACTTAGTCACTTTTCCCCATGCCTCAGGGCTCCAGGACATAGCCCGGGGTCTCTGACCCAGTTTTGGAAAGCCATACTTGAAATTATGCATCTCGATTGTTTTTAAAACTAGTCTTTTTCAGGCAGTGACAAAGGAATACATAGAGGGGAAACAGTATGGACACGAATGGGTGATGACAGTTAAGCCCAGTCACTTCATGAGCCCACAACACATCAGCCAAATACAGCCAAGGAGTGCTGTGTGTATCCAGCAGCTTATGTGGCATTTTTTCATTTTTGGTGTGACAACATACGGTGGTGCAGGACACCCCTTGACCGCACAGCCATCCCTGGGTCTCAGTCACCCCAGGTTAGGCCACTGTTAGAGCAGTCCTAAAGCAGCAGCCGACAGAGGATATGCATGGCTGCTTTCTAGTAGCCAACATTGATTCATGTAACAACTATCAAGCATCAGCTATGCGAAGGACGGTGATACAGCTGTCGACCATGACCCACACAGAGCCGGCTTGGCTTGGCTGGTAGTGAGATGAGCTGACTCCAGGCACCCTGCAGGCTTACAGGGCAAGGCCCTGAACCTGTTTTTCTTGCATGCCTTCCAAACTGGTTTTGAAAAACCATGATACCTTGATGGATTTTTTTTTTTTTAATCTGAAATCACCATCATTCTCTATGTAAATAGTCTCAAAAGATTCATTTTATCATGTATTGTAGATATTGACATTTAAAATGAAAATGTTAGGGGCGTCTGGATGGCTCAGTTGTTAAGCATCTGCCTTTGGCTCAAGTCATGATCCCAGGGTTCTGGGATTGAGCCCCGCATCGGGCTCCCTGCTCAGCTGGAAGCCTCCTTCTCCCTCACCCACTCCCCCTGCTTGTGTTCCTTCTCTCACTGTGTCTCTCTCTGTCAAATAAATAAAATCTTTAAAAATAAATAAATAGATAAAATGAAAATGTTAAGGGTTCTTTTAAATATATCCAGTGAAATCATAGTACAATAGAAACTTGATAGCAACCATTTTCCATATTTAAAAACCTTTTAGGGGCACCTGGGTGGCTCAGTGCATTAAGCCCACTAGGTGGCTCAGGTCATGGTTTCAGGGTCCTGGGATCGAGCCCCACTTTGGGCTCTCTGCTCAGCAGGGAGCCTGCTTCCTCCTCTCTTTCTGCCTGCCTCTCTGCCTACTTGTGATCTCTCTGTCAAATAAATAAATAAAATCTTTAAAAAAAAATAAAAATCTCTTAACAAGCTTTGTAATATTTTATCACTCTTTTTGTTCCTTGAACTTTGTTCTACCTCTCCCATGGAATTTTATCCTAATATGAATTTTATTTTCTTAAAAGTATTATTGAATATTAAGTACTACTAAATACTAGCTCAGCATATTCCATATATAAATATTCTGTTACTATGGGGCTCTAAGAGTTTAATGAGCAAATAACGTATATATTAGAACTTTTATTTGAACATTGATCTGAACTATCTCTTTCAATGAAATGAGTATGTGTTTATGATGACCTGGTTAAAGAAACTGATTGTCTAACTGTTCCTTTGCTTG
Source organism: Lontra canadensis (assembly GCF_010015895.1). Taxonomy (NCBI): domain Eukaryota; kingdom Metazoa; phylum Chordata; class Mammalia; order Carnivora; family Mustelidae; genus Lontra; species Lontra canadensis. The sequence goes on along the minus strand of NW_022631047.1, from coordinate 8,023,559 downwards.
GTGGGCAGAGAGTTTTACACTGTACCATAATAACCTGTGTTAGAACTGTGCAAGGTCTGCGATTTTACAAGTTAGCCTGCCACAGTTTCACGGATGATGGCAGACCATGGGCGACAATTACTCACAGCAGCAGCAATAGCCAGAATATGACCATTTTTGTAGGTTCCCTGAGCCCCAGTTCCCTCAGGGTCAGTGTGGATGGGCCCAGAGGGATGCCTGCTCATGCAATAGGTTGCATTTCAGGAGAAGGATTCTGATCTTAGGAAACCCAAATCTTTTATAGTGGTCAGTAAGCATGCCTTCCATTTGCTCGAGTGAAACATTATCCTGGACAGTTAGAGCATTAGTTTCCTAGGCCTGCCATAACAATGCACCACTAATTGGGTGGCATAAAACAGCAGAAACTGTCTCTGTTCTGAAGTCTAAAAGTGTGAAATCAAGGCATTGGCAGGGCTATCTTCCCTCTAAAAACTGCAGGGGGTGGGGGTGGGGATCTCTTGCCTTCCTAGTTTTGAGTGGTTTGCTGGCCATTTTGGTGTTCCTTGGCTTACAGCTACACAATTCCAGCCTCTGCTTTGTCATCGCAGGGTGGACCCTCTATCTCTGTCTTCACATGGCTGTCTGCTTATAAGGACACCAGTCATATTGGACTAGGGGCCCACCCTATTCCAGTATGACCTTATCTTAACTAATCACATTTGCAATGACAATATTTCCAAATAAAGTCACATCCTGAGGTACTGGGAGCTAGGACTTCCACATCTTTTGGTGGGGAGGAGACATGATTCAACCTGTAACAGTAACCATGTCTGCACTTTGGTCTCAATAAAGGGAGACACTGTGTCCCAAGGATGCTCACAGGGACACAAACATCCCCGAAAGACATTCCAAATTAAGGACAGCCAGTGCCTCACTCCCGAGACCTGCAGAAACACGAAAAACACATGGAAAACTGACTCTGAATGTCAACTTATGGGTGAGAAGTGAGTTTGTTTTTATGTTGGAGAAGAGCAGGTATTAAAGAAGACAGAAGTAGCTTAACCTACTCCAGGCCCCTTCAGAGACTCATTTTGAGAGAGAGTTCAAACGGAAGGTGAAGACCTGAAAGGGATTTCCTAATGATGAGCCCTATTCTTGCATATCTCGAGAGTCACTGCTACATCCTGGGTAGTCGAATCCCAGTCCAAAGGTCAGTATTAGAAGAGATCTGGAGGACTGCCAGCGTGGCTCAGTCAGTGAACTGACTCTTACTTCAGCTCTGGTGGTGAGCTCAGCGTATTAGGCTCCGTGGCTCAGTGGGGAGTCTGCCTGAGATTATCTCCCTCACCCCACTAGCAAGCGGTGCTCGCTGTCTCTAAAATAAACAAATCTTTGAAAAAGAGAGAGAGAAAGATTTGGAGATGTATCTGGGCTGCCAGATCCAGTATAACCTGAAGTTTGTTTTCCCTTTCTTTCTTTCTTTCTTTCTTTCTTTCTTTCTGTTTGAAGTATTCTTGGTGTTGCAACATCACTTCCATTTTCTTTTATTTTTTTAATAAAATTTTTAAAAAGATTTTATTTATGTGGAAGAGAGAGAATGAGAGAGAGAGCATGAGATGAGGGAGGGTGAGAGGGAGAAGCAGACTCACGGCTGAGTAGGGAGCTCCATGGGGACTCAATCCTGGGACTCCAGGATCATGACCTGAGCCAAAGGCAATTGCTTAACTAACTGAGCCACACAGGCCCCTCCCCTTCCATGTTCTTGAATTGTCCAAGAAGTCTTTCCTAAAGGCTGCAGTTGGGCTGAGCACTGTCATCAGAGAATTAAAAGAAGGGTCTCTGCCTTGGCTTGGGTAGAAGCAGAGCAGGAGCGAGTCCAGGAATGGCAGGCGGGAGGTGGGGGGTTGCAGCAGAGAGATGGGGGACAGCCTGTGCAGAGGGAGCATGGACCAGCCTGGAGAGAGACCGATGCTGGGGCAGCAGACATCTGGGCTGGGGTCCTCACAGTTCCAGAAACTGTGAGGAGAAGAATTTGTTGAGATCCCGGAAGTCCTGCAGTTAAGCAGGATGAGGAGTTCAACTTTTCTTAAAATGGTATTAATAAATTCATGTGACCTCATTTTATACTGTCATTGGCAAGGTCTGGACATGCAAGCTAAACTTTTTGACCAAATTGCATATAGCTAATCTGATGTGGAATCCTACGATTCCGCCGGAAATCACTAATGCAGACACAGTGTCTTATCTGTATAATTTTTAAAAACTTTGCTTTCAATACCAAGGCCACTTTTTTTTTAAGATTTTATTTATTTATTTGACAGAGATCACAAGCAGGCAGAGAGGCAGGCAGAAAGAGAGGAAGGGAAGCAGGCTCCCTGCTGAGCAGAAAGCCCAATGTGGGACTGGATCCCAGGACCCTGAGATCATGACCTGAGCCGAAGGCAGAGGCTTTAACCCACTGAGCCACCCAGGCGTCCCTGCCAAGGCCACTTTCTGAGGCTCATGTTTGTAACTATCTTGCTTAGCAAGTACAGCTGTCCTTGGACAGCTGGAGAAGGTGGTTTGTTATGTATTTTTTTAATGTTATTTTTAGTTTTAACACCACCAAGAATCTCTAGGAGCAATACCATTTCATTTTACCAAAAGCTGAGTCTCCGCGGTCTTGTGTACTTTTTAGGAGGATGATGATATTGAGGAAAAGAAGAGAACTTTCCTGTCTGTCTCCTCAAGGAATTAACTCCAACAAAATGGGACCTATAGCAGCTAAAGAATACCTAGCTTCAACAAATTGTATAGATCTGTCAAACTTCAACTACTGACAAGTGAGAACTGTAACAATATTGGAAAATTGTCAACCACTTAGACGCCAATTAACATTCTTCTTGGGGAAAAGTATAAATGTTTGTTAGAAATGCTTTGAAAAGGTGCTTGGAGTAGAATTGGTCTAGCCACCAACAGGGTTTTCCTTTTGCTTCCCTGGAGGAAGAACTGGGGTGAGTAGGGGAGGGGAGAGAAAGGCTCCCTGGGTGTAATGGAGAGAGAAGACTGGAGGCTGTACCCTGCCCAGTGGAATGAAACAGACCCTCAGACAGACCACAGCAAAGCTGGCCAAAAATGCCTAAGGGGGTTCTTTCAGGGGGCTAGTTGAGAGGCTGCAATGTAAACCTCTCCCTTCTTCCCTGTGAAATCTTTAGTAACTTCTTGTGTAGATTTTTCTGGGGACATGGGGAAGGACTTCAAAGGAGAGAAAGGGAGAGTTGACATCTAAGTTACATGTCAGCATGGGCAATATTTTCTTTCATCCTCCTTCTGTTCCTGAAGTTGTAATGAGAAAGGAATGGTGAGGGGATGCCTAGGTGGCTCAGTCAGTTACGTGTCTGACTCTTAATTTTGGCTCAGGTCACGATCTCAGGGCTGTGAAATCAAGCCCCAGGTTGGGCTCTATGCTCAGTGTGGAGTCTGTTTGGGATTCTCTCTCTCCCCCTTCTCCCCACCCCCCACTCGCACTCTCTCAAATAAATAAATCTTAAAAAAAAAAAAAAAACAGTGACAAGTCTTTTCATTATCAATAAAGATCTCTTGAATTGTATATCTGGTCAGAGCTTGTGGATTCATCAGCTGCTGATGGTAACTTGTATTTATCATCCATATGTACCGATTACATTAGAAGATAATAACGGAAAGGCAAAATATAATCTTATAATCTTATATTATTTTCCAGCTGAGGTATATTTGGACAAATAAACATACATTTATGAAGCTTACTTGGAAACAACTTTCCACATACTACCTAACAAAGGTAATTAGTTTCAATGAAACAAACAAACAAACAAACAAACAAAAACCCAGCTATTTCCAAGGCCTTTATTTCCTTATTCCAATCTGTGGGCACAACTTTTAAATTTCCTAATATCTTGGCCTCTTCTGCTTATTTATTATCACTTTATATATATCACACTGCAAGTATTCTTTATCTTAATTATCTGGAGTTAACAAATATTTAGCCAGTGGCAAAAATACACTCTATTAGAGCTGCTTGCAACCACGGGGATGGAGCTAGAGAGTGTTGCCCTAAGCAAAATAAGTCAGCTGGGGAAAGATACCATGTGATTCACTCATAGGTAGAATTTAAGGAGCGAAATAGATGAACATGGGAAAAAAGAGAGACGCAAACAGACTCAACTATAGAGAACAAACTAAGTGTTGCTGGAGGGGAGGCGGGTGGGAGATGAGCTAATTGGGCGATGGGCATTAGGGAGGGCACTTCTTGTGTGCTGAGAACTGGGTGTTGTACGGAATTGATCAATCTCTAAATTCTACTCCTAAAACTAAAAACCAAACAAAAACCAACTTTCTTTCAGCTTAAAAAGAAAAGCCCTCTATTAGAAAATGCTGTAATCTCCGAGCAATATTATTGACATTCTGATCTTGCTTTATTTTGGCTTTGGAGCTGGTAGATTGGTGTTAAAATGTTTTGGACCTCGTTGGGGTTTAACTCTCTAGAGAGGCTCGGTCAGAAGCAGCGTAATTGCAGAATCTCCCATCTGGCCTCGTGAAGCCCGAGAGTGGGAGTAACTGGAACCTGCCAGTAGAGGGCAGAACCGAAGCAAAACAGGACTCCTGAGCGGTGGCTTCCTTTCCCTCTGGGCGCAGTTTGTACAGTTTGGCTGCTTTGGACATACTGGAGAGCCGAGCAGCGCGGGAGTTGTAAAAATGACCATTTTTAGTCTTACAAGTTGGGGTTCTCATGACCACTCTTGTAGAGACAGGTAGGCAGATCTTGTCAAGAGAGGAGTCTCTTCTGTCATGTTCATTGAATTTTGACCAAGAAATTCCAAACTCTATCCTCATCCGGTGACTGTGTGGTGAGCTCCCACTGACTCAGAATCATTCACAAATGACTGTGATCTCGCCGCTGCTTCCTTACTGAGACTTCTTGGGCTGGTTCTGAGACTCATGTCTCTTCCCCAAATTATCAGACAACAGGGCTTACCTTGCTTGGAGTGTTTAGAACGATAAATGGAGAGTACTTCTTAACATTTTTGGAGGGAAAGAGGGTCACATACCCTTTGACTTTGTATGGGAAGGACTCACTTCCTCCCACAAAAATGCCCATGACCACAAACAAAATTCGCTTCCAGTATTTCAAGGGTTCATGGAAACCCTTGTGTGTCCATGTGCCCCAGGATAAAAATCTCTGTTGGGGAAAAGCTCTTGCTGAAATCCAAATGAGCTCTTCAGGAGCTGCAATAAATCTTGAAGCTTAGGACTATGCAAGAGTAAGTACTGACTGTCTTCACCTAGACATCCTATAGGCAACGCAGCCCTTGCCTTGTCCAGACTTGCTCTGCCTGGCACCTCTGATTTTTTTTTCTTGGTGTGATTCCTGTTCTAGTGACCATCACTTAAAACTTTGGGGTCACCTGTGATTCCTCTCTCTGTCATGCTCAATGTCACTCTTACTGAACTCCTTATGTTTTCATTCTTGCCCTCTTCACGCCTGGCTTTTATTGTCAAGCTGGGATTAGAAATTTCAGCTCTTGCCTTCCATTTCTTTGTATTCCAGTTCATCTTTCTGACTTATACTGGGATTTTATTTTATTTTATTTTATTTTCAAAGATTGATTTTATTCATTGGAGAGAGAGCTTGATCCTAGGGCCCTGGGATCATGACCTGAGCTGAAGGCAGATGCTTAAATGAGTGAGCCACCCTAGTGGCTAGTGCCCCTAGCCTACTTTTTTTTTTTTTTTTTTTTTTTTTTTTAAGGATTTACCTATCTATTTGAGAGAGCAAGAGTGAACGCACATGGGGGCAGGGCCAAAGGGAGAAAGAAATTCAAGCAGACTCTGCTGCTGAGCCCATTGCAAGGTTTGATTTCATAACCCTGAGATTATAACCTGAGCATGCCCAATCATCTGGGCCACCCAGGCACCTCTATAGCCTTACCAATTACATAAACAATCAACACATATTTTGTATGCTATAGGTATTATACACTGAATCCTTACAATGAAGTAAGCCAGAGGAAAGAAAGTGTTATTACGAAAATCAGAAGGAAGAAAAAAAATTACATTTACAGGACTGTCCCGCAAAAAGCCCGCATCTAAGCTCTCCTGTGCAGTCCCAACCTGTGTTGTTCAAGAGCCAACTGTAAGAGATCTAGTATTGGTCCTAATAATTTCCACAGTAGTTTACTGTTCATATCTGCAATGGAAGAAGATGCTGAGTTTCATTGAGAGACTGGTGAGAATAAAGATGCATTTCTTTCCCCATCCAATTTCATAGACCCCAGCTTGAAAATCTCAAACTCAGATAACTGATTGTCAAAGTAAAGCATGCATCGGAATCACCTGGATGTTGAACACCAACAGCTAGGACTTATTTCTGATTCAGTAGGTCAAGGGTACACCCTAGAATTTGTACTTCTAACAAGCTCCCAGGTGTTGCTGATGTTGCAGGCCTAGGAGCCACACTTGGAAAACCTTTGCCTTAGACTAGATCGTTATGTCCTGGCATCTTAACCTACCCAAATCCTATGCCTCCCTGAACCCAGGAAAAATTCCACCTTCTGAAAGGCTTGAAACAGATCTGCGAGTCCATCCCTGGACTTCACAGGAGCAGGGTGCCAGGAAATTCAGCAGCCACTTTGAACACCTACCTTCCTGAGAAGGAGCACTGGCTACGGCCACTGTGTTTGCTGAGTGTTAGGTAGTACGCAAAACACTTCACAGGCTTTATCTGAATCTACCCCTCATCCTATGTGCTAGGAAATGAATAAATCCCATTTTCAGGTGAGGAAACTGAGGTATGGGGTAGTTACGTAGCTTTCCCAAAGTTAAATAGCTCGTAAGGAAAGCAGGAATTAGAATCTGCCTTTACCTGACTCCAGATCCTGAATCCCTTTTCATTTTATTTATTTTTAGTTCATTTTAAGTAAGCTCTACACCCCGTGTGGGGCCCCAACTCACAACCCCAACATCAAGAGTTGCATGCTCCACCGACTGAGCCAGCCAGGTGCCCCCGGAATATGAATTCTTAGCTACCTTATACTGTTCTTATGCTGTTTATATACCTTACACTGTTATACGTCTTTAAACTGTTGAGTAGTCCAGCTTACCTGGATGAGGAAGGCAGGTAACCGCCTTAGGTTAACCATCTGAAATCCTCAGCTCCGCCAGATGCAGACGTTCAGCGGGAGATTGCTCCACGTCTGCATCTCTCTCTTTGGTCACTTTCTGAATATTCGAGATGGATTTGTAGAATTCTGCAGGTGCGACTAGACGGTCAGGATCAAGCGGCTGGGTCCACAGCTCTTTTTGCCGTGGCCAGGCAATAGAGACTGGGCTTGAGACCTGTTTGTTGAGCTGAAGTCCTCTTTTTTCTCATCCCCAGCCAAACCAAATTCCCATTCTTACAATCCCCGACCTAAACCAAAAGAATTGCTTTCCATGGATAGATTAAAGTAAAATTCTATTAAATTAATTAGGAGCCTAATCCGACGTATTACATGCTTTCCTGACCTGAAGAGTTGTTCGGCCCTCCTGCAGTCTGAGTCTGGTTCGGGCTGTGCAGGCCTGCCGGTTGCCCCGCCGCACCTCACGCACTCCTGAGACAGCCCATGTTGTTTCCTGCACCGCGACTGCCCTTCCTCACCCCGCACCTTCTGCCACCCCCATCCGCCCCCATCCGCCCCCATCCGCCCCCATCCGCCCCCATCCGTCCCCATCCGCCCCCATCCCTTCACCCCCACGCTTGCTCAGTCCTTCCTCTGGAAGCCCCGCCCCCTTCCCCTGGAAGCCCCGCCCCTTTCCCGGAGCGCCTTGCTAAGTCTCCTGCGGCTGTGGGCTCTTCCAGCCCCTTCCTCCGCGCGGCTCTGATCCTTCTGAGAAACCGGTGGTCATCCATTGCTAAGCGACCCTCTCCTTTTCTGTTCTTTCAACTTCCTGGGGCCGGAGGCCAAGCGGCGGGTTGCTAACCTCCGTATTTCCTGCACGGTGGCTGGGGTATGACACGTGCCGTGCTGTGGAGGTGCCTGAGAATGCGGGAGGTTCCCCCCGCCCATAACGTCCATTATCCCGCACAAAAGAATTCTCTTTTGGGGTGTAGACACTTGCCATTTCCCAGTCTTATATAAAATGTGCAGGTGAGCTCCACGAGGGCAAGCCTTCTTGTCTTCCCACTTGTGTATCTCAAGCGTCTGGAAGAGGGTCAGCCGGCCGTGGGATGGGGGCGGGGGGCAGTCGCTCTGAATTATCTTTTGCGTGGGTAGGCGTCGTCAGAACCCTACATAGTCATCCCTCTGTGCTATTCAGTCCAGCAGGCTCTGCCAACCCATTTGGACAAGTCCCCTCCCTTCCGTCCCCAGCCCCTCACCTTCTAACTCCTTCGCTCTGCCAGCCCCCCCCCCCCCCCCCCCCGAGAAACTTCGGTGTTGCCCACGGGAGGTCTCGGTATGTGTGGTGTGAGACCTCGGCGCCGGAACGCACCAAGGAAGGGTCCCGACAGTGCGCGCCTGGTGTCAGCGGGCGGGAGCGCCGGGAGGAGCGAGGCCGCTGGGGGCCTGGGCTTCCCGAGGCGGCTGGCTCCCGAGAGCATGCTGGGGTGGTTTGTGGAGACCCGGCCGCTCGCTGGGAGCGAGGACCAAGCGAGAGTCACAGCTGGGAGAGGTGTTGCTTTCCAAAGCTCAGCAACGTTTCGAAAGGACAGCATTTGTTTAAAAACCGTCTTTGCCCGGACGATCCCAGTTCCTGTACAGATAGAAAGAAGGGCGCGGCCGCAGGCCCGGCGCTTTCTCTTGCTGTGATTTTAAGGGAGGGCCGCTCCTCACCCTCCGAGTGTCCCCCCCCCCGCCCGGCTCCGCGGGTCAGCGGCCTCCTCGGGGAAGGCAGCTTGTTGTCGTCAGCGACCAACATCTGGTTTTCCATGTGGCTAGCGTGCCTTGTGATTGGAACCGAGGCGAGGGCGGGATGAAGCGGCGGGGCATGGTGAAGGGTGTGGCTGTCGGATATTACCACACTTCTGGAGAATTAGAAGATGAATGGCCCCCAATGCATCACTGACACGGGGGAGGATAATTGTTAACGCACGTCTCGAAATCGTCTCATTCCAAAAACAGTATCTGGTTTAGGGGAAACACAGTGGAGAACTGAAACCTACTGGGAGGCTTAGAAATAGGTCAGTGTGATCCCAGAACAGCATTTCCAGCATTGTTGTGCGGTGCCTCATGGCTGCCGTTGGTCACCCAATCAGAGCGCTTGTCTTTAGACTAATGCTATTCAGCTGGTTACTATGGTAATGATGGAGTACCGGTTGTCATGGCGATGAAATGGAAATTTGGGGGACCAGTTTCTTGAAAGGAGGGGGATTCATGAAGCCCTGGCTTTCCTTCTTTCCTTAAAACTTGGCCATATTGTATATTACTTTAAAAAAGGGTACAATTTCAAACTCTCCATACATTTCAGGATTTGTGTTATTTGTTCTCATTCTTAGATCGCATGGCTTAAATCTTTTCAACTCTGTGATGAGAATAGCCACCCTTCCCACACCCACCCCTAGTCTTTGATGGCTCATATTAAAAAATGACATCGCATAAGCTGCGTTTCTTTTTATCACTCTATAAGGGTTTCTGCCAGACTCCACTGAATTCCTCCAAAGTTAATCTGGTATGAAATGGTATAAGGTCAAAATGAATTTAATGGATCGTAAATGATAAAACATACTTCTTTCCCCCTAGCCTCACTGAGGTATAATTGACATAAAAATGTATATATTTGGGGCGCCTGGGTGGCTCAGTGGGTTAAGCCTCTGCCTTCAGCTCAGGTCATGATTCCCAGGGTCCTGGGATCGAGCTCCCCATCAGGCTCTCTGCTCCGCAGGGAGCCTGCTTCCGCCTCTCTCTCTGCCTCCCTCTCTGCCTACTTGTGATCTCTGTCTGTCAAATCAATAAATAAAATCTTTTAAAAATGTATATATTTAAGGTGTACAGTAAATATATGACATATATAAATATATGTACATAAATATATGATGATTTGTTGTGTGTATCCATTGTGAAATGAGCACCACAATCAAGCTAATTAACACATCCATCACATCACATAGTTATTTTTTGTATGTGTTTGGTGAGAACACTCAAGATCTACTCTTCTAGCAAATTTCAAGTATGTGATACCTTATTAGTAACTATAATCATCATTCTGCACATTAGATGCCCAGAACTTACTCCTTATGATTGAAAAATGTATATCCTTCGACCAACATCTCCCCAGTTCCCTAATCCCAGACAACAATGCTTCTAGCCTCTGTTTCTGAGTTTGACTTTTTTAGATTGCGTATAATATAAGGGAGACTTGGGATGCCTGGGTGGCTCAGTTGGTTGGACGACTGCCTTAGGCTCAGGTCATGATCCTGGAGTCCCGCATCGGGCTCCCGGCTCCACAGGGAGTCTGCTTCTCTCTCTGACCTTCTCCTTGCTCATGCTCTCTCTCACTGTCTCTCTCTCAAATAAATAAATAAATAAAATCTTTAAAAAAAAAATATATATATATATATAAGGGAGACTTACAGTTCAATCCAATCACCTTTTCCTCAGTGATGTGTTTATTAGAATCACACATTGAAGTGAATCCTTTTGAGAAGCAGCCAAAAGTCTGGTTCTTTTTTCTTTCCTTGTTCTGATAAAGGTTTCATTCTTCTTTGCTTTGAATCCACTGTGTGGGATCATCAATTGGAAATACATGTTCTTATGTTACGTAGATGTGCCTGACCTTTTTCTTGAATGCTCCCAAGGAACGAATTTAGATGCTCATTTTGGATTTCTGGAAAAGGTAGAGTAGTAATATTAATGGTTTTGTCTCAGTCTGGGGCTCATTAAAGAATTTAGAGAAAATATATTGGAACAAATCTCAATTCACAGACCTTTCAATTTTTCTGAGATAACATTGGTGTATGAACATGAACTCTGTGGAAAAGGCTTCTTGGTGCATTTTTGGGGTGTATTTTTATTTGAGTTTGCTACTGTAAAAATTTTACATTATTTATGACAGTGATTCTTAAACTCAGTGGCAGGAAAATCCCCCCGTGACTGTGTAAAATGCAGGTTGCTGGACCCTATTCGAGTTGACATAGAACATTACATCAGTTTCAGATGTGGAACATAATAATTCAATCTTTGTATACATTGCAAAATGATCACCACAATAAGCATTCCAGCCCTATTGACTCAGATTTTTTGTATTTGTATTTACACAAATATCCCAGATGATTTTGAGGCAGTCTGTGGCCCAAATGACCATTAGCTAATTGCAGTGGGAAGAAAACTCCTCTCTTAGGGGAAGAATGTGGAGGGAATCCTCCTTACCTTTTTGTTGCCTCCATCAGTCCACCCAGGAAGGTGAGAGGACTGGTTCATCTAGCCTGAGGACAGTACCTGAGCTTTTGTGAACACCCATAGGGCTCCTTCCTCCAGATGATGGATTGAGGTGGTGTCTTTAGGGACATTGCTGGTGATACTTTTTCCCCTGATAGATTTGTTTCTTATCGGTTGATTGGAAGCCCAAAACATATCAAGTCTGCCCAACAAAGATAAGTGGTTTTTCACCCCATTAGTGCCTCCTTATTTCCTGCTGGAACCTTCCAGCATGGCATCATACAGCCACCAATGGCTTCACTTCACTTCTTTTGTCCAAAGCCATCTGCCATAGATTTTGAAGGCAAAGGAGGCTAGATTGATAAAACCCAAGGACATTACTTAGGATACAGATTCATCCTATAACAGAGGCCAAAAATAACAGTACTTTCACCACATAGGCAAGGCTCTTTCTACCCTGTTGCCCTGCTATCCTCGATACATATCACATATTCCAAAAGTAAAACAGAAGTCCTAGATCCCAATTTGGCCCATACATATTACACCATATTATGATGTAAGATCCATAGTCCTTCCTTCCTCCCTCCCTTCCTTCCTCAAGTGGCAGTTTTGTGGGGGAAGTCACAGGTATGGCCTGTGAGGTCTGGGCTCAGGGACAAGAGCGAGGCATGTGTCCTCACATAGTCTTTCCTGTGGCATTACCTGGAGTGGAGCTAGAGAGCCATCAAGCCTCCTTCTCTGGAGGTCCTCCAAGCTAACTATTTAATCTTTAATAAAATCCCAGCTTTGCTTAAGTTACCCAGAGTCGTTTTCTTTTCTAGTGATCATGAACTTCAGTACTCTTTATGCTTTGCACAGACTTACTGATCACTGGCAAGAAAACCTCAAGGGGCAGGGTGGTGTCAAGGCCCAGACAAAATGATATCCAGATTTCCAGGGAGACCCAGAGCCTGTTTTAGGGAAACCCAGAGGAGTCAGTCTCAAGATTCATTCCATCACTCCCCTTCGTTAACAGCATAAGCTGGAGTTTTTCCTTCAGGTGAACGACTCCCTCCAGCAGCAAATTCAGCCCATTTCCTTTTGTTCTTTAGAAGTGAAATATGCTCCCATGTTTAAGCTAACTTTAATGGACTTTCCAGATATCGGCATCCAAAGTCTTACCCATAGTATCTTTTCTTCTTCTGTAAGTAAGTATGGAAGTATTTACTGGAAAGAAAAGAATTTCTCATGTTTTGTCCTTTTTTCCTGCAAAGAAAAATATAGCACCAACATTAGCTTTCACAGAGTAAGTTATGGCCCATGTAGGGATAGAGGTCATTCTGAAAATCACAGGCTTGGCAGAGACTTTCAGAAATCATTAATGCCATTTCTCTATTCCTGGATTTTTAAAGTGGATTATGTAGGGGTGCCTGGGTGGCTCAGTTGGTTAAGCATCTGCTTTCGGCTTAAGTCATGATCTCAGGGTCCTGGGATCAAGCTCTTGCGTTGGGCTCCCTGCTCAGCAAGGAGTCTGCTTCTCCCTCTGACCTTCCTCACTCTCATGCCCCTTTTTGCTCTCTCTTTCAAATAAAGCAATAAAATATTTCTTTAAAAAGTGGATTATGGGGCACCTGGGTGGCTCAGTGGGTTAAAGCCTCTGCTTTCCGCTCAGGTCATGATCCCAGAGTCTTGGGATCGAGCCCCACATCGGGTGCTCTGCTCAGCAGGGAGCCTGCTTCCCCCACTCTCTCTCTGCCTGCCTCTCTGCCTACTTATGATCTCTAGCTGTCAAATAAATAAATAAAAATCTAAAAAAAACCCAAGCAAACAAATAAACAACAACAACAAAAAAAAACAAGGAAATGTATTGTCTCACAAAGCTGAGAAATCCAGGGTTGTGTTTTTAGATTCATCTGCATTCAAAGGTTCACACAGTGTCATCAAAATTTGGTTCTTCTGTCACTTTGCATTTCTCTCCTGATGCCTGTTTTCTCTGTGTTGGCATCATTCTCAGGCAGGCTGGATGATGGTGATAGCCCCCACAGTTCCAGGCCTACAGCCTATTGACTTTGCGTCCTTAGGGTAAAGAGAGAAATTATTTTCCAAAAGTAAAACAGAAGTCCTAGATCCCAATTTGGCCCAGTGTGGGCCCTATACCTACCCTCAAGTCATTTAATCTTGTGAGAGGGGCAGGATTGAGTCCTGTACCATTTTCCCTTTCAACTTGTCACATGGACTCCCTATCCCCTCTACAAATCTTCCGTCCCCCTTAGAAGAACATCCAAACTCCTCAGTGTGCTCTGAAGGCCTCCATCAGCTAGTCCTTGGCTCACTTTTCTGCTTCATGTTTTACCCTCTTGTCCTTCTTTCTCTCTCTCTCCCTCTCTTCCTACTTTCGTTCCTCCCTCCCTCCCTTCCTTCCTCCCTCTCTCTCTCTCTCTCTCTCTTATTTATCAGAGACAGAGACAGCAAAAGCAAGACAAGGAGGGGGGCGGCAGGCAGAGGCTCCTGTAAGAAGCCCACCATGGGACTCAATCCCAGGACCCTGGGATCATGACCTGAGCTGGAAGCAGATGCTTAACTGACTGAGCCACCCAGGCACCTGTACGTAACCCCTTTTCTTTCTCACACTGCTCACTCAAGCTGGGTTCTTGCTGGATCGCCAACATTTCAGCTGTAGGTCTGCAAATCTCCCTCTTTCAGTCTCATCTCACAGAAGTACCAAGTGCCATCAATTTCTGAGCCTTTGAGCAGTTTCTTTAGTGCACGTGTTTCCCAGCTTAGAGATTCAACATTCTCCAGGTGCTAAATGAGTTGCTCTTTGTCTCTTTTCTGTCTTCCAGAACTGTGCTACCGTGTTACTTCTCTTACTCTTTTTAACCTGTGAATTTGTCTTTTTTTTTTTTTAATAAAAATGCCCTAGGGGCACCTGGCTGGCTCAGTCATTAAAGCGTGCAGCTCTTGATCTTAGGGTCATGAGTTCAAGCTCCACATTATGTGTGGAGCCTAATTAAAAAAAAAAAAAAATGCCCTTCAATAGAGAGGTATTAGGAGGCAGCAGCGGTAAATGTCTGTCTTCAAATTGCCACCTTGAAACAGAAGCTTCTCCTTTAGTCTCTTAAAATCCTTTCTGTTTAAATTAACCAGAGTTGGCTTCTGTTGCTTGCAACTAGAAGATCTGATACATGTATTCAGAAAGAATATTCGTCCTAATAAAGGTAAAAGAATTGTTCTTGAAGTTAAACAGTACCCTGAAAATTTTTTTTTAAGTCTATTTATTTATAATGTCTACACCCAATGTGGGGCTCGAACTCCCAACCCTGAGATCAAGAGTCAAAAACACTCTACTGATTGAGCCAGCCCGGTGCCCCAAACCCTGAATATCACAGAGGTGAGGAACAGTCTAGACCCAGTTACTATTTAAGGAGAATTTCCCAAATTCTGCAGCCACAACAGCTGCAAAATGGTGCCTCTTTACACGAAAGGGACGTGAACATCACATTGGTGACCTCAAGAGAGGATGGCGTGGAAAAGACACAGCCAGAACTTACCTGTGCTGGTTTAATCACTCCAGTAGTTAGAAGCAAAATAGTGAGAGAAAGTGTTTCATTTTTTTCTTTGAGGTATTTTAGCTTTTCCTATTTTAACAACAATAAAATGTTGAAGGAAAAAAAAATTAAGATGCTCAGAAATGAGGAAAACTTGCTTACCATGGTGTGAAGCAAAGAACACAACCACAAATTCTGACTGAAGAGGTGAACACCTGACCCAAATAAGTAAAATTACCACTCATAATAGCTCATACATTTGCACTTAGAAAAAGAAAAGTTATATAGCTTGTTTAGAATGGGAGTGTATTAATGAAGAAAAAATAGTAAGCTTAATGGCAAGACAACCAAGTGTCTCAATGATATAAGTGGGCAAGAGGAGGTTCAGATATGTCTGATTAGATGAAAAATGTCACCATAGGCTCTGGGAATAATTTACCTTAAATAGAGAAAATTTCAAAATAGGAATTCTTATGTAGGTCAGGTGCAGGTCACAAGTTTAAAAAGTATATGGAATTGAGAAATATATTGAGAATGAAGATATTGTCATGGAGTCTTGATAAGGCAGGTCCAGGGGGAAATTTTCTAGAAGACAATCACCAGGAACTTCTGACACAGAAATACTGATCACAGTAAAGAGAGAAGACTACTGTTAAGCCACCCAGTTGGAAGGTGGAATTCATCCTTAATTCATCCATCTGTATGACAGAGAGCCAAGCACAAGCAGGGGGAGGGGTGTGGCAGGCAGAAGGAAAGGGAGAAGCAGGCCTCTCCTTGAGCAGGGAGTCCAGTGTGGGGCTGGATCCCAGGATCCTGGGATCATGACCTTAGCCCCAAAGGCAGATGCTTAAGTGACTGAGCCACCCAGGTGCCCCTCCTTACTCCATTCTTACAGTTTTGTTGCCTGAGGTCCAACCCCCAACTGCCAGACCTAGTAGAATTTCCAAAAGTTTATCTATTCCTTTTCAGGCTCTCATCCCTCCCCGCTGGATAGAATTCCTTCTTACTTCCAAGGACCTGAGGGGATGCGGAAGCTGTCCTGCTGCATCCAGGATCCATATGCTGAGTGTGGCAGACGGGACCCCATAGCTGAGCAGTTGCTGGCCTTTGAGAGCCGGGTGCTGGACAAAGTCCCTGCCGTCAGAGCAGGCATGGGTGCAAAGGCACTGGAGTCCTTTCAAGGAGCAAATCTAAAATGGGCAATGCCAACACAAGCAAACCAAGGTACACATTGGCATATGACTAAGGTGTCCAAACAGTGTCACTGAAGGAGTAGAGACGCACTTCAGTAAAAACAGACGCTAAAGGCAATGCATCGCAATGTGTACCCCATAATGGGACCTTGTGGGGGAAGGAAGCCCCTTTCCCCTCAGCCTGCATTTGGGGAGACTATTTGCCAATGGTCCAACTGTCAGGACAGATGAAATGATTGTCTCATTTCCAGCTCTTCTAAGGAAAGTCCTAGAGAGTTGACTTGAAATTAAGGGTCATTTTAGACGTGCAAGATACATGAACTTGCTCACATGTAACTTTTCTGTTTGTCCTTTGGTCATTATATCACAGAGACGGAAAACAAAAGGCAGAACAATGTATGCTCACGTCAGGATCACTGTTCTTGTGGACTAGAGAGTCCTTGTCTTCATCCTGAGTTAAGGAATCTAGTACCAGGAAATGAATAACAAAAACATTAATGTTGAGTGCCTGCATGCGGCTGGAGGCAAGACTGAGTTCATTCTGGTTCCAGACCTTCATGGTTGACCCGGGTCTCCTTTCCCTTCTGTTGTTTTTAAACTTACACCATAGGGATCTGTAGTGTGACTTAGGTCTTCAGGCCCCTCCGAAGTTGGCGTATCTTTAATTCCCTGTGTATCTGTAGTTTTCTTAGGTCTTTGCTGAGAAGAGGCTTTTAGGATGGAAGTTGACACCGCACCTAATAATGCAGTCTGCTCTGGTGAGCAAGACAGACAAAGACATTTTAAAGAAGCAGTCAGTAATCTTCTAAAATGGACCACTCCAGCCCCCTATGATGACTACCCTTGCTACTCGGAATGAAATCCCAACTCCCAGCCTGGGTCTCCACGACCCGGCTCCTGCTAGGTCCCTCAGCCTACCTCATGCCTGGTTCCCCTCATTCACTGACAGTTTCCATCACCACACTGAATTGGTTCCAACTCAGACTTTGACCCTAGCTCCCTCTACCGGAATGATCTTCCTATAAGGGTTTCCCATGGGTGGCTCCTTGTTGAGATTCAGTTCGCTGCTCAAACGTGAACTCTGCAGAGAACCCATCCCAGCAACCCACTAAGTGTACACCCTGGAAACAGGCTGATGGAAATATAAATTTGTTCAGTCCCTTTGCAAGACAATCTGGCAATAGTGACCCAAATCACAACCAGGCATGCCCTTCGGTCCCGGGATTCCACCTCTGGAAAGTTATCCTACAGACACACTCGCCTGTGTGGGAAATGACAGAAGGATAAAGTCATCCATTGCAACATTACCTGAAATAACAAAAGATTGCAAACTCCCTAAGTGTTCCTCAACAGGGGACAGGTTAAATAAATTACAGAATGTTCGTACAATGGACTACTTTCTTAACTTTGCAGCTATAAAGGAGAATGAGGAAGATCTCCAAGTCCTGATATGGGAAACTCTCCAAGATACACAATCAGGTAAAAGGCAAAGTGCAAAACAGCATGGGTGGCATGCTACCATCTGTGTAAGGAGGGGCTAAAATAAGAAGACTACATGCTTGTATTTGCTTGTTTATGTTAAAACAAAATGAAACAAAACAAAACATTCAGGATGCACACAAAAGCCTTTACACAGGTTGCCTAGGCAGAATGAATGGGAGATAGAGATGAATGGGGGCCCCAGGGTGGGAAGGAGACTTTCCCTGAATATCTTTTAATATGTTTTTGTGTCTGATTCATGTCACCGTATTACCTTTTCTAAAGTAACTACATTTTAAATGGTTTTTATTCTGCAATAAAATGAAGCAGCACTTCCTAATCCCCCTTTATTCTGTTATCTTGCTTTATTGTCTTCAGGTAGGATTTACTAATATGTAACCGGATATAAAATAATGGAAGCTCTACTGAGTGACAAAAACCTCACATTCTCATGTATGAGACCAAATCAACATGCGCATTTTCAAAGGATTTCGTTAAAAGCTTGTGAATGCCTCACTTTCCTCTAGTGGCATACAGAAGCTGGATATTGGGGTGCCTGGGCGGCTCCGTGGGTTAAGCCTCTGCCTTTGGCTCAGGTCACGGTCTCAGGGTCCTGGGATGGAGCCCTGCATCGGGCTCTCTGCTCAGCTGGGAGCCTGCTTCCCCCTCTCCCTCTGCCTGCCTCTCTGCCTACTTGTGATCTCTCTCTCTCTCTCTGTCAAATAAATGAATAACATCTTAAAAAAAAAAAAAGAAGCCGGATATTTGGAGAATGATTTTTGAAGAGGCGTTTAGAGAGAAGTGTGGGTGTGCTGGGAGTACCTCTCAAAGGAGGAGATTGGGGTGGCTGGTACTCACTTCCAGCTTAGTGAGAAGGGCATCCACGGGCACCCCTCCGCTCCCCAAATTTTGACTTACATGCCCCACAGTGGAGAGACACAGGGGAGCGGAGTCTGACTTCCCTGTGAGCTCTTTAGGTAAGGTGCTGATGGAGGGGGTGACAGAGAGCTGGGGGTGTGGGCTAGCTGCACTTCCAGAGTCTGCAGGGCATGGGGGGCATGACGTGGGCTGAGCTCTCTGCAAGAGAAGGCAGAGTTAGTGGCACCTTTGATCTTGGTGGAAGGATCGGCTGGAGGGGAGGACAGAACCTCGCAAGCAGACTGAGGACAGAGAGAGATCCCGCAGAGACTGGTGCAGTCAGGGGTCTCTGAAACTCACCAAAGCACTTCTCTAAGGAAAAAGTCCTGGTTCCTTGTCTTCTAGGTCTTGGCTTCTCCTCTGTGGCTGACCCCAGCTGGAGGTGGGGAGGAGAATGTTCATTCCAGTGAAATGTGAAGTTTGCATTATTTACATGGGACCAAACATTGCAAATGACCGAGTTAAGATGGTGTGAATAACTTAAAGCGATCATAAGGATTTGTATCGCCTGCTAGCAGGCAGAGTCAGAGTCCTGACAGATAGCAGGGCAGGAGGCCAGGTGCACTTCTTTAGGTCGGGGGGTGCAGGAGAGGCTCTTCAAAGAAGTGACCTTAGCGAGGTGAGAAGACAAGCCACTCTGACATCTCAGGAAATTCTAGGACTCTCCTAAGCAGAGAGAACAAATGCTTCTGGCCCCGAGAACATTACTTAAGGTATTACACTCTCCCAGTCTCCCCCTTCCTCCCTCGCTGCTCTATCTTCCCAGCTCACTCCTCATTCCACCAAAGCTCTGCACTTTCCCTTAGCAGGAGGTCCTGGTTCTGGGCTCTCATCCTTCCTCTCTCTCTGTGTGTCTAGGTGAGCTCCTCCCGTCTCATACCTTACAATACCAAACTGACATACCTGCCCTGGGTCAGATCCAGTCACCTCCCAGATGTCTCCACTTGGAAGTCTAACAGCCGCCTTAAGTAAGTCCAAACCTGAATTCTTGGTTGGTCCCTCTTGCTGACCTCTTCCGCCCCCGGGGTTTTTCTTAAGTAAATGCCAACATTGTCTACCCAGTTGCTTGAAAACACAAACCTGGGAGTCGGTCTTGCTTCTTCCTTTTTCTCTATCCCCATATCCAACGTATCTGCCAATTTTGTTGATTGAACTCTAAAATTGACTCCCAGTCCATCCCTTCTTCTCCGTCTACAATGGTCCATGCCCACCCTCCTCTCTCACTGTTGCTTCTTAACTGTGGTCTCCCACTTCACTCTTGCCATTCCCTCCTTATGTCCCAACAGCCAGGTGATTCTCACAGCATCTAGAGTGATCATCTTTCTTATTATTGTAAAAAACACATAAAAATTCACCATCGTACTATTTTTGCATATACATGACAGTAGCTTTAAACATATGCTCGATTGTGCGATGGCTCTCTATCTGTTTCATCTTGCACAGCTGAAGCCCTCTACCCACTGAGCAACTCCTGCCTGTCCCTCTCCCCACCACGCCCTTCCCCCACCCAGCCCCTGGCCACCACCACTCTACTTTCCAAGAGTCTGACTACTCTAGATACCTCACCTAAGTGGACTTGTACAGTATCTGTCTTTTTGTAACTGGATTATTTCACTTGACCTGATGGCCTCAAGATCCATGCTGGGGCGTGTGACAGGCCTTCCTCCTTCCTTTGTAAGGCCGAACGTGTGCTTCATGTCTTCCTTATCCGCGGGCTTGCTGATGGACATTTCCACAGCTTTCATGGCTATTGTGGATAACGCTGTGGTAACAGGAGTACACGAAGATCTCTTCACAGTTCTGTGGATAGATACCCAAAAGTGGGATTGCCAGATCATATAGTAGTTCTGTTTTTAGTTTTCTGAGGAAACTCCACACTGTTTTCCATAACAGCTGCGTCATCCTACAATTCTACCAATGTGGAAAGAGATTCCAGTTTCTCCATATCCTTGCCAATGCTCATTTTTTTCCCCCTCTCCTCCCTTCCCTCTCTCCCTTCTGGAGAAGAGGTAGAAGGAGTCCTTCCTCCCTCCCTTCCTCCCTTTCTTTCTTTCCACGGCCATTCTAACAGGTGTGAGGTGACACATCCTTATGGTTTTATAAGCATAGCTGATGTCGCGTTCTTGCTTAGATCCTTCCAGGGGCTTTCCTTGAACTTGGAATGACATCCAGCTATCTTACTTGCTTTGGCCTCCAAGGTCCTCCAAAACCTGGTCTCTGTCCACTCTCCATCTTCCTCTTTCTCCCCAGCTCTCCTTGGAGCCCTCCAGCCACGATGGCCATCTTTAACTCCCTAACCATGCTGCGTGTGGCTGCGGCCAATGCACAGGGCGCTTGCATGAGCGCGTCCCTCTGCCTGCCCAATCTTTCTCTTCCTTTTCACATGCTGGTTTCTTCCCATCATTCAGATCTTAGGTCAGATCTGATCACCTCAGAAGTGACTTCCAAGCTATCCCACCTGGAGTTCCCCTCCCAGGCTCTCTACATCATATCACTCCTTTCAGTTTCTCCTTGGCTTTCCGCAGCAGTTATTAGCATCTGGAATTATTTTGCTGAAATAGTTGTCAGTTGGTTTGTTTGGTGCTTGTTATCAAACAGGGAATACAGTTCATGAGACTGGAAGCCTGCCCACCTCATTCACAGTCACGCCCTGAGCAGAGGGCGTGAGCAGAGGAAAGTGAACCACATGGAATCAGATGCAGGAGAAAGCGAGGGGTGCCCGCCACCAGATCTGGGGAATGCTTCATGGACCATGTGGCCTTTTAGTTGGGTTTTCAAGGACAACCCTGACTTCGATGGGCAGATACCCGAGTGAGGTAGGGGACACCTGAGGCTGAGGGATGGCCCAAGTGGGCTGAGGGGGCATGCGGCCAGGCGTGTTCAGGGAAAAGGAACCGGACTTGGGGGAAAATGGAGGTTCTTGAGAGGAAGTGGGGGCAGTGGGGTTGAAATGGCAGGAGGCAGAGGATGGCAGAGAGTGAGTTCATTTCAGTTTCACTGATGTGCCAGTTGGTTAGCAGTGTGTGAGGTGAGAAGATGCAAAGATGGAGAAGACAGAGCTCTGGGCCTGCAGCGGGGAGTCCCATGTGGCTTTGAGCAGCGGAAGGACGGGGAGCATCTTACAGGGCCAGCAGCAGCCCCCAGGACCAGGCAGCGTGGAGTGCAATCCTGGCCCTGCCAGTGCCTAGCTCTGTGGCCACAGCAAGGGGTTCTTTTTCTTTTCTTCTTTTTTTTTTTTTTAAAGAACATTATCTATGTGCCTATCTATCTACCTATCATCTATCTATCTAGAGCACAAGCAGTGCGGGCGGGCAGAGAAAAGGAGAGGGAATCTCAAGCAGATGTGAGTGGAGCATGGAGCCCAGCGCGGGGTTTGATCTCACCACCCTGAGCTCATGACTTGAGCTGAAACCGAGGGTCAGACCCTCAACCACCAGAGCCACCCAGGCAGCCTCCACAGCAAGTTCTTAGTTGCTTTGCGGCTTAATTTTCTTTTCTGTAAGGATGCTAATCATTGTAGCTCTCTCTCTTGGCTTTCTTGTGAGGATTAAATGAATTCTTACTTGTAGAATGGTCTCTGGGACTTAATACATGTTAGTTATTATTAATATGTTTGAAACAAGGCCTGGCGGGTGGCTGGCTGGCTCAGTCAGTGGAGCAAGCGACTCTTGGATCTTGAGTTCGAGCCCCACCTTGGGGGTTAGATTGTATTTAAAATGAAAATACATATGAGGGGCGCCTGGGTGGCTTAGTTGGTTAAGCAGCTGCCTTCGGCTCAGGTCATGATTCCAGCGTCCTGGGATCGAGTCCCATATTGGGCTCCTTGCTCAGCAGGGAGCCTGCTCCTCCCTCTGCCTTTGCTTGCCTGTGCTCACTCTCTCACTCTCTCTCTCTCACAAATAAATAAATAAAATCTTAAAAAAAAATATATATATATATGAAAAAAAAACAATGCCTGGTACAAAGTGAAGTTTTGTTTGTCCAATGATTGTTAGGGTTTTTTTTTTTTTTTTTAAGAATTTTTTATTAGTGAGAGAGTGTGAGCAGGGTAAAGGGGCAGAGGGAGAAGCAGACTCTCCACTGAGCAGGGAGCCTGACCTGGGGCTCAATCCCAGGACCTGAGCTGAAGGCAGATGCTTAACTGACTGAGCCACTCAGGGGTCCCTAATGACTGTTAGTTTTATGTTTAGTTTTGTATTGAAGAAAGCTGGTTAGCAAGAGTATTGGTCAATGTTGCAAAAAGGAGACAAGGGACCCAAGAAAAGGATGCAGGAGGCTACTGCATAGTTGAGGCAGGAAGGAGTGGGGGCACAGAATGGGGTTAAAGTGGAGATAGAAGTCGGTAAAACAGGGGTGCCTGGGTGGCTCAGTGGGTTAAGCCTCTGCCTTCAGCTCGGGTCATGGTCTCAGGGTTCTGGAATCGAGCCCCACAACGGGCTCTCTGCTCAGTCGGGAGCCTGCTTCCCCCTCCCCCCGCCTACTTGCAATCTCTCTCTCCGTCAAATAAATAAATAAAATCTTAAAAAAAAAAAGTCAGTAAAACAGATTGGAAGTCAACGGTGCCAAATATATTTTGGAATTAAGGAACGTGTTGGTTTTTAGGTCTGCTGAATGTAAGGTGCCTGAGGAAAGTCTGTGATGATGTTCAGATGAAACCACAGTGAGACATCTGACGCTTAGGACGAAGACGTGAATAAGACGGGGAGATTTCCTCTCTGGAAGTGTGGGTGTGCATGTAACAAAGACTGCCAAGAATGTAGATCAAACCTGTCCTTTACCTATTACATCGGCAAAGGCAAAAAATGACAGGATTTTAAACTTGTATTGTGTGTGCCTTCACGTTGCAGGCAGTCGTGTAAGTGTGTGCCATCTCTCTGGCAGCATCTGTCACGAGTCTTAGAGATGCTGATATCCCCTGAATCAGTTTTTTCACCTTTTGGAGTCGATGCCAAATTAACGTCCCAAAATGCAGACAGTGACTGTGTATGGAGCTGCTCACTACAACATATTATTCAACTGAAAAATCGAAACCTGCAAACAGGGTCACTCAATGATAAAGAAAATGATTAAATAAATGACCGTAAGTTCATATGCTAGAATATTATGTAGCCATTAACAAAAATCACGTTCATTGACACTTCCACTGTGAACTGATGTGAGGGAGAAAAACCCAAGAAGGACACACAGTTATATACAGAGTATGAATTTAACTGTGCTAAAAATAAGAACAGCTTAAGATTAGAAGACAATATATTAAAATCTCACTGTGGATTATTTCTGTTTGGGAAACTGAGGTATGGCTGTATGGCTGGTGATTTGATTTAGTCTAGTAACTGAGTTGAATTAGGACCAGGTAATCAATTTTGTCTTATTTAAAATTTCTTTCCTTCTTCTGGGGTGCCTGGGTGGCTCAATTGGTTAAGCGTCTGCCTTTGGCTCAGGTCATGATCCCAGATTAAGTCCTGCACCGGGCTCTTGGCTCTGTGGGGAACCTGCTTCTCCCTCTACCTGCCACTCCCCTTGGTTGTGCTGGCAGATAAATAAATAAAATCTTTATAAAAAATAAAATTTCTTTCCCTCTTTCCCTCTGCTAATATTCAGTTATATGTGATAATGTGATAATGATCTTTGGCTCAGAGACGGTAGCTTCTATTATTCACCACGGTCATATTGCCTTTTGTTTTTTTAATGGATGTTGTCCATCAAAGGCCTAGGACCCCAAGTCTCATTTTCAAGTTAGTTAATATCACATCCGTGTACGATCATCCACTTTCATTTAGAGGGACATGATGGTTACACAAGAGATTCCCTGGGTATTTCAAAGACAATGTATTAGGAAGCATTATCCCTGAGAAGTGAATTCAACACTAGTCCTCACTTGAGCTGCCCACCCAAGCAGCAAAAAGAGAGCCATTTACCCCCAGGAGCACACCTGATAGAGAGCTTATGGATATGAAGAGTGTACCCACCAGTCACCAGATTGGGTTGCAAATATTCTAGAGCTGGAGACGTCCTGGCTCACCTTGTCCCTTCCTTCAAGATACGAATGCTGAACCAAGCATGTTGTTTCACAACTCTAGGAGGAATGCTCCCTTGTGTTTTCTCTCTCTCTCACACACACATACACACACACAGTTTTAATCTCTCCAATTAGCCCAGTCCTAGCTCTCCAGCTTCTTTTGCTGAGGACTAACATTGATAAAATGACTATTTCATTCTTAATTATAGAAGGCAAGTTTTCTACTATGCAGACACAGATGAAAGGCCCCTGAAGAATAAAGAACCTCACCAGGATTATTTAAAAGACATATTGACCACATTTTCCCAAATCGAAATGGAGATATATGGCCCATACAATGGAACTTGCCATTGATTTTGGCTTTCCAGGACTGTTTTGGCACTTTAGATCAAGTGTGGGGAGTTTTCCACGTTAGGAATCCCAACTACCCAAAGGAGAAGCCAGACAATTCCTTCTCTGCCTTGCTAATATTCTACCAGGGTACTACTGGCATACGAGCAGAGGGAGTTGTCAACCAGACAGGCTCACATAGGACTCTCACTCTGGAAGGAGGGATGTGAGGAAGTAGGCACACTCAGAGAGAGTTGAGGCAGGCTGGGGCCTTTAGACCTGGGGGTGACGCAGGACAATGAGGTCTTTTCCAGAGCAGTCCCATAGTCTGATTTGCTCATTCATTCCTGTGGGGATAGCCTCTAAATCTAACTCTGGTCCTAAAGTGGTTCACCCGCTTTCAGGTAGGCCTTCCTGTTAATGGCTTTGTTCAACATCATTCCATCTGTTTTAGGAAAGTATTTCCTTTCACAGGTGGCTTTTCCCCATTTACTTGTCCATGTTTAAAGATTTCTGTATACAATACCCCAGGTTTAATCAGGAAATATAAAATAAACACCGAGCATATCCATGTAATAGAATTCTATACGTCAGTGACAATGAAGGAAACTAATTACATGTAACAACATGTTTGTATCCCAAACATACATTTCAACAGATGGAGCCAGCCACAAGATCTACATACCAGGAGGCCATTTCTAGAAAGTTAAAACGACAGGCCATACAAAACCATGGTATTGTTCCTGAGGATATTAACTTTGGAGAGGCCCAAGGGTAGCTTCTGGGATGCTGACAGTGTGCTGTTTATTGATCTGGGCAGTGGATATGATAGAGTGTTACTTTGTGAAAATTCCTACATTAATGATTTGTGCACTTTCCTGTTTGTAATTTACACTCCAGTAAAAAGTGTTTTCCCTTGATTTATGCATCATTTAAAAAAATTCCTCAACTCTTATCAATACTCAATCCAGCACATTGCTGATAATTTTTACAAAACTATCTATTTGGTATTGATAGACCTCAAGAGTTTGTTTTTGTTTATTTTAATGTTTGAAGGAAAATATATCAATACATGGGGAATTCTAAACATAGTCTATACCTAAGGATTGCATTTCAGTGTATTCGAATGAAACCAAAGATCAGCTTGACAAGGTTTACTATGCCAAAGAATCCTTTTCAAGAAAGATTTCAATATGGATGTGTTTAGGAAGCTTGCTTGCCCTCTCCCAATCCCCTTTCCTTACCACACAGGAATCTCCAAATCATCCTCTGAAAAACTCTGGCTTCATGATCAAGGCTCTGTGCATGAGGTCTCATTTTCAAGTTCACAAATAAAAACATTAAAAAAAAAAAAAGGTAGTTTCCCACCATCTAATTGCAACTCAGCTCTCTGGGGGAGGGGGTTAACAGTGATTAGAAAAAGAAAGGAGAGGAATGAAAACACCACCAAGAATCACACCAACTCAGAAGAAGACAAAGGCAGCCAGAACTATCTTATTTATTATAAAGATACACCGTGAAGAGCAGACCCGACTGTATACTGAAGCCCGGAGTGGTACATGCCAGAATGTACAGTACTATACATAAAAGTGCATTGTCACAACAGATTAACAAAACATTTCTTTTCTTCCAGAACTGTAACAGCATCCCCCCTATTTCTGCCTCAGAGCCCAGGGACTGTAACAGGCGGACAGAACGCAGGCGATGCAGGTTGGAGGGCAGCAGCTCAGAGAGGGAGGGGGGATGCGGGGACACTGCGGGCGGGAAAGGCACAGTCACGGCTACCAGCAAAACGAGACAGTCTGATGACAGACAAGGATGCAAGACGGACGATACTGAGCACTGAGGCACAGGAAAGGGCACGGAGAAGCAGGGAGAAGGCAGAGGAAGTTTCCACTCATGTGGGTGTTAGGAATTGGGGCGGGAAGCGGGAGGTGGGGGTGTCAGGGAGCAGGAGCGGGGTGGGGTGGATGGATGGGGGGGGCGGGAAACAGTAAAAAGCAAGGCTAAAACTCCTCTAAAATAGAAAGGCACTTCACGTGTACATACTACAGATGTACATCGACACGATTTAGGTAACAGTCACAAGCAGGAAGCTACCAGTACTGTAATTGATCAAACCAACAGAAAAGGACAATACTGATTTAATTAAGTGGGCAGGAGTTACCCTCCAGTCCATAGGTAAATAGCAGTCTCTCCTGTTACACAGCCACTCACTTTACTTTAAACATCTAGAATAACCATCACGCTACACATTGAACTTGGATGAATGCTCTAAAGGGGGCATTCACAAATGCACGGCTTATATATTTTACTAAACAGTTTCTAAGATAAGCATTATGGAACCCAGTACAATTATTTAAACATACAAAAGTCCCTATGTAATTTAAAGATACAGGTACCCATTCGATTATACCACATAGACTATTTATTTTTTTAAAGAAAGTATACTAGGGTAAGTGAAAGCTTGATTTCCAGTTTATTTTACTGATCTGAACCAGGGGTAGTGGGGGGCAGTGTGTGTGCCAAACGCAGCCTGACACCCCAGCCCAGCTGGAGGCTGGGTTTTCAGCTGGGGTGAGGGGGTCTGGAGTGGGGAGCTCTATTGCATACATGGGTGAGCCTTTACCTCTAAGTCACTCCCCTTCTGCAGAGTCAGTGGTGGGTAACCCAGGGCAAGACTCAGTCCCAAGTGCTTTTCCTGCATTCGTGGCCTCTCACTACTGTGGAATAAAATGAATATGATCCCAAATCTGAAGTCTTCTAAACCCTCAACAGATCTCTGGGCTCTTTATTTTCTGAAAGTTTATTTAAATTCCAGTTACCTAATGTATAGTGTGGGCTCTTTAAATTTTAGAGGCTGTAATTATCATATTAAAGTTTCTTCATTTTATAGACCCCATGTCATTCCCAAAGCTGAAGAGACCACTATCCTTTCCACTTGTATCTTTTCCTTAATTAAATTATAAGCCCATTTTGGGAATGGCAAAAGTACCGAGAAAACTCTTGACTGATACAGTGTGACCTGCTCTATCCACTGAGGGCTGTTCACACTCACCACGGTAGAGTAAGTGGGACCTGCTGTAATTTTTCTATGGATGGCTCAAGGAACACCAAAGTCAAATGACATCGCGTGAAAACGTGCAAAACCGTTGAGCGATAGTGTTGACTGAACATGAATGTAGAGCTCTGCATAGGGCCATTTGACTGGTTCAAAACATTTATAGGACACTCATCCGAAAATCTGTACTAAGTACATTTCTCTTTCTCCTAATGACCCTCTCCCAACAACCCTGACCCTGACCAAAAGGTCAACTTGGTAAGCCTACTTCAGTGAGTTCTGTGGATGGGACATGAACAGTTGTATCAGCTGTGAGTATTTATTCTTGTCTAAGTGGAGTCTGCTCAGCTCTGTAGAGCCATCAGAATGATCCTTCCCAAACTCTGCATGAAGAAGGATCCTATCCTTGAAACTGGGGACGTAACATCTCCAGATTCTTTTCTTTCTGCCCATCCCTCACACCTTCCCTCCTCCCCACTGTTACACCTGTAGCTGTACAGAGGGCCACTGGCTGGGTGAAGCCTCCAGCTGCAGAAACTTTTAATGAGCTTATAGGATGTTATTCTGGATCCTTTGTGAAGTGGCCCTGGAATCTGAAGACTCCTTACTAAAACAAAGTAAGAAAAGGTGAGTCCTTACTCACTGTGAGGTCACATCCATGGGAATGGGGGAGGGGAGATAGAAAAAAAAAGAGAAAAAGAAAAAGAAAGGCTTTGGGATGTCACCAGGAGTATACGGAGAGAAGAGAGAGAGATGTTAAGGGAGTGATGGGAGAGCATGAGATGTTTCCTGCAAGAAGGCACAGCCTCTGAGGTCCTGAGGCTTTAGAGCAGCATGTCTTCTGCTACCCAAGGGAGCAGAATCAGAATTTGGCGGTTGGAGAGGCAACCCTTGTTTCATCAGAGGTATAAACACTGAAGAGAGGAGACACTGTGCGGTATTACCAGGGAAAAGTCTGAAGACATAAACTTGCAGGAGTAAGATCTAAGTTATAACTTGTAAAAGATACCTCCTCTCCCCATAATAAATTCAACATGCCTCTGCCCTTTTGATGACCTCTGTTCACATCTTACTCTTCCATCAAAGATGGAAAAATGCTTTAAAGAAATACTTTTTCTTTCAATGTCTAAAAAATATCTAACTCCTCCCCACTTCATTATTTTCATTTTTGTTCTCTGCTTCTGTTTCCCCATATAGTAGCAGAGAATTAGAGACCAAAGTGGAATCTGAAAGAACTGAGAGGTTATTCAGGAAAGTTTTAATTTCCTAGGAATTTGGGAAGATGGTTTAAAAGGGTTAGTGCTACTCAGAGCTCAATCCTGGCTGAGTGTCCATGGTGTCTCAAGTTGCTGAGGGACCACTGAGGCTCAAGAGAAATGGTGAGGGGCTGGATAAGATGCCGATGGGGCATTGTTTTCAAAGTGAGCAAAGAGGATGCTTCAGAAAACTCAGATTTGAAAGCTTACCATACCTGGAAATACTTGAAAAAAATTCTCCATTCAATCCATTTGTGAAATTAGGCCACAGACAAGCAACCAGAAGTGTGACTTCGAAAGGTAACCTTATCTCATTAATTTAATCTCTCTCTGCATTAGAATGATTAGATTGGTAAACAGAGGGAGAGATCACAGTAATGATCTTAATTTTTAGTACAGATCCTCATTCTTTCCTGCAGGAGGCATTCGCTAGTGGGTTAACAGAGTCAAGTCCATACTCTGTCACTCTTGGATGGGCAGCCCGGTGGCCGCCAGTTTGAATCCAAACCTAGAAGGAAATAATGGTGGTTGAGAGGGAGAGGGGTTAGTCCGGGCCATCCATTTTTCTTTAAAAAAAAAAGTCTCTTCATCAGTAAGTTCAGTGACAGAGTAGATAGGATGCCATAAGCTGCTGTTGGTAGGAGTGGTGATTTGTACCTTAGCAAAAACAACTGAATTCAAAACAACTTTTTAAGACAGAGGAAAAACAAAGAGAAAACTGTTTTTGGGGCTCAGATGTCAGAGAAAGAGGGTCCCTCATGGAGCTCATCTGACTATCTGAGTTCTCTAGAGACCATGTAAAAAAAAAAAAAAAAAAAAAAAAAAAAAGGAAAAAGTCAACGGATCCAGGGTGCTAGGTTGTAAGGAAGTCACCCCGGAACCATGAGGTGCCCCTCCCACCTCGGCCAGCATGGCCCGTCCTTGGGTACCGTAGCTAGTTCTTGGCTGGCTCAGAAAGACACACGGAGAGCAGAGCTGGGGATTCCACTTAGGTTCCTCAGGCCTCTGTAAGCATGTTTAAAGGACCGAGGTCATTTAGCTGGAAGGGAAAGCTGAGTGAGTGAGGCAAGGACTTGTGTGCCGTGTGCGCGCTCCATTTCCGGGGGAGAACACAGCAGTTTAGGGGAGCTAGAAGTATTCCCTAGGCAGTTAGCAACAACAGATCTCTGAAGGAGTCTGGGGAGTAGCATAACCACAAGTCTTTGAAATTAGACTGTTCTGGTCCTTTGTGAATGCAGGGGATGGACTTGGAAATCTTCGGGGGCCTGAGCAGGTTTGTGGAAGGAGTCACGCTGAGAGCTCCGGAGGATTCTCTCTCTCTCCTTTCTTAGGTTCAGCTCAAGCAGTAACTGCAGGGGTTCTGACCCCATTCTTTTGAGCTTTTAACCTGGACCCGAGGGAAATGGCTCTTATGAAAGAGGCAACCATCCAACTCATTCAGGCGGTGGGCTGCAAGTTCGCCCGGGGAACGTCCCACTGCACGGGGCAGAGGCGCTCACGGTCAGCTACCTAACAATGCCGCTGGCAACCTTTCAGCTACTACCCCAAGTGCCATGCAGGCCAACAGTGGTTTCACACTGGGGCCTGGAACTCAGATTCTCATGCCTTCGGATCCAGACGTTTCTGACTCACCCACACTACACTAAGCCCAAAGCACTCCACCACGCGGAGGCCAGAGCGGTGTTGCCTTCATTACAAATGGTGCAGCATTGGATTTTCAAGTAAATCTAAGTGTTTCTATTGTCTTTAAAATGACATAGATATGTCCAGTTATTAAAAAAAAAAAGGAAAAAAATTACAAAATACAAATGCCCGTGTTAATTTAGCTAGTCTCAGACATTACATTCGAGAACATAGAAAAGCCAAAAATCTCCAGTTATAAGCACAAAACTAAGGAAAGTTATGGATCAGTGACTTTTGTCAGTGACCCGTTTCTTTTAAAATCACCAGCCCAGATGACCTTGCCCACTTGGTCTTCACATTGTGCAAGACTTGTCTGCTGGACCTTGGGAAGGTGGGGCAGGTCCTATGGTAGGGTTTGTTTTTGGAAGAACAGCAGGTTTTGGCCGGAGGGCTGGCGGCTTCAGCTGCACACCCATTCTGGGTGCCACCATAGGCTTGAAAGTACTCATTGTATCACTGGAGGAGCTAGTGCTCCGTCGG
Source organism: Lontra canadensis (assembly GCF_010015895.1). Taxonomy (NCBI): domain Eukaryota; kingdom Metazoa; phylum Chordata; class Mammalia; order Carnivora; family Mustelidae; genus Lontra; species Lontra canadensis. Next base: position 7,992,265 of record NW_022631047.1, on the reverse strand, counting down.
ATCTGTGGCTCGGAGCTTCGGAGGGCCACGTTGTGCAAAGGGCTGAGAGATTCCGTGGACGTGGCCGGGGTGGGAGCATTCTTCACTTGTTCTAAGGTGTCCAGCACCACGTCGGGGGCGTGCTTTGCTGTACTCTGTCTCTCCAGTTCACGCAGTTCATTCAGAGCAGTGTTCATCGTCTCCTCGATATCCTGTTGAAAGATAACCAGAGAGAGAGAGAGACGCAATAGACCGGTAATTAGTACTCACGTACGGAAACCCTTACGCTTCGCTTCACAGCAGATGGGCCGCCAAGAGCAATGCTGTTTCAGCTTCGCCGCCTGTAGAATGTTTACACGTAGTGCCCACGATTATTTTGTCTCTGCATGTTCAGGAGACCAGGATGCAAGGGTGCACGGAGCCGTCTACCCAACACCAGCTGTCCTAAGGTGCCAGGCAGCCTTCTCGCGATTTCTACCTTCCGTGCTGACTTATTATTCAGAATTCTATCTCAGCTTATGGTTAAAGATAGCTTCCAGTTTAGACTCTGCAACAATTTCTCAAGAAATAGATAGGAATGGGAATGAAAAGCAGCCTTCTTTCATTCATTTAACAAATAATTTTGAGCACTCACTAGTTTGTGTCTAACTCCTAGCAGTTGTTCAAAATTCAGTTTAAGCCTTTCTCTGATGCTCTTGTCCAGGGGATCTCAGTGGAAGGGTACTGCCCCAGAGAGGGCATTTTTGTAGTATGCTGTGTATTTTATTTTTTAAGAGATTTATTTCTTTATTTATTTGAGAGAGAGAGAGAGTTGTCAGCATGAGTCAGGGGCAGGGCAGTGGGAGAGAGTCTCAAGTATATTCCCCACTGAGCGCAGAGCCTGGCATGGGGTCCTATCTCACAGCCCATGAGATCATGACCTGAGCCGAAATCAAGTTGGTTACTCAACCCACTGAGACACCTGTCTTTGTGTGTGTGTGTGTGTGTGTGTGTGTGTATTTTTAAATGGCACAAGAACAAGATGGCGTTAGTGGCATTTGGTGTGCTGGGTTATACGTACTAGATCTGTTGCAATATTCCAGGTAATTTACATGCAATGAATTATCCTGCATCTTGTTCAACTTCTGAATGTCCTTCAGACGTTGATGGAGGTGAAAATCCTATTTCTAATAACCTGAGCCCTGACCCTAACTCTATCTTATATTCATATGCATTTTTTAAATTGTTGTATGTATGGTAATTATATACGTAGGTGAAAGCATCTTACTAATTTGTCTTTTAGCCTATTCAAGCATTAACTGAAGTACACTTGTTTTAATATTTAATTCCTTGTATTTTTGTATATTATATTTAGAGCCTTATATGTTGTTTCAAATTAGGTATCTCATCTGTCAATTTATTTCAGACAGTAAAGGGGGAATGACAAAATACCTATTTCAATTGCAAATAGGTACAGTATGTTCCACTGATGGATGAATAGATGAGCAAAGCGTGGTCTATACATCAGTGGAATATTATTCACCTCAGAGAGGAAGAAAATCTTGCCACATGCTACAGTATGGATAAACCTTGAGGACATTAAGTGAAATAAGAGGCCAGTCATGAGAAGACAAACACTGTCTGTTTGCGTTTCTGTGAGGTAGTCACACTCACAGCAGCAGAAAGCAGCACAGTGGTGGCCAGGGGCTGGGGGTGGGAGGGGAGAAAGGGAAGTTGTTCTTCAGTGGGTATAGGGTTTCAGTTTTGCAAGAGGAAAAAGTTCCAGAGATCTGTTTCACCAAACATGAATATACTTCACTGAACTGTGCGGTGAAAAATGGTTAAGGTGGTAAATTTGACATTATGTGTTTCACCACACACACACACACACACACACACACACACACACACACAGAAAAGGTGGAAGCATTGCGTGGGACAGGACGGGTGAAGAACCATCACCCCAGGCTGACGGGCATGCCTCTTCTCTACATGCCCAGGGCTCCTTTCACTCACCTGGAACATAACCCTCCCATGGGCGCTACACAATGGGAACGGATTTCCATATTCCACTCCCTCCCAGGGTCGTAAGCACCTTCAGAAAGCAGCAGGCTGATGATTTAACTGTGCTTCTCTAAAGCCTAGCACAGGACCTGGCACCCAGTAAGTGCTCAGTAAAGGTTTGCTAAATGAATAAACCAAGCTACAGTGATTGCATATGGATACTGTCATTTTTAGAAAAGCCCCATCAGGGATGCCACGGATTTGTTTAATAAGAGAATCTGCATGTTTTTTGTATGAACACCATGATGGCAGGCTTTCTTGTCCTCAAGGGAAAATCTGAAGAAGAGAGATGGAAAGATAAATAAAGGACACAGCTGGAAGCCATTCTGGGAAGATGACATCACTTTTCAAGTGATTATTTTCGTATGTGATTTCTATTTGATGCTAAACATATGGATTTTTTTTATAACTATTTGCCCCAGAGAGATTGTGCAGAGCCTGATTTATCTGTTGAGTTTTTGTTTTTATGATTTACAATTAAAGGATTTCCTGGGGTGGCTCAGTGGGTTAAGCATCTGATTCTTGATCTCAGCTCAGGTCTTGATCTCAGATCATGAGCTCGAGTCCTGAATTGGACTCCATGCCTAGCATGGAGCCCACTTAAAAACAAAAGCAAAGGAACAAACAAAAGGATTTCCTGGTTCTAGAAGCAAAAGGGTTAAATAGGCATTGTTATACCTTCCCACTCCTAAGCTCCGAATTCCCTGTCTTTCTAACCTAAATCCTGTTTCACCGGCTTATTACAAGCAGGGACCTTATGGATTTCTCAAACCATTAAATTCAGCTGTAATTAAATCTCACTGGTTCTATATAGGTCTCCAAGGACCCTGTATAGTATTTCAAACAGAGAAAACCAAAAGGTCAAGTCTTTTTGATTTTTGCTGAAAAACTGTTATACATTTAAAATTGGTTTAATTTTTAAAAAACACATTAAACCCCTTCACAATCTAATTTACATCCAAAATTTTCTTTAGTTAGGATATTGGAAATAGCTTGGAAGTTTGTCACATCTGTACAGGTCTCCTTGGGCACTCTTTATTAAAAATAATCCATCTTTAATAGTTCCCCATGTTTGTTTTATTTATTTCTCATTCACTCTTTTTTTTGATTGATTTAGTTCATTTTTAAGCTTCAGACAGCTGGAAGATGCTTTAGATTAAACCTCTTTCGTCATTGGTGATACCCATTATTTGTTGATGGCCTATGCTGGGGGGGAAAAAACTAGAGGAAAAATTACAGAATGATAGAAAATCCATTGGTCAACCTTGCCTTACCTTTACTTTGTCAATTTTAATCATTAGAAAAAAACTACGAAGTCTTCTGCACTAACTGTTGGGAAGAGAAGAGTGACGAGGACCCAGACCTGGTGTTCTTCAGCTAGCCATTATTTCTCCTACTATTTACAGACTAATCCAGCATTTCTCCTAAGCTGAAAGGATCATATTTTTCCTACAGTAATATTTATCTGTTTGTGGGCTCTCCATTCTTTCTAACAATTTGTCTATTTTATTATCTTTAGCATCTGGTAGGGCTAGTCCTTCCTCATTATGATTCTTTTTCAGCCTTTTCCTGGCTACTTAGCAATGATGTGTTTGAATGTCCCGAGGCCTACACTTCTGCCCTGTCTCTGTTTAAACCAATACGAACCTAATCACTTGGGCCCTTCCAGTAACAAATGCTTCTTCTAAAGAGACCTTAGTCAGGCCTTAAAGAATGGACTAATTTCTTTTCTGTTTTCTCTAGTTGGTTCTCTACAAAAAGCGGGACTACAGACAGGGAGTCCTGCATCCCTCCTTCATCATACCCCAGGTACAAAGCAGGTGCCAGGCCATTCCACGCATCCTACCTGAGCGATTGTCTCTGGGTCCAATGGCTTATGGTCATTGAAGCCTGTGTATTGCCCCGACGACGTGGACCTTCTAATAGGAGGACTGTCGATCTTCTTGAGGGAGTCGTGCCGGCTGATATTGGTCAGGCTGCCGTGGCCTGGCCGGCGCCTCCTCTCAGGACTGTCGTTGTTGAGGCCACGGTTCTGCAGCAGGCCCCGGGGGTGACTGCCCAGGCTTGGGGACCCCAGGTCAACCGAGGAGTTGGAAAGAGCATGCGGTGGGTGCAAGGGGCAATGGCCATCACTGGTCCTGCCAGGACGCCTTACTGGAGGGGGTGGCTCTCCTCTTTTTCTTTGTCTAGAAATACACAAAAAGAGAGAGAAAATAGGAGAGCTTATCACACCGGCTGATACTGAGAAGCTGTGGGTTCTGTGGCTCCTCAAAGCACTTGGGAAAGTTGAGGTTCAGGGGCCTGATGGTCAGACTCCACCCACCTGGCTAGATAGCCGTCAGGGTGCCGGTCTGTTGGGGAGTTCATGTCCTTGGATGAAGACTTGTCCTCAGTGACTGGCCCACTGCTGGCCTCGCTATCAGCTTTTTGGCTCAGAGTGTCTGAAAACGTATCGTCCCTACAACGAGGAGAATCCAGGGTGAGGGTCTTTCACAAGATGAATGGGAACAAAAAAAAAAGAAATGACGGCATTTACATATTCAAGTCTTTCTCTTATCAACACGACTTTCCTTAAAATAAAAATATACAATTTCACTGCAGGTGAAGTGCAAGATCAGGATATACAAAAAAAGAGCAAAATCACAGTCATGATATAACAGCCAGACACCACTGCTGCTAGAATTTGAGAAAATAGCCTTCTCTACTTTTTATCCATGCCCGGGTAAACATGTATGATGTCTGCAGATATAGGTATGAACTTATACTTAAAACACCAATATGTTTATGTAGTTTAAATATCTATGACTGTATGTCTGTATCTACACACACAATACTTCTTGGGTTCTGAGATATACATTTTAACATTTCTTTCTTTTTCTAAAATTAGGCTGAATCATTTAATCACTGTGTACAGTTTATACCGTATATTTCTCTTTTCCTTGCAAAATCGTTCGTAAATTAGTGCTATACTGTGAAATATTCACAGAATAGGGATTATACTTCACATATGATTTTGCAACCTATTTCTTTCATTTAATATATTATGACCATCTTCTCATCTCTTTAAATATTTTTAAATTACAGCAATGTTATTAAAAAACAGAAAAAAGGCTGATGATGATTCTCTTCAGATGTTAGGTCAGCGTCTTCCCTCTGGGGAATCTGGAATTGAAATGGTAGCCGGACAGCAAGAGAGGAGTACGGCTGGCTTGGAACTAGTGGTGTTATTACAGCTCTTGAAGCTGTTCTCCACATGGGTGATTTTTCTAGGAGCCTGAAAGCTTCACAGGGCATCTCTCACTAGCCCTTGCTCCGAATCTGCTGGTGGAGTTTGGGAAATGAAAACCTGCTGGCCCCGAAGTACCATTAGCAAAGACCCAACAGCGAGGTGAAGCAGGGTGCCCAACTCAGAGGTTTGGGCTCTGCAATCCCATCTGCTCTTTTCTCAAAAGACCAAGGTCAGTTTAGGAATAGTGACTGGAGTCTTCCAGCGGGAGCAGCCAGGACTGCGGGAGCAGCCCCAAGGGCGGGGGGAGCCCATGCTACTCACATATCCTGCACCACAATATACTGGTGCGGCACGAGCCCATCGATGCCGTTGTGCCTGCCTTCCCACCAGTCCTCAGATGCCCGGTGATACAGCAGCAGGGAGGCCCCCTTCTTGAAGGACAGTTCTCTGGCAGATCGCCCCATGTAGTCAAACTTGGCTATTGCTTCTATTGGCTCACATTCTACAAAGAACACACCAGAAGACAATGAGGGACAGAGGCGTGAGGTAAGCATGAAACGCTGTGTGAAAGTTCTCTATGAGGCCTTAGAAATAAAGCAGGCCATTTCAATATCCAGAGTGAACAGAGTAATAAGTCCTCAATGGGGGATAAACTCAGGCTGTTAAGAGAGTTACAGAAAAACATTCCCTTGCTGTCATCAGTTTTTCACACAAAGAAAAATGGAACATTGGATCTTAATTTCCACAGACTTTTACCAGAGATAGAATGACAGACTAATAAAAAATATCTTAAACTTTGCAACATGATATATGAGATCTTTCCTTGGGTTGTAATGTCCTCCATAACAGCTCCAATATTATTTTGACAACGATGGAGTTCCCTTGTAACATGTTAATAACCATGGATAACATGGAAAAATCACTATCCCAGAACATTAGGAAGTTTATGCTTTATTTGCTTATTTAAAGAAAAATCAAGTTTACAAAAACCAGCACATTAAGTACTATTTGAGTACATTTAATTTCTTCATGTACTTATCTGGCACTATCAAATCTTCCAACTACCACTGACAGTAAAGATAAGTTTGTTTTCTCTAGGATCAGTAATAAATTTTAGTTGCCTATGAAAACAGCATAACTTAGACGGTCTTGTACCCAAATTAAAAGACCAGATCAAAGGTTATATTATCCAGAGGTCAAAAGATATTCAAGGGGATTACAGTGAGTGGAAAAAACCAATCTCAAAAGGTTACATACTATGTGATACCATTTATATAGCCTGTTTGAAATGACATAATAATCAAGATGGAGAATAGATTAGTGGTTGCCAAAATTGGGAAGAAATGGCCACGGATATAAAAGGGGAAGCACAAAGGATCCCGGTGATGAAACTGTATGTGACTAAATGTTTGCACACACAACTGAGTGCACCTGAAACTAGTGAAACGTGAACATGGCGGAGGGAGGGTTTCAATGTCGATTTCCTGGCTGTGATATTATGCTGCAGTTATATAAGATTTTTACCATGGAGGGAAGCTGGGATCTCTCTGTAGGAACCCTGTAGGGTTCACTTCATGTGAACCCCAAAAGATCTCAAAATTAAAAAAAAGAAAAGAAAAGATGTTGAACTCTGGGCCTAGAATTGGAATTTTAGCCCTGATCTAATTCTGATCACAAAGGTTGAAAGCAAATAAGAGGACAAACTATACAAAACAACCATAAGAGATGCATTTTGTGATTCAGCTTATTGCAAAAAGCCCTTCAGTTCTGGGCCTTAAGATCTTTCTTCCTGTCTCTCACCATCCCCGCCATCTTCATCCCTGCTATCCACACAGATGAGCAAACTTCTATCAATAAAACACAGAAAGGGCCAATAAAAGTGCTAAATGTTCAGAGAAATGTATCCATGCAACAAGCAATGTCTTATTTGCTGAAAACTGAGCATGTATTAGTTTCCGAGTACCCTGGCATAAATGCACACATAATAGATTAAAACTTGTCTGTCAAATATTTTCTCAGGAAATTGTCTTTGATTTTGCTTAGTAATGAAACTTCCCATTTAAAACAGTTGATTTTTGGGGCACCTGGGTGGCTCAGTGGGTTAAGCCGCTGCCTTCAGCTCAGGTCATGATCTCAGGGTCCTGGGATCGAGTCCCGCATCGGGCTCTCTGCTCAGCAGGGAGCCTGCTTCCCTCTCTCTCTCTCTCTGCCTGCCTCTCTGTCTACTGTGATCTCTCTCTGTCAAATAAATAAATAAAATCTTAAAAAAAAAAACAGTTGATTTTTCTGCAAAGATTCCTGAAATATGTTTAATATCTTATATGGAATAACTGCATAAGAAATCACTGGGTAGTCAGCTAGGCTTCCTTCTCACTTGAAAAATTCAAACATTCTCTGGGCCATGTAAGACACAAACATAAAAAATCAACAAACACATTGAAAAAGCTTAGGGTTTACCTTATATGAAGGGCCTGCATGTATTTCAGCTATACATTTAAATACTATAATCTACATGTAGTATACTACTTAGCAAAGTAGGTGTAAAAATAAAACAATAGTTTAAGTTCTTTAACAATTGACTATAACTAAACAACAACAAAAACTGACTATAACTTTCAGATCATGTTAGCATTCTAGTATTCCCTCCTAAAATTATATATACATATTTTCTTTTGAAGATTTTATTTATTTGTGAGAGAGTGAATGAGAGTGCATGAGATGGGAGGGAGGGGCAAAGGGAGAGGAAGAGAGAATCTCAAGCAGATTCCGGCTAAGCATGGAGCCCAGGTGGGGCTCAATCCCAACACCCTGAAATCATGACCTTAACTGAAACCAAGTCGGTATTTAACCACTGTGCCACCCAGGTGCTGCTAAAATTATATATATATATATATATATTTTTTTTAAATTTATATTTTATTTATTTACTTGACAGAGATCAAAAGTGGCAGAAAGGCAAGTGGTGGGGGGTGGAGCAGGCTCCCTGCTGAGCAGAGAGCCCGATGCGGGGCTCAATCTCAGGACCCTGAGATCATGACCTGAGCCAAAGTCAGATACCTAACCAACCAAGCCACCCAGGTGCCCGAAGTTATATATATATATTTTTACACTAAATATTTTATTTATGCTGCTACTGTACATAAAATAATTACCCTTATGAAATAGAATTTGTGAAAATTCAGAGAGGCAAATGTTGAGGACTGACAAAAGTAGAAGTTTACATAGTTTGGCACATGTCACAGGGATATGCTTTTGTACAGGTTTCAAATTTAGTTCTCCTTTGAATATTCACTGGTTCATGAACAGTGGTTTAGAAAACCATCCAGAGATTCATTTTACTACAAAAAGGAACAGACTTTCTGGGGTCTGAAGGGATTCATACTTAAAGATACAACAGTTAGCAGGGGGTTGGCTGGGCATTCTGCAGACAGAACTGTTTCAAATCTGTATCTGCCTGGGAAACCTTCACCAGATTGAGCCCAGCTTCCAGCCAGAGCTATTGAACCACTTTCTTCACAGCGGTGACGCTGGAGGAACCAGACATGGCACTTGTAAGAGCCGGGCAGATTTGTCTGTGTGGATCTGTCAGTTCGTGGGTCCGTGGGGCCAGACCTTTTTTTTTTTAAAGATTTTATTTATTAACTTGACAGAGAGAGACACAGCAAGAGAGGGAACATAAGCAGGGGGCAGTGGAAGAGGGAGAAGAAGGCTTCCTGCCACTGAGCAGGGAGCCCGATGCTGGGCTCTACCCCAGGACCCGGGATCATGACCCGAGCGGAAGGCAGACACTTAATGACTAAGCCACCCACGCACCCCTAAAATTATATTCTTTATTAAAACAGTATGAATAGCAGCTTTATTAAATATCTACAAATATGTTTTATAGAGGAGGAACTAGAACTTTATATTCAAAGAGATTGACTTTATGGTTTGTTTTTAAAATTACAGATAAAGAATAAATCCCGGTTGAGCAGAGATGACAGATGCCAATTTTTTTTAACCCTAGTTCTCCTTGGGGAACAGAAATAAACATGTCCATGGTACCAGGGACATGAATAAACATATCCATGGGGAGGATTTGTTAAAAAAAAGCTTCATAACATGTAATTCACAAATTCCTATGTCAACATGCCTGTGTACTTTGAATTTCTTTTAATGAAAAAAGTGGAAAGATTCCAGCCCATAACATAGTGTGCAGTCTAGGTACTTGTCAAAGGGAAATGAAGAAAGAACCATTAATGTTCTTTAGACATTAATTAGACATTCAGTCACAGACTGTCAGTGCTGGCCAAGGGCTATTTAAGGTTACTTAACAGATATATATATGTATTTTATCATAATTTCATGATCATGCACTCTATGTTTCTTATCTCTGTTTATTTGTTGAAACAACTAGCAACAGGATTATCAGGCTCTGCTTATTTAATTCAAGTGTGGGGAGATTATGGAAGAGTGACCCGATGAATCAGAAGTACATTTTTTTTTTAATTTTTTTATTTTTATTTTTTAAATTTATTTGACAGAGATCACAGGTAGGCAGAGAGGCAGGCAGAGAGAGAGGAAGGAAAGCAGGCTCCCTGCTGAGCAGAGAGCCCGATGCGGGGCTCGATCCCAGGACCCTGGGATCATGACCTGAACCGAAAGCAGAGGCTTTAACCCACTGAGCCACCCAGGGGCCCCCAGAAGTACATTTTTATTGGTAATTCTCTATCAACTACTAACTCTGAGCAATTTCATTATTTTGACTCTTTCCACTCCCATGGGAGTCATTTCGCAGTCAAGTGTCAATCAATAAGCTGGTTATGCACATCTTAGTCTACTTATTGCAGAGCAAATCAATCTTAGGGCATGGCAATGCACCATTCCCTTTCTTATGGAGCCACATGGTTCTTTAAGCTCGTCAGACTTTGTAGAATGTCGCCGCTGCTGGTAACAGTAAGAGTGAACATGGTAACTTCATTTCTTTGCATGGCTATTACAGCTCTGTGCAAAAGGGGAAAAAATTCAGTACAGCTGATTTTCTGACTGCCTGGTACTATCAAGTCTCGTATTTCCATTTCTTGTCAAATGCTAGTACACTCATTTTCTCTTTGGGACCTTGCTGTCCCTGACACTTACCCGCCTAAATCTGTTACTCACAGCCCTCGCAGGTGACGGTTCTGCTCTAGAATAGCTTCTCTTTCAGAAACAAAAGCTACCCTTCTCCAGTGATACCACCGCAGAGAAAAGACAAGACAATACCTGGGAATCACAAAGATAATCAATCCTTTGGTTAACTTCGTTACCGAAAATTTAGAGGTTGCCTGTGGGCAAGGGTATCTGCCCTTTGTACGCAATGCTTTTCTTTCCAGCAAAACCAGGTGAACAGGTTAACACGTTAGAAGCTTCTCTTTTGTAGCCAAGAGGCAGGAACAACTAACAGATGGCAGGGGGGGAGGCTGATGTTTGGGAAGAGAGATGGTTGGGCTTTGTCTTAGCTTTCCTGGACACTAGGGAAAGCAAGGAGAGAGAGAAGTCATCAGTGAGAAAGGAAGAAATCATACAGAGAAACAAAGAAACTCAAGACAAAAGATGATGGCATGGTGGCATGCCATGCTCTGGATGGTGGCAGAGGTAGGGCCCAGAGACTTTCAAAAGCAACATCATGGAAGTACAAGCTTTCATTGTAAAGAATTTCTTCTAAATGAACTTCTGAAAATGTCAATTCATATTACTTTTCAAAACATAAAGAAAAATTTTTTTTGGCTCAGATGTAACTCTTTAATATACAAACAAACAAGGAATCTAAAATGCAACGCCTTGTTGAAGTGAAACATTTAGACCTTTTCTTTTAAGGCAGAGGGTGGACTTCAGACATCCTGACTACTGTTACCTTCTTGCTGAAATCAATGAAAAAGCCTGTTGGTTTTTTTTTTTTTTTAAGATTTTATTTATTTATTTGTCAGCGAGAGAAAGAGCGCAAGCACAAGCAACGGGAGAGGCAGGCAGAGGGAGAAGCAGGCTCTCTAGCAGGGAGCCTGTTGCACTTGATCCCAGGACCCTGGGATCATGACCCGAGTCGAAGGCAGACGCTTAACCAACTGAGCCACTCAGGTGTCCCTCCTGGATTTTTTTTAAAGAAAGATTTTATTTATCCATTTATTTGACAGAGGAAGAGAGTATAAGCAGGGGGAGCAGCAGAGAGAGAGAGGGAGAAGCAGGCTCCCCACTGAGCAGGAAGCCTGATGTGGGGCTCCATCCCAGAATCCTGGGATCATGACCTGAGCCAAAGGCAGACGCCCGAGCCACCCAGGTGCCCTGAAAAACCCTGGATTTAAAAAAATCTTTGTAATTTCATTAATAATTTGCCATGACAGTATGGAATATTAAAGACAAAAAACAACAAATGTAGGAACCCGGTGAGGTAAACAGAACATGAGAAAATGTGAGTCAGAGTTTGCCTTGAGGATATTTTCCCTGCCTGGTTAACTTAAGGTTTCATTTTGGACAAAAAACCAAGTCCAGGGTCTGCTCAGTGTGGAGAAGGTAAATCCCCATAGAGGATCACACTCTCAGTGTCACAGTGAGCTTCTAGTTCTAGAAATCTTCCTCTCTCCTAGCCCTCCATATTTCTCCAGAGATGGTATACATCACTCCCGCTCCCTCCTGGACTTAAAAACAGAATCTATCTCAACTCTTGGAACAAATAATCTCCAAGAATCCTGACCACATTCCAGTCCTCAGGTAGGTTTGCAGTTTAAAATCACACTACCTGGGTGGCCTGGAAAACCTCAAGCTAAAAATTCAATATGGTCCCAAGGTGGTTGTGCCCCAGGCAGAAGTAAATCAGAAGCCTTTCTGGAGGAACTTACCTACAACTGAGCCTAAAGGAACTCCACACAGTTCTAAGGAATACATAAAAAATTTACAAAACACTCTGGAAAATAAGACTCAATGAACAAGAACCAACAAAAACAAATCCAGGAAGACTGCAGATGTTAGAATGATCACAATCACAATTTAAAACAACGGAAAGGATTAATATGAGTAAAGAACAAAAGACTGTAAAAAATGATTAAGCAGCCAATGCGGAAGTGAACCAAATTGTAGAAAAAAAATTACAAATATAAACTTAGCGGTTGGGTTTAAAGCAGATTAGTCATAACTAAAGAGAGAATAAAAGGATCATGTATACAGCTAAAGAGATACTAAGAGAAATCTGACAGCTTTATATGTTCATATGTCAAAAGTGTTGGGGTGCCTGGGTGGCACAGTTGGTTGGGTATCTCACTCTTGGTTTCGTTTCAGGTTGTGATCGCAAGGTTGTGTGATCGAGCTCCCACATGGGGCTCTGTGCTCAGTGCAGAGTCTGCTTAAGACTCCCTCTGCCCCTCCCCCAGCTCTCTATTTCTCTGAAATAAATAAATAAATCTTAAAAAAAGGTGTCGAGCAGCCATCCCTGAAGCACCAGTGACCAAAATGAGGTTTAATCCCTTCATGACTTCTGACCAGAGCAAGTACCAGAAAAGGCATTTGACTGCACCTTCCCATATTCCCAGGAACATTATGTCATTCCCTCTTTTCAAAGAGCTAAGACAGAAGTACAATGTTTGATCCACACACATCTACAAGGATGATGAAGTATAAGTTGTGTGAGGATACCACAAAGGTCAGCAAATGGGCAAAGTGGTCCTGGTTACAAGAAGAAATGGGGCGCCTGGGTGGCTCAGTGGGTTAAAGCCTCTGCCTTCAGCTCGGGTCATGATCCCAGGGTCCTAGGATAGAGCCCTGCATTGGGTGCTCCACTCAGGGGGAGCCTGCTTCTCTCTCTCTCTCTGCCTGCCTCTCTGCCTACTTGTGATCTCTGCCTGTCAAAATAAATAAATAAAATTTAAAAAAAAAAAGAAGAAATATGTCATCTTCATTGAACGAGTACAGGAAGAGCAGGCCAATGGCGCAACTGTCCACCTGGGCATTTAGTAGATTCAAACTGGGCAAAGACTACAAAAAGATCCTTGAACATAAAGTCAAATCTTGCCAGATAAGAAAGGAAAAGAACAAATATAAGGAAGCAACAACTGAGAAGATGAAGATGTGGGAATAAAGTAATCTGATATATGACTTCTTCCTTTTTAAAGATTTTATTTATTTCTTTGACAGAGAGAGACACAGTGAGAGAGGGAACACAAGCAGGGGGAGTGGGAGAGGGAGAAGCAGGCTTCCCTCGGAGCAGGGAGCCCAATGCAGGGCTTGATATGGGGCTTGATCCCAGGACCCTGGGATCATGACCTGAGATGAAGGCAGATGCTTAATGACTGAGCTACTCAGGCGCCCCTGATGTATGATTTTAAATAAAAACTGTTAAAATGACAAAAAAAATGTGTTGAAAAGTAATGTTAAAGATTAAACTTATTAGAAAGAGAAAAAAATGGTCTCTAAAGAGAAAAGTATAAAAGTTTATTGAGAGACATTAAATAACTAGAAATATGTTTCTGGACTGGAGGACTGAATATTATAAAATGTCACTTCTCTCCATGTTAATATATGTAGAATAGTGCAGCCGCAATCAAAACCCCCACAGGATTTTAGTTTTTGTTTGTTTTAAGAACTTGAAAAACTGAGTCTAAAATTTAACTGAAGTTGCAAAAGATCAAGAATTGTTAAGGAGAGCAAAGTCAGAGATCTTGGTTTGCCAAATTCGAAGATTTTTTAAAAAGGTACCAAAATTAAGATAGGAGGGATAGAGAAGTAGATTAGTGGAAAAGCAGAGAGCCCAGAAACAGACTTGTGCAAAGAGGACACGTGATTTATGCAGAGCTGTGAAAAAAGGACGATTAGTGCTGGGCCAACTGTGCATCCACATGGAGAAAAAGGAATGGATCCCAACCTCATGCCATACCTCCAAAGAAATTCCTGGTAGAATAAAGACCTATGTGTGAAAACTAAAACCTGAAAACATTTATTTATTTATTTATTTATTTATTTATTTATTTATTTTTTATTATTTAAAGATTTTATTTATTGAGTGAGAGACAGAGAGAGCACAAGCATGGGGAGAGGGAGAGGGAGAGGTTTAGAAGTAGACTACCCTCTGAGCTGGGAGCTCAACATGGGGCTCAATCCCAGGACCCTGAGATCATGACCTGAGCCAAAGGCAGAGGCTTAACCATCTGAGCCCCTCAGGTGCCCCCTGAAAGCATTTAAAAGAGAATATGGTGTGTGTGGGGGGGTACACCATGGGTGGCTCAGGTCATGAGCCCTGTTCATCAAGGAGTCTACTTCTCTCTCTCCCTCTACCCTTGCCCCTAACTCATGCTCACATGCTCTCTTTCTCTCTCCAAAATAAATAAATAAATCTTTAAAAAAAAGTAAAAGAGAATATGGGGGAATTATTTTCACTACCTGCACTCAGCACAGAAAGGTTTCTTAAAGGAGATATAAAGTGAAACAACCATGAAGGAAAAGATTGGGTAACTTCAACTCCTTTAAAATTTCCTTGTTTAACAAAAGACATAATAAGCACATGAAAGACAAATTACAGAGCACAAGATATTTGCAAAACATAACACAATAAGACCTGATCCAGACCCACAAAGAACTCTTATAAATAAGAAAAAAAAAACAAAGCCAAATCAAATTAAACCAAGCAAAAAAAAGCCCAGAGAAATGAAGAGAAGGCAAATGAACCTTAAATGGGTAAAACACTTGATAGAAATTTCACACAAAAAAAGAAATTGAAGCACATAAGGGTCAGTATCTCTATATGAACCATATTTTTTATTTTCTGTATTCTGACATATTTTTTATTTTCTGTATTCTGACCTTGCTGCTACCAGAGGGACTGGCCCTCCCAAGGATCACCAATTCCTGGATAGTGTAAACAACTCGCCTGTTGTGCCTTTCAAAGACAAACCAACCAAGCCAGAGCCCATCCCAACCACTATGCACCTGCCCTAACCACCTGCGCCAGGTATCAGACAACCAGAGACCACCCCTATTCCCCAGAGCCCGCTGGAATTATTCTCACTAGCCCATCTGAAACCTGTTTACCCTGCCCCGCCTGTTCCTTCCTGTGGAAACCCCTGCAAAGACTCTTTCCCAGTTGCTCCTTCCTCTTCTGCCTCCTGACCAACCTTGGTGTTTTTCTGTGTGGCCACCTGTGACAATGATGTACCCTTTCCACTTGCGTACTGTGAGTAACTTGAGTACTGTGAGTAACAATGTATCTTTTCAATGGCAATCACCTCCTGATCTGATGTTCTTACTATATGCCAAGTTTTCTGTTAATACTCTATATTGTAAAACAACATCTTTATCAGTGATCAGAGAAATGCAAACTAAAATCACGACAATATTGGCAAAGATAATAATATTTGGTAAAATTCATCACGTGGTGATGAATATGTCCGATTGGAAGGCTGATACACTACTGGTGGGGTGTGTGTATCATTACAGCTATTTTCAAAAACAGTTTGGCTCTATATCTAGTAAAGTTGGAAACATGCTTACTCCTAGAAGCATATATCCTAGAGACAGTCCTGTACATTTGTGGTACTGTAGTAGCATACCTGTTCAAAATATTCCTAACAGTACACTTTTTCATGGCAAAAAATGGAAAATACCCCCCATATTCATCAATAAAAAAATAAATACAATGGAATATCATACAGTGGTCAAATAAATGATTATAATTGCATTAGCAATGTGGGTGCATCTCAGGAACATAATATAATACTGAGTAAAAAAAAAATCATGAAAAGAGTATACAGTATGATTCCATTTATAGGAAGTTCAAGAAAACAGAAAATGAAACAACAAACCACTGAAAAACAAACATATAGCGGTTACCCCTGACGGAGTAGGGAAGGCAGTCATAACAGGGGAGGCAAAGGTAATGATGTCTTTTTTTCTTCAAATTGGTGGTGGTCTGTGGTGTTCACTGTAATATTATTCTTCATACTTTACACATATTTTATAAATTTTCTTTTGTATCCTACTGAATTCTTAATATAAGCAATTCTAAAAAAATGGATATTAAGGTTAGTTTTATAATAGTATGGGCACAAGGGCATACCGTCTTCACTGGTGTGGGGCTCTGTACCAGCGTCCTGATCCACTTCCTCCAATGTACCGTGCTCACTGTATGGGCTGTCACTGCAAAGTGGAAATGGATATTCTTAAAAGTCAAAGAAAGAATTTAACAAATGAACAACTGCTACTACATAAAACTTGAATGGCTAAAGAGTGGCTGGATAGTCTTTCAGTGAAATTCTGGAGGCTCCAAGAATCATCTGGTCCTAGGGGAGCCCAGGTCCCTTCATCTTTGACACAGATAATTTGTATCCACAGAAATTAAAATTGGTTGAATTCTAGTAGAATATGATTATTGCCCTATGGATACACCACTTTTTGCAAATTCATTCCAAGACACCTTACTGCATATCAACTGATGGCTCTTTGAGTTCAGCTCTGAATTGGCTGTAGTATTTTCCCCATCTTTTCTTGACATATGTTCATTGCAGATTTGAGCCAGTCATGATTTTTATTCCTTTTTTAAAAAAAGATTTTATTTATTTATTTGACATATAGAGACCACAAGTAGGCAGAGAGGCAGGCAGAGAGAGAGAGAGACGAGGAAGCAGGCTCCCCGCTGAGCAGAGAGCCTGATGCGGGGCTCGATCCCAGGACCCTGAGATCGTGACCTGAGCCGAAGGCAGAGGCTTTAACCCACTGAGCCACACAGGCGCCCCTATTCTTTTAAAAAACTTACCCTTTAGCACAACCACACTCCTCAAATGTATGTTCGTAAATGGAATGCATCTGTCACACATACAAACCTGACATTCTGTAAAAGTCCATTTATATTGCTGGTTGGGGAGAAGGATAACTACTTTATCGCTGACTTCCTGTTTAAATGAGTGATGCCCATAGAGAACACTATGCATGGATGAAGGACACAGTCAAGCACACGTTACTGACTCTAGGATCCTTTATTATGGGGCCTGCTTGTAAAGAAGTAGTGACCACAAAAACCCTAGGATCCAATGTATCAGATAATATGGACCAGACCGCCACTTATCACTCTTTGATAAAAGGAATGAGACAGCACAACTTACTGATGTTTCAAGTACTGTGACACTGGCCTCGCAATAAATACAACTATGAAGATAAAGTTATGCATCTCACCAGGGCTGAGTTTTATTCATTTATCTTCCTAGAGCCAAGCTCAGTAGTCAGTATCTTGCACACTGTACATGCTCAAGTAAATATTTTTGAATTCAATTTCATGTGCGAAATTGCCAGATACACCACAGAACTGGAATCTATCATGCTTTGTTGTTTAAATTTAGAAAGGAATGCTTCTGGAAATAGTCAACCTTCAGCCTCCTTAAGGCATACATATGATCATACGGTGGTATAAGACCCGTGGTATAGTTCAAGTGTACTTTCAGGTGCTTACGGTCCTTCAGTTACTCACTGTACTTCTGCCTAGTTCTTGGTGAGGCAATGGGAAACAAACTGTCCTCAGGGGGCTGCAGAATGGGCTTAGATAGGTCTGTTCCAGCTGCTCCTGAATCCCAGCTGCCCAGAACAGTTTCCGAGGTGGGCTGGGAGGCAGCTTTTGAGTGCGAAGAGTCATGTGGGCTTTGGAATCTGACAGACCTGGGCTGCCTCCAGTTACGAGTAGTCCTTAGAGAGGCTCCTTGGCCTCTCTTCACTTGGTAGAGTGGTCAGTACATAAACCGATCACACGTAGCCAGCACACAGCAGGGGCTCAAGGAACCAAAGCCACTTTTATTGTATATGACTTCTTAGAAGCAGAAATTCACAGATCACACAGTGACCACAGACATTTGGGATTATTCCAATGACCACACTTCCCCCATCTTCATACTTCACTAGTGACTATGCTGCCATATTAATAATATATAATATTGATGGTATAATAATAGTAATAGTAGTATTAGTAGAACTTCTAAATAGTACTACTAAATACTAAATAATAATACTAAATAATAGTAATAGTGACTATTACTGCCATTTTCTATCCTAGTGATATATTAATAATAAATTAGATAAATTAAAATAAATTTGCTTAAAATGGCCATTACTACTGTAATTGGATAGGATGCTATTTATTAGTAAGAATAGAAATAATTAAGAATGAAAACATATTTGGTTGACAGGGCTCCTTTAAAATGATACCTTTAAAGTACTTTATATAGAGCCAAAACTATTTCACAATGAAACTGAAATCTGTCAGTTCCATCAGTTATCTCTGCCTGATATAATAATAAAATGAATTCAGTTCTATGTAATATGTTTCAAAACCGTGACTCTCTATGCAGTAGGGTGGATATATCTAAAAAGATGCCATCTTTGGGGAAAAGGGAGAAATGAATGGGAGTTATCATAGTAAGAGGCCAGTGCTGTCATGGGTCTTAGTCTAACTTATCTCAAATGTTCCTGCTTCTTCTTTTTCTAGAAATTGGAGACCTTGGCAACCTATGGTCACTTCTTATTCTTATTAAACTGATATGTATACTTCCATAATTTTTCCAGGGGCAGAAAGACTAAAATTCCCAGACTTACCAGTAGTCGTCTCCAGCCATACACTTCTCATAAACAGGGCCATCCAGCTCTTTAGCATCTGGGAAAATAGTTTCATGGTGGATGATGATGGTTTTGACAATTTCATTCACATGAGCCTGACAAGACACTTGATCCTGTATTTCGGGGACAGGCATTAATGTGGGGCCAAAACAAATGGCCAGGTTATATGGGTCCATCATGTTCTCGTCGCTGTACTGTGAAAGGCTATGAGAGAAAGACAAGAGTTATAAAAGCACCAGAGAGAAAAAAGAAAATTGGTGTTTAATAAGATACTTTATATTCTCAAAATCGGTATCCAAAGCATTTTATTTGGTTTTTATTATTAGAATAAGATAATGTTGCATCTACTTTAAGTTGCCTTGGCAAATTCCAAAGAAAGTAAAACAACTTACAATCTTTCAACTAGGAAGAAACTGAAAGGGGAATATAAATCCTCCTTAACTAAGTGGCATTTTTCAGAGCCATAAGAGCATTTAAGATAATTTCTTTTTCAATGGAGACCAGGATCAAGTGAGTGAGTTTCACATGTAAACACCACGGTGTAAATGTTGTAAATGTTACTCAAGTAAATCCAGGAAGGGCAGTAGTGAGCTCCACAAAGCTTTATGGATATCTTTAAAATGCCCTCCTACTCATCAAACATATCTCAGATTTCAGTTTTTCCCTGTAAATCTTGAGGAAAGCCTGGAGGAAAACAAAGCACCTTTTCTTTGTAGCCACTGAAAGAAAGCAAACAACTGGGTAAGACGACCAAAACTATCTACCAGTCAATGTCACAAAAGACGTTATAAGTGCAAGAGAAGGGGAAAAGAATCCCCAGTTCTCTCATTCCTTTTCAAGTTGGCTAACTACAAACTTTGGGGCAATTTCTGGTTGTCTAGTACTAATTTCTAAATTCAATCCAATGGATATTTGTGAGATATTGTCCAGAGGCAACTCAAAATAAGCCAGCAGTTGATTGTTCTGCCTCTAACACATGCAGAGGGTACTGTTCTAGGGAGAAGCTAGAGACATTATCTTTCCATGAGTAAAATGTCAATCTTGAAAGGAAATGTAAAATCCAGATGAACAGATGACAAATGGAAGAAGAAAAAAAGAGACTTGGCTGCATTTGTGAGATGGTGACAGACACAAAGAAACGGAAATGCCACAGGACCTGATACTTTACCCTTTTTCGGAAATAAGATAGCCTAGAAAGCAGAAAATACAAAAGCATAATTTCCTCAGCTAACATATGTCTCTCCTGCCTGCCATTTTTCAAGCATACAGTCTTTTATAAAAAGTTCACAATAAAGGCAATGATCATGTTACAGATTGTCTGCAAAATGGATGCACGGAGAAGTGAGATGCAGAGTAAGAATGGTCTAATTCTCCCAAGACACACGTAAGCTCGGTGGGGAGAGTCTCAGAGAATCTTTCTGGGTCTTTAACTTAGTGCTGACTTGAAGAGCAAAATCTTGTTATGAAAGTGTTATACCCACGTTTCGATTTTACAGTTAAGGGAGAATAATTTCCTTTTCTTTTCATAATTCCTGTCCCAAGCAACCCCTACAGGCTGGGGCTTGTTTCTGCATGAAGGCAGGTGCAGTGAACCAGGGGGCATCTTTGGGCAGAAATGCTGGAAGCAAGGCCAGCTGGATGACTCACGTACATTTGCTATTCTGCTGAGTTAGATTCAGGTTTTACGAACTTTCTTGATTCACTGCTTTGCCTGTCTCTTGTGGTTTACTGGTTCACAGTGGGTTTTGCTCAGGTGTGCCAGGAAAATTCACCTAGAGGGCCGGCAGGAAGGAAGGCCCTCAGACGGGAAGGGGAGGCACTTGAAATTAAGGGTGAAGATGGCAAGCCTCTGGATTGTTTTTTTAAATTTATTTATTTTTTTTAATTTGAGGCTTTAATATTGATGAGGAAATAAGATTAAAAGAAAAAAAAAAAAAAAGAACCGGGGCACCTGGGTGGCTCAGTGGGTTAAAGCCTCTGCCCTCGGCTCAGGTCATGATCTCAGGATCCTGGGATCAAGCCCTGCATCAGGCTCTCTCCTCAGTGGGGAGCCTGCTTCCCCCCACTCTCTCTGCCTGCATCTCTGCCTACTTGTGATCTCTCTCTCTGTCAAATAAATTAAAACAAAAAACAAAAAACAAAAAACGAAAACCAACCCAGGCCACTTCAATTGCTTCAATAACTCCATCGTTAGCTAGGCAGGTCAAATGCCAAACAAAGAGATTCAGATTCCTATCCATTTTGCCCTGTTTCCAGCCCCATTATGGCAAGAGGGGTGTATATTTGAGTTGAGTGCCTTGACTGGGATCTGCCATCCACTCTCCAGTTCAGGTCGAGAAGCCCACTGTCCCAACAGCTCTGGTTCATGAGGCTGTCTCGAATTTTTGTCTTATGCCTCTTCCAGAATTTGGAAATGATGGCAGCTCGGTCAGTTGTGATCCCTCCCATATTGCTTTTTGGTTCGAGCAGCCAAGAATGCGTCCGTTGTTTGAAATCCATGTCTGCAGATGCAATAGACTTAAGAAACCCCCTCCTCTTTGCCAGAAAGGGGCAGGACTCCTCAGGTGACACCCCTGGGAAGAGCTGGCCCCAAAGCAGCTCCTCTGTGATGGCTGGGTGCCCAGGCCCAGGCCACATGGCAGCCTGTTCAGAGGCTTGGAGCCCTCACACTTGCCCGCCAAGGTCAGCAAGCCTTCAGATTTTTAAAAGCACCATAGTAACAAGGCTTAATTAAAGGTAAGATTTAGGGGCGCCTGGGTGGCTCAGTCATTGTCTGGCAGCAGCTCAGGTCATGATCCCAGGGTCCTGGGATCCCTCATCGGGCTCCCTGCTCAGCAGGAAGCCTGCTTCTCCCTTTCCTACTCCTCCTGCTTGTGCTCCCACTCCCCCAGTCTGCCAAATAAATAAATAAGCAAAATCTTTAACAAAAAAAGGTACAATTTATATTTATGGCCATCTATTTAAACTAAACATAGTTTATATCCATGTCTCTAGATCCTGCTTATTTCTAGTGGTGATTTCTGTACAAATGGGTCTCCACTGTCATTTGTGCTTATGTTCGTTCCCTGCAAACATTTCCCCATCAGATGCTACTTGGTTTCTGGGGCCAGCCTGAGTGGGTATGATTTCAGGAGTAGTCAAGCAGGACTTAAGTCCTTCAGTCTCCATGGTGTGTGAGAACTCTAAACCTCCAAAGAAATAGAGAAGAGAAAAAAATCCCAATTTTGGGAAGGATGAACCCATGCCAGAAGGAGAAGGCATTGCCCTGAGCTTACTCCTCCCAGATTCTTTTATTTCCAATTACTTAACTAGATCCTTGAATAGGAAGGGGGCTCTCAGACAGGACTTGGGGAAGATATTCTTATAGTGGGGTCCATTTTTATTACCCAAGAAGTAAGACAAATGAAAACCAAGGTGCTTAAATTAAAACAGTAAGGTTCCTTTGAAAATAATGCTATGATTTTTTAAGGTTTCTGTTACATTGCTGCAGAGACTTTTATAAATATTTTCTTCTTGACAAGGTCTCATTATATTGAGTTTACAGAAGTTCTTTTTTGGATCTGTGTGTAATTCGCATCTATAGTTCCCCTCCTTCCTTGACTACAACATAAAAAATCCCAGCAATTTTCTGCAGTGAGTGGGTGGTTTACATCATTTTGACAAAAATGTTCATGACATTAGCTTTGGATGGAAGTTGGAAAAACACATATTTCACTGACAAGTATTCTTTTTGGTAATATTTGTATATTTTTGCATGTATGGCCACAGTTTCTGCATCTTTCAGCTATTATACAATGACCTTGATCTGCTTAAGAAAAACATACCTTCAGTCTATAGTCAATCGTCTTCTCTTTGACTCTGCTGATAAGTGGGACCCAGTGTGCACGTTACAGAATCCAAGAACAAAGAATTCAGATCAGTGCAAATGGAAGTAAAAGATGCGCATTCTGGCGGAGTATTAGGGTACTTACTGATTGAGGAAGGCAAAGAGGTACCTCATCACTATAAGGACGGACCTAGGCAAGGTCAGGAGGAGTTTGCGGATGTGAAGCGCCCTCTCACAGAGATTATCTATTCCTATGGATAGAAGAGAACATGGTCAGGATCCTTTCGCTTGCCACATTTAAAGCAGAACACTGAGTGCTGGTTAGGTGTCCGACGTTTGATCTCACCTCAGGTCTTGATCTCAAGGTCATGAGTTCAGGCCCCGCATTTCTACAAAACACTGAGTACCAAATTTTGTATCTTACCATAAGTAAGCTCCTGCCCCTGGGTGAGATGCAGTGAATCAATGATCAGCTTGGAAGTAATACCATTTCTTTTTTTTTTTTTTTAAAGATTTTATTTATTTACCTGACAGACAGAGATCACAAGTAGGCAGAGAGGCTGGCAGAGAGAAAGGGGGAAGCAGGCTCCCCGCTGAGCAGAGAGCCCAATGCGGGACTTGATCCCAGGACCCTGAGATCATGACCTGAGCCAAAGGCAGAGGCTTAACCCACTGAGCCACCCAGGTGCCCCGGTAATACCATTTCTGAGAGTATCTTCTCTGACCTATCTCTGTTTTTTCTGATGGCCATGGTCTTAAGCAACTTCGCGTCTTCTAGGTTTAAAAACCATCTTTCACTTGCTGCTATTTCTGGATTGTGCATCTGATATGGTTTCAATTCCTTTCAAAAGCTGCTATGGTGGGGCACCTAGGTGGCTCAGTGGGTTAGGTCTCTGCCTTCGGCTCAGGTTGTGATCTCAGGGTCCTGGGATTGAGTACCGCATTGGGCTCTCTGCTCAGCACAGAGCCTGCTTCCCCCCTCTCTCTCTGCCTGCCTCTCTGCCTACTTGTGATCTCTGTCTGTCAAATGAATCAATAAAATCTTAAAAAAAAAAGCTGCAATGGTAACTAAAGTAGTTTTCGGGGACACCTCCCCTATGATTCATTAATTCATCCTGTATTTATTTGTATATTACTATGATTCCAGCAATGTACCGGGCTTTGAATCTCTCCTTCCTCAAAACTTATCATAGTATCTTACTGATAGGAATTTTTACTTTGAATTATATAATTTCATCAATTTTTCTAAGCATCTATTTTAGGACAGCCTAATAGTTTTCAAGTACCAAGTTAGGCAATAGTAATGCATTAGTGATTTGAATCCTGCTCTCAGAGAACTTATACCCTCATGTTTACAGTTATTTACTTTCTTATCCCTGTGGTAGAGTGAGCTCCCTGAAGACAGGTACCTGGGACTTCCTAGTATTATTTTATCCCTCTTTCCTAGCAATACAAATTGTCCAAAGGTTCTTAACACAAAAATGCCTGTGAACAGCAGCAAAAAAGTTAGTTCCAATAATGCATTATTTACATAATGATCTACATTTTACAATACATTCTCACATTTGCTATCCAATTTATTAACACAGATAATAATTCCATGGAGTAGGCAGGCCATGGAATGTCATCCCCATTCAATGGATTAGGAAAAAGAGAACTGGGTAAGTGGTTGGAGGGGTGGGGTTGGGACTAAAACCTATTTTCTGTTCAAGTCGGGTTGTCTTTCTTGGATTTCAAAGTACAAAAAGATTTTATTTTTAAGCAATCTCTATACCCAGTGTAAGGCTTGAACTTATAACCCCAAGCTCAAAAGCTTCATGCTTCACTGACTGAGCCAGCCAGGTGCCCCCTTTATAAAGTACAACTTTGAAGACACTCAATAAAGATACATTTGAGAAAAAGATTTCTTTTTTAACTTTTTTTCTTTTCTAATTAAGTAGGCTCCATGCCCGAGGTGGGGCTTGAACTCATGACCCCAAGATCAAGTAATGCATTCCCTACCAACTGAGCCAAGCAGGTGCCCCTGGAAAAATATTTCAAAGACTATTTCAGAAACATTTTTGAAGTTTACTCTAATTTTGTATTACTACATTTGCTCTTAATTGTTCTTGAGATATTCATAAATCCTACTTGAAAATCTCAGGCCACTTTTTTTTTTTTTTTTTAGGACTTCATTTCTGACATAATAGTCAATTGATTTTCCTTCTCTTTCTCAGGTTTTCTGACCTCCTCCCACACATAAACACAGTTGGCCCTCATGGATCTCTACTTGTTCTCTTCAATGGTAAACTCATTTGGTCTTGATGTTAGGACCATCCTTTCTAGGAAGGTAGTATTTTTACTTCATTTTTCAATTTTGTGTGGGACGTAAGTTCTGTTGTATCTACCCCTGGATATCTCAGTATTAATTTCCTAATTGAAGTCTTTATTATTTCTAGCTTGGACCATGGTAATACTTTGCTAATTCAGTTTTCTATTCCAATTCCTCTTACACCTCTTACAAACTTGAAATGACTTATGGCCCATTCTTAAAAGTAAATATTGAGATTTACTAGCATTTATTCTCTGGTCCTTAAAAAACTGTATGCATAAATAACTTTCCATTCATGCCCCAAACCAAACAGTTACAAAGTTTAATATGTTTATGCAAATTATAAATGGTAATGAAGAAGTGTCCCGTGAATGGTCTCTGGACTGGCAATACCTTCTATTCTTTTCTAGCCGCATATAGATCCATAGAAGGGCTATGATTAAAAGCAAAACAACAACAAAACTTCTGCCATTGTTTAAACTTTTGTTTAACATTTGTTCATTTGAACATGTAACATTGTTCAAAACTTCTGGATTGTTTCAAAAGTTAAGTCTACTGATTCTCCAGGCTGATCCTTAGTATAAGGTTAAGGTCAAATATCAGGGAGAGGGTTTTAGCAACTTCAGGCTAGTTTTGAGGTCTTAGAGAAAAAAAGAAAAGGAAAGAATGTGACAGGAACTACTCTTAATGTACTGCTGATCTTTAATCTTTGTCAAATCCCAGAGGGGGCAAGTAATTTTCAGGCTAGAAGAGGACACAGGCATTACTCCCAAGAGGCTTAATTTTAATTCAAGATCTTCCTGTTTCTATCTCTCAGTTCTAAAGTGAGTTCCCCTACCCTTAAAGGTAGTTTCAAACTTTTATTTAGAAAGAACTGGGGGTGGGCGCCTGGGTGGCTCAGTGGGTTAAGCCTCTGCCTTCGGCTCAGGTCATAATCTCAGGGTCCTGGGATCGAGCCCCGCATCGGGCTTTCTGCTCAATGGGGAGCCTGCTTCCTCTCTCTCTCTCTCTGCCTGCCTCTCTGCCTACTTGTGATCACTCTCTCAGTGTCAAATAAATAAATAAAAATCTTTAAAAAAAATAAAAAGAACTGGGGGAACAGGTACAGATAGAATTGGGGGAATTGATTTGTTTATTTAGAATATTTTCTTTTAACTCACTGATTTTTAAAAAGTTTTTATTTAAATTCCAGCTAGTTAACATACAGTGTAGTATTAGTTTCAGGCGTACAATACAGTGACTCAACACTTCCACAGAACAGGGATCCATATGCCAATTCCACAGCAGCATTATTTGTGACGGCCAAGGGGCAGACACCAGCCAAGTGTTCACTGACGGATGCGTGGATGAACCAAGGTGGTATAAAGACACAAGGAACCATTATTCAGCCTTAAAAGAGAAGTGAAATTCTCCTACAACCTGGATGAATCTTGAAAACCTAAGTGAAATAAGCCAGACAGAAGAAGACAAATACTGTAGGATTCCACTTAACACCAGGTATCCAGAGTAGTCAAGTTCACAGAGACAGAAAGTAGCACGGGGCAGGGCGCTGTCAGGGGCTCTGGGGAGTTACTGCTTTCTGAGTACAGAGCTTTGGTTTGGGAGAGTGAAGAAGTTCTGGAGATGGACGGTGGTGATGGCTGCACACTGGGAATGTAGTTAATGCCGCTGAATCGTACACTTAACAATGGATAAGTCAGTAAGTTTTGTGTTCTGTATATTTCACCAAAATTTGGGGGAAAAAAAATTGGGGGAGGGTACCATGAGATGCAAATGAAAGGTTTTAGGAGAGAAAGGCAACAGGAATGTAAAACAGTGACACCAAAAAGACCAGATGAAATTGTGGGAGGCGGGCATAGATTCTCTGCAACTACAGTAAACCTCAATCAAAGCACAACAGAACTGCTCGCATTCCTGAAGTCATAGCAAATCTATCTGTCCCAGAGGCCTCAGAGCATGACGGCTGGGAGCGGGACTCAGATATTACCTGGCGTCGCTCAAAAGGCCTGCGGCGTACATCCTACAGGAGCCTTGCTCTGGTACAAATGACTCATTTACTCTCCTTAGACCAGTTAGCGGGTCAAAATTTATGGTTGCTTCGGACACTGATTAATGTGCATTCCCAGCGGCTCTCAGTGTGGCAATTCATAGTCTCCCACAATTCTATGCTGCTTGAAAAGATGGATCTTTTCTTCTCAGAAAAGTTGTCAGTAAGGAAAACCAGTATTTCATTTGAATTTCTTTTAAGCTGGCCTTTGTTTCCACAATTCAGGATCTCATGTAATTAGGTAAAAGTGGCATTCATCCAGTCTTGGTCATGTGCTCAAAGCTCCCCATGCTTATTTCTGTTCTTTTCCTAGCACTGCAAAGTTCCCATGTCGGCATCCCAACCTCACAGCATGGGGCTGTGACAGCTCCATGTAAATGTGTGTGAAAAATTCACCACAAAACACAGGTTGCTTCAGAAAATGGCAAAAACTCAAATGGCCATTACTCTGAAAATATCAGTTCTTCTGAGGCACTATTTGGAAAAGTATTTGTCAGAAAACAAACAATAAGTCACAAGATGCAAATGTATCCTCAAGTATGACAACAGGGAAGGAAAAGAATGGCCACGTTTAGAAGAGGTTTATAACTGAGCAGGCACACAAATATTTCTGAGCTCCAGAGATCAATGGCAATATTCAAGGTGAGTTTCCCAGTTCCAGGCCATTTTTAGGTTCATTGATAGGTTCTATTGATGTCAAGGTATTAATCAACTGTGTGCATGTGTGAATGAAAGGGAAAGAGAAAAAGAGAGATGTCCTAGTACATTTAGATGAATCTTAGCTGAGCCTTGATGGGAGAGTTACCAGCTGTTCTCCTAAGTAAGAAATGAAATGCTTGCAAATCTTTCTAATAATCATTAATAGATTGAGTTCTGTGACTTAAACCATTATGTTCTTTCCTAGCTAAATAGCAACACTGTAGAAATAAATACATAGTGTTTCTCCTGCTAAATTACTGAGGTTAGTAAAGAAACACTCTTAGCTTAGGAAGCTTTACTTATTCAGTTCAGATACTAAGCCTGTTCCATATTTTTAAGGATAAAAGTAATCCCTAGTATAAGGCATCAAAGAGAAATTTAGAATTCAGACAGAAGCCATCATGTATGCAACAAAGCTTAAAGAATTTTTAGCAACGAAAACATACACAGGAGAACCAAAAAGAGAATTTGAAAGCTTTTTTCTTTTCTCATGAAACAGTTAGAAATGGGCAAATAGATTTATGTACTAAAAGGTTCATTGTAATATTTTGTTTAACTGTAAAATCACTGGAAACAACCTAAGTTTCTAAAACTAGGGGATCATTAAGTGAAATAAAAGCCATTTAAATCTGTATTTTGAAAAATATTGATATGGGAAAATGTTAACAACATTACTAAATTAAAAAAATGGCTTACAGGGGTGCCTGGGAGGCTCAGCAGGTGAAATGTCTGACTCTTGATCTCAGCTCAGGTCTTGATCTCGAGACTGTAAATTCAAACCCCATGCTGGGCTCCACACCGGACATGGAGCCTATTTTTTTAAAAAAGGCTTATAAAGAACCAATAGGAAATGATACAATTTCTAATGAGATCTACTGAGATATAATTCATATATAATTCACACATATAAAGTATACAGTTTTATGGCTTTAAAGTATATTCACAGTTGATCAATCACTACCTCAATCAGTTTTAGAACATTTTTATTACCTCAAAAAGAAATCTCACATCCATTAGCAGTCACTTGGTATGATACCCCTCTTATTAAAAGCACGTGGGTGTCGTATATCCATTCAATGGACAATTATTTGGCAATAAAATAAAGTTCCGGTACATGCTACAATATGGGTGGACCTTGAAAACATGCTAAGGAAATGAAACCAGTTGCCAAAGACCACATTTTGTATAATTCCTTTTATATATAGAAATGGCCAGAATAGATAAGTTTATAGAAAGTAGATTAGTGGTTGCCTAGTGGGATGGGATGAGTAAATAGTGTATGTTTTTGCTAATTGGGTGGTTTTTTTTTTTTGAGTAATAAATATGTTCTAATATTGATTGCGGTGATGACTTTTAGTCCTGTGAATATATTAAAAGCCACTGAGTTGTATACCTTAATGAATGAATTATATGGCACAAGAATTGTATCTCAATAAACTGCTTTTTTAGATTTATTTACTTATTTCAGAGAGAGAAAGCTAGCATGAGTTGGGGGGAGAAGTAGAAGGAAAGAATCTTCAAGCAGACTCCCTACTGAGAGTGGAGCCAAATAGGGATCAGTGTCATGATCCATGAGATCATGACTTGAGCTAAAACCAAGAGTCAGATGCTTAATCAACTGAGCCATGCAGGCACCCCACAATAAGCTGTTTTAAAAAGTTTGGGGCTCCTGGGTGGCTCAGTCGTTGAGTATCTGTTTTCAGCTCAGGTCATGATCCCAGGGTCCTGGAATCGAGCCCCGCATTGGGCTCCCTGCTTGGCAGGAAGCCTGTTCTCCCTTTCCATGCCTCCCCCCCCCCTTGTGTTCCCTCTCTCGCTGCATCTCTGTCAAAAAAAATAAAGAAAATCTTTAAAAAATAAATAAATAAAAAGTACATAGGGATGGGGGCACCTGGGTGGCTCAGTGGTTCAGCATCTGACTCCTGATTTTGGCTCAGGTTATGATCTCAGGGTTGAGAGATTGAGCCTCCCAATGGGTTCTGTGCTGGGCATGGAGCCTGCTTAAGATTCTCTTTCTCCTTCTCCCTTTGTCCTTCCTCCCCACTCTTTCCCTCTTAAAAAAAAAAAAAGAAGTACATAGGTATAAAAAACTTAAAAGTACATAGGTATATGTATAGAAAAAACCTGGGAACATACTAAAAAGGCTTATATTATCTTTGTATAAGGAATTATAGATGGTTTTTCTATTTTATTTTCTAATTTTTCTACCGTGATCACACATTAATTGCATAATAAACAATTATTTTAAAAATGTACTGATGGGCTATTTATGATTTTAAGAAATTATTTTTAAGGTATGCTAATGGTATTATGGCTATGTTGTACAAAAAAAGAAAAGAATTCTCTTCTCCCAGAGATTCATACATACAGAGGAAGTGATGTGTCAGGGAGATGATAGAAGGGATAGAGGTGGGATAATTTTGTCCAAGAAATGAAAATTGTTAAAGTTAGGTGATTGTTTATACTGGGATTTATTATAATTTTCTGTATCTTTTTACAGAAGTTTGAAAATATATATAATAAAAGAGTCAAAAACAAGGTTGATGATGAGCAGAATGGACAGTACAGTTCTAATTCGGTTTTAGAAAAAGTTGTGTGTGCACATGAATACAAAAGGAGCAGAAGGAAATGCAACAAAATGGTGGTATACACACACCATTGTCTTTGAGCAGCAGCATTACGTGGGACAGTCTTTTGTTCTACGTGCTTCCGTGTATTTTTCAAGTATCCTACAATACTCTATGTTGATATCATGATGAGTAAAAGAAAGACCCTCCTAAAAAAGCTTCCTGGGGCTCAAGCAGTCACCTAGATAGTAACACATAAGGTGACGTGAAGGGCAAACGTGCCATCTGGGCTCATGGCCCTGCGGCAGCCAGGAAAGACCACACATCACTTGAATAGCTGATCTAGGGCAAGTCCTTTGGACTTCTGCCCTAGGGAATCTCGAAGCCATAGTATATGTACATTCTGGAAGCTGACCAGAATGTGTGGGCCTAACTTGGGCATTTACAAAACCATTACAAAGTAGATGGTTTTAAAAAACCTACTTGGGTGAGAAACTGAGACACTACCAAGTTTGTCATTTCAAATTTAGATTGCCCTGGAGTCCACTGGGTCTTTATCCATATTTGCAAGTTTCCAAAGAATGTAATATTTTGAAACATAAAAATGGCACAATAACAACTCATCACTCAAAAAAAAAAAAACAAAAAACAAAACTTTCCCCAAAAACTCCAAAAATAAGTAAGTAAAAAGTAGTAGGTAACCAGAAACCTATGTAAACTTCTTTTGTTTTTTAAAGATTTATTTATTAATTTTAGAGAAAGGGAGAAGCAGACTCCTTGCAGAGCCCATAGTAGGGCTCAATCTCACAACCTGAGATCATGATCTGAGCTGAAATCAAAAGTTGGACACGCTTAACCTTAACTCACTGAGCCACCCAGGAGCCCCTGATGTATCCAAACTCTTTTTTTTTTTTTTTTTTTTTTTTTTTTTAAAGATTTTATTTATTTATTTGCCAGAGACAGAGGGAGAGAGAGTGAGCAAGCACAGGCAGACAGAGAGGCAGGCAGAGGCAGAGGGAGAAGCAGGCTCCCCGCCAAGCAAGGAGCCCGATGTGGGACTCGATCCCAGGACGCTGGGATCATGACCTGAGCCGAAGGCAGCCGCTTAACCAACTGAGCCACCCAGGCGTCCCGGATGTATCCAAACTCTTAAAAAAGATGAAAGAGAAGATTTTTCTATACAAAGTAAATATCATATGAAATTATCTTAATAGGGAAAATCAATCCAATTATGGCAATGCTAAAAGATGATGACACAGATAAAAACAATCAATGTGCATGGGACATCTCTCCACTAGAATTTCTAAATCTTTGTGCTCCTATTACATACTAACTTAGACTGCATTTATTTGTAAATATCTTCAATCTCTTACTATTTTTTAAACCTCCTGAAGGCAAAAATCAAGTGTTTCAATCCCTAGAAAGTTTTGCATATGGCAGGCAATTAATCAATGGTTCAAATGATCAAATAGTGTAATATCGATGAGAGGATATAACGATGAATGATGTACTATACCATATTCAAAGGATTTAATGAAAATCCAGAAAAAATATGGTACATCGGGGTCACAATGGCATGAGAAAATGCTTGCCTAGAGATAAATCAATAATAGCTAGAAATCCCCTCCTTTTTGAGAGATTAGATGTTGGAAGAAAAGGGGTCATTATATACAGTGTCATTCATTATGTGTTCTTGAAAAACATCCTATTCTGCAAAATGCACTAAAAATAACAGGACTTAGCGGGGGAAAGTAGGCTGGGACAGACAGCTCAACATCTGTTTAACTTTATAACAAAAGCATCAACAAAAACACTGACAATACTATTTAAATTACTAGCATGGTTCAATCACTCCTGACTAGTGTCCTTAGCAGCCTTAAACCCCAGGACTCCTGCTTCTTTGAGATGTAGGTCATGGAGGGCATTCATTGCTGAGAAAGACTATTTTCATAAAAATTAACCTGAGGATTATTAATCCACTGTTTTAATATAGTGGGGATGTCTTTGCGACTTCTTCATTTGCACTGGTAGCAGTTCACTGCATGAAAAGAAAGACATTGCTGTAGATTTTCCATTGTTTTCCCTATGGTCTTCACATTTCAGTAAGCCTGACTCTTCCTTCCACTGTGAGACAGCTTGATATTGATTGTTAAGAAACATTTCATGTGCTGGGAAAATTCATGCTGGAAGCACCACAACTTCTAGGTTCTACTAGCATCATTTCTAAATGCACGTGAGATAATTAGGTCAAAGAACAGACTGGTAAGTGGCTAATGCAGGTGCTGGCATATAGGATCTCAGATTATAGTGGGAGTAGTTGTAACCGTTGTAATGATGATAGCTAGCAACATTGACTGGGGTTTACTGTGTGCCAGGCATGATGCTAAATACTTTATAAGAATTATTTCATTTATTCTTCACACAGACTTTATGAAATAGATAAAGCAACAGATATTCAGTAAGACTAAGTATTAATCTCTGCCCAAAGTGACAAAGCTGTTAAGTGGAGAAGCTAGAATTTGAATCTTGATCTTTCTGACTCTACGGTTCAGATTTTAATAACCACAATGGAGCAGTATTTCTCATCCAGTGAAAGCCTGAAGTGACTCTACAATACTCACAGACAAGGTAGTCCGATGTGCTTTATCCTACTGGTACATGTGAACATAAATGTTGATATATGTACCTAGAAAACCACGAAGCATTGTAGAGTGCTTATTATTTTTCCAGATTTAAGCTTTCTGGCTAGGATGTAAGGAAAAATCTCTGGACAAGCCCAAACGAGAATTCCAGAAGCATGACACCTCCTTTTCAGTTCTTTCCAGCTGGGTCACAGACCTGCTGTGATGACTCAGGCTATGTAAGGGCCTTGGAATGGACACACAGGCACACTTCTGAATCCCACACAAGACATCAGGCTGTATAGGGTGGGGGTGGAAGGAATTATGACTGGGGAACTCATACCCAGCGAGAGCCAGGATTTTAGGCATGAATGCCAACAAAAGAATTCTGGTAAAATTTTGGTGACCTTTAACAACTGTGGATTCTGTACTTACTAATGGACCTGGAATTAACTATGGCAAGTAGTAGGGCTACAAAACTGAGTAATCTATTAACATCTCACAGGCCTGTGGAGTTACCTGTGGGCATTTCATTGAACATACTCTTTGCCACGCACTCTTCTTGGTACTTTACAGGTATTAACTCATTTAATTCTCATAGCCCTGTGATATATATAATAGTCTGTTGTCTTCCCCCTTTTTTTTTTTAAAGATTTCATTTATTAATTTGACAGAGAGAGATCCCAAGTAGGCAGGGCGGGGGAGGGGGGGAAGCAGGCTCCCCACAGAGAGACCGATGCAAGGCTCAATCCCAGGATCCTGGGATCATGACCTGAGCCGAAGGCAGAGGCTTTAACCTGCTGAGACACCCAGGCACCCCTATTCTCCTTTTTTTTTTTTCATAGCTGGTGAAACTCACATGCAGAGAGGTTAAGAAGTTTGCCTAAGGTCACATAGCTGGTGAGAAATTTGGACTTAGGCTACTTAAGTTCAAAGCCTGCCTTCTTAACGTCTTCCCTAAATTCTCTCTTCAGCACATGGAGAAGAAGAGGTTAAAAATTGTAATGTGGGGTGTTAAGAAAAAATTATAGACCTCCATACACAGTGGAATGTTAGTGGAGGAGTGACTAATTTTGCTATGGGTGGCTGGGGTGGGGAGGGCCTGCTGGGAGGAGTGCCAGGTCAGCAAAGCCTTCACAGCAGATGTCAAATAGCTCTCCAGGACAGCAGACCAAACAGCGTGGGCAAAGGCATGGGGTGGGCGATGGCCTGGCACACTTGCTGCTTGCTACTGTTGATACATAAAGTAAAAAGGGGATGGGTGGCAGAAGATGAGTGTGTACAGAAGCAGGGAGAGATCCGACAGAGGAAGATTTTGGTTCTGTGAATTGGTCATCCCGAGGAGTCTGTGTTCAGGTGGGACATACTGCAGTAGGTTTTAGAAGGGGAGGGTGATGGGAGTCATATGACCAGATCTGTGCCGTCGGATCTCGCCGCAGTGTGAAGGATGAAATGACGTGGAGGATGGGGGTGCTGGGAAGAGAGGGCAGAACCTAGAAGGAGGGGCTGACTCCACCTAGGAGACTGTTACTAGCAAGCCCAGCGAGAAGCTGGTGATGGCAATGGTGAGGAGGCATGAGCTGGGAGAGTTTTGAGAATTGGGGGGTGAACTGGCTGGGGAAGCAGGGTGGGAAAGGTTTTTAGGGGCAAGCTTGATGCGTATTCTTGTTCTCCTCACTGTGTGATCTGGGTCAGCTCCAGATCCCTGCCTGGGAAGTGGGGCTTAAAAAGGCACTGCATTTTCAGGTGTATGGAATTCAATGTGGTTAATAACTAATTCCGGGTATTGTGACTTTCACCTTCTTTCCTATGGTGTGAAAAGCCTCCCTGAATAAAACAACAATGCTTTATTTGCTGATGATGATCAGTTTCATGATGTGTCCTACATAGTCCCATAGCAACTCTGCCTATTCACGGGGGATGCCCAGTGACAGATAATTACCACCTGCTTCCCTGCACTGTACTAATGATCATGGATCTCATTTTACCTTAGCTCTGGAAGGGACTGACAGTCAAAGATGGGAAAATTACTACACTCCTAAGACTGGTGGAGAAAACCAAGGATCAAAAGCCAAACAGAAGTTACGTTCCATGCTTGCAACTTCCTGTTCCCCCTAAGCTGGTTGGCACCTGCCTTTCTGCTTTATTCCAGCCACTAAGTGGGAAACTCTTGGGCTCTAAGGAGCTGCTGACGTTCAGGAGCGAAGCCCACTCAGCAGAGGGCGAGGCCACAGCTGGGAGGATGACTCATGTTGGATCCAGAAAGAAAACAAATGGTCTTGAAGATTTGGTGGTAATGGGGTAATAGTTAGGGGGAGGATATGTGGTGAGGGCTCCCTGCCTTTTCCAGGAAATTGGTTAGTGAGACAATTCTGGTGCAAAAAGACTTAAAAAAAATGCACTTACTGATACAAGAAATCAGATCATTAAATCTTTCCTTAGGAAAGAGGGGGTTTTCCAGCCCACGGAAATAGAGCTTCAGAACGCCAGCCACTGAGTTAATATCATGGTTACTCTGGTCATCAGCTAAAGGGTTTTCACCTACAAAAAAAGAAAAAATTAGTTACATACACAGTGCTTTTCTTTTTTTTTTTTTTTCTGAACAAAAATATGTTTCTGTACTCACACGTTTCTATATATACATGTATCTTTTAATTACACTTTATGAAAGATTATATAGTACTAAAATTAAAAATAATTGGTTTAGATATCCCAACCCATGATTAGCCTAAAAATAGTTGGCTAAAATAAAGCTTTTAAAAATCTTAATGCTACCAAATAATCCCTTACAAGTTACCCAAATCTTAAAGTATTGTGGGACATCATAAAAATCTAATCTTAGCTTGACATGAATTCAAATAGGACATTCTCTGTTTTTTATCCTACTGGGAAGAAGATACCATATAGACACAATATCAGAAATAGTATAGGATGCACCTAATTGTGAATGCCTACAATTAAATAAATGTTTCCTGAAGTGGCCTGGTGGCGTTCATGGCGCATTGGAAAGCTGCATTCGGCAGTGGGAGATTTGGAAATCAGACAGAGGGATCTGAAAACGTATCCTTAATAGTACCAAGGGACTTGTATAAAAAATAAAAACTTAAAAAATATATCACAAATATGAAATTATGTTAATCTTTATTGCAAGCAGTTTTAAGATGTACATAATTGACATGGCTATTCCACGTCCCTGAGAATTAAATTGAGATAAAATCCTTGAGAAATTCAACACAATATGCAGCCTTAAATCAAACTCTATTTTTTATTCACAGGTCTGTTCTAAAGTTCAACAAAAATTGTATATTTTAACTTTTTTTTTTGCCTCTTGGGCAGGAAACTGATGCTTTATACATTTCAACCTATGCTGAATATGGTTCCTGTAAGAGACTTGGATCACTTTGCTGCTGAGAGGGGAGGCTGCTCTGCTCTACACATCCTATCAGTCAGAGAACTTGGAACAGGAAAAACAATCTGGATCCAAGTTTACCTCTTCCACCAAGCTTTGAAACATTCAAGGGCTCCCTGCCAAGGGAAAAGGGACAGAGAAAGAGAGAAGGGTGCCCTGTCTCCATGCCATGATGCCCCTCATTCTGTGGCCAAGCAGAGGAAGGAAGGTACAGATGTATCCCGGAGTAGACATGATAGAAATCATTATAATTGAGGCACGTTAATAAATAAGAGCCATCCCTACGGAGTTACCCATTTTCACTGATGATACCTAATCCTCACCCTGATCCTGGAATTCTGCAGGTAATGAAACCGAGGCCAAAATAGGAGACGATTAACTTGGCCGAAATCAAATGATTAGTCACTGGAAGAGTGATTTGATTCTGGCTCTGCCTAACACTATAGTGTATGGTTTTGCTAATTATAAGGTGCGAAGTAAGAGTTCAGTAGGATTTATTTGACAGCCAATGATCAACAAGAGTACGCTACCCGCTAAGGTGCCAGGGAAGGAGTCTGGGGATGGTAATAAGAGGAAGGAGAGCATTTCCGACATGCAGTAGGGATGAGTCACCTCCAACACCTTCTAGGTAGGCTCAGGGCTATCCTGCCGCTCTTCTAGAACCTTCTCATGGGTTCTCATGCCACCTTTCACACACATGCTGAGAATGATCAATGCCCATCCTAAACCAGGATACCAAGCTCCTATGCTGTTTTATACTTGATAACAAGGTCTTATGATTTTGGCTTCATTTCTCAGCTATGCTAAATAGATTTTTAAATCAACATCTAAAATGAAGTGAATGCAAAGAGAAAGATTTTGAGGATCTACAGAACGAGTATGCCACTTCACTCGAGAGCAGCTGACGGCTTTTTAACATGGCTTGTGTGTGGGTAGAGACATACAATTACCTCTCTCAAATGAATTTTTAATATCATTGACCTCCACCTGGGAACCAGACACTCTGAAAATCCCCTGATGCTGAAGACCTAAAAAGAACAGAAGAGGAAGAGGATGAAAAACCCCATCACAACCGTTAGGTCCCTCTTTCCCCAATAATCAAATGTTAAATGAAAAGACATATCTACTATACTCCTAGTGATTATTACTTTTTAAGTAAGAATTTCAGGGGCACCTGGCTGGCTCAGTTGGTGGAACATGTGACTCTTGATCTCAGGGTTGTGTGTTCAAGCCCCATGTTGGGTGGAGAGATTTCTTAAATAAATAAATCTTAAAAAAAAAAAACGAAACCCAAAAAATAAAATAAGAATTCCATAGTTTATGGCTTACCATAGAGGTTGATGAACCGAATACAGCTTTCCACAATGAGAGGGATAATCTGTCCTGAGTCCTGGGTAAAGAGATGGAAACCAGTTAACCACAGAGAGGCATAAATCACACATTAAAATAAAGTTCACAGTTTAGCCCTAATTCAAGAGGGCTTTTTTACTCTTTTAGAGGATCATTTTCAACTCCCCCCTCGAAAATCTTCCACTAAGGCCAAAAATAAAATCATATTTAACCTAAGGTGTATCTCGTTCTGGAGCAAACCACATTCAATACATTTATTGCAATCCTGTTTCAGTGTCCTCTGTTGTGCCTCGAGATGTCAAAGCGAATTCATCTCTTTTACTTATATGGAGGCTCATGTATCAAAGTGAATACATGAATCGCTCCTCTTTTTAAGGGTTATTTATATAAGTAATTACTCTAATGGACCTAAAGAGAACTCTGTGTATTCTAACCACAGCATCTTAGGACTGACTGGCCGTACTGGTCACTACACACAGCCTTTCAGACATGCCGGGACCCTCTTGGTGACATCCCGAGAGTACACCGTCGGGATGACAACATGCTTCCAGATGCATGACAGGAGGAATGTCTTCTAGATGATCATAATGTGTTACATATTTGTTTGGTTTGCATCAGAACTTACTCATCCTTATAGATTTTTCATCGTTATTTTTACATGTTTTAAGGATTATGAAAAAATGGCCCAAATGCACGTCCCATTAGACCCCGTTTTCTGAGGAAGGGGCAGTTTTGTGGCCCCTTTCCCTATATCTTGTAATAGAGTCAGTGCACTCTGCTGAACAAGTGTGAATTCTGGAAATGTTTTAAAACACGTGTAGGATGATAGATGAGATGGAGGAGCTGCCGGGGTCACAGTTAATTACGCACCAGTGCCATGCACTCCAAGTGGTTAAAGACAGGTACCGACTGTGGAGTTCATGCTCATATACCTTCAAAGACTCTGCTCTTTCAGGAATTAGAGCTTTACAGGAAATGTGGAGGTTCAGAATGATTAGCAGACATCGGTTACTAATGCATGAGGAATTTTATTCTGAACCGCATGAAGAATTGGGATGTCTTAATATATGAAAACAATTCAGAATCTACTAACTTTTCCAAATAAGCAACAGGGGAAGGATTGGGGATAATGCAGCGGAGCCATTAAACTCTTAACTATTCCTAGGATGGCTCATATAGTTCTTGAGGAAGAGTTTTAGTTTAGGTTTTAAGACCATCTAATCAGCGTGTGAACCAGTTAGTGCTTCAATCACTTCTGGAGATTGTATCAAGTTTCTCTAATTAGTTTTTTTTTTTTTGTTTTAGGGATGTACACTTTATTAATTTCTTAAAGAAGGCCCTTAAGAATAAACATTCTTTAGTGTGGGCTAGTTGGCTCAAAAATAGCGATGTAATTACACCAACACTTACTGTGAGGGGATACTTCTTTAAAATACAAGTGTGTTTTAGGGGAGGTAATCTTTAAATGACCGTTTCACTTAACACTGTAATCTAAAAGAGCAACAAATATTTAAATGTAAGTGATAAAAGGAGAATATTAGTTTGCACCTCTGATGAACTTAGTATTAAAACAAAAAGAAAGAATAAAATATTAAAAGAAAAATGTTTGCACTAAGAAAGTTCTAAATAAAAATGCCTTAAGTTTTCATATTATTTAAAAAATATTTTCGTCTTTACATTTCCTCAAGATAATCACTAATCTTTTGCTTAATGTCAGTATTATATTTGGATACAATGAATTCTATGGTCAAAAAGTAATGTGTGTGTGTGTTTTAATTTGATTTCATGGATGCCAGATGCTTTGGTAGAAAATAGTTTACAAGAAGTGAAACAATGGGCTGTGCTCCACCCACCATTCAAACAAACAAACAAGAATAATAATTAAAAAAAAAAAATCCCTCTGTGCATCAGTTTCCCCCTGGGAAAAAGGAAAAATGGTTTGCTCTTGCTTTCTCACAGTGATATTGTGGGGACCTCGAGTGATGGAGCACTTTCCAGAAGGGCAGAGATCTCTGTCTCCACTGTTTTACTGCTATGGCTGAAGATTCTTTAATATGCCATCTGGGACCTGGAAGAGCTCACCTAAGTGCATTTCCCAAGATAACTGGTTTACTCCTTCTTTAGTCCCTATAATTTGGTTTCCATTAACTGTTCTTAATGAAAAATCTTTTAAAAATATAATATGAGCTGTCCTGTTATCTTCAGCAGTCATTCTTGTACTGTGTTATCAAATAGAACGGAATCATACCCTTGTTTCTTTGAGCTTTTCTCTATGTTTTCTCTGCCAGACCATCAGCTGCATATCTCAGTGCTTTCATCTAATCTTTATCTTCCCTTCTCTCCAGCTAATTTGCCCCTGCTTATAAGCCTTGGGCTGGGAAGCTAGCTAATCAAGTCTGACAATAATTTTATATAAAATTAGAGCCAAGAAGGCTCTTTGGAGGCTGATGGCAGTGGGTTTGTGATGGCAATTTGGGCTGTCCAGTGGCTTTTCACTTAATACCAAGGTTAGGGCTCGTTTTCAAGGCTGCCAGAGGTCCTCAGTCTCTCTCTGTGTGTGTGTGTGTATGCACGTACATGTGTATGTGTCTGTCCATGTGAATATGACACACACACACACACACACTTTTTAACCATTAGTGCCCATATTTGATAGAAGATCTGTCTTTAAAGAAACTAAGACATCCATAACATATTATTAAGGGAATCACGAATGATGAGGTTTTCTACATAAATTTAGTCTTCAGGAACACTGGAATCCATGACATAAAATGTTAGGCACGAAAGAGAAAGAAAGCTCTTCTCTTTTTTGTGCAATTTATCTGAGGGTCTGTAATCCAGTATTAATGCACATTTGGCATTTAACACTGACTTCCCTTAACGAAAGCCCTTGACTCAAATTTGGTACAACTGTCAAACATGTAATGTAAAAACTGTTTATCTGCTTTTGCTAGAAGAGGCAACTCCTCTTAAATCAGTGTTCGAATTTTTGTACCTCTTTTCTATAGCAGATAGGTAGGAATCCATAAATAGTAAAGCTTATTTTTCAACCTGATTTCCAACTGCAAACATTTTTCTTTCAAAGACCTTCAAAATCCAATTAAAGCCAAGCATGATTATGATTTGAAAATTATATCAAGAGCAAAAGAGGCTGTGGCCTCGCCTCCCTGCAGCACTATACCTGATGTCTTGCGTGTGAGTTCCTTCGTCCTCGGCTAGAAGCATTATCAGAGGTACAGGGTGAAAAAGAAGACAGAGTAAACACAGCAGAGATCCAAGATACAGACCGCAGGGTCTTACCATTTCTCCAATATAATGAATTCCTCAAGTCACGGGAAATCCAAACTTTAGCCGTGCTTCAGAGATCCCCTAACAATGTACTTTAAAAATAGATTCTGTGCCATCTAATTTGCACGAGTAAAAATAAAATATTTTATCAGGTAAGCTCTTTTCCTTTTTGCCCAAATTATGGCTTTTTTTTTTTTTTTAAAGAAAGAAAGAGGGCTTACTTTTTTGCCAACATAATACCCACATGTATTTCCTCCTCTGAAGGCACTCAAACCAAATATTCTTTCCTCTCTGACTTCAGGAAATATTATATTGATTTTCTGGGAAAGCAAAGAGCCCCAGGACAGACTTGGACATAATGACCTGCCTCCTTTTACGAGAGGCTGAGACCATTATAGGAAGAAGCGTGGAGATCAGCCACCCAGATGGCTGGTGCCAGTACCTTGACGAATGTTTCCAAATCCCCATTAAACAACTTAGCATTATACTGTGAGCGGGGTCTGGACTTCCTGTGTTTCTGGGGCTTAGGGGGAACATTTGGAGGCCTAAGGGAAGGGAATATAATTACTGAGCATGGCAGAAATCAAACAATGAATGAAATACCCATAGGTCACAGCAAAATCACAAAACAGGATTTCTTGTGTGCCCCCTCCACCCACCCCCCCAACATGGGGGAAAGGAGTCCTTCCCCTTTCCCATTTATTTACTTTTACTTATGTCATAAAAAATGATACAAACTATTCCTCAGATGACCCTTTTCTTGTACACTGCATATGACATTTGTTTGCTAGTTTGTTTAAAAATGGAATTGTGAGCTATCTGGCCAAGTGTTATAAACTTGACCGGCTTATGAGTCACACGGAAGACACAATGAGTCATAAAAATCTGGGCTCTCGATAAATCCCAATATAAGAAATTAAATATATTTAGTTACAACATAATTCGTCAATGCAAGTAATGTCACATCTGTTCAATAGTCCTCAGATATTAATGGGGTTTTAGTTTATGCAAAAGTAAGTATTAATGGGGTCACAAGTGAAAAATGAGTTTGGTTCCAATGCTTTCTCGGGGAGGAGGTAGATACAGGCTCATATGAATGATTATTTCTTTATAACGAACTATCTCATCGCTTCAATATTTGTAGAGCATTAGCACACGTCATTTATTCTGCTCTGAACTCTCCATCTCCAGTCTGTTTGCTCTGGTGGCTGCGCCAGTCTCTCTAACACACATACAACCAGTGCCCCACGTGCTCCTTAGACCCTGTAGTTTCTTGCTCTGTCGTCGAGAGCCGGGGCCTCTTCTGTCCTCTTCCTTTAGAGCAAAGACGCCACAAGTACCTGACTCAGCTTCTCCAACTGTACTGAATGGGACACAGGGAGGGAGAGTGCCAGGACATTCCAATTTTAACTCCTTCTTCATGGGAAGGCTTACAGGAGGGCATGCGTCACACTTGGAAATTGGGTAAGCCCTTTGTTATGCTGCAAACTGTCTAGAAAGAATTACCTTTTCAGTTCACTGACGTTCAGAAAGGCCAGGTTAGAAACAAAATCCCAAGGACATGAGGAAGCCTGATTAGATTCGTAAGAGATTACCATAATCTGGAGCTATCAAGAGAGGTAGGGGAGCAAACCTGACAGGCTTCCACAGTCGGATTCTAGGACTCAGCTTGTAGGTGGGCTCCTAGGATTAACGGGGTGTACAGTGAGCAGCACCCAAAGTCCCACATGCTTGAGAGGTTAAGAGGAGTTTTTTCAAGAGTCCAGAGGTGCATATGGAAACTTCCACTAGGCAGTATGCCATGGCCTGCTGAAATTTATGAAACCTCTTTTATATACTGATTCTGGGATATTCACAGAGGAAAGGATCTGGTGGGCATAAAAACCAGAACAACTTTATGTGTTTAACCAAGGAGTTTAACCTTATGTGCTTGATTTCATCCAATCTTTTCATTACTTTGCAAGTATTTTTAAATAAAAGATTTTAAAAAATAATTAATTTGTTTTAGGGGGTGGAGGGGAGGGCCAGAGGGAGAGGGTAGAAAGAGAGCCTCGAGCAGACTCTACACTCGGCACAGAACCCAACTCTGGGCTCGATCTTGCCACCTTGAGATCACGACCTGAGCCGAAACCAAGCATCAGTGCCCAACCAAATGCACTCCCAGGTGCCCCTCATTATTTTACAAGTGTTTTAAAATGCAGACTTTATTTTTATTCAGGTATGGTGAGGCCAACAGGTCAGAAGCAAAGGCCACTGAAAGGACAGTTTACTACTCACACTGCCCAAGGGGAGGGGGCAGGCTACTCAATGGGGGAGGGGTACATGGGAAAGCACCAGGGTCAATCGGGAGGCAGAGGGAGTACAGGCAGTGCTGTGGTCTCCATGGGAAGGAAGGGGCAAGGGAGGGTAAGCAGGTTTAGGA
This sequence comes from Lontra canadensis, assembly GCF_010015895.1. NCBI lineage: Eukaryota > Metazoa > Chordata > Mammalia > Carnivora > Mustelidae > Lontra > Lontra canadensis. The sequence continues at coordinate 7,948,881 of NW_022631047.1, read as the reverse complement.
CTGGCTCGGTTGAACAAGTTTGGTGGGCTCTGGGGAATAGGGGTTGTCTGCTACTTGGCTTTGTGGTGATCAGGGAAAGGGGAAAGTGACCTTGAACGTGAAAGCCCGAAAAAGGATGGTAAAGGATGCAGCTGACAGTATAGGTCTGGACTGGTGGGTCTGCACACTAAAGGCATACTTGTGAGCATGACCTTTACTACTTCTTGGAGGGAGTGGAAGTCTCTCCAAGGTCAGAAGGGCCCCAAGATAGCAAAGCATCTGACAGAAAAACCAGAAAACACAGTTATTACAAGGTCCAGCAGAGCTGCACACTTGGTGATGTCTGGAGCCACTGACGAAGCTAAGGGGATAAGAACAAAGCCTCATTTCGTGTGGTCACCAATTTATGGGACAAGCAAATCTTGTAGCTGGAGCCAAAGCCCCCTAAGTACAGCTAGATCATTGTTCCCGCATGACCGAGAGAAGCAGCATAGCCCCTGGCTGGGGCAAATGAGGACATGTCTTTTGAGTTGTCTACCAGAGGCCTGCAAGTTGCCTCTCCTGACGATTCTAAAGTATGAGGCAAATGCAATGCGACGAGACAACCATATCGAGAAAAACCTGACAGGAAAACAAAGTGCCCGGACGTTTATCAAAGTCCTTTTGGAGGCAGAGGTCGAAAGCCATCAGGCCCCCGATGGCTCTGGCTTTACTAGGCACACATCTGGTGGACAGAATCAGGGCTGTGCCACCCAACACTTGAACAGTATGATGCACGCTGGTTTGCTGGCTACCACACAGCCTGCCCATGTGGATGAGAGGAAGTCCGAGTCAGGTTGATGTGTGTATCTAGTCTGTCGGGCAGTGTCGGTTCTCACTACAAATTCACATATTTGCATTTCCTTTTAAAAGGAAACTTTTTTTCTTGAAGTGCTTTATGTTCATTATAATATAGAGACAAAAGTAAAGCAGTAGACAGCCCAAAGAGATGATATATATGAAAAAAGCTCCATCAACATCTTACTATGCAGAAGTAACACTCCTCTTTGTCACTGACGCAGGGAAGAAAGAAACCTCGGTGTTTTCCATGAGGTTTAGGCAAGTCAGTAGCTAAATCTTTCTAGTTGGTTCACCAAAAAGAGAGGCTTCCTTTTGAATAAACTGCCTAGTACAGACAATACAGAGCTTTGAAAGTCAACTTGCCAATTACCGCAACACACACACACACACACACACACACACGCACACGCACCCACAGACACCCCCCCTCAGTGTTCTAAATGCCTTTCACCTCAAAGAGAGCTCAACTTCAAGAGTGCAAAGTCTAGCTGTGTCAATTAGAATAATTTCTGGCTCTCACACAAAGGCTGGCACAGAAAAATAAAAGTTGCAAACTTTCCCCAACCCAAATCAGAATCTGTTCCCTAAAAGGCTTTTCTTTCTCAGCAGTGGCTTCAAAATCCCTTTACAAATGAAAAAAAGGGGGTGGGGAAGAAAGAAAAAGTGCAATATGGTTGTACTATTAAAACTTAAATCTTTAGGGGTGCCTGGGTGGCTGAGTGGGTTGGGCCTCTGCCTTTGGCTTGGGTCATGATCCCGGGGTCCTGGGATCGAGACCCGAGTCGGGCTCTCTGCTTGGCGGAGAGCGTCCTCCCGGCCCCCACCCCCGCCTGCCTCTCTGTCAAATAAATAAATAAATAAATAAATAAATCTTAAAAACAAAAACCAAAAAACAAACTTAAATCTTTAAAATGAACCAAAAAGGGGTAAGCAGCTAAAATCCCAAGTATTCGGTACAGTTCTAAGTTCTATATGACATAAGGAAAAGTAGGAGCAGAAAATAACTGATCATGCTTTCTATTTGCTAACACAGTAGATATGCACATAACATTGCTTGTTAAATTAAATGATCAAATCAGACTATTTCTAGATACTGAAAGTGTTTTGGATTAGATAAACCAAGCCCATTTGATTTAGGTCTTTCTGAAGCAGTCTATCATTAAAGAGCTTTACAATTACACTGGGAAACCCTCAGATCTGCTGGAGCAAATCTGGTTTTGTGAGAACCCCAAAGATTTCACTTTACTATGGTCTGTTGAGTCAAAACGATCTTCCATGTTCATTAACAAAATTAGTTCATTCTTGCAGCACTGAATGGTTGTTTGTTGTTAAGGGGAAAGAAAAAAAGGATGAGAAATAGAGTTATGATAAAATATTTTCCTACCTTGTAGTCATATACTCAGCTCTATGACCTGCAGGGAAAAAAAAATAAGTAAATGGAATGGAATCAGTGGAATGCACTTGGTAACCTGTCCCTTACTTTAAGATACTGAGTTTGTAATAACTTACACATTTTATGGTGGAAAGCATGAGGATAGCATATCATGAGAGACAAATAATTTGAAGTAAACATTTCATAAAACCTATACTTAAAATTTAATAAATCCTATAGATTGGAGAAAAATGTTTCACTTGGCAATTTGAGGCAGGGATATTTATTTGTTACTCAGGAAACATGAAACAGCTACTTGATCTTAACTGTAAGGTTAACAAAGAAATACAGATAAAACACATCCAAGGTTTGAATGTTAGTTGTTTCCTCTGTCTTGACTGATACTTGGATTAGAAGGTGGTCAAATTAGGGTGGGAAAACTCAATTTCCTTTATATTAAGTTGGTGTTCTTTCTATAATATCTAGTCAGGTGAGAAGTTGCATTTTATAATCAGAAATGACACTAAATTATGCTACATTCTACAACCTGTAAGCTAATAGCCTTTCAAAGTTCCCTGCCACCTAAAACAAGAGTTTCTTATATATTCAGGCTTCTTGGCTTGTTTTAAACACCGGCTCTGCATTTCTGTTGTGCTCCTACAATCTGTGCTAATTCCAAGTGTGAAGGGGTCTGTGGTTGCTGTCTGCTCTTTCTCATGTTTCTGGTGGAGCTGTGGGAGGGGTGTGCAAGAGGGAACCATTTCATTGGTTTGTTTGCAAAATGAGCACCCGTTTCTGAAACAGCCTGAAGCTACAGCTACCAGAGAAAGGTCACATTGCAGCACAAACAGGTACACCCATCCCATCATAATGCAGTGATTCCGATTTGCAGAACAAGGCCAGGATAACATTCGTAGAGAGAGCGGTCTTTCTGGAAATGGTGAATGCACCCTCCCAGGCAACAGAGTCTTTTACTCTATTATCTGCTTTTGAAGAGCAAGTAAAGAAGGATTTGATTAATGATCTATTTGTAAAAGGGGTGGGGGTGACAGTTAATGCCAGAGAATACCTTCTTTAGCCCAGACTCAGGCCACTGTAGGTCTACTAGAAGCCATGCTGGGCCCTGACTTGGAGTGGGTGTGGGAGGAAAGGGGAAAAATATAAAAAAATAGAACCCAGTTCTATTGATTTTTTAACTCGAACTCTCTTCCCTCTTTTGGCCTTTTGCTATTTTGATGGACAAGAAAAGTAGAGGGTGGACAGAGAACCCCAGAATAATTTCTAGCTGTTCTTAAGTATGAGAGATGGTCTGCTAGAAAGTGGTGTCTTCTGGGATATCCTTCGGCAGGAAGCTGGCTGGACAGGGTTAAAGCACAGAGACAAGACAGGGCTGGAGATTAAGATTTGACGGTCACCACCACTTAGGTTGTTCTGGGGCCACGGGACCTAGTTAAGATCACGCACAGGGAGTCAGGAAAATGAGCGAAAGGTTGAGGACAGAGAAACTAGCAGGTTTGTGCTGTACTGTATTCTGTCATGCTACAAACTTTATTATCACAGAAGTATGATGTCAAATATACTACTAACAACAAAAACAGCAATGATGTCTGATATTTATTAGATACTGTTCTAGGCACCTTCTATACATTAACTCACAATGTTCACAAAACCTTGGGAAGCAGGTAATGTTATTTTGATTTTATGGAAGAGACCAAGCATTTAGGAGGCAAGTGACTATGATTTGCTCAAGGTCAAACTGTTAGTATGTGATGCATTTGGCCCTAGGATCCAGGTTTGTTCCCCCTCCCCTCACACATTTACAAATCTTTTTTATTTTTTAAATTTAAATTCAAGTTAGTTAACATATGGTGAAATACTGGTTTCAGGAGTAGAATTTAGTGATTCATCACTTACAATTAACACCCAGGAGTCACCCCAACAAGTGTCCTCCTTAATGCCCATCACCCATTTAGCCCATCACCCTAATCACCTTCCCTCCAGCAACCCTCAGTTTGTTCTCTATAGTTGAGAGTCCCCTATAGTCTGCCTTCCTCTCTGTTTTTATCTTATTTTATTTTTCCTTTCCTTTCCCTATGTTCATGTGCTTTGTTTCTTAAATTCCACATATGAGTGAAATCAGATGATATTTGTCTCTTTGACTGACTTTATTTTGCTTAGCATAATACCCTCTAGGTCCATCCGAGTTGTTGCAAATGGCAGGTTTTCATTCTTTTTGATGGCTGAGTAATATTCTATTGAATATATATAAACCACACCTTCTTTATCCATTCAACGGTTGATGGATATTTGGGTTCTTTCCCAATAAAATAGTTGGGCTATTGTTGATAATGCTGCTATAAACACTGGGGTGCATGTGCTCCTTCGAATCAACATTTTTGTATCCTTTGGATAAATAATAGTGCAATTTCTGAGTCACTGGGTAGCTCTCTTCTTAACTTTTTGAGGAACCTCCATACTCTTTTCCAGAGTGGATGCGCCAGTATGTATTCCCACCAACAGTGCAAAAGCGTTTCCCTTTCTCTGCATCCTTACTAACACCTGCTATTTCCTGACTTGTTAATTTTATCCATTCTGACTGGTGTGAGGTGGTATCTCACTGTGGTTTTGATTTGTATTTTCCTGATGCCCAGTGACATGAAGCACTTTTTCATGTGTCTGTTGGCCCTTTGTATGTCTTCTTTGGAGAGATGTCTGGTTATGTCTTCTGCCCATTTCTTAACTGGATTATTTATTTTTGGGGTATTGATTTTGATGGGTTCTTTATAGATTCTAGATACTAGCCCTTTATCTGATATGTCATTTGTGAATATTTTCTCCTATTCCGTAGGTTGCCTTTTAGTTTTGTTGATTGTTTCTTTTGCTGTGCAGAAGCATTTTATCCTGAATAAGTCCCAACAATTCATTTCTGGTTTTGTTTCCCTTGCCTCCAGAGACATCTAGCAAGACGTTGCTGCAGTCAAGGTCAAAGAGGTTGCTGCTTGTGTTGTTCTTAAGGACTTTGACGGTCTCCTGTCTCAAATTGAGGTCTTTCATCGACTTTGAATTTATTTTTGTGTCTGGTGTAAAAAGGTGGTCCAGTTTCATTCTTCTGCACGTTGCTATCCAATTTTCCCAACACCATTTGTTGAAGAGAATTTTTCCATTGGACATTCTTTTCTGCTTTGTTGAAGATGAGCTGACCATATAGTTGTGGGTCCATTTCTAGATTATCTATTCTGTTCCAATGATCTATGTGTCTGTTTTTGTGCCAGTACCATACTGTTTTGATGATTATAGCTTTGTAATAGAGCTTGAAGTCTGGGATTGTGATGCCACCAGCTTTGCTTTTCTTTTTCAACATTACTTTGGCTATTTGGGGTCTTCTGTGGTTCCACACTAATTTTAGGTTTTGTTGTTCTAGTTCTGTGAAAAATGTTGATGCTATTTTGATCAGGTTTGTTTTAATTCTAGACCTGAGCTCCCAAGTAATATATCGTAAAGATATGTCTTATTCCCCAGAAAGTACCTTGAAAATCCTAAAAGAAAGGTAGGGATTATGGCTTATGCTTCTATCTCCCCCATATGGCTAAAGTCAAACACAAAATGCTAAGATGTACTAAATTATATAACACATATTAAGTTAAAATTTTAAAGTCCTGGGGGCCCTGGCTGGCTTGGTCAGTAGTGTGCGCCACTCTTGATCTTGGGGTTGGAAGTTTGAGCCCCATTTTGGGTATAGAGACTACTTAAAAATAAAATCTTTAAAAAATAAATAAAATAAAAATTTAAAGTATCTACAAAATTAAATGGATAATGGGTTAATCACTTTCAAGCAATTCAATGATAAAGACACTAATAACTCCTTCAAAATGAAATGTCTTCTGTAACTTTGAAGTTTTGCTACTCTTGTGAAAATATCCCAAGCAAAGATTCTCTAGATTTAGAAAGAGATCATATATTAAATGGCTTAAAATCATTTTGCTCCATCCATCCATGGTTAACAGTATGAGATAAAAAATTAAAAACCTATCAAAGATACATTTTGATTAATGAGCCTAGAGCAAGCTTCTCGAGAACTATCATTCACGGTATAACCGCCACCACCACATCCATTGTTTTGTTCAGCTAATAGTACAGAGTGCGCCTCAACTGATGAATGAGGTTTTATTTTTTAATCAGTATCATCATTAATAGATCAATAACACACAAGCTTAGAAGAATCTGCTTCCCAGAGAAATGTGAAAGCTTCCAGTGGTTTGAGGATTAGATTTCAATCACTTTCTCTGGAAGGCTATTTAATTATTAAAAACAACAATTTCTTCCCTCACTCCCCTCCCCATCCCACAATATAAGCCATTTGGAGGCAAAAAATGACCCATGACCCAGGATTATCTTGTTCTTGCTACAAACACCTACTTTGACTACTCCAATCATTTCACTTGAGAATAAAGAAGTGAATTATTTTTCACACTCCAATGTATTTTACCACCACAGACTAAAAGGGAAAACCAAAATACAGTGTCGTGGCAATCTGAGATTAAAAAAACAAAACAAAAAAAACCCAACTAGATGAAATATTTAAAATGTGCCCAGCTCCAGCTGGACCGAGGCACTGGGAATCGGGTCCCTAATGAATGACTGATAAGGACTCCGGCATTACTTTTCAGCCTTTTTTTCTTCCTTAAGAATGCATTGCTTTTCTAAAAAAACATAATTATTCACAATCAGCTTCTCTTTCGAAAGGGTGTTTGTGCTCCTACTCAAAGACAGACAATGCATTCAAAGAGGATAAGCCATTTAGTTCCTTTGTTGGAAACCATACGCCCAGGTCTAGAAACAACCTAACATGGAACTCAGCTTTCGGTGTCAGATCATCTGTGTTTGGCGAAAACTGCACTGATAATGGACACCCCCCTTAACTCCAAATGTTGCACATAAAGAAGCCAGTGTGAACACGAAGGCTCCTTCCTAAAAGGAAAAAACACTTTCCATTGGTGTAAATTCTCCCGGTGAAAAACAAATGACATCAAAGAAGGCTGTAACGGTGCTGCTGAAGGATGATGAAGAAGGTGGTGACTTTGGTCTCGAGGACTCATTATGTGTTTCTTTTCATTTCGGCAGTTGTCAAAGTCGTGGAATTCTGAATCTTGACAGTGCGCCTTTAAGAGCCCCCACGAGCGGCTTCACAGTGTCGTAAATCAAAGCACTGACCAGGCCTCTGGTCGGCTGCCAAAGGCAAGCAGCAAGACAGGCCAAACACATGTCTGTAGTTACAGTTTCAGCTGTGTACAATCAACTGCTAAATCCCTGGGTTAGGCCCTATTTGTTTTACTATGAAGGCAGCTTTTGCAGCAGTGAGTCTGGTATAATTCAGAGCTGTGATTTCTATATAAAAATCACGACTGTCCCCAAACGCACCATCGAATCCTGTGCTACTAGCCTTATTTCACCAAGCCCCGACTTGAGCTCCTTCATAAGGACTCCCCATTGGATTATCTCATTGTAGGGCAGGGACCATTAACTCTCCTCGCCTCCTTTGGTATAAGCCTATTAACTCGAACAGGGCTTGCACGGAAAGCCAGGAGGCCCACAATGGTCAAGCTAAAAGATGGGGGCAGGCTCAGGGTTTCTCTGGGCAAAGCTGCCAGCATGAAGCCCAGGCGTGGTGTGGTGTGCTGCCAAGCCCGCACGTGGGGCAGGGCCGGGGAGTGGAAGGTCTGCAGCGTGTGGGCAGAGACTAGTGTGTCTGATGGGAACCATCCAGTTTCTGAATAAATGCAACCTGGTGAAGGCCTGGTACCCCGGAACCCAGCTTGTGTTGCTATGATACAAGAGAAACCCACTGAGAGAAATCCCAAGATAAAGAAATCCTGCCTGAGAGTTCACGAGGTACAAAACAGCAGCTAACGATGGACTATGGCTTATGGATTCAGTAAGCTGGCTAAAATATAGCCCTTTCCAATCATGCCACGTAAAACAGTATGAACCGCTGGGGCCTTCACTCCAGGAGACATCAGGGAATCTATGTAGAATGAGTATCATAAAAGTTTCAGAATGTGACCCCAAGCGAATTAACACATGTGTCTGCATGCTGTAGGCCAAGAATGAATTCACCCACCACTTAATTGCCTCCAACTCACGATTTCTAAAGTAGTGTCCAGTCCTGTAGGGAAGGACTCTGTGCCTGTAAGCATTCATCAAAACACTTAACGATAATTTATGCTTTGGTGACTGGCAACTGACCTTGGGGGCATCACCGAAATATCAGGCATTTTGTGGTAGGTGGAAAAAATGATCTTACATGATACTATGAAAGGAAAAAGAAAAAAAAAAAAACAACAAACTGGGACATGATTGCTGAGGTAACACAACTATTCAAAGAAAAAAAAGGGTTTTTTAAAAAAAGTTCCAACCTCCGTTATAGAAGAACTGAAAGCCTTGTTCAGGGCTACCCTTCACTGAGATTTCCCAACTATTAACATTTTGCCACACTGGCGTTATTTCCTTCTCTTTCCTTCTCTCCTTCTGTATCGTTTCTTCTGCATTGATTGAAAATAACGTGCAGATATATGATACTTAGCAAACATATCTTTTTCTTTTAAATTCAATTTTGACTTTCATTTTCTTAATATTGCCACTTTTTAAAAAAAGACTTTTATTTATTTATTTGACAGACAGAGAGAGAGCATGAGCAGGGGGAGCGGCAGGCAGAGGGAGAGGGAGAAGCACGCTCCCCACTGAGGGACTGGATCATGACCTGAGCTAAAGGCAGACGCTTAACCGACTGAGCCACCCACGCGCCCCTTAGAAAACATTTCTCAAGAATAGGAACCTTCTTCATAATAACACCACCACTGTCATATCTTAGAAAATGAATTCAATAATGTCACTTAATATACAGTCTGTCTATATTTAAATTTCCCCAGTTCTCCTTAAAATGCCTTTTGTAACTTGCTTTTTTGATTCAAAATCTAATGAAAGTTCACATATTGTGTTTGGTTATTTTATTTCACAGGACACTTTCGAGTAGTTTAAATTTTAATGCTTTTTCTAAATGATATCAGCCTTTTATCTTAGAATCTGGCATCCTAATTGTAACACATGGAGCCTTAGGTCATGATGACCTATCTCCAAGTGCTCATTCCCTGAGGATAATGTGTCCTTTGAAGGACACCAGGAGATAAGGTGATGAAAAAAATCACCTTGTGGTAGGAAGGTTCTAGAATGGTAGGGGGCAAGAGTTGAGGTCAAAGAGCAGCAATCTCTTTTTGGCCTGAGTTACACACCTCAGTCCCCTCAATCCTCCACTCCCACCTGTATTCTCTTTCACTTTTATAACTTCTGGCAAGGCCTAGTGTGAATAAAAGATAAAGTTACAGACTACGAGGCATTTAAAAAAGGGACTTTGCTTGTATTTATTTTTTTCCTTTTAAATTTCAAGAAGATGAAAAGAGAAAGAGTTAACATTTAAATAGTCCCTTTTGCCTATAATCCTTTCTTCCCCATCGTTTTTCCTCATCTGTAAAAATGGGGAAATTTACAGCCCAGCTCAATATATAGTTTAGAACAATAGTTTAGCACAGAGAAAACCCCATGGAAGGGACTATTCTTTTTTTTTTTTGTTATTATTATTAGCTACAGCAGTATACTTCCTTAGATTTTTTTTCTCAAGTGAAATCAATGTCTACAGAAAGAAAAAAAAAAAAAAAGTCACCCAAATGGGTTTAACGGGTTCCTGGAGTCTGGGAAGGCATTAGATGTGAGAACAAATACTGGCCCCTACAACAAAGGGGATGGAGCTAGATTCCCGGAGGGTGAGGAAGAAGGGGCTGGGTGGTCAGCAGGTGCAGCCCTGCCCAGTCTTCTCCCGTCAGGAGCACCAGGTGTTAGGAGCACCAGGTGTTAGGAGCCCCAGGCTGGGCAGAGCGCTCCTCAGGACCTCTGTGTTGGCTTTTCAGCCCTCCCCAGCTTTCACTATTCTTCCTTAAGGTTAGCACCAAGCTTGTGAGGAAAAGAGTTGCAGGGAGAACTTGATTATTACAGTTCTAACAAAAGCCCAATCTAAACAAGCAATGTTCTCTGCTTCTCAAAACACAAACCCACAACTCACACTCTTCACGAAATGGCAACGTGACACAGGACAAAATCCACGTCACCCTCCCTGTCTGCTTCAAGTAACTGACCTTCTCCAAGGGTCCTCTGCAACAAGTCATGTTTGGCTTGAAGCTTTGTGATGAGATTACTACCTTCCAAATATTCTCTGAGTTTCTGCAAAAGGAAAGATTCGTTTTTAGCTTTAAAAAATGTGTATCATGTCAAGGGACTTTCCATGGGATGTCTAAAATCCAGCCACTTTTATCTGCTAGATTCTAGAACCTTGCTACTCCGAGGGCAGTCTGACACAGACCAGCATCACCCACCATCGTTTGGGAGCCTATCAGGGACACAGGCTCCCGGATCCCTCCTTCCCCAGACCTGTTGAAACCAGAACCCACAAGGTTACAAGCCCTCCTGGGGACACGTATGTACGTTAGAGTTTAAAAGTGGTCTTAGAGCAGTCCTCTTTAAATCTGAGGAACTTTTACAAAAGTACTAACTCCCAAATCCTATCTCAGACCAAAAGAATTGGCAACTCTGAAGACAGATGGGAGTCCGTATTTTAATAAAGAACCCAGGTGATTCCAATCAAACTCTAGATGCTTGTTTGGGGACCCCAGCTCTGAGCCCCAGTGGTGGCTGGGAAGCGACAGACGCACCATGAAGTAGAACTGCTCTGTCTCCTGCTGGTTTGCTCTTCTCTTGGCGATGCTGGGCTTACTCAGGTAGGTCTCAGAGACCGTAGACTTCACAGACTCTGTGGAGCGGCTATGCTGGAAGCATTCAGAGACATCGTAGTCCTCGATGGTGACCATATCTTGTATGGTCTGCAAGGTGGCTTCGGTCGTTTTTTTCACCTGGGGACAGGAACACATTTCTCCTGTTACCCCATGATTTCATGAATCCCACACTCAGTGAGAATCTACTCTGTCAGGCGGAGGTGAAGACATAGGCCCTGCCCCAAGAAGAGGAGAGAGATAGGGAAACAACACCCACTACCACCAATGTAAAGAGAGGCTCTCTTCAGAGACATTCTCAAGAGTATATTTCTGAGTATTTGGATCCTTGTAAGTCTCATGTATCACTGGGTACTCTCTCAGTTACATTTTTTTTTTAAGATTTTATATATTTATTTGACAGACAGAGATCACAAGTAGGCAGAGAGGCAGGCAGAGAGAGAGAGGAGGAAGCAGGCTCCCCGCCGAGCAGAGAGCCCGATGAGGGGCTCGATCCCAGGACCCTGAGATCATGACCTGAGCCTAAGGCAGAGGCCCAACCCACTGAGCCACCCAGGCGCCCCTCAGTTACGTTTTTTAAAGTAACCTTCTAAAATTGGAAATTAAACTACACACAAGAAATACACACACCATAAGTGTACTGCTTGATGAATGACCAGAGTGATCACACACTTATGTGACCACCACTCAGATCAAGACATACAGTCCCCTACAAACACCTTTGTGCTTCTCCCAATTACCACAAGCCCCTTTTTCCTCCCCCAAAGTAGCCATTATCCTGATTGCTAACATCACATAGTAGTTTTAGCCTTTTTCTAGTTCATACACATGGAATCCTATAGCATGTATAATTTTTGTCTTGCTTCTGTTGTTCAACTTTATGGAGTAAGATTTATTCATTTCTTGGGAGTATAGTATTTCATTGGTGAATGCTGAATATTCATTGCAGGAATGCATCGTAATTCATTCCTTTTACTGTTGATAGATGACTGATTTCTAGTTTTGGGCTACTGAGAATAATACTGACATGAACACACGTCTAGCATACATGACTGTTTTCCAAAACTATTGTTCTGATTTGTATTCCCACTAGCACCGTAAGACAGTTCCTGCTACTCCACATCAAGTGTTGGCATTATCAGCTTATAAAATTTAAACCACTGTGTTGCGTGTGTAGTGGTATCTTATTGTGGTTTTAATATGCATTTCTCTGATGCCTGAGATTGAGCTCATTATAATACGTTTAAGATAATTTGGATTTCCTCTCTTGCAAATACTTTGTTTAAATCTCCTGCTCAATTTTCCACTGGGTTATAAGTCTTTCTCTTATTTATTTGTAGATATGGATATGAGCCTTTTGTTAGTTACAGGTACTGCAAATATCTTTTTCCCACTCTGCGCTGGCTTTTCACTCTAGAATCCAAATAAACTGTCTCTTTTAATGTAATCAATTTACCAATCTCTTCCTTTATGATTAGTACTTTTTGTGTCCTATTTAAGAAATATTTCCCTATCTCAGAGCCATAAAGATACTCTTCTATGTTATCTTCTAGGAGCTTTTGTCTTCTACATTTATTTTGCACAATTAGGTCAGAGTTTACCTTTGCTTATCAAAGTCTAGTGTAAATCAATAGCTTTATCCTTCTCCCAAAGTACAGAATTTAGAGGACCTTAACTTCATTTACTTCTCCTTATTTATATGCTAGTTTATAATGTATTATAATAAAATTTGTACATAAATATTAACACATATTTAAAAACATCAGTTATATATAGTCAGTATTTATTATGCTTTATCCATATATGTTACATTATTTGACCTCCTTTCCTTATATGTGTGTGTGTGTGTGTGTGTGTGTGTGTGTATTTTTAGATTATTTATTTATTTGACAGAGAGAGACACAGTGAGTGAGAGAGGGAACACAAGCAGGGAAGTGGGAGATGGAGAAGCAGGCTTCCCATGGAGCAGGGAGCTCAATGCAGGCCTTGATCTCAGGGAACCCTGGGATCATGACCTGAGCCACCCAGGCACCCCACTTTTCCTTATATTTTTAAGAGTACTCCCTGCCTTTAGAAATTCCTTTTAGCATGAGTCTGCTGGTGGTGAACTCTTTTTTCGTTGACTAGAAAATGTCTTTTATTTCACTTTCACTTATGAAAGTATTTTTTCCTGGTTGGCAGTTTATTTTCTTTCAATACATTGAAGATAACCACTACATTTTCTTGCTTCTGTGTTCCTGTTGATGAGAAGTTTGCTGTGAGTCCACTGCTACTTTGCTTGCTTCTCCAGCTGCTTTTAAAGTTTTCTACATTAAAAAATTTTTTAAAAATTTATTTGAGAGAGAGCACAAGCAGAGGGGAGGGACCGAGGGAGAAGGAGAAGCAGACTCCCTGCTGAGTAGGGAGCCTAAATTGGGCTCGATCCCAGGACCCCAGATCATGACCTGAGTCGAAGGCAGATGCTCAACCAAATGAGCCACCAGGTGCCCCTAAAGTTTTCTACAGTTTTACCATGACGTGTTTATGTAAGGATTTAAAAAAATATATTCTACCAGGATTTTTTTTGACTTCTTGAATTGTGTGATATTTTTCATAAACTCTAATAAATTTTCAGCTTTTATCTCTGCAAATATTGTCTCCTTTTCTATTGTTTTCCTTTCTGGGAGTTTAATTAGTATGCTAAACATCACTGTGTTCTCTTTATCTCTTACCCTTCACTTCAAATATTTTTTAAAAGATTTTTATATATTTATTTGGAAGACAGTGATCAAGTCCATGCATGAGTGGGGGGGCGGAGTAGCAGAGGGAGAGGGGACAAGCAGACTCCTCACTGAGTGGGGAGCCCAATGTAGGGCTCAGTTCCAGGACGCTGAGATCATGACGTGAGCCTAAGTCAGATGCTTGACTGACTGAACTACAGGTGCCCCTTTCTTTGTATTTTCTATCTTTTTGTTTTTCCATGCTGCATTTTGATTATTTTCTTTTGATTTGTCCTCCACTTTGACAATTCACTCTTCAGCTGTGTTGAATCTGATGTTAAAACCATCCACTGATTTGTTAACTTGGGACACTGTAGTTCTCACTTTTAGAATCTCCATGTGGTACATTTTAAAATCTGTTATTTCACTGTTTTTAGTTTATGGTTCCCTACTGAAATCTAAGCTTGGCTTTTTTAACTCCTTGAACACAATAAGTGGCTCTTTTATAGTTCATTTCTGATAATGTCAATATTTGGAGTTCCTGTGGGCATCTCTTTGATCTGATGTCTGTTTGCTGGATGTTTTGGTAGAGTTATTTGAAGTCGGTAGAGTTATTTGGTAGAGTTATTGAAGTTAGGGTGAGACTATCATCTTCTAGAGAGAATGTCTATTTATTTTTCCAAGCAGATCAGGGAACTAATAGTTCAAAATCACCGTGCTTTATTTTTGTTCAAAATATTTGATGCTCTTCATTTTGGAAACATATGGTTCTCTGTGCCATGGACTTCAGGCTTGGCCAGACATCTTGTTCAGGACAGTGAAATGTGAAATAATTAACTGAGTGACTCAGTTCATTATTACAGGAAGTAGAAATTTCAATTACTTTTTTTTTTTAATCAACAAAATACTGTTTAGGGAAGAATTAATGCCAATCAGTGTTAGTTCTGATCTAAAAGAGATCATGTGATAGAATAAAACAAAAAAGTACAAAGAAAATTAACAGACTTAGTCATTATTGCTGGGGATGTGCACGATGCAAAGGAGAGAGATTACTGGGGAAAAAAAGCAGTATTAAAGGTTATTTAAAAAAATACTGTAAGTGGTTACTTTAAGGAAGTCATGATTATATATTTATAGGCTGAGTGAAAAGACTCACCCCTCCAGAGGTAACATCAGCAAGATGGCAAAATAGGAGATTCCCCTGCACATGTTCTTCCCTGCCCCACAAGTAATCTGGTGGCCATCCACGGACAAAATTGCATTTGTGGGAGATTTGGGATCCAGGTAAGAATTTGTAAAACCTTGGTGGAGCCCAGGACTGAGGAGAACCAATTTGAGAAAGCAGGCCTGGGCCCAGGTGGGAGGCTTCCCAACCCTGGTCCTGGCTACTGACCCAGAAATAGCCGGTCCCTCTGGGGACTCCGTTATGGTCCTATCTGGCTTTGGTCCTGTCACCAGAACTACCTGCCAAAGGATCCAGGAAGAGTCACATCTATTTGTGCCTCAATAGGCCTACTGACCTTGGTCCCAGCTGTGGACCGTGACCATGATGTAGTTCCAGTCCTTCTCAGCCCTGGTCACGGAACAATCTTCCATGTACAGTGTCTTGTTAGAAGGCATGCTTCTCAGTGCTCTTGGAGGCAGACCTGCTGACCTCAGTCTATCTGTAGATCTCGAAGTGGCCCTGGAACCTGGCTCCAGGTGGGAGACATGTCTGTCTATGCATCCTGGAGGGGGCCTGGGACTCGGAGCCAGCTGCCTTCAACTAGGGTGTAGAGCTAGTCCTATCTGTTAGGAACCTGTTCAGGAAACTGGTGGGTGTCACACCCATTCAAGCATCTGGTAACAGACTATCTGTGGACCAACTGCGGGCCCTGAAGTGGACCCTTGCCCCAGCACCAGACTTACTGCCCCAGATCTTAAAGGCGGTATATTTCCCAGGGGACCACACAGGATCCACACCCAGCAGGTTCCACAGTAACAGGCCCACAAACTGTGGACCCAGCAGCAGCCACGTGATTCCTGTCATTGTCAACAACACCGTTTTTCTTCCTTTACTTAACTTTCTTCTTTGAAGCAAGAGTGTCATGGTTAAATTTGGAATTGTCAGGAAGAATAAAGAATGTGACAGAAAACACCAGACAGGATGGCTGGGACTACATACTAACCCATGGGATGTTCTCGATGAAGAATAACACCAGCTTCTGACACAGAAGTCATGTTAATAAGCCACAAGGAGGGAATATAATGAGGTAACTACAAAACAGCTAATATGAGGTTTGTAATGAGCCCTATTAGCAGCAGGAAAACGCAGTTAGCTTTGGTAGGAAAGGCCAAAAACGTGACAAGGCATTTATGAAAAACCCGAAGAATGTACAGCACTGGAGAGGAGTGCCCATGTGCTGAGAATCAAAATGAGTGACAGAGAAGAGGTGACTTTTGTGGGCGGCTGCAGACCAGCTCTTTGGCCCTTTTACTCACAGGACATTATGATCACTGGAGAAAACAAAATGGTTGTTTTGATTTTATTCTCTAAACACACTGTATTAGTTTCCCAGGGCTGCCAGAACAAAGTACCACACGCTGGGGGCTGCAACAACTACAGTTCATTGTCCTACAGGTCAAAAGTCTGAGAGCAAAGTGCTGCTTCCTCTCTAGTGCCATGAGGGAAGGTCTGTTCCAGGCTCGCATCCTTGACCTGCGACGGCCATCTTCCGTGTCTCTTCACACAGCCTCCTCTGTCTCTGTGTGCCAACTTTCTCTTTTGACAAGGACGCTGACCACGCTGGATGAAGGCCCACTCGAATGACCTCACTTTACCTCTGTGAAGACCCTAGTGTTCAAATAAAGGTCTATTCTAAAGTACTGGGGTTAGTACTTCAACATATACATTTTGGGGGGGACACAAGCCAACCTCTAATACACACATTATTTTATGACACTGTGCCATGCACATTACACAGGCCTAGTCATCCTTGACGGCTCATCAATCCAACTGTGAAGATGACCCACAGCTCTGGGGGAATCACTCCAGAGCTAGCTTGGAAAGAAAGGAGCAGAGGGAAGGAACCCCAAGCTGAAATCCCTGTAACAAAGATTAAAAGCAAACGTGAAGAATGTGTAAAAGACCATGCAACATTAGATGGAAACAAACGTGGAGAATATTTATAGTGAGAAAGATAATCAATGATTATTTAGCTGTAGGGTGCTTTCAAAGTGTTGTCTTTAAAAGGAATGTTTACTAATGTTCTAAATAAAAAAGCTAAACTTCTAAGAAAGAAAAAGAAAACAAAAAAATGGAAATGAACTTGTGTGGGCAGCAGGCTCTGCTCTGACTCTATGTGTACAACCCACAGTGAGCACTAATAAACGTGTGTTGGCCGGCCGGCCAACGGGAGGCTGAAATCATCAGGAGGGAGGTACAGTGATGTGAGCGGGCAGCATACTGAAACTGAAAGCTCATTTCAAAAGGCTGAATAAGCAAATGTGAAGTTGTGGGGAGACAACAATCCATTATAAATCTGTTTATAATATAAATATAAATCTGTTTATTATAATCTGATTATAAATCACCCCAAATTCAATGAAGCCCTTTTTGAAACTTCATTCAGCTTCTACTACATGCGAGTACACTGAGGCCAGTTCATAAATGCTTACTGCTCACTTTGTTCTAAGGCTGGTGCCGCAAACACAAATGTCTTCAAGGGCCAAGGAAGTAGTGGAAATAAGGCAAGTGGGGTGAGTGGGGAGCATGGCAAACAAGAAGCACATGCTCTGTGTCTAAACACAGCATCTCAGCTCCAGCCAGATATCCTCCTGCAGAAATGCAGGTCTAGTATGATCAGGCTTTCTAATTGTTTAGAAACTGGAAACAGATTTAAAAAACTTCTAATTTTTGAAATGACAGCTACTAATTTTTAAAAATCAAGCACTTCAGAGCAAACAAAATTTATCTATGGCGTGTAGGCTCTTAGCATGGAAATTCCCTTCTAAAACAGCTTCCTACAGTTTCAAATCATGCCCATTATGTGTAGTTGTTTAAGATTTGGTGAAAACGTTCATGTTCTATTTAGCTGCCCTGTCCACACTTTTTGTAAACTTGGATGAAGTTCTCTTTCAACTTTTATCTTTTCACGGGGAAGTCGTAATTATTTTTAGTTAACTGAACTCTTTCCCAGTGAATTTTGTTCTTTGTGTGTATCTGTCTGTGCAGAGGCAGAGACATGCTTCTTTCCTTGTATATTTTGGTTTGAGAGCAATGTGTCAATTTTCTGACCTCTAACATTGGAGGATCAGAGGCAAATTATTTATGGTAGGGAAGAGCGCTATAAAGGACTCTATATCAGCAATGATTGCTATTTTGTTCCCAAGTTACATCCCTTATTTTTTGTATTATATAAATGACTTGTTATAGTCTGGCTCTCATGCAAGACAGATGCGAACTGTGACATTCATCTCTGTACTCCCCACACCTGGCAAAATATGTGGAGCGTAGAAGTTGATGAACAAATATTTATTGTACTGAAATGAACTGCCTCACAGTGTCAAAATCCCTTAGTTGGCTCCCAAAGTCTCTTGTCATCTGATTTCAGCTTCACCTTTGGCTTATCCTCAAGGAGAGCCTGGATGATGACCAAATTCCTCTGGGAAATCAAGGTTCTTCCAGGACATTTTGAAATACACCGAAACAACTTTTCCTCCTTCTCTATCAATGGAAATCTACTGATTGTCAAAAATCCAACTTAAATCTTCCTTTCGTTGGGAATCCCATTCTATGACAGTGCAGTAGTCCCATATCCAACAGATCATAAACCACCAGTCATGCTCACTGGAAAAGTCAGGACAATCTAATTCATTTGTTTCTATGAGAAATGCTTTTAACCCTCAGAAAGCACTGTTTGCCACTAATCAAGTTTATAAGGACAATGCTTCTCTACATTATGCCCCAAAGGGCATACCTTAAAGGTCAAAACCTCAAAGGCCTTCAGAGGCCAGACAGGCAACAGAAATGGAAGAGTCCAATGTAAGAAAATTGGGAGCTGAATGACTATGGCAAAGTAGAATTCAAATATCCCACTCTTCCCTTCGTGAGGCAATGCAAGGTCAGAGTCACCAGACTTGCTCATTTTCAACAGGCCAAAACCGTGGGAGCCAAACAAAACAGGTCTGTGGGCTGCCAGTTTTGACCTTGTGTAGAACACATTATTTTCCTAGAGTTTAAAGACTGTTTCCAAGTAAAACAGCAGAAGGCTACACACACACACACAAATTGGAACTCACTACATGTACAAACTGTAGCTCTATTAGGTTCCAGTAAACTGCACCAGGCAAGTGTTTGGTGATGCCTCACCAAAACCCTAAGCTCGAAAACACCTCCAGAAGAGCAATAGCTTTCCTTTGGAAAGGCTCATCTGTGAGACTTTACACAACAACTGAAGTCTTAATCACATGGTTGCATCTTAAATACACATGTGTGGAAGAGGGCTGGTTTGGTTCTGCTAGAAAGAATGGAAGCCAGAAAGCTGCAATGGATTTTGACCAAACTAGACTGGTCTAGAAACACATCACTGTTTTTTTTTTTTTTTTTTAACAGAACCAAACACATGTTCATAGAGTTCATAACATCCCATGGGATTAAAATAAAAGGGTACCAAAGTGCATTCTGGTTAATTTACTTCCTCAAGGTGACTTACTGTTATTGTTTTCTTTTTCTGTCTCACATTCCTTCCTTTCAGGAATTATCTCTAAAAATACGTATTTCTGTTGGAGCTGTCAGTTAAAGGGCTCTATGCTGATCCACGAAAGAACCCCACTTCTTGCATGTAATGGCTGGTCTGGAAGTACCTGTGACTGAGGTCAGGCCAATAAAGGATCCTAGTTCAGAGATAAAGACCCTGGGCTGGGGTGAGAGGGCAAGTTATAGGGACCATGTAGTTTGGGCTATCCCAGGATGAGGGAAAGCACATGTGAAGATATAATTTCAAAATGATGGAAAGAGAGATTCCTGATAATATCATCAGAATACAGATCCCATCATGCCTGAGGCTATGCAAACATTGACCAGTAAGTAAACTTTCAATCTTAAGTTTGATTTGGGTTCTTATATGTGATGGCTGAGAGCCTTAGAAACATTTGTGGTATATTTTATTGAAGGAGATCATGGATACAATTAAATTAATTTCAGAAACAGGCAGCTGAACTGTATGACTGCTTTCTGGTTCAACATATATTTACTTCACATTTTATGTTCTATTCACCTAAAGCCTCTAATATCAGCAAATAAACAGTTTCCTATTCTCATTCAAGTATGCTTTTAAAATATGATTTCTGTACTATTGTATCAGTAATGCCATGCTTAGTACCAAAAATCTAAAGAATATAAAAAAGCAAAGAAATTACTCATTTCAGAAGTTAGGATTAAATTAACATGTCAGTCAAGTTTTATTTCCACACTATTGTGTATTCTTGGACACATATATTAAATTTGATCATTTAGGGGAACTGTTTTCAGTACAAATTACAAATTTAAAAAGAAAAGGTGTGTTTATGTGTGTGTGTGTAGTGAATCCCTGGTAAAGGTTTCATCTTTGGTATAATATAGAATCTTTGCATTTATCTGTGACAAGGGGTATTTTAGGAACCAGCTGAAAATGCATGATGAAGAGATTGCATTGGGAATGTTCAATATGCCTAGGTCACGTGACAATGTCTTCCAGTGCATGTTAGAATCAGATTACTTGTGGGGCAGAAAGCGTGCTCACCTCCTCGTTCTCGATTTTGAGCGTGGCCAGTCGGGACTGCAGCTGCTGGTACCTGAGCATGAGCTCTGCCTGGACCGGCTGCTGGGCACTGACCTGACACACCTGGTCGGGGGAATCAGAAACCACAGTTACAACAGGGCCATCAAGCTGGCCTCTAGAGGCACGGGTTTCCTACTTAGATGCTGCCTGAGTCACACAGATCCCCTCTAGATTCCAGGGACATCTTTACTCCGAAGAGCCGCCTCAAAACTTTGGTGTTAAATACTGACTTGCTACATGAGTGGTGAGAATGGAATGCAGCTGTGTGGCCTGGATACCACAGGGGAAGACGGCAGCTGCGGGAAGCTTCTCGAGATCTAAGAATGGGCCAGTTGCTGGAGAGGGAGCGTTGATGCTGACGTCTCACTGGTGGAATTCGGAATGACTGCGGGGCAGAGTGCAAAGGAGGACCCACGTGAACTACACAGGCAAAAGGAGGGGAGGTGGCAGAGCCTACTGGCTGCAGTCAGAGAGGACGGAGGTAGCTTACTCGCCCTCAGCTTCCTTCTCTGTGAAAAGGGGATACTAACATTTCCTACACCATGGGGTCCTTGCAGGGATGAAATAAGCTCATGTATAGAGAGTACTTAGAACACTGCCTGGAATAGATTAAGACTCAGGAAATGTCACTATTAGCATCTTTCAACCATGGCTTGCCTTACCAGTATCAGCCAAATCATGGGATTCACCATGAATGTGAAGGCGCTACTTCTTGCAGTCTGTAGCAGAAACATATTTTGGCTCTGATCTCAATAATGGTTAAGGTCAAAATTAGAGCCTTCTAATTATATTATATTTAGTTATATTAAAATTGCACCAGAAATGAAGTTTCTCTTCATTTTCCTTGTCACAGAAATGCTCTTGGCACATGGGGGTTTCCTTTTATGGAGTCCCCCAAATATTACAGAGATCGCTGCTCCCTGGCAGAACCGGCCTTAAAAAAAGGGGCAACTGACTAACTTTTTAAAAAATAATAATAGTAAAAAAAAAAAAAAGGAAAGAAAGAAAAAAGAAAAACTGCTAACCCAATCACTTCTCTGTGCTATTTTATCCTTCTATGTTTGACATATCCATAACTGAAAAATTGTAACAGTAATCATTTAGTTTTGGAAACATAACTTTGGGTGGGGTAAGCAACCTGCCTCTCAAATTCATGTGCTCTTCGCATAAAAACCGCTTACTATTTTTTATTGAGTAATTTACTCTATCAGATCAAGCAAATATAAAATTGGGTTAGAAATACAGCAGGCACAAGCCTATCTTGTGAATCTTAACACTAGGTGTCTCAGAAAAAATATGACGCTAAAGAAATCTGTCATCCCGATTGTATCTATTTTTAAAAACACACTGTGACCACAATAAGCTAATACTGAGTTCTTAATCTATGAGTATTGTTTTGCACAGCTGGAAGACCAAGTGCTAGCTAGCGTGCACATTAATTGGTTCTTCTTGCTTTCGCGGCCGCAGACAATAAAATACAGCACTGCAACTCGTACACAGCTTAGATGGATATTCTTCTTTGGGTAAAATAGGACAGAAAGCTAAATTCATACAAAGAACCCGAGATACATCATTTCTAATGCTCATTTTACCAGTTTGGAGACAACTGGAGTCTTAAAAAAAATGTTCTGCATTTTCCTCCCTCTCTCCCATGCTCCTGTGATTTGTAATTATTTTTCTTTATGGGGATCTTTAAATGAAGATTATCAGAAGTCTTCAGAGAGATTCTACTGGGCCAGCAAAATGTTTCCTTTTGAATTTAGATCTGAATGTCTAGAGGTAGAGGAAGGACTAACTATCCTGAGACAGTGTAGTGCTTACAAATGAGTTTGTCCACAGGGTTGGCCTCTGCGGGCATCTGGTTGCAGCTGGGGATGGGGCGGGATGGAGCAGGGAAGGTGGTGGTGGCCAATCTTAGGATATAACTAGCTAAGATCCCAAACAAAGGCAGGGGAGAGAACAGAACTGGGAAATCTGACAACTCTTAGGTTGAAGCAAGTGAAGAGTAACTAACTAATATAATGAAAGGACAATATTCATTAGTTTTGAAACAATCAATCACTGACCTCATCACCCATGTGAGACTGAAACTCAAATTTCACTGGTGGACAGAACGCGGCAGGGTACATCTCCATGAATCTCTGCTTATCACTCCTGGGCTCCAAATTGTCAACTGCATTCTCAATAATGTCTAAGCCTTCATGTCTGGAAGTTTCAAGATTATACTCTGCAGAGAGATATGTTCTCAGGGCTCTGTTCAGACTTGCATGGTAGCCAAGATCACAGCACTTAAAAAAATAAAACAATACCATATATAAAAATTAACTCAAAATGGATCAAAGACCTACATGTGACAGCAACAACTATAAAATTCTTAGAAGAAAACATAGGGGTAAACCTTCATGATCTTGCATTAGGCATTGGTTTCTTGGATAAGGCATCAAAAGTACAAGTAAAAAAAAAATTAGATTTCATAAAATTTGAAGACTTTTGTGCTTCAAGGGCACTATCAAGTAAACAGATAACCCACAGAATGGGAGATTTTTTGTAAGCCATGTATTTGATTTAAAAAATTTGTATTTAGAATATATAAAGAAATCCTACAACTCAATAATGAAAAGACAAATAGTGCAACTAAAAAATGAGCAATGGAACTGGACAGACATTTCCTAAAAATTATATACGAATGGTCAACAAGCACATGGAATGATGCTCAACATCATTAGTCCTCAGGGAAAAGCAAATTAAAACCACTTCACACCCACTAATAGGGTTTTAATAAAGATGACAGATAACGGTCATTGAGGAGGATGTAGGGAAATTGGAATCTTTTATATGCTACTAATGGGAATGTGAAATATTGTAGCCTCTTTGGAAAAGTCTGGCAGTTCATCAGAGAGTGAAACACAGAGTTAGCATATGACTTGGCAGTTCCATTCCTAGTAATATATACAAGGAAAATAAAAACAAATTTTCACACAAAAAAACTTGTACATGAGTGTTTATAGCAGCATTATTACTAATAGCTGAAAAGCAGAAACAATCTAAATGTCCAACTAATAAGTAAACAAAATGAAATGTTATCTGGTTATAACAAGAAGGGAGTGCAGATACATGCTACGACATCTAGGATCAACCTTGAAACGTTAAAATGTTAAGTGAAAGAAACCAGCCCCCAGAGACCACACCTTGTAGGATTCCATTTATAGGAAATGTCCAGAATAGGTAAATCTATAGAGATAGAAGGTAGATTAGTGGTTGCTAGGGAATGGAGGACCTGGAGGGTGGTGACTAAGGGATATAGGATTTCTTTTTGAGTAATGAAAATGTTCTGTAATAGATCATGGTGATGGCTACACAAATTTGAATATGCTAAAAGCCAATTGCAGATTTTTTAATGAATGAACTATATGGTATATGAATAGTATCTCAAGAAATGTGTCAAAAAATAAAAGAGGCGGGGCGCCTGGGTGGCTCAGTGGGTTAAAGCCTTTGCCTTTGCCTTGGGTCATGATCTCAGGGTCCTGGGATCAAGCACCGCACCGGGCTCTCTGCTCAGCGGGGAGCCTGCTTCCTCCCTTCTCTCTCTCTGCCTGCCTCTCTGCCTACTTGTGATTTGTCTGTCAAATAAAAAAAAAAAATCTTAAAAAAAAATAAAAGAGGCAAAACAAAATACTGAAAGGAAATAATGAAAAAAAATAGCATTTAAATTTGTTCATGCTTATTGAGACTATGATTAATTGAAATCTTTGTAGGATGCAAACACAATAACTGTGATATTTTGGATTTGTATAATTTACTGATGACTCCAAAATAATCTGTACTCTTTCAGAAGTGAGAAGAACAGGTTTGAATCTGCCAAAAAAGTTCAGGAATAATGTCTTCTTTCTTATCCCTAGAAAAAAATTCATAAATAAAAAACGACTGCCAAAGTCCTTTCACTGGAGATAGAATTTTGGGATTCTTAAATTTTCATTACCTTTTATTTGTATTTGCATTTATCTTTTTCATGTTGCATTTTAAGAGAATATAACTGAAATAATATAACTCTGGGTACTGATCAGTTATAAAATACTGAAAGAATTTTACATTTGTACATAGATATAATATAAATTTTTTAAAGAGGAAGTGGTCTATAAAGGTATAAAACCAGGGCATCCCTATATTGTTCTAATGCAATTCAATCAATTCAATTTGATTCAATTCAACCCACTAATTGGCCATCTATTAGGTACCTGGAAATTTGCTAGGCTCCAAGAATATGAAGACTGGAATACAGTAAAACATAACCTCCATTTTCAAGGAATTTGCATATAAGTTATTCATTACTTTCCTGCTAAGATAGTCGTAGAGGGGCACAAAGGAAGTAACCTCGTACAAAGGACACACCCACCAGGATGGGAACCATCAGAACGGCCTTTACGAAGGCACAGATTCAATTCTACCCTCATCCTCCAATTTTAGAATTATTAAATTTGGGACTTTTCTGTAGAGATATTCTAAAATCTTGCTATTCAAAGTGTGGTCTGTAGATCATTAGCATCACCTAGAACTTGCTAGAAATGCAGAATCTTGGGCCTCAGCCTTGACCTGATGAATTAGAATCTGAAGTTAAAAACAAAACCAAACCCATAGGTGTTTATATGCACATTAAAGTTTGAGAAGCACCACACTAAAACTTCAATTAAAAAAAGATCCCAGGGGCACCTGGGTGGCTCAGCGGGTTAAAGCCTCTGCCTTCGGCTCAGGTCATGATCCCAGGGTCCTGGGATTGAGCCCCGCACTGGGCTCTCTGCTCAGCAGGGAGCCTGCTTCCCCCTCTCTCTCTCTGCCTGCCTCTCTGCCTACTTGTGATCTCTCTCTGTCAAATAAATAAATAAAATCTTTAAAAAAAAAAAAAGTCCCAAAATCCTGTCCACTGGGAGTGCTATTTCTCTGAGTGGGCAAGAGAATCAACGTGAGTTAAGTATTATTTGATTTAAAAGAGCAGAGAGAAGCTGCCTTATCACAATTACAAATACAAGCAAAATACAATTGTGAAATGCGGAAGTCTCATCATGGGTACATTTTCAGTGGAATCAGCTGCACTTGAATATAGAGAAAAATTTCCAGTTAATTAAAAAATTCTAGGCTCAGATGAGCAAAGTCCTCTTTTATTTCATTTGCTCCTCGAAATTCGTAAAGGTTCCATGTAGCATTTTATATACAACAGAGGGACTGAGTCATTCCACATTCCAGTAATACCTCGTCTTGTGCAAACACGAATGGGTAAAGGAAATGGCCTAGTTTCTTTGAAATGTACTTGTGCTTCAGAACACCCCACTACTCCGAAAAAAGACAGGTTCGGCTTGATAATAATGAAGCAAATCACATAAGCTGCTTTATTTTATGAGTACTGGATCCCAATGGGAGTACCTAGAAAATTGATACTAAGGAAAGAAACAACCTAGAGAAAAAGCCCCCCTCTAAACTGAGTCTCTTTTCAGCTTAGAAAGGAAGAAAGAGAGGAAGAACAAAGGAAAAAGAGGGGAAAAAAAAAAAAAAAGAAATTCAACCCCAACTACCTAATTGAAGTAGGAAAAAACACACGCTAAGTTTTTATTATTCCCGGACTTAAACCACTCTGTTCCTCAAATTTCTGAGTTGCTTCTTTGGGGAGTAAATGTCACAAATGTCCTGTGCCTGCCTCCACACTCAGGTCACCAGGTGGATTTGGTGGCACAGGACCTAGCAAGGTAGCTGCTTTCCCTGGCGGTTTCCTAATAGGGTGCGGAGAAGTATGCATGTGGCTTTGTAGCCAGTCCAGGGGGCCCCCTAGGTGTCTTCTGGACTTGAATGCTATACCCCAGGTGGAGGTTTCTATGATGAGCTTGATGGACAATTTCCATCTTTGATCCCTACAGAGCTTATCAGTCTGGAAAGCCACTTAATTAGCATGATTCTGTTACTTCTGATATGCAATGTTTTCTATGCTCTAGGTTTTTCAAGTGTCCTGGACTTTAAAGGAAACACGAATAAAATTTTTATTCAAGGTCTCCTGGGACAGCAAGGATGTCACAGAATCGTCTTTTCTCCGAACTGGATGCTAAAATGACACTGGCTATGTTAAGATTCACGATACTTGGTTAAAAGGCCTAAAGTAATTCTATGGAGGTTATGAATTATTAATGTCAGTATGAAAGACCAGCTTCTGCACAGAGCTGAGTTATAACCCAAGTGCATTTAATGATGAAAATACACAAGAAACCAATAAGATATTTTATGAAAACAAAACAGTGATCTTCTGAATGAAAAACTGAATGGGTACATAAAATTATGGATTAAAGCTGGGGAAGGAAAGAGTAATGGAAGTAGAAGGGCATTTTTTGGTTTTGTTTTGTTTTTTAATATTCTAACAGCTGCCAAGATAGATCTCACTAGGTATTATAAGTCTAAATCACCACAGTAAGCTAACTTCTTTAGGTAAAAGGGTTGCAAATCATATCAAAAATAAAGATGAAATTTAGGTTTTGAGGACTGTGACAAATTCTTTGACTTGTTCCAAAGGCTGCGGGGCAGCTGAAATATTCTTGGTGGTTTTACAGTCACATATAAATGATCACAGCTATTCAGGGAGATGACCTTTGTTTATTTGTTTGCATATACTCTTATGACATAAGTAGTCCTGCTGGGTAGAAGGCTGGTCCAAGATGGGAGTGAAGATGATGGATTCCAATGGAAACAAGTCCCACACATGTGCTTCCACAACAGTAATAGCCAATGTCATGTGCAGGGCAGCCCTGGAAGTGGCTGGAAGGCAGCCCCAAGCTCCAGGTGACTACGGAATTAAACAGCTGTCACGAGGATGGAAAGGGAGGGAACTCTTCTGCGGCAGTATTCCGTCTTAACTTCATCATTCCTGCCACTATCTGCGAGGCTTCCATGATCTTTTGTCCTGGGTTCCATCTCTGGCTTTTCATTAAGCTTTGGCTTTGACCCTTCCAGAGCCATGGACATTGGGTAAAGACTTGATCTACCCCTTGTTTTCGGTCTTTTCTACAATAGTGCAACCCAAGCAAACAACTGTAAAAACAACTTTCACATAACCATGGGTAGGATTTCCAAGGGCCAGAAATAGGTAACTTCACAGCTTTTACTGCAAATGAAGAAAGCTGACTTCTTCTGAATAAATTACCTCTGTCCCTTACTATTTTCCTCTCTAGCTACTCAGTGCTTCACCTCAGAAACCACAAACTTGTTTTGTGAGAGATGGGCATCTCAAGTGACTGAACTGGATGTTTAAAATTCTACCGGCATCCTTTAGACACCTGCTCTCATGTCTGGGTTCCTGATCGTCCATGCAGAGCTGACAATTTAATTCTCACTGCTGCTTTAGTAACCACGGCCCAACATTCAGCCAAACTTGTTTTGAGTTTCTTTTGTGCAACAAAACTGTCAAAATGGTACACTGAAATGGATACAAAGTAGGAAACAGGAGGAGAACAGAGGTTGCAAATGCCCAAGCCAGTGAGTAGGACTAATAACCATTTGTGGTCTAATGCTGCTCCCACTCCCATGGGCAATCACTTCTCTCAGAGGAGCTGCCACCAGATGCGTTCTTCCCCAGGCCACATCTCTAGAACTACTCTGAATCACGTCACAAAGGAGATGAGAGAAGAAATAAAAGTAAGCCCAAACAAACAGGTTGGCTGGTAGATGCTATGGAGAAGACAGAAAAACTGGGAGTGCTGGGGGAAAGGGGGCTATTCCTTTTTATGGGGCAGTTGGGTGCAATGTGAATGAAGAGAAGGGCTCTGTCTAGTGAAGCTGTAGAAGAATGTTCTAGACAAAAAGTAGCAAGGCCCAAGGCAAGAAATAGCTTACTGGGTCTGGGGAACAGAAAGGCCAATGTAGCCAAAACACAGTAACTAAAGGAAGAAGCTGGAACACATGACACAGAGTGGCAGGTGGGCAGTTCACATGGGTCTTGGTGAAGAGTTTAGATATTATTCTAAAGACAACGGGAGGCCTTTGGAGTGTTTTATATCAGGATTGACAGGTCTAGTTTATCTTTCTTAATATACTGGCTGCTTTGGAAGAGAACGGATTACTGATTATTACTGGAAGTGGGGTGACATCTCGGAAAGCTAAGTGCAGGCAGGAGATGGAGAGCTTTGTCTTGGAGACAGTGCGAGCAGCAAGAAACAGCAAGGTTTGGGATGTTTAGGAGGTACAGATGACAGGACTGGCTGATGGGTCTCTATGTGGGAAATGAGGGAACTGGGTTTTCACTTTGCACAAATGGGTGGAAAGGTGTGCCACTTACTGAGGTGTAAAAAATGGTTACGAAAAAGTTATGTGTATGGAGAATGAGGACAATAATGGGGGCAAATGGGTATAAAAAGTTGAGTGCATGACAAATGACGTGTTCAAGGTACCTATTAGACAACCGAGTAGAGGTGTCCAGTAGGCAGTTGGACATACAAATCTAAGTCCTGGGCGATGATCAAGGCAGGTGATAAAAATCTAGGAGCCATCACATAGTATTTAAGGCAAGGGACCAAGAGGTGGAAAGCCAAGGATCACGCTTTGGACACTTTCAACATTCCGAGGTCCAGCCAAGATGGAACTTAGAGGAGCTATGCTGCAGGTACAAAGCAGGTGGGTGCATTTTCATTTAACAAAAGCCCATGGCATCTCCATTGGAAGGAACTTTTAAAACCATCTACTTCAGTCATCCAACTCATTTCAGTTTTTAAATACACCTTCAATCACAAAGGGATAAAAACTCACATAAATCAATTTCCATGATAACTCCACTATCCTAACCCATTTACCATGATCTCTCTATCATCTTCCTAATAAGAGTTCAGGCCTAATGGGGACTGCAGTATCACAATTTGGCGGGTTTTCATGGCTAAATCGAAATACCATTATGCACGGGGATAAGTCAAACTAATTAAGAAAAATCTGAACTCTGAATAAGTTGCTTTTTAATTAAACACAAGTCTCTGGAGACAAAGGATAAGGCTAAAAGCTTTAGGACAGCTGATTACTTAGACATGATAGAGTAAACACGGCATGGAGTATATGATGTAATCGAATCTCAATTTTATTCTGTATAAATGGCTAATAAAATGTATGACAGATATCTTCACCAAGAAAATGAGCTGCAGTAGGGGATTATTCTATAGCAGTATTCTATAAGTTACAAAGATTTATCCTTCAAACTCTAAAGTGACCTAAACTTTTACAGGGAGTAACTAGAATCCGTGAAACTCTACTAAAAGGATAACAAATACTTTATTATCACTGGGCAGATGTTCTGGGACAAAGCACCAATGGAATTCTGCTGTTTCTCTGAATGCCTTTTGAGGGTGGATAGGTGTGGAACTGGACTGAAAGAGTCTACATTACCAGCTGTTTGAGGAATTCTAGATATAGAGAATGGAGAATTTGATTGCACACCTAGGATTATGGGAAATAATACTTGTACTGTCCTCTTGGCAAATTATAATCACTTGAAAATCTCAGCATTCAGTTACAAATATTTGTTGTCTGCATGGTTTTTCTTCTGGGTTGTAAAGCTTGTAATGCATCTTGATTCTAAACAGAATTAGTTACAGCCTTTTTTGCACTTACTTTTGGAGATAATAATGATTACAGAAGCGAAACCTATGATTTATAAAACTACAATCTATTTTCCTTTATAATTATGCCTTTATTCTCCCAAATGAATTAAATCTCCTTTGGCCAATATTTGTAATAAATTTCTTACAATTTGTACTTATTCTTTTTATTTTTTAAAAAGATTTTATTTATTTATTTGACAAAGAGAGAGATCACAAATAGGCAGAGAGGCAGGCAGAGGCTTAACCCACTGAACCACCCAGGCACCCCGTAATTATTCTTTTTAAAAAAATATTTATTTATTTGAGAGAGAGAGAGAGAGAGAGAGAGAGAAAGCAAGAGCATGTGAGTAGGAGGAGAGGGAGAGAGAGAGAGAGAATCTTTTTTTTTTTTTTTTTAAGATTTTATTTATTTATTTGACAGACAGAGATCACAAGTAGGCAGAGAGGCAGGCAGAGAGAGGAGGAAGCAGGCTCCCCACCGAGCAGAAAGCCGGATGCGGGGCTCGATCCCAGGATGCTGGGATCATGACCTGAGCCGAAGGCAGAGGCTTTAACCCACTGAGCCACCCAGGCGCCCCAGAGAGAGAGAATCTTAAGCAGACTCCCCATTGAGCTTCTCCAGGCTTGATCCCACAACCCTGAGACCACGACCAAGCTGAAATTAAGAGTCCGACACTCAACCGACTAAGCCACCCAGGTGCCCCAAATTTGTATTTCATCTTCAAGTGACATAATAAACATCCTTTTTTGTTGTGAAAATAATTCTCTGTTCCACTTCCTACCTGATTTTAAATTAAGAGATTGTAACTCTACAAACTAAAATTTACCCAGGACCTTCTTCTACCTTATTAATTTGTACTCCAAAAAAGCATTTTGCTGACTGAGGTAAATTATAGCTCAGCTTTGAGTTCCAATTTAGTATATTTCCAATTTCATAGGATCTAAACTCAAGAAGTTTTAGAACACCCACTTTGTTGCAAGGGGCAAAAATGTTAACTATCTGATGGAGTAATCAGAGTCACATCATCCAAGCCGGTGACCAATTTTAGCATCACTCCTGGTGGGTTAAGACACAGCAACATCGCCTATGGTGTGATCTGTTGCAAAGTGCTTAATTTGAACTCATCAAATCATTATATAATGTTCACTTTGTAGGAAATACAGGAAACAGAGAAACAGGCTAACTGACACGGCAAAGAATAGAGATAAATCCAGAAGCTGAGATGTTCTGAGGAACAATGTTCCTGAGTCTTCAACAAGGGACTTTGTTAGATTAAAAAAAAAAAAAAGACTAATGGAACACATCACCCAGATGCAATGTGTGATCCTAAATTTCATCTAGTCTAGACACACTAGCTGTGAAATGTTTGTTGGGGGGGATCATAAATAGGAATATGGTTTGGCTATTAGATGAGTTCAAAATTTTCTGAAATGGAAAGATGGGCGTCAATGATCGAAAAGAGTAGGTTAAAAAGCTGTATATAAAATATGATTTCATACTCCTCTGGTATAAAAATGTACATGTATGTGGACACGAAAAAGTCTACATGTTAACAGTGATGATCTGAGATGGTAAGAATGTGATCATGTCATTTTTGCTTATAATTTTTTCCCTAATTTTCTACAATGTACATGTACTAATTCTGTGATAATAAAAAGACTGGTTTTAAAATACAAATTCTAGGGGCCTGGGTGGTTCAGTCAAATGTCTGCCTTCAGCTCAGGTCATGATCTCAGGGTTCTGGGATTGAGACCCACCACTGGGCTCCCTGCTCAGAAGGAGTCTGCTTCTTCCTCTCCCTCTGCCCTCCCCCCACTCATGCTCATGCCCTTTTCTCTCTCTCAAATAAATAAATGAAATCTTTTTTAAAATAAATAAATAATAAAATACAAATCCTCTGGAAAGTCATATGGAAAATTCATATGACTTTTAAAAATTTTTTTGTTTTTATTTATTTTACTTTTTTTTTGTTTTTGTTTTTGTTTTTTTAAATACCAATAGATCCATTTATCACAGTCTATCCCAGGATATTTGTAAGAAAAGAGACAGATTATTGACATCAGTAGAAACCAAGGGAAATGAGAGGTGTATATAAAGGTCTCAATTTGAATTCTTATTATATTGCTTTGATTCAGTCAAGACACATTTAGTTATCTTCCATTTCATTTCACATATAAAATGTCAAGCATTAAAAACGTTGTCTTATTATCATATGATCTTTCTGATATGAGGAATCTGAGAGGCAGGGCAGGGGGTTGTGGGGGGTAGGGAAGGAAAAAATGAAACAAGATGGGATGGGAGGAGACAAACCATAAGATACTCTTAATCTCACAAAACAAACTGAGGGTTGGGACGCCTGGGTGGCTCAGTTGGTTAAGCAGCTGCCTTCGGCTCAGGTCATGATCCCAGCGTCCTGGGATCGAGTCCCACATCGGGCTCCTTGCTCTACAGGGAGCCTGCTTCTCCCTCTGCCTCTGCCTGCCATTCTGTCTGCCTGTGCTCGCTCTCTCTCTCTCTCTCATAAATAAATAAAATCTTAAAAAAACAAAACAAAAAAAAACAAACAAACTGAGGGTTGCTGGGGGGTGGGGGGATAGGGAAGGGTGGCTGGGTAATGGACATTGAGGAAGGTATGTGTTATGGTGAGTGCTGTGAAGTGTGTAAGCCTGACGATTCACAGACCTGTACCCCTGGGGCAAATAATACATTATATGTTAATAAAAAAATAAATAAAAACAAAATTAAAACGTCTTGACTTTTTCTCATTAGAAATACAACAACTCTTCCAATTATTATTAGATAGCTCACTATAAAAGTGATTTTGTTAAATAAGCTCACAAAGCAAAGGATTCTAGCTGCCTTTGCAAAATAATCAGTCTTTCTTTTTCACAAGGAAGGGTCAAGCTTAATGGTTTTTAGGATCACCACTATATATGCAAATTATATTCCCACACAGTAAGCAACCATTTTAGAAGGTGCACATTCACCGCCTTAAAAGTGAGTTAATGAATGCATAACTTTTACTAAGCAAGGATTCAATTTCGGTTGAATATGACAACAAACCCATTTCTTTTAAAATTCATAATGAAGTTGTATTATTTGAGAATTACTCCCATTTCAAATTTAAGGCTGATCTTTTAAAAGTCCATCCTTTCTTAAAATTGAAAATTACTTGATACATTTAACCATTATTTATTTACATCAGAGTTAGTTAGATTTGGGGGTTAAAAAGTCTGAGTATGAGGCCCACTGCTTACTAGCTGTGTGACCTTGGACAAACTATCCAGCCTACATAAGCCTCAGTTCTTTAATCAAGTGTACAAAATAGCATTTACCTCACATGGTTTGATGAGATAATGCTTAGAAACCTGTTTGTCACATAGTAAGAGCTCAATGAATATCCATGACAATTATGACTTTCCTGAAATGCTAATCCTGTCCTATAGGTGCCAGTAGTATTGGGAATGCTACTGTCATCTCCCACACAGATGACCAACTGGCATCTCACTCCTACTACAAGAGACAGAACTGCTGCTTCCTACCCTTTCACCCACATCTCCTCAGGGTCCCCACCTCAGGAAAAGGCACCACTGTTAACCTAGTTACTCAGGACCTGAACTGAGGAGTCTGTTTACCCTTCTGTTCACCGACTATATCAAATTCCTATTCAATGAATTTTGAATCCAACTAACCACTTCCCCCAGGTCTCGTCTCTAGTCTGGACAATTGCAAAAGACTCTAGATAGAGCTTGTTGTTTTCACTCATCACTTCCCTCCGTCTGTTTTCCACCCAGATGCCAGAGTGAGTCTCTATCATGTAAACAGGTGATGTCACTTCCCTGAGTAAAACCCATCAATGGCTTTTCACCATACTTAGGACACGATCTAAACCCCTTTCCCATCCAAAAGACCCTAAGTAACTGGGCTTCTGCCTACATTCTCTTCCAGAACCTTCCTCCTCACTTACTCTGCTCTGGCCATACTGGCCTCCTGCTTTGCTGCTGCTTGAGCATCTTGAGCTTGCCAAACACACAACTGCCTCTACACCGTGAGCCTTGCCCGGCCTTCTGCATGCGGGATTCCTTCCCTATCTAGCCACGTGGCTCTCCAGCTCACTTCTCTGCTCAGATATCAGGCTTTTCCTGAATGCCATCAAAAGAAGCCCTCAGATAGTGGTTTTATTTTTATTTACAGCATTGTCACTACTATATAATGTTTGTATATATGTAAATATGTTTTTGAGCTGATGCCTCAAGTAGGACATTAACTCCTTGAAGACAGGAACTTTGTTTTGTTCATTGCTGGATTCCCACTGTCAAAATCAGTGCTTGGTACCTTGCAGGTGGTACAAAAATGCTTTTCAATACAGACTTTTCCTTGTGTTAAAATGGCTTGGGTCTAGCCAAGTACTCCAAAAATAAGCCCTAAACCAAAAGAAAACCAAGTGAAGTAGTTACAAAGATTTAGTCCTATATTCCATACACTTTGCAGAATCCCTACAAATATAAGATTGAAAACAGGGGTCATAAAAATTGTTTATTTTTATTCAGAAAATCTAGCAGTCTAGCAGAAAAAATTCATTTCATCAGAGCTAAAAGAAAACTAATCACTTGATTAAAATACTTGTATGAAATGAACAGAAAAAAAATTTTCCCTGGTTTTATTTACTAAAGGGTCCTGTATAAAGAAATTGTGATAGTATGAGAGAAAACTGTTTTTAGACTCAAAAAAGAGGCACATCAGCGTTAATAAATGAAAAAATAATTTCATTATTTAACAATTCTTTTGCAAAAGTCCCAAACTGTGGCTCTAATATAGCTAAATCCATGAAACATTCACCATAAAAATAAAAATGCTTTAACCTACTATACATCTAAATTATGATACTATGAGCCACAGGAAAAAAAATTTACTGTATCTTAAAACTGTTGAATTCAACCAATACAAAGCAGCACATGAGTCAATTTCTATCAGATAACTCTCTGAACCTCTATTACTTCTCTGTGCTTTTCTTACAACACACTGAGTTTTTCCTTTTATTTGAAGAGATGGATGTTTTTGGACTGGGATTTCTGTTTCACCTGTGCGGTGCCCTACAGTGTTGGAGGTTTTCTGAATGAAAAGCTGATCAGAGGGTTAAAGATTGGGAATCATAGCAGTAATCACTGCGTGGATGTAATAGTATACATATATACTTGGAGGGTTTTTTTTTTTTTTAAGATTTTCATTTATTTGAGAGAGAGCGAGAGAGAGAATGCGTGTGCACATGTGTGTGCACAAGCAGTGGGGAGAAGGGCAAGGGAGCAAGAGGGGCAGGGAAGAGGGAGGAGAGGTGGGAAGAGAGAAGGGAGGGGAGGGGCAGAGGGAGAAGAGAAGTAGGCTCCCTGCTGAGCAGGAAGCCTGACACAGGGCTCCATCCCAGGACACTGAGATCATGATTTGAGCCCAAGGAAGATGCTTAACGGACTGAGCCACCCAGGTGTCTACGCCTGGAGAGTTCTAAATGAGCCCAATTACTGCTTTTGATAGCATATCCTTGGAGACAAAGTACAGTGTTAGATAAATTTATAAACGTGGCTTAAGTCTACTCTACTTTGCTTACAGTATTTACCACAACCAGGAACAAAGCTATCATGTCTGTAGTCATTTGCTTAACATCTGCCTTTTCCACTTTGCATTCCTGAAGGTGAGCTCTGTATATGCTTGGGGGTGGGCGGATGGGTAAAATAGATGAGGGGGATTAAGGAGGGCACTTGTGATGAGCCAGTGCTGCTGTATGGAATGATACTGAACTCCCAATCATGATATTGTACTCCTGAAACTCATATAACACTATTACGTTCACTAATTATTTTAACTTAAAAAAACAAAAAAGAACTGTATATGCTTCCACAGCCTGAGCACCTAACAACAGTAGGGCCCAAGAAATATACTTTGAATTAATGAATGCAGTTGGGGCTGTGCCGTTGCATAATTTAAAAATGACTGGGTCCTTTCCTAGCTGAGTTTACCAGGAACTCATAGTTTCACAGAACCTAATCATTTGCTTTTCTTTGGTTGTAGGATACACACTTTTTCACGTGCAACTTATAGTTGATAGTGTTTCAGTATCATGTATGGTTTAACTGGCAGCAGTTTTTCCTTCTGAGTATTATAAAAAATAACATTGGTTTGAGAAATGAGGGTGTTTTCGAATCAATGAAATATAGTTACTGCTAATTACATCTTACTATGGAAAATATAGGGGTGCCTGGCTGGCTGAGTTGGAAAAGTGAGTGACTCTTGATCTCGGGGTCATTACTTCGAGCCCCAAGTTGGGTGTAGAGATCATTAAAAAAAAAAAAAAGTTAAAAACATTTTAAAAATACATGGAAAATATAAAAACTTCAAGTACTTACATCAATTAAGTCTGAAAGATCATGAATATAATACTTGAAAACCGAGGCATTGGTTGCTTCAAGGGTTAGGAGATACTCATTCCGTGCCTTAATAGATTTTAGCTTATTTTCTGAATACTTTGCTTGTCTCTGGAAATGGAGATGGGCCAGGTATTGAGAAAGACAACAAAGTCATTTAGTCAGAGAGAGATACATGACTTTCTACTAATCTAAACAATGTATTCCACATAGGCCAATGACCTCTGAAGTCCTCTGAGAAAAGTACATTTTGAATCTGATTTAAATAACTAAAAGTACCCAACAACGTATTTGGTCTTCAAGCCCAATTGCAAGGAAGCATCTTCGTTAATATTCAAGTTCCCCACATTGTATATGGAGTACTTGGCCTTCAACACTACACGATGTCCAGCTGTTAGTACATGATTTTTATGTTTCTTAAACATTTTTCATTCCTGTGGGAGGAAATGTGTGTCATTTCACAATAATTTACAAGGTGCATCTATTGGTTATTACATCAGTGTTCTTAGTACTGTCACCCGAAGTGAGGACAGAAAGGCCCTGTGATGTTTTTCACTTACTTTTTCTTTCATTTTTTCAATTTTCTTTACAGAGCTTCGCCGCTGATGTCTCTCTTCCAGTCTGATATGAAAGACAGGATCCCCAGACCTTCCGATTTGCTTCTCTTCCTGTTTCTCAGCCTCCTTCAGCTTGCTCTCTGCACTGATGCTCTCTGCGTGATACATATGGTATGTTTTCATCACCTGCGAAAATGGGACCCAAATTGTTACAAGATGCTGGTCTGTGACTCCGAGAGTGAACGGAAGCCATTGTGTGAGGAATATGTTAAAAATATCACCTTCCAACTGGCAGGGGGAGAGCCAGATTGTTAGTCAAATAGATGAATTATGGACTATTGCTTCTAAGTAAAGAAAAGAGAAATATGCAAATTCACCTGCCAGGAAGAGGCACTTAGGGGACAGGCTTTGATGAAAAAATGATTTAGAGTCTTAGGCATGCTTTCAGTGTGCTTGAAAAGTTCTCTTAAGCTCAAAAGTGTTCTCTAAAATCTCTGCCTTATTAATCTGCAGAATAAACCATCATTCATGGATAAATTTTACCCCAGTTTTGGACTTCTAAAAAAACTCCAAATTAGTACAGCTCTTACTAAGGAGATTTTTTTTTTTCATGAAATCTACTGGCCAAAATACAAAATGTAAATATTAAGGTTCACACATAGTTTCAGTTTAAAAAAACTTTTTCTGAACACAAAGTAGTACTGTATGTTCAATGTAGAAAACATATGACACAAAAAAGAAAATAAAAAGCAGAGATAACCACTGTTAAGATTTTTAGTACAGCCATTTGGTCTTTTTCCTATGAAAACACACACACACACACACACACACACATACACACACACACTCTTTTTTTTTTTTTTAAAGATTTTATTTATTTATTTGACACAGAGAGATCACAAGTAGACAGAAAGAGAGAGAGAGGAGGAAGCAGGCGCCCCACTTAGCAGAGAGCCCGATGCGGGACTCGATTCCAGGACTTTGGGATCATGACCTGAGCCGAAGGCAGAGGCTTAACCCACTGAACCACCCAGGTGCCCCCCGCTTATCTGAAAATGACACATATTTCTCCTTTAAAAAAATTTGTACCATAATATATTAACAATTTTTAACCTTTTTTTTAAATTTTAAAGATTTTATTTATTTGACAGAGAGAGAGCACAAGCAGGGGGAGTTGCAGGCAGAAGAAGAGGGAGAAGCAGGCTCCCCACTGAGCAGGGAACCCCTATGGGGGACTTGATCCCAGGGCTCTGGGATCATGACGCTTACTGACTGAGCCATCCAGGTGCCCCTTCTATCTCCTTTTTTCATTTAATATATCAGAACACTTTTCTCTATCACTAAATATTCTTCTAAAATACAATTTTAAAATCTGAATAATATTTCTTTATAAGACTGGGACATAGCTTGACTAATTTCCTATTGTTGAACATTTTAGGATATTTCAACTTTCTGCTTTATAAATGAAGCTGTGTTGAAACCTTTGATATATATCCTATCTTATTTCTTCTCTTAGAAATGATATGCATAAGTTACATTTTAATATATTTAGGAACATATAGAAAATAAAATTTTGTAATGTGTCTTTTCCATGTATGCTGTAAACTTACATAAATGATTCTCAATTTAAAATTTTTAAAAACTTAAAATTTAAAAATTATAAAATTTTAAATCCTTAGACATTTGGTTTTATTATTGTCCCAGAAATATTTATGCACAAAATGATCAAATTTTCCATGTACATTTTCTTTTTTAAAATTTAAATTAAAAAAAATTTTATGGTACATTTTTCAGAAGGAGAACTGCAGAGTTAGACAATCTGCACATTTTCAAGATTTTTGACACATATTGCCAATTTAACACTCTGCTGTTCTGGAAAAAAAAAAACTTGATCTACATAGTTATTTCTCAAAGCATTTAGAAAACATGGATGCTTTTTTAATAAACATTTTTTCAAATATTAAATAAGTATATTTACTCTTATAGTAACTATCATATCTGTATATAATCCCTGTACTTGTAGATCCAAAGTAATGGTCAAAGATTTTAAAAGATTTTACCTCAAAAATCACAGTTTTCCAATATATTTCAAACTGCTTTTATAAGCAGAGTCAGAAATCTGGGCCATTTCTAAACCTTGTTTATTTTAAGCACAATTATACTGCTTAAAAGAGACAACATAGGTAAGGTATGACTCCAATTCAAGAGACATATCAAGGAACATACCAGAACTTAGCATCCAAACATCGGTGGTGGTGCTTTCCCATAAATTATGTCAAATTCTCATCCACTTAAAATGGATTTTATTACATTTATAAATAACCCATAAATTATTCAGAGTCAATTTTATAACTGAAATGTAGTTGTTTAGAAGAGATTTAATGTAACATTTGGAAGTAAGGAACTTGATTTTTTTCATTTCAAAAAGATGAATTTTAAAATAGTTTGGGAACTGGAAGCATCAGTGGAATATATTTATTTAGGTTGAAGCATATGAAATTGCTGTATTGGTAGGTTATAGAAAAGGCAGAAAGGGGCGCCTGGGTGGCTCAGTGGGTTAAGCCTCTGCCTTCGGCTCAGGTCATGATCCCAGGGTCCTGGGATCAAGTCCAGCATCGGGCTCTCTCCTTGGCGGGGAGCCTGCTTCTCCCCTTCTCTCTCTGCCTACTTGTGATCTCTCTCTGTCAAACAAATAAATAAAAAATCTTAAAAAAAAAAAAAAAAAAAAAAGGAGGGGCACCTGGGTGGCTCAGTGGGTTAAAGCATCTGCCTTCGGCTCAGGTCCTGGGCTCAGGGTCTTGGGATCGAACCCCGAATCGGGCTCTCTGCTCAGTAGGGAACCTGCTTCCCCTTTTCTCTCTGCCTGCCTCTCTGCCTACTTGTGATCTCTCTCTCTGTCAAATAAATAAATAAAATCTTAAAAAAAAAAAAAGGAAAGGCAAAGTCAGTGCATTCTTAAGAATGGTTCAACTTAATGCAAATTCTGAAGGTGACTATTTGAAGTGTCAAACATGGGGTTAATGAAGAGCCTTTACTTATTTTCACAAAATCTGATGATGTCTTCCCTTTAAAACATAAGCTAGCAAATCACGTTAAAGGCATTGCTGAACAAGAACAAAGTAAGGGCGAAACCGCAAAGTTGTGGCAGCTTTCCCTGAGCTGTGTGTAATTGCTAAGTTATCTGTTTTTAGTAATTATCAAA
The DNA here is from genome assembly GCF_010015895.1 of Lontra canadensis. Taxonomy (NCBI): domain Eukaryota; kingdom Metazoa; phylum Chordata; class Mammalia; order Carnivora; family Mustelidae; genus Lontra; species Lontra canadensis. The sequence goes on along the minus strand of NW_022631047.1, from coordinate 7,908,570 downwards.
CCTGTCCAGGAGAAGTCTGGTTGGCTACTGCAGTTTAAAAGAAAAATAAAACAGCGTTAAGCAGCAGCTGGGCAGCTGGGGAATGACAAGGGAGTCACCCTACAGCTGGGCAAACAGTAAGGTCAATGAATTGATGACACACCTTGTGTTTCTAGGCTTGGCTCTGTTTGTACACCCTGCAAACCCACATACCATTTGGGCCCTGGTTGCAGTTACATCTTTAAAGAGAGGGTAAAAAAACCCAAAAATATCAAAACAACAAGTCTCTCTCACTCTCCCTCTTTCTCTCTCAGCTGTCTGTATTCTTCTTGCTAATAGTCAAAGGAAGAAATGAGAACATGTGACCCCACCAGAGAGAGATGAAAAGGCATCCCAGACAGCCCTGGGTATCTAAGCGTTCTTTTCTCCTAAATACACCCTGAAGAAAAGACTTGAACTCTTGCTTTATTTAGATGCTGAGGACCTGTGTAAGCAAGTAATCTGCACAAACTAAGCCTTATGAACTACGGATCCTCAGCTGGCTGCCAGCATGGCGTTTTTTATAAACTAGTCTGGGTTCAAAGGAAAACATTCTTGACCCAAAGCTAGCAAGAAAAGGGTGTAAATATCCCATCAAAATGTGGTTCAGCACAATAGCTGAGGATTTTCTACCCGGTTCAATGGTAATTTCCAGAAGGAAATTTCTTTGTTCAGTTTTCCAGTGTGACTTAGGGTTTCCACTATTTTCTAAAATGTTAACAATAACAATGAATGAATTTTAAAAGTTGAGGAGAAAAACACTAAAAGCTTTTTGAGAACTCTAATTGCAGATAATGAATGCAAGTACAAACTACATTATTTAAAATGTAAGCTGTTGACAGAATTAAATGTGTTTTGTATTTAAAATAAAATAACAGACAGTTTTCTCTTTTTCAGAGTAGAAGAAAGCTCTTATTTTTTAAAGGTGAATTTTGAATACATACTGCAAAGAAAATAATAGCTTCTCCATCAGCTTAATGCAAACACAAGCATTTGCATACCAAATGACATGATAGGCATATATCCATTTAAATGTACTCCAATAACATATTTTCCTATTTGAATTCTTCTCTACTAAAACCTCATGCATAATTCTCCACTGAACACACTCAACATATCTTTCCTACTCCATCTTTTCTTAACTGCAGAAGAATACAGTGAAATAGATTTCTTTGCAATTGCGAAATCCTATGCAAAAACTTTTGCACAGAAGTTAACAATTTTTCCCTTACTGACAGACCCATATAATTTATCTGACACTACCCCTGTACTTTAAATCAAAATAATTAAAATATCTACAGCGATTTTTAATATTTAGTGTCATGAAACCATTATGTATCTGAAAACCGTTCACATGTTTGAAGAAGATGAGTGTATTAAGGTTCTACGTTTTACTTTCTGACTACTGGGACAGAAGTTAGAAGGCATGGTTCTAAGAATGAGTCTACCAGTTACCAGGTGGGGGGAATTTATTTTATACTTCTGCTCACCTTACAAGGTCATTGTGGACATTCAATTGTGCATCCCTACGTATGTGTGAATGTAAAACTTTACTGAGTACTTATAATATGTGTGTGTGCGTATGTATATAATGTACACCATTAACATATGTATGTAATATGTATATGTTTAGCGAACGGAGCATTATATAACGCTTACTATGTGCCATGTATCATTCTAAGCATTTTACAAATAATAGCTTATTCAGTCCTTCTAAAAAACTCTTATGAGGCACATACCTTTATTCTTCCTATTATACAGATGAGACAAGAAGGGCCTTGAGAAGTGAACTAAGTCGCCCAAGGTCACATAGCTGGTAACTGGCAGAACAATGGTTGAAACCCTGGCAGTATGGTTCCAGATTGGGTATTCTAGACTGCTATAGGCTACAACCTTTGGAAATTCTAAAGCACGATAAAAATGGAAGGCCCCTTTCCTGGGGGATACAGCTGCTCTTGGTTATATTTAGGAATAGAGGGAAAGAGGGCTGAAAGATAATTATTTATTCACTCACCATTTGCTTGGTATTTACCGTCCATAAGGCAATGATGGGTGTAAAAATAGGGACTTGGTTTCCTACTTCTAAGAGCTTAAATTTTTGGAGATTAAAAAATGGGCCTTGGAGAATCTGATGGATACAGGTGAAGGGAGAGGACATTCAAGCTGGAGGGAGAGCACCAGCAAAGGTATGTGGAGCAGGGGGAACACACAGGTATGGTGGGCATGCATAGACCATGACTTCGAGAAGGGGCTCTAAGGAAGGGCTTGGAAAGTGGATGGCTGGGTCACCGGGCTGGAGGATGAGACTGCAGCAGTTGTCGGGCCAGATCAGGAGAGCCTTGAAACCTCAACTAAAAAAATTGCTTAAAAGTATTCGATAGGTGTTCATGAATCCACGGAGGTGTAAATGGTATGGTCAGAGCCATATCTTAGCAGCAATCCCATGAAGCTAAGCAGGAGGATTTGGGGGTGTGAAGTAATCTCATTTAGCATACAATAGGAGGGAATGGGAAGAAGGTGAATCCAGGATAACAGTCACGGGGCATTTTCCCTGTTCTCTCTCTTAACATTTCCTCAGACTTGACATGTCTCCTTCTACCATGGAGTTAGGGCAGTGTGGCCCTAACGTTGGCCCAAACAGCACTTTGGGTACTTCTCTAAGTCAATCACTGAACACTCCCTCCTCAGGATGTGTGCTTTCCTGCCTCCGTGGCCTTCTCCCAAGCCAATCCCACTGCCTGCGATGTCTTCCCCCCAAACCTTGTCCTAACGTTTTGACTCATCCTTCAAGGCAAGTTCAGATTTCACCCATTGCCAAGTGTTCCCTGGTTCCCCCACCAGAGCTATCGTGTTCTTCCAACTGCCAAGGCCTTCTTGTTGACAGCACTTCGGGCTCTCTGGCCACGGGTCTGATACCTGTGTGCCATCTAGTATCACGGACTGTCCTTACGTTCACCTAGGGCACCAGCAGGGTCTTGTGCACCTTTGGATTCTCGATACTGCTTCTAGACAGTGGGAGTAAAATAGGCATTTAGGGGGCACCTGGGTGGCTCAGTCATTAAGCGTCTGCCTTCGGCTCAGGTCATGATCCCAGGGTCCTGGGATCAAGTCCCACACTGGGCTCCTTGCTCAGCAGGAAGCCTGCTTCTCCCTCTCCTGCTCCCCCTGCTTTTGTTCCTTCTCTCGTGGTGTCTCTCTCTGTCAAATAAATAAATAAAATCTTAAAAAAAAATAGGCATTTGGTGAGAAACAAATGAAGGACAGGAAGCCATTTTACAGTCCGCCATTATTTCCTAATATTTCCTAATACCTAGTATGTGCCTCAAATTATTCTTCTCCCTCCCCGGCATTCAAAACAGCACTGCCAATAAAATACCTGGGAATGGTCTAATGAGATGCTAAGTAGTTCAAATTCACCATGAGATAGTTAGCATTGGAGTTCGCCCCTGAGAAAAGAAAGGTGTGGTGGTTGGGCTGACGGGAAATGGAAAGCAGTGTATTCGCGACAATATTCCATACGTAGCCTGCTAGTTTACTTACTTCACCAGTCACTAAGAGCTCTTCTGAGAAACTACATTTTTGGAGTTTCCTTAACTGTCAGCATCCCAAAATCAAGATCTCTTTTCTACAATCAATACACGAGAAAGCGTGAATTGTAACTGAGTTTCTGCAAGTGCCAGACTAACACCACCACCAAGTCAGGGCCACAGCCTTGGAAGCCTGTTCCTGTTGTTTCCCAGCAAATTCTTGGGTTCCCCAGGAAAGTAGGACCCTTGGGCCACCCTATGCTGAGCCCCAAGGGCTGTCCTGCAAGGAACCTGGCCCTCCAGGGGCCACACAGCCTCAGTTCAGGTTATGGACTCTGCCTGGACATGCTGTGTCTCCGAGCGCTTATTCTATTTTATTATTTTAAAGACTTTATTTTTTTATCTGATAGTGAGAGAGCATAAGCAGGGGGAGTGGTAGAGGGAGAGGGAGGGAGTGGAGCCTGGGCCACCAGGGTCAGTCCCAGGACCCTGAGATCATCACCTGAGCTGAACGCAGACGCTTCCCGGACTGAGCCACCCAGGCGCCTATCCAAGGGCTTATTTTCAACAGGGCCAGTGGGCAGGAAGGGCCTGTCAGAGAACACCCATTACCACTGCATGCCAGGATCCTTCTACCTGCTACCTCGAGCCTTCCTGCTCTTTAGGGCACTGAGCCAACTCCCAGCTTCCGGAGCCAGGCAGAACCAGTTTTGAGTTCCTGTGCTATCACCACTTCCTAGCAAGCAAGCCTCTTAACTGTTCTGGGCCCTCGTTCCTCTGAGGTGAAATGGGGATTAAATCATAGAATGCACAGAAGCACATAACAGAGCGGAGAGTTTGATTCTTGATAGCTTCTATGGTCTGATGTGGAAATAAGTGTGCGGGCTCCAGAGACAGATTACTTGGCTTCATATTATGCTCTAAGCTGAGAGGTTCTCATTCATGGCATTAGGACTGGAGAAGTTCTGACCCCTGAGGTGCTGAGTGGTCTATAGGGCAGACATGATGAACTTTCATAAAATTCACCGCTTCTTCCTAGGCTGATATGGCTCTCCACAGGTCAACGAAAGCAGAATTTACAAAATTCCATTATATTTGCAAAATAACATAGGGAGAACTCAACTTTGAGAGAGTATACTGGTAGTTAGAGCTTAGCCTCACAGAATGGGCTATCTAGGTTCAAATCCTACTTGTGCACTTACTCACGGTGTAATCTTGGGCAAGCAACTTAATCTTTCTGTGCCTCGATTTCCTCACTGTGAAACCAGTGTATCATTCTCACTCATGGAATGCAGAAGGTAGTTGGAAGGATTAAATGTGTCCTTACGTGAAAAGAGCCCAAAAAGTCTGACATATAATAAGTGAACAGTAAATGTCAGTTACTGATATTTGAAAAAAATGATCATAAACATTTTTTAAAAAGATTTATTTTTGAGAAAGAAAGAGAGTGCTTGTGTGTGTGTTCGTGGGGTAGGGGTGACAGAGGGAGAGGGAAAGAGAAAATCTCCAGCAGACTCTACACTGAGCACAGAGCCTGATGTGGGGCTCAATCCCAGGACCCTAAGATCATGACCTGAGCCTAAACCAAGAGTTGGATGCTTAACTGGACACTTAGCCAACTGAGCCATCCAGGTGCTCCTATCACAACACATGGTAAAAACAGGTGATTTCTCCATGACAGGAAAGATGATCATTTCTTTTTTTTTAAATAAATATTTCATTTTTAAGTTATCTCTACACCCAAAATGGGGCTCAAACTTACAGCCCCAAAATCAAGAGTCTCATGCTTTACCAACTGAGCCAGCCAGGCACCCCAAGATTATCATTTCTGATAGAGGTAAAGGGAAGGAAATTGGTGATATTTCCATTTAGGCCACTTATGTATATGTTAAGAATTTTAGGGGCGCCTGGGTGGCTCAGGGGGTTAAGCCTCTGCCTTCAGATCAGGTCATGATCTCAGGGTCCTGGGATCGAGCCCCACATCGGGCTCTCTGCTCAGCAGGGAATCTGCTTCCCCCCTCTCTCCTCTCTGCCTGCCTCTCTGCCTATCAAATAAATAAATAAATAAATAAATATATAAATAAGGAATTTTAGCAAAGCTCTTTAGAATGAGCAAATAGATCAAGACTGACAATTAAATAGCATGAGATGTTGCCTTTACAGCTAGTTTATGAAGGAAAACTTGAGGTATGTTGTGGCTCCACTGAAATGAAATCAGTATAAGAGTCTGAATTTATCATCAAATTATATTTATAACTCAAACAAATGCTTTGAACGAAAGGCACTGTCTGGGATTCTGGACCTTGCTGACTAGGGCCTGCCAACCAACTAAAAGACAGGGCAACAGAAATGCAGAGAATAAACACAAGGGAAAATAGAGAAGACATATATGCGAAGGGAGGAAACACGGCTAAAGAAAATAAAAGAATAATTATATTACTATTTAGTGTAATGTTAAAGTTTTGTTTCAAGAGTAATTATAATTAGTAATTGTAATTTCAGATTATATTCAATTGAAGAGTAATTATAAAGAGTTCTAGTTCAATGGAAACAGCTTAGGTCTATGAAATCCAATAAACCTGAATTTTGATCCTTGCTTTGCTAGAGAACAACTCTGTAACCTCAGCCTTTCTGACCCTCGATCAGGCCTTGAATCTTATCTGCTAGAGATGACAACATCAGCTCTCCCTACATAACCAAAATTAGAGGGACAATCAAACTGTGCCTCTCAAACACCTTGAGAGGTGTGGAATGAAAGAAAAAATGCACCAAATCATAGAAGGAAAAACTGATCGTGTAACTAGAAATCTTCTAAGAGGATTTTAATAATATCCCACTAAAAGGGTAGTAGTTAATGAAACTCAGAGGAAAGAAAATAGGATGGCATTTAGCAGTCTATAGGAAGACAGAATCCATGCCATCGTTAATGTTTTTGTTTTCAGTTGAAAATTGACTGTTTTCTTCTCCAGCTTCAGGAGCCTGTGTTGGGGAAGGAGCATTCTTGTCTTGTACATCCAAGGGTGTGAGCCCTCTATCCATGCATCTGACCTGGGGGCAAGACTACTCATCTCTTCTAACCTGAAGCTTTCTCACCTATCAAGGGGGTGGTTGGACCGCATGATCCTCCAGGCCTTCTCCAACTCCAAAATGCTGTGTGTCCTTGATTTCAGATACGAATCTTGTACCAACTAAATACCATAAGAATTTATGACTTGAGTTGTGTGTGTGTATAATATACTTCTCAGTGGGTAAAGGGAGTGATTTTTTTCAGTGTCAGGGTAAATACCAGATAAATTTTAACTGAAAGGAAAAGCCAGTGTAACTACAAATTATACTAATTATCTCCTTCTGCTTCTGTTGACTTGAGGCAGCCAGTAGTACACCATGCTACACTGAGAAAGTAGGATTCCTCCTATAATCCTCCATGGGCTCTGAGGCCATAACTCATCTGCTCTGTTGCACAGAAAATATCTATAAATGAACAATGCCTGGACAGCCTGTCTAATGTACCGTTATATTGATGAACCTTATTCCAGGATATCTATCACTCTTGTGACTTTAATTAGCTGCCAAGCTGATCAGTGATCAATCATCAAGTGATCATCAAGGGGGGAAACCCAAAAACTCTTTGGTGGGTACAGGGTGATACAGAGATTTGCCACATGCTTTTATTTTTTATTGTAATATTTAAGCTAAAACAAGGTCTTAGTCATCTTTTTCAAAATGCTAAATTTAACAGCTTTAAAGTGGCAATATAAATTACAATTAGTTTCACAACATTTTGCTACTTTAATAAAAATTTTTAATAAAAAATGACTAATTTATCCTAAAGAAGATAAATTATTGTAGCCCTTATTAAAAAGAAAATGTTTCTATTTGTAACAAGAGTGACCTGTACTTATTAATCTTTATCTGTCCTAGCTCTATTTGCAATAGTCACTAGAGGCAGTTTCTAATTTAAGTCTTTCAGTCATAGATAGGGGTTATTGGTTTTGTTTATGAACTCTCAACAAACATTCATATTCAGCAAACATTTCTTGAGTACCACAAATAGGCCTTGTCCTATTTGATTTCATTATGTTTTATTATTAGAAATCCAATTATATTTTATTGCTTATTGATTGATATCAGTTCATTAGTGCGTAAGAGTAATTTTTCATGAGAGCAATTAATGTGGTATAATATCTGCTCATTTCACAATTATCAGAGATTTCTAACATGAAATAAATGTCACTGTATCCAAAAAATTCTTTTTGTGAAGGATATTTGCTTTTTCTTTTTTTTAAATTTAATTTTATTTTTTTTCAGTGTTCTAAAATTCATTGTTTATTTTCCTTATCTCTCAAGTACTTCACATGCTGGAAAGGGCAGAGGATTTTTTTAGGAAGTCCAACGTACTACTCCCTTTATTTTTACATCAATGATTTGCTAATGCTCTGGCAGTATTCAAGCACATGGGGTTCCCTGCAAGGGAATGTGGTTTCACACATCAGTGCTTTGCCTCATGTACGAATTGCTTTTTGGAGAACCCTTCCCATTCTTCCTTTATCATAAAAATCAGGTGTCACAGTGACTATCACTGAAATCAGGCTCCCCGGTGGCTCTGGGCTTTGCACAGAGCTGTGGAGACCTGTCTCTCTACTTAGTCCAGAATCTAACACCAAACATGGAAATAGCTCACTAGTCTAGCTCACTGATGACAGGGCCACGTGCTTGTCATTGATGCATTTCCAGGACCTCCATATTTGCTGAGAGTCTCCCCCCACCGCCCCAGCCACTGGGTGTGTATTATTTGGATGCAAGAGAGATGACCCTGTAACAAGTCTACAGCAGAGGCAACAATGCTTTTAGCGCTTCCCATTCAACTGACTTAGAGACAGAGAAGAGACTATGAGATTTGGGACAAATGCTGAAAAACTGTATTCCGAAAATCCTAGGACATCACAGACCACAGGCCTCCTCCGCATACTTGCTGGGCAACCGTCCTCCAAAGAAGGAGGGCACAGTCTTAAAAGACAGCCGGTTTCATTTCTCACCAGCTCTAATAGTTGAACTCAGGCACCTGACTGGGGTTCAAATCTACGTTTTGCCTTGTAGAATGTTTCCTCACCTGTAACTAGGACTAAGAATAGTACCTGTAAGGCTGCTGTGGAGAGAAAATGAAAGAATATATATCAAGCTCTTGCAGGAGTGACTGACACACAGTGAATGCTTAATGGGTGCTATTGCACTAAGTGAAACACCCTTCTTTTACATCCTTTAAGCCCACAATGGCCTCAGTCCCACCAAGGCTGACTTGTTTATTTTCACACCTTGGAGGCTGAGAACAGAAGGGTGGTCTTTGTTTTAGGCATCAAAGAAACAGACCTGCCAAGAGACTTAATCCTTGCCCAACAAGTCAACAGAGAAAAGTCAGTGATAGAGGTCATTCAGGAAGCTCTTGTTCCAAAAGGGGTTTTCAGACAGTCTTCAGAGGCACTGAAATACAAGTTTAATCTACTGAAAAAAATACCCAAGAGCTGGCACCTGGAATACTTATTAATCGGGACCACCTCGAACACAGTGGCAGAAGTGACAATGGGTAAGGTTGAAGTAGTTGGCCATGTTGAGGGGCAAAGTGTATGTAAACTGAAAAGCCAAAGAAGTTAATAGAATTTCAAAGTCTCCTGAAGTATTAAATATTTAATTCTTTCCAGGGAAATGTCTCACATGCCTTCAACATTGAAAGAGGATGTTAGCTCCCTCCCTTTTGACCTCAGACTTGCTAGTGGGGTTCTTTCCAGCTAGTCTCTTGGCTCAGGTAGAAGACCCTAAGGGCAAAGCGTTCCCTGAGGGGAAGCAAAACTACCCCTTCAAGCCATAAGGGCTGCCCTAAGCCAGCAAGACCCTACCTGTTGATTGACCCCAAGGCAATAATGGATTTAACCTTCACTGCCCACCTGCACGTACGCACCCACCTTTGCCCCACATTTTCCTGGTATTAGCCTGGAAGCATTTCTGGCACTTTAGAGCCAGTCTTTGAGACGCTAGTTCCTGTCTTCCCGGTGTTGGCTTCATGGAAATAAATTCCTTTCCTGTTTCACCATCATTCCTTTCTCTGCCTTTGGATTGTGTCAGCAGCGAGTGGCTGGACCAGGTCTCTTTGGGACTCCTGAAGCTAGGGGCTCTTGCTCCCCTGCATGCATATACAGCATTACATGGGCGCACTAGACACTTAAGTTATAAGGTTTAGTACATGAAATATTTAAATGGAGAACACAAGACACCTGGAATCATAAAACAAAAGCCCTACAATGCTTAGAATTGTAGCATCAACTACAATGGAAAAAACGGTGTAGAATCCTTTTCTTTCAGTGAAAAATGCTTTGGAATTTGAAACATATCCTGTGCCTTAAATCCAACACATGTCATTCCATTTATTTAAAAAAAAAAAAAAAAAGGTGAGGGGAACAAAGAAGGAAGGTGAAAGAACTTAATCTGTGCAAAGAAGCTTTTTGAGTTTTCAACTGCTTTCGGTGAGATGTCCAACCGTTTTTTTTTTTTTTTTCCTATTAAAGATTATTACTTTATTTGGCAGACAGAAAGCATAAGCAGGGGTGTGACATGCAGAGGAGAGGAAGAAGCAGATTCTCTGATGAGCGGGGAGCCCTATGTGGAACTCAATGCTAGGACCTACAGAATCATTACCTGAGCTGAAGGCAGATGTTTAACTGACTGAGGCACCCAGGTACCCCAGATGTCTAACCATTTTTTGCTTCCCTATGTTCATGACAATTTCATTTTGGTACTCTCTCAAAATCCTTGAACTCCTGACTTGTCCTTTCTCTCTAGATATGGATCCAGAAGGAAATTCTATGAATATGCCTCATGTTCTTCCAAATTGTGTGCACTGGCTCATATTGTTCCTTTTGCCTCCAAAACCTTCCCCACCCCTCTCCCTCTCTCTTATTACTGAAATCCTGTCCACTTTTGCCTTTTCCTCTCAGAATTTCTCTCAGTCCTCAATGTTTTTCAAATTCCCTTTGGATTTCCAAACCCTCTGCCTGAACCTCTATTGGTACATAATGTTGGTACCTAATAACTTTAGATTATAATTGCCAGTAAAAAAGAGATTACAGTATGTGCCTGGTCTGAGACTTCCTAGTTGTGTGACCTTTGGCAGTATATTAACTAATCTCTCTGTGCCTCACCTACCCATGAGGCTGTTGGGGGAATTCAGAAAACTAATTAATGTAAAGTGCTTAGAATGGTACCTGACAAAAGTTAGCTGTTATTATGTTCCGGTTGAGCTTTAATCTTTTAGATTGGAAGCCTAACTGGTAACTCTCGCTTGAAGCAGTCAGCATAGAAAACTATTTACTAACCTAAATTAAAATAAAACCTGGGTTTCAGTTTCAACCCGGGACTTTAGTTAATCACTTAATCTGAGCCTCTGTAATATTCTCCTTAAGTGAGGAAGTTAATTTGATTATTTCTAAAGGCCCATTTAGCGCTTAAAATTCTACAGTTTACAATTTTACAATCAGCCTAGAGTAGGATGAAATTCAGATAATCACGTGAGTTATAAAATCATGTATTAAGATACGCTGAAATGGATACAATTGATTTAGATCTTGTTTTTTTTTGCCACATGACTTGTATATTTTTACTGGTGAACATTCCTGGTCCATTTGGAGACAATAAATCCAAGCAAAATGCCCCTAATTTATTCTATGTATATCTGTTATCTCTATATATTTGGGCTTGATAAGCAATGAGAAACAATGCAAAATACTGTACCCAACAAAAACAAAACATTCTGATTAAGATGTTAGCTACTAAAGCACTGTAACTACTTAAAAGTCATAAAACTGTATTTTGGAATTGTAATAGTCAGGATAAAATATTCCTTAAGAAGAATTCTTGGTACGACATATTTTTTTTTTTAAAGCTTTTATTTATTTATTTGACAGAGAGAGCACAAGTAGGCAGAGCGGCAGGCAGAGGGAGAGGGAGAAGCAGACTCCCCACTGAGCAGAGAGCCTGCTGTGGGCCTCGATTCCAGGACCCTGGGATCACCACCTGAGCTGAACGTAGCCACTTAACTGACAGAGCCACCCAGGCGCCCTGGTATGACACCTTCTTTAGAATTTTTTTGTTTTTTCTTAACTATACTTTCTAACATTTTCTTTTTCATTTCTAAGCCAAATATTTTTTTATCCCCAGTTCATACTGCTCACTTCTTTCAGAAGACAGTCTTATTTGTAATTCATAAGCACCAACCGTAACTGAATCTCAAATCTCAGAGAGAAAATAAAAATTCCAAGCAGGCACTTGGGATCATTTGGCTTCATTAATTAGCAGGGTGTCCTAAAAGGCATTTATGTATAAAGTTCTTATCAAGCAGCTGTCCTCAGAGACAGGGAAAAATTTTATTAATCCCAAACATTTTGGGAGGAAAATGAAGCCAGGCTACATTAGCTAACTTAGTCTCCAAAGTCAGTCTGTGTCAACCCCAAGATTAGAATTCAGAAGTTGGCAGAGTCATCTGATCCCAACGCCTCTCTCTCTTTCCATCGAAGTATCTAGTAATAATATGCCAGAAGGATATATATGAACACTTTGTCAGCCCAAGATCTCTAAATAGATTGCTTTTTAAAAAAGTTTTCTAGGTGGCATCATGGAGAATGTGGTATTGCCCAAGAGGTTTTCAATTCAGGAGCTTTTCACATCTCTTTTCTACCTTATTTCTCTTTGTTCAGTGTTTTGTTCTGAGATGAGACCTTTTTGTAGTCCATCTCAAAGGAATGAATTTTCATTTTCACTACAAAGATATGTATTTCAAATACTTAAAATGCCCTCCAGCTAAAATAAATACTTAGCCAAAATAAATAAATAAATAAAAACCCTCTTTGAGGCTCAGAGAAAAATCTTCACATACGTGGTGGCGAGTATCTTGGGCTCTCTTGGAATGACGTTTCAACCTTGCCTTGGGCATGTTTCTTTGTTACAGAAGAAAGCATTAGCTCTTGGTTCGTGGGAGTCTCAGAAGCCAGCCAAGAAAGCTTTCCTCAGCAGTCCTCTGAGGTGGAGTTTTCAAGGAAGGGCTTGAAATAATAAACAGTGTCTTCCCTCTCAGCCCTTCTAAAAAATAATTAGTTTTTTATTTTATCATTTTAAACAGATAAGTGGTTCAAAGATATGTAAAGACCAGGGTGGATATCTGTGTATATGCAGCAACCCCATTTTCCAAATCCCACAGAAGATGCTCAGCGCCTCTGGGTTTGTGCTAGGACAGCCTTTCCATTTTCTAGTTACATTTGTTAGGCAAATCAGAAGTGCAGTCAGAAGGAGGAAACAAAAATGAATGGAGTATCCAGCAATAGATCCTCAGCAGTAATCACTGTGTATGAATACACAGCTGCACAGGTGGTGTTGACACATATAACATTCAAGATAAATGAAAGATTGTATCTTAAAGAGGCACTCCAAATGAACATACGCCAACATAAAAGCCTAAAGTGCAAAACCATTTGGGTTTCCCATTCTGTAACCCACCAGACTGTCTGGAAAGCTCAAATGAGTTTTTACAAGTATCCAGGAGAGCATGCAGTGTGAGTTTTAGCTATGAGTTTTATCTATTAGATCACGTTCCACCCTTCCTTCCCCCACCTGCCCTGCCCCACCTTCCCTAAGGCAGCTGTCAGGTGGACAACTGATGGGCCTTAGGGACCACGAGGCTGGGTTTAGATTTTGGAGCATTCATTAACTGTGTGATCCTGAGCTAATCATTCTGAGCCCCAGTTCTCCTTCATTACACTGGGATTAGGAATACCTGCCTCCTAGGGCTGCTACAAGAAATGACTGGGATAATGTGCTTGCCTCATGATAAGGCTGGATAAATCTTCATTTTCCCAGTTCTTTCCTCATAATGCTAATGGAAATGGAGGATGGATTACCTCTTGACTCTAGCTAGCCATGTGTGTCACTGATGTATAGGGAGTGTGATGATTAATTACACATAATTACCGATCAATTTCATGTGGATTTATCATGACCGTCTGTGTTAATCTTTGTTAGAATTTGCTTACCGAGGATGGTAAGCCCCTTGTTTTTTAAAATGCTGAGCATAATGCTGCAAAGCAAAGACATATTAATTTAGGACAGATCATTGTTTTTCTGCTAAAATGCAGCATAACCTGTTGAGATTTTGGTATTAGGGGAGTGTCTTAGCAATTTAAATCACTGTTTGCCAGACTGATGAAGGCAAAATTTGTTTTGAATGCCCCCTTTGACTTTTCGTGTCATCCTTGTTTTGTTTTTGCTTTTCCACCTCCCTACTAACCCAATGGCAGCCCTGATTTGGTTTATTTAGGGAAAGTTATCTTCTTTTTTCCTTTTTTACAAAAGTAATAAATATCCGTTATAAGGAAAAAGTGTACATATGTGTGTATATACATATATAAGAGTCATGTGTAATTACTGCTGATATCGTCCCTGATATCCACAAAGAGCTGTTACCATCCCCCCTCAACGAATGACGAAAAGGATGACATGACCAGGGTGACACTAACAGCTAACATTTATTAAGCATTTACTGTGGGCCAGGCACTGTTCTGAATGCCTGTATTAATTCAGATTTATCCTTTTAGTACTTATAATTGCCATACTATACATATATTTGTTTACTGTCTTTTTCTGCCCACTAGAATATAAATGCCTTGAGAAGAAGTATGTGGCCTGTTTTTACTCATACCTGCATCCCCAATATATCCCAAAGTGCCTGGTACTCTAATAGGCATTTTAAAGATGTTGGGCGGGGGGCGCCTGGGTGGCTCAGTCGTTAAGTGTCTGCCTTCAGCTCAGGTCATGATCTCAGGGTCCTGGGAATGAGCCCCGCATTGGGCTCTCAGCCTGGCACAGAGACTGCTTCTCCTTCTTCCTCTTGCTGCTATTATGCCTGCTTGTCCGCACGCACACTCTCTCTCTCTCTCTCTCTCTGTCAAATAAATAAATAAATCTTAAAAATAAAATAAAAATAAAAAATGTTTGTTGAATAAATAAATTAGTCTTCATAACAATGTGGGTGAGCCTCACCCATTCTGGTGAGGGCCTGAATACAAAATACAAGGGCTGAATAAGAGAATTCGCTTTTCTGCCCTATGTGTCTTCCAGGTGAGACACAATAATCCTGAGGTTCTGTTTCTGCAAATAAAGGCAAGGTTGAGGAAAAAATATAGAGAAGGGTATGAATGTCTTCAAAGCCTTTCCTCCCCTTCTGGATGGCACTCTGATGCCACCATCCTCTCTCCTCTGCTCAGAAGTCTGGCCTTTATGCCTGATACACACCTCTATTCAAAGGATCTGATAAAACACGGTTCACTCTAAGGTATAAATGATCATAAGGCATTTCTTTTGGCTCCTTCTGGGTGTTTGTGTTTTAACCTTCTAATAGAATGTTTGGAATAACCAAGAGGACTCTGGGAGAAATATCTTTGGGTAAGGAAAGCCACACATAAGGCTGCTGCTCACCACTAAGGTTGGCTGTAATTTTAAAAAAAGCACTCAGCGCTCATCAGCTATACCGGTGTAAGGAAGCTAATGTACTTTCAGATGTTTTTGACTCTGAAGGAGTATCAAGAGATTTAAAAAAAAAAAAAAAAAAAGGAAGGGAATTCAATAGCATCCTCAGTTGCTTAAGGCTACATATTTTATACCTGTTGCTTTAGCAATCGTTACTACATCATCTGCTGTACAAACTTCTATGCATGATGTAACTCTGATGATCATCTGTCCATGACCCATCAATGTTTGCACAAGAAACCTCAACAGCATTCCCCCAACTCCTGGTCCCCTGTTCAAATACTCCTCATCTTTTCTTCCGAATATAAGCTGAATATGTATAATGAATAGATATCATTTCAAAAAGACAGAATTTGTGTATCTGAATTTAAAGGGCAAGAGAGACCAAACACCATTATCTTTTATAGTGAACTGTGTACGTATTTGTGTATGTGTATAATGAAGGTCTTTCCCAAAGGAACAGGACCTCTGACCTTGGATGAACATGCTCTCTGGTTAAGATCTTTCTTTTTCCAAATGTAGGGAGTCCAATGTGGAGCTTGAACTCAAGACCCCAAGCCAAGAGGTTGGCCAATATCAAAAGTCAGATGCTCAGCTCACTGAGCCACCCAGGTGCCTCAAGATAAATTTTTTTTCCAAGAGTTTAAAGTGATCTACAGACTACCTAAGCAGAACCTCATTGCTTACCTCTACCATCCCTTAGTTTCTTTCTTTCTTTCTTCTTTTTTTTAAAAGATTTTATTTATTTATTTGACAGAGAGAGAGAGATCACAAGTAGGCAGAGAGGCAGGCAGAGAGAGAGGAGGAAGCAGGCTCCCGGCTGAGCAAAGAGCCTGATGTGGGGGCTTGATCCCAGGACCCTGGGATTATAACCTGAGCTGAAGGCAGAGACTTTAACCCACTGAGCCACCCAGGCACCCCATACCCCTTAGTTTCTTAACTGATTCTGAGAGGTTAAATGACTCTGACAGGGTCATTCAAACTCCAGTGGCCTTTTCTAGAACCTGGCTCCTTTAGTCTTTCAGGCTGAGAAAAAAGGATGAGAGTTTTGAGATGTCAGCTTACTTGATACATCTACGTAAAGTCTGATAAATGTCTAAGTCCGTTTGATAGGCTGAATAGAGGAAAAATTTAACTACGCACATCCCTCTCTGAGATAAAATCTTCACACAGCATTTTACTGATTTTCCTCATACTCAATAATCAAGTTTACTCTGCCATTGTTGCTTTGACTAGTACTACTAGCTTCAGACCATAATCAATATGCTTTTGTCTATGATGTCATGACAATCAGCAGACCTATTTTTTTTTTTAAAGATTTTATTTATTTCTTTGAAAGAGAGAGAGAGCATGAGAGGAGAGAGGTCAGAGGGAGAAGCAAACTCCCCGCCGAGCAGAGAGCCCGATGTGGGACTCGATCCCAGGACTCCAGGATCATGACCTGAGCCAAAGGCAGTTGCTTAACCAGCTGAGCCACCCAGGCACCCATTTTTTGTTTGTTTGTTTGTTTTTTTAAACATTTTATTTATTTATTTGAAAGAGAGAGAGACAGAGAGCATGAGAGGGGAGAGGTCAGAGGGAGAAATATCTATTTTTTAAAGTATTAGAGATTGATTTTTATTTCTAGGCAAAACAAAGTCCAAGCAAAAGGATCCACAAGGGAAATGTCACAAAGCTCTCATCTTAGAATAGTTCAGTGGAAGAAGATACAGAATTTCTTCTTTGGATGCCTCAGAGGCATGATGTTCACTTAACTTTTAAATTCTAAATCCAAAAATGGTTGCCAACTTAGGGTATCAGAAATGAACAAATCACACAAAAACTATGAGCTAATAAATGGCCTTTATCATCAAAAACTCAATTTCATTAGCAGGGCATCTGGGTGGCAGTTGGTTAAGCAACTGACTCCTGGTTTTGGCTCAGGTCATATTCTCAGGGTCATGAGATTTAACACCATGTGGGGCTTTGCACTCAGTGAGGCATTTGCTTACGACTTTCTCTCCCTTTGCCCCTCCCCCACTCCCATGCATTCTCTTTAAAATAAATACATTTTTTAAAGTATCATATGGTTTCACTTATTTGTGGAGCATAACAAATAACATGGAGGACATAGGGAGATGGAGAGGAGAAGGGAGTTGAGGGAAATTGGAAGGGGAGGTGAACCATGAGAGAATATGGACTCTGAAAAACAATCTGAGGGTTTTGAAGGGGCAGGGGGTGGGGTGGGGGGGTGGGAGGTTGGGGGAGCCAGGTGGTGGGTATTAAGGAGGGCATGTATTGCATGGAGCACTGGGTGTGGTGCAAAAACAATGAATTCTGTTATGCTTAAAAGAAATTAAAAAATATATATATATGTATATAAGAAAAAATACAAATTTATCACACATGTACGAAAAACTGGAAAGTGAATTTCATAAGAATATCACTCATTTTATAAATAAAAAGCTTAAAACTACAGTGTCTTTTAATTAGCAAGTATCAATGGAGCATTAAAAACAATTTACAAAACTGCATTTTACACACATGGCTTTTTAAGAACAAATGGGATTTGTAAATCAAGAAACATATGTTAATAATGTTTCAGGTTTAATTTGCCTATAAATAAGAATTCAAATAATCTTATACAATAAAAATGCAAATATCTATACTATACAAATTAATATTATTCATTTCTCATTATGCTGTTCTCTATTTTAAAATAAAAACTCATCAAATTCCTCCAGAAGGAATTTGTGTTTAATTTTTTTTTTTTTAGATTTTATTTATTTATTTGACAGAGAACACAAGTAGGCAGAGAAGCAGGCAGAGAGAGAGAGAAGCAGGCTCTGCACTGAGCAGAGAGCCCGACGCGGGGCTCGATCCCAGGATCCTGGGATCATGACCCGAGCCGAAGGCAGAGGCTTTAACCACTGAGCCACCCAGGCACCCCTGGAATTTGTGTTTAATAATATGATCATTAAGTGTAAAAAAATTTACATGGACATATGACTAATTCCAACCTGCAACCTCACTGTTTTTTTTTTAAATAAAATAGGTTTAATTTATTTAATTTCTTATTATTATATACAGTAACATGAATAAAATTTAAATTTAAAAAAGCAGATTATTGCCAAGGAGAAAAATATATACCTGCCCAAATGTAATTTTAACATATTAGGTCATTAACCAAACAATTTAACTAAAATGGGAAAAAAAATTAATTAAAGTAACAGAATAAAGCAACTCTAAGTTACTCAAATTCTGGAATGGCTAATTTAAGAATGGTAACAATTTAAGACAAAATACTCTGGAATTAAATATATGTACATATCACCTATAATTCAACCAGTTAAAAACATGTCTTACTGTGACATTTATACTCTAGTTTCTTAAACGTGTGCTAATTGCACATACATATTTACTTGAATACAGTCTCCCCAAATTGAGAGGATATGGCAAAATGTAGTAGTGTGCATTTATCCACCTGGTTCCACATTTCAACCAGAGAAGCATCCATCAACATCCTAGTTTAGAATAAATTCTAATAAGAGCAATGTTTCTGCAAACCAAAATTCTAAACCAAAGATTCTTGCAAAAGAAGAAAGATTATGTGCTTACCGTATAGAGTTCATTAAGGACCTTCATCAAATCCTCATGAAGTTGGAATGCAATCTCTTTGCTCTATAATAAAGAAGAAATTAAGAATATTTTAAAAAGTAAAAGTAATAGAAACTTGTTTCTAAATTATATCTTAAAAAGTCTAGTGACTGAAAATAGAAGAATGTATATAATACAATGGAAGGCCAGCATATCTTTAATATAATAAACATCTTTAACCAAGCTGCCTTCTTTTTTTTTAATCTTTTTTTTTTTTCTTTTTTTTTTAATAAGTAAGCTCTGTGCCCAACATGGGGTTTGAACTCAGGACCCTGAGATCATGGGTCACATGCTCTACTGACTGAGCCAGTGAGGCCCCCCTACCCTCTTTCTTTCTAGTTACAGTATAGTTAACACACAATGTTACATTAGTTTCAGGTGTACAACATAGTGATTCAACATCTCTGTAATTCATGCTATGTTCACCACAAGCACAGCTACCACCTGTCACCACACAATGCTATTGTAGTATCACTGACTATATTCTCTATGCTGTATCTTTAATCTCCGTAACTTATTTGTTTTATAACTGGAAGCCTGTATCTCCCACTCCCCTTCACCCATTTTGCCTATGCCCCTTCCTTCCTCCCATGGGGCAACCATCAGTTTGTTCTCTGTATTTATGGATCTGTTTCTGCTTTTTGTTTTTGCTTTTTAGATTCCAGATATAAATGAAATCATGTGATATTTATCTTTCTTTGTCTCACTTATTTCACTTAGCGTAATACTCTCTTGGTCCATCCATGTTCTGGCAAATGGCAAGATCTGACTCTTTTTTATGGCCCAGTAATATTCCACTATAGATATACAACCCCCATCCCCAGCATCTTTATCCATTCAACTATCAATGGACACTGGGTTGCTTCCATATCTTGGCTACTGTAGATAATGCTACAATAAACACAGGGTACATATGTCTTTTCAAATGAGTGTTTTCATTTTCTTTGGGTAAATAACCTGTAGTGGAATTACTGGATCATATGATACTTGCATTTTTAATTTTTTTAAAGATTTTATTTTTTTTTTATTTTTTAAAAAGATTTTACTTATTTATTTTACAGAGAGAGATCACAAGTAGGCAGAGAGGCAGGCAGAGAGAGAAGCAGGCTCCCTGCGGAGCAGAGAGCCCGATGCGGCGCTCGATCCCAGCACCCTGAGATCATGACCTGAGCTGAAGGCAGAGGCTTAACCTACTGAGCCACCCAGGCGCCCCAAAAGATTTTATTTTTAAGTAATCTCTACATCCTACGTGGGCTTGAACACATGACCCTGAGATCAAGAATTGCACGTTCCAACAGCTGAGCCAGTCAGGTGTCCCTCTATTTTTATTATTTTGATTTCCGCAGTGGCTGCACCAATTAACATTTCCAGCAACAGTGCACAAGGGTCTTCTTTCCTCCACATCCTTGCTAATAGTTATTTATCTTTTTGATTCTAGCTAAATGGTCCTTTCTAGATACTAGACGTATGCACAAATCAGAGGCTGGATAGGAGGCAAATAAGTAGAGTACAATGGCTTTCCCACCACCCGAATCAGACTTTAACAAGAAGAAAAAGTAAGTAGGTTCTCAGAACACAATTTTACTTAGTTGCATTATTCATTAAAGAATCAGAAATAAGGGCACCTGGGTGGCTCAGTTGGTTGAGTGTCTGACCCTTGACTTCAGCTCAGGTCTTGATCTCATCATGAGTTCAAGCCCCATACTGGACTCCACAATGGGTGTGGAACATTCTTTAAAATAAAAAAAAAAAGGTGAATTTCAGCATCCCATCTTAGTATTGTCACAAAGAAATCTTGTGATTCCCAAAAGCTAGGTTAGAAACCAAAACAGAAATTAATTCTCCCTTTCCAAAATAACTATTTGATTGACTATAATTTTAGTTTTAAGAAAGCACTTTCAAAACAGTGAGACAGTGAGGTCACTTATCATCCATATGCTTTTGCTTCTGTATTTATTAACTTCTTTTTTTTAATGTTTTCATTTCAATCCTGGTCAGTTAGCATACAGTGTAATACCAGTTTCAGGTGTACAGTCTAGTGATTTGTCACTTTCCTACAACACCTGGTGCTCATCTGCATTTATTATTTTCATTAAGTTGAAAAAGAGTTCTATGCTTCTGCTCAGTTGTTAAACAACCAGCATTCAAAACAGTCTTCCCTAGGCTAATTCTGTGAGTTTGATGTTTGAGTATTGGCATATTTTTTCCAGCAATTCTATAAGCTATTTTAAAGGAAATAATATATCTAAATTAATTTTTATTTTATTCCTGTTTTGAGTTCCTGATAAGTCAGCTACAGAAAATGGAAAAAATGTAGTGTGGGCTTCAGCTACAATTTGAATCAAGAACAACATCCACTGGATCATTTATGTATCTCCCACCGGATGTCCGCATGGGGGGTAAGGGCCATATCTCGGCCAGCTCTGGGACTCTGGTGTCCTGCACAGTACTTGGGAACCAGGCCAGGACTAGGGGAAGGCAGGTGAGGCACCAGCGGTATGGCATGTAAGGCGGGATTCCCTCCCTGGCTAGTGGGTGCACATGGGAAGCTTCCAATAAACGCTTGCTAAATAAACCCACACACCAGCTGAAATACTGTGTCTGTGTAATAGCTCAAGTAGTTACTACATCTGCTGAAGGCTGGCCGCTGGTGAGAGAGGAGAAAGGAAAGCCACACAGGCCACTCTTAAGAAAATATAACGGGAGGGGTGCCTGGGTGGCACAGAAAGTTGGGTGTCTGACTCTTGCTTTTGGTTCAGGTCATGGTCTCGGGGTCATGGGATAGAGCCCCATGTTGGGCTCTGTGCTCAGCGTGGAGTCTGCTTGGGATTCTCTCTCCCTCTGCCCCTTCCACTCATCCTTCCTCTCTCTCTCAAATAAATAAATCTTTTTTTTTTTTTTTTTTTAATTTGGCAGAGAGATCACAAGTAGGCAGAGAGGCAGGCATAGAGAGAGCAGGAAGCAGAGCAGAGAGCCCAATGCGGGGCTCGATCCCAGGACCCTGCGATCATGACCTGAGCCGAAGGCAGAGGCTTTAGCCCACTGAGCCACCCAGGTGCCCCTCAAATAAATAAATCTTTAAAAAATGAAAATATTAGGATCTAGAGGAAACACAGTCCATCTGCAAACCCAGGACAGTCACTAGGTCAGGCCTCCCTCAAAGAAGGCCAAATGTGACGAAGCATAAACTCCTGGAAGATAAAATAGTGTGGAAAGATGACAACAGGGTAGTACCTGAACTGAGAGGAATTCAAATTCATTAGCAGCACTTGTCGCAGGGTCTTTTTGACGCGATAAAGAGTACTGCTGTTTAGCAAGCTCCGCTAGCTTCTAACATCCTTAAATTGGAGTTAGAGACTTTGTGTTTTGCTGTGTCCCTGATATGTGAAGAGGCAGGTGAAGAATCACTCAAGAGTGAAAGGAAAGTCACAAGTGAGCAAATGAAGCCAACTGAAACTCATTTTATTTTCCTCGAGTCTTGGTTACTCTGACTGTATACATTACATTGTAATCTCCGATGTCTTCAGTTTGGTGTTATTTTAATATCAAATTTCATGCAAGGATCTGGGTCACCAATTCAGAACTCTCTAATGGGATCAAAGGCCACTGAGTGACTCTGCTCAGCTGTTCACATTTCAGGTAGAAAGTCCAAAAATAAAGTATTTCTTGGCAGACTTAGGACAATAACAACAACAAAAAATCCCTTAGGTCCGATTAGCCCTGAACGAGAATATTTAAAATCAGATTGAAGACTTGGGTTTGGGGTGATAAGAGTTCTGCCAGGCTGTCCTAGGTCAAATATCTTAGAACAAGCAAGAAGATTCTTTGTACATTTCACATTTATAAGATTTCAGGTAATGGGGTAGAAGAAATCTGGCTGGCATCACGAACTGCGATCTACCAAGCATACTCTTACATTTTCCTTTCACCTTTTCCCAGAGGCCCTGAAATATAAAAAAATTGCCTGAGAGGCAGTATTCATAACGCTTAAAAGCAAGGACTCTGGAGTCCCAATGCCTGGATCTCAGGTTTCAAAGATTTTGGATTCCCGTGGGCCTCAGTTTCCAGATCTATAAACTCAATATAGTCATTGTACCTATCTCACAGGTTGATGAGAGCATACATGGCCTTTAGATTAATACCTGACACACAGTAAACATCCCATAAATCTTATAATTATTTCTTTCCCAGACACTATTTGTAATGACAACTTCCTCGAGCAAAAAGGCCATGTCATATTTTTCTTTCTCTTGATCTGCAAGAATATTTGCTGCATTGACTTTCATGTACAAAGTGGTTGGCAGATACTGGTTGATTTGATTTTGCTGTCCCTGCCCATTGCCCTGGCCATTAGGTCCCTCCAGGTGACACCCAATTTAGAAGGGCCCAAGTACTGTGTTCTAGCCCTCAGGCTTTATTTCCATCCACAGTCCTTTGCCACGCATGTACACAAAACTTACCATTTTCTGTTCCATTTTCATGGGGGTCACTAGTGGTACTCGATGAATTAATCAAACATATACCAGGAAATGGAAGTTTCCTCAAGCCAACATGAAAAGACATATACAAATCAAGAAACAGGACTTAAGGATCCATGGGAATTTCAGATGTTCTGAAAAGTTGGTGGGGAGTTCCTTTCAGGTTGGGAAACCCCTGCCTAACCTCATGACACACCAGTGAAGTTGCTGCCCATTTGCTTTAATTCACAGTCCAAATCCTCCATCATCTAGGAAGTAACTTCAAAATTAACTACTCTCTTCCCACCACAACTTCTTTAGTGTGCAAACGTTGTTATAGAACTGCACTGCATTCTGAAGCACTCATTCAAGTGACTAATGCCTGAAACATGAATTCACGGCACATCTTTTCAAATACACAACCGGCTGGACACAACAACAAGTCCCCGTCTGAGTGCTGGGCCATGGTGTCTGTGCTGTGAGCACCGAAACAGTGAAGGGATCACCTCATGTCAGCCCCACCTCAACTTTAAACATGTCTCCAGGGATGCCTGGGTGGCTCCGTTGTTAAGCGGCTGCCTTCAACTCAGGTCATAATCCCAGGATCCTGGGATCGAGTCCTGCATCGGGCTCCCTGCTCACTGGGGAGCCTGCTTCTCCCTCTCCCCCTGCCTGCCTCTCTGCCTAGTTTGCTCATGTGCTCCTCTCTGTTAAATAAATACATAAAATCTTAAAAAATATATATAAACATGTCTCCAAATTCCTACACTAACTGAAAAACAATCCTGTCTTCAAAATGCTACTCTGGACCCCAAAAGAAATGATCTTAAACCAAAACATGCCTGCTGGGGCACACAGTTAGTACATGGCAATATTAGACTAATAAATGGAAACCTTCCAATTAGAAAATATCTGGATTACTGAAGCCCGTCAAAATTCAGTAGGTTAAATATCCCTCTGAATTCTATTTCATTAAAAATTTGAAAACAGGGGCACCTGGGTGGCTCAGAGCCCCCTGTGGGGCTCTCTGCACAGCAGGGAGCCTGCTTCCCCATGTCTCTCTCTGCCTGCCTCTCTGCCCACTTGTGATCTCTCTCTCTCTCTCTGTCAAATAAATAAATAAATAAAATCTTTTTTAAAAAATTGAAAACAGTGAAGCAGATCCTTGATCCTTGTACAAGAACTGCTAAGTAAGAAAGATGATACCTCGGTATTAAGGAAAGCAATGTGTCCCCTTACAAGAGAAAATAATAACTATGAAATGATGCATGTTTGAAATCAGGTGTTTTCTATGTTATCCGAGACTGGCAGATTAAAATTACTTTGGCAGGGGCGCCTGGGTGGCTCAATGGGTTAAAGCCTCTGCCTTCAGCTCAGGTCATGGTCCCAGGGTCCTGGGATTGAGCCCTGCATCGGGCTCTCTCCTTAGCAGGGAGCCTGCTTCCTCCTCTCTCTCTGCCTACTTGTGATCTTTGTCTGTCAAATAAATAAATAAAATCTTTGAAAAAAAAAATTACTTTTGCAAAGGGCAGGAGAGTCCCTTCAACTGCTTGGGTGTGGAGTTGGAAATGGGAAGATTTAGGTTTCTTCTCCCATTAATATGAGCCTATGTTAAGTTCCTGCGATGGTAAAACTTCTAATACATTACAATAAAACTCTGAGATTCTGATCCAAAGGGAAGGAAAATGGTTAGAGCTTCAATTCAGTTGCCATTTACTGTATCCAATTTGTACACTGAGAGTTGAATACCAAGCTTATTTCTAATTATTTATTATTTATTATCGCTTTGATGTTTCGGACACCTTAGACATAAGTTAAAACGAACAGTCCCAAGGTATTTACCTTTTCACATTATAAAAATGAATTAAAAAATAAATTATTTATAAACTAAATGAAGAACTCTGGAAAAATAGAGAACAGAGGGACACAACCACCACCATTATAGTTTGGTGTTTTTCCCTCAAGCTTTTCATCTAAACGTGGGTCTGCACTGTAATCGTTCAATTATAATGAAGTATCTTTTTCTACTCTGCTTTTTTCCCCAGTAACAATACATTTCTCCATGTACTTACATAACTTTCAGAACCATCATTATTGGATTCATATTAACTATTCAGTGAATGTATATTAACCATTCTTCTATTATGGTTACTGGTTTTTCCATTACTATTTTCCATTAATCATTCAATCATTTATTTACTTATTCATTCACTTTTACCAATCTGCCTTAAGCACTCTTAACTATTATCATAAATGCTGGCCTGAGGGCATATCTTGCATTTTATGTTGTATCCCTAAGATCAATTCCCAGACATGAGATTAGCACGCTGGAAGTACTGACATTTCTAAGACTCCTGATACATATCAGAAGATCATTTTCTAAAAGGGTTCTAATGAATTTGTATCGCTTCCAGAACAACAGTGTCACTCAACTCAGAATCTGGGGTTCATCCAAGATTCACTTCTCCCTAAAGGAGGAGTCACCAATCCTCTCTATTCTGGCTGATCCATTCTTCTGCATACCATTAGAATAATAAAAAAAAAAAAAATCTAATTATGTCCTTTCTCTGAATAAGCCGTCCAAAGGCTTGCTCTAATTTTTCAGGATAGAGTTCAAAATTCTTAAATCACCCGTAACCTCCCCTGCCTACCTAGCCTACTTCACCTTCACAAATCTTAAACGATATCCTTCAGCCTGGTCATAAAATGTCACCTCACCTGTCCTGATTTCACATTTCTGTATTTTCTCCAGGCTGGCCCCCTCTACCAGGACTCTCCTTTCTTTTCTTCCCTGTTACAGTCCTGTCTGCTACTCGGAAAACCTTCTCGTAATTTCACCTTGCCTCCCAAAGAAAGAAATGACATCTTCCCCTCTCTGTGATTTTTTAAAAAAGATTTTATTTATTTATTTTAGAGAGAGAGAGGGAGAGCATGAGAGAAAATAAGCAGGGGGGAAGGACAGAAGGAGAGGGAGAAGCAGAGCAGGGAGCCCAATGCGGGCTTGATTTCAGGGCCTTGAGACCATGACCTGAGCTGAAGGCAGACACTTAATGACTGAGTCACCCAGGAACCCCGCCCCCCTTCTCTGTGATTTTATAATATGTTCATTTTTCACAATCCCTAGGCTGCATAATTTAGTGGGTAAGAGTTTATACTCTAAAATCGAACTGCCTATTTTCAAACCTGTTATAGTCTGTGCCTAAGTTAAATAATTTTGTGAGACCTCAGTATATTTTTCAAGGGCAAAATGGAGACACCAGTAGTTTCTACGTCAGAGTTTTATTGGGATGGTCCTTGTTGCTACTTAACACAAAATGTGGCATACGGTGAATGTAAAGCTGATGCTACCCACTAATATTACACTTAACACATTTCTTTCTCTCCTCACAAACAAAGAGCGTTTCATTGAGAGCAGGCACTATGGCCCAGGGCCTGCCTAGGTAGCTGGCATACTACGGATTCTAGATACCCATTTCTTGGATGATTGGCCCAGACCTGAGTAAATAAAGCATGGCTTCTGCCTTCCCCAGTTTAAAATCTCATGGAAAAGCCAGACATGCCAAAACAGCTTTTTATACAGAGCACTGTAATAAGCACTATGCTGTGTGGGCCCTGGCCAGGATCTCTAATCCTGGAGTCCCGCAGGCTTGCTACCTGAAACTCCCAGAAATAAGAGAGAGAAAGGCAGAAGAAAGAGCATAATTAGTAAAACCACATGTCAGTACACTGAGCAATCAATCAATGATCTACATGGTTGGATTAAATGACCAACTCAGAGGGTTTCTGGCTTCTCACAGAGGAATTTTTGAAGTAAATCCATTGTGATGACCAGAATCCCGACCTTATGCTGAGTCAGAGAGAGAATAAGAGGGAAAGAAGAAAACCAGATTAAATATTTAATGAGAAGATTTTAAATGACTTTGGTGTCTCACGCTCAGTGAGTTTTGGATGTAAATTTTGGTTAAAAGGGTCAGTCCATCCTTCCACAGTGTGTGTGCTTTTAAGTTTCCAAGGCTCCTGTTCATGTGTCTCTGTAATAATAGATTCTTCTAAATCATGCAAATTCAGAAGACAGAAGCAGCAGCGTCCTCCAAAATGCCTAATGGGGAAAGTTAGGATGGTCTTAATGGTCTGAACCAAGATTCTGGTTAACATTTAATAGTGTTTCTGTACTTTTCCCTTCTCTCCGTCAAGTGACATGGTTTTGTGTTTATTACAACGCACAACTAAGTATGAATGCATGGAATTAGCCTCACAATCTACTTCATTTCTGAGGAGAAAACCAAACAATATTCTCTTAGACAAACTCCATGCCATCAGAAAATGTAGGAAAATCAGAATCATAGATCATGGGAAACAGAACATCGTTCTGAAATAAGATAAAACTTAATTTACAAGGATGTATCTGGAACATCTCCTAGAATATTTACTAATAAATTGCTAGGCAAATGTGGCATTTGGCATCTATGTGAAAAATGTCTGCTGTTGCTTGTGTTTAGCCTGAAAGCCAACAATCTGAAAGACGTAAAATTATGTATACTGTCACTTGTAACCTCCCAGGTATAAAAGCACCAGAACAGAAAGATTGAGTAACTCAAGATTCACATTTAAAATCTCACAAGGAATAAAGGAGAGGGGACAACTATTTTAATCTTCAGCTTGTATTTCCTCAACTCTTCAAGAAACAATTTTTCATGCTGGGGTTATTTCTCTACTCAAATGGTGATAAATTAGAAATATCTTTTCGGTGTCAATAAATGAATAATCACTTATGCAGATATTCTCAGTAGCTGATATAAACAAACCCACCCAATTAAAAACAGAATGGTGATGAAATTCTGGTTCAGACTGTAATATAATTAACTAAAAATATACGAAATGTGTATTTCCACAGCATTTTCCAATATGCTGAACTTTACAAAGATTTATCAATGCAAACTTTATGAGCACTTCTTTTTACTAGCATAATAAGAAAATGTTTATTAGCATGGAGAGGACATAATAATATATTTTCTATGGTAGACGAACCTGAGTCTACAAATGTCTCACCAAAGCCAACTGTCTTTCTTGCCTGTGGTAGACGTTATGTGCGGGGATCCTAAGCCACACTGCTTCTCAGTGTGACCAAAAGCTTCTATCGATGGCACAGTTGGCTGGGGTTATGAGTGTAGTCTGTGGTGAAGCCAAATAGACCACATTGTGTAGGGAACCACATTGCATAAGATTTCAGTCTTAATAGCACTGCAGTAAGAAAAATCCAGGGACTACTTACAGAAATACATCAGTTAAGTAGCTTTGCTCATTTATAAGTCATCCATTGAATTAGTAAGCAAAAGGCAGAGATTCTTTGAGATACTAATAAAAGTTCATTCATTCATGTGCTCACTCATGGATTCACTCATTCATTCTACCAGTTTTTAGGAGTATCTTCTATGTGTCAAGGTTAGAAAAAGTGGCCTTTCAGTCTAGTGACTGAGATAAACACAACCATTTCAATCCAGTCTGATTTATGCTTATTCAAATAATCTGAACCAAGTAAAATCTCTACACACAAATCTTGAACCAAACTCAAAATTTAATAAACTAATCAATTTTCAAGAATACAACCTAGGGGCCCCTGAGTGGCTCAATCGGTTAGGTGTCTGCCTTTTAGGTCATGGTCTTGGGGTCCTGGGATAGAGCCTTACGTTGGGCTCCCTGTTCAGCAGGGAGTCTGCTTCTCCTTCTCTTTCTGTCCCTCTCCCCTCTCTGCTCGTGCTCTCTCTCTCAGATAAATAAAATCTTAAAAATAAAAAAAAGAATTTAAATCAGAATCTTCCTTTACTGCTCTATATTTAGCCTAATACTAATAGTACCATCTCAGAACTACAAGTGGTTAGTTGGTCTATAGAATTAGTCATCTATTTAAGTAATGGATGGAAAAAGAAAAATATTCCCACAGGTAAGTGTCCTTTCATCAAGGACTTGGCTTCTTGAATACAACCAGAGAAATTTAGCAAATATTTGTGGCTAGTGGGCAAATGTACATGGGATGACAGCCTACCTGAAAGGGGAAAAAAAACCCCATAACCTTCAATAGGTCTAGGGTCAGACTATTTAAATATCTTTTACTTCTCTGAGCAGTTTCCTCATCTGTAAAATAGAGAATATTACAATATCCAGTTGACCTCAGAACAATGCAAGTTTGAACTACATGGACCCACTTATATGTGAAGCTTTTTTGAAAAACAGCTGTACAAAAACAGTACAGTACTGTAAGTGCATTTTCTCTCCCTTATGACTTTCTTAATAACATTTTCATTTCTCAAGCTCACTTTATTATAAGAGTATAGTAAATTATACGTATAAAATATGTATTAATTGGCTGTTTATGTTCTTGGTAAGGCTTCCAGTCAACATCTGGTTACTGGTAGTTAAGTTTTAGGAGATTCAAAAGTTATATGCAGATTTTCAACTGTGTAGGGGGTTGGCTCCCCTAACCCTCACATTGTTCAAGAGTCAACTGTATACTCCCTAAGGTTCTTACAAGGATTAAAGGAGATAGTCATTGTTTGTGCCCAGCAGAGTATCTGGCACATTTGAAGATCTCTATAAATGAAGGTTCTGTCGTAATGTTGCTATGTCACATTATGCAGTGTCACATCCTTGTTTCATCTCATGAAGTCACCCTCCATTTTTCTACATGCTGGCACAAGTGTATTCATAGTGACTTTCAACTCAGTAGTCTGAGATGGTCACTTCAACATAATTCAAGACTTTCTTTCTAGAATGCTTAAATTTTGTTTGAGGTACCATAGCAAGGAAGATGAAGTCCATTTCAAAGCTACAACAGAGCAAAACGCCACGGAGCTCCCTTGTTGGTATCAGACTGGGGTAACTGTTGGAATGTCTTCCTTAGGCTAAGGAACTTGTCTCCCCTCATGTTTTATCAATTGGTCTTAACTCCTATAGACTTACAGAGCTAGTTAATGTAAGCTATCTTCTATAGGACAGGTCTTCAAATACGCAAAGATGGCTACTCTGTCTAGCTAAGGCTTAAGTACTTTCCTTGTACTGAACATTCCCAGTGTATTTATTCCTTACGTGACATAGTTTAAGGAAATCAGCATTCTCCCTGCGTGCCCCCCACCTCGGTTATTACTGTCTTGCAGCTAGTGGTTTCAAAGCCACTTTCTTTATACGTCAAGGGGTGAAGGCTAAAATCTTGAAAGGATTCCCCCCACCCCTGTGACTTTTGCTCTGTTTTGTGGAAGCAGTCCAAACCCATGTGCATGGTTACTATAAGCCCAGGAATCTTGGAATCACTGCTAGGTTCTTTTTCTTTTCCAATAGGGTTAAGAGCAATCAGATAAAAGAGGAGAAGCCTTAAGGAAATCTGATTAGGAAAGACCTTTTATAAAACAACAGCAACAATAATGAAGCATTTAAATAATTCTCAATCTATGCGGATGCACACTTTCTGAAGATCGTATCATTACACATACGGAACTACTCTCTGGTCATAATTCACGACACAGCAGAAATGACTAGCCAGATTACTAATGCAACAGCTTTCCCAAGACCAGTTTTTCATTCCAATTTACTCTTCACAAAGCTTTCAACAAACATAAGCTGATTATGTCATATCCCTGAGTAAAAGTCTCTCTTGGTTTCCTTGGTTGCTTAGATGACAAACCAATTCCTCAAACTAAGAAAATTCTTGCATTTCCACCCCTGCACCCCCACCAGATATGCTTTTCTAAATCTCAGATAGCTGTTAACCCACTGTGTATGCTTCACCATCCTACAGGCTACGTTCCTAACCCTAGCCAGCTGTGTAGCTGTTGTGAGCTTTAGATTGGGGCAAAAACAAGGTGGCCTAATATATCTTTACAACTCACTACTGCTAAGATTAGGCAGATGGTGATTCGGGGTCTTTTCTGGTTCCATGCAAATTTTAGGACTGTTTGTTCCAGCACTTTGAAAAATGCCGATGGTATTTTGATCAGGATGGTGTTCAAAGTACAGCTTGCTCTGGGCAGCATTTACATTTTTAACAACATTTATTCTTCTGATCTATGAGCTTGGAATGTTTTTTCCATCTTTTTGTGTCTTCTTCAATTTCTTTCATGAATGTTCTGTAGTTCCTCGAATATAGATAATTTACTACTTTGGTTAGATTTATTCCAAGGTATCTTATGGTTTTTGGTGCTATTGTAAATAGAATTGATTCTCTAATTTCTCTTTCTACAATTTCATTGTTAGTGTATAAGAGAGTAACTGATTTCTGTGCATTGACTTTGTATCCTGCCACATTACTAAATGGCTGTATGAGTTCTAGTAGTTTGGGGGTGGAGTCATTTGGATTTCCCACATAAAGAATCATGTCATCTGCGAAGACAGAGAGTTTGAATTCTTCTTTGCCTATATATATATATACACACACACACACACCTTTTATTTCTCTTTGTTGTCTGATTGCTGTAGCTAAGACTTCTAGTACTATGTTGAACAAGAGTGGCAAGAGTGGGCATCCTTGTTGCATTCTTGATCTTAACGGAAAGGCTCTTAGCTTTTCCCCACTGAGAATGATATTTGCTATGGGTTTTTATGGTGAGTAACATAATATGAAAAAAGAAATTAACATCTAAAAAAAAAAAAGAGTTAGGTAGATGGGGCCACCAAGAGTCCCACCTACCATCATCTTCTCCTACCACCATTTCCTAGATCAGAACCTCAGGACCTTGTTCTTTGCTGTTCTCTCTGTATAAAAGAATGCACTTGTCCTAATTCCTCTGTAAAACCTCATTAAGTTTAAGATGATCAAATGCCACTCTCTTTGTGAAATCTTTCTCCATTTTCCTAGGCAGTATGCCTTACAATCCCCTCTGTGCTCTTGTGGTCTTAGGTCCTTTTTCTGTAAGGGCAGTTACTGATTTATAACGTAATTTTTATCTCTATGCTTCCTTTCCTTATTAGATTATGAGCTCCTCTGGTGTACTGAGGATTTGTGTCTTACTCACATTTGTAACCTCAGAACCTACCATGGTGCCTGTCACACAAGGATAATACACATCTGTTGAATGAATAATAAAATAAAGTATCTGTTTTGTTTTGAAAAAGAAAGCTGATTTCAGTAAAGTTTCAAAAAAAAAAAAAGGAGAAAGAAAACTAGAAGTTACAATGGATTTGTCATTATGTTCAGTGGAATTATAAGACCTTGCCAAATAATAAAATATTATTTTAGTAGACCCCTGCTACCTCCATCTTAAGAGCCAAGGAGGTGAAATTTTTATGGGCATGTTTATTCAAGCCAGTGCACTAAGCCATTATGATTCTATGTTCACTTAAAACTATCAAAGTTTAGAAAGCAAAATAGGACATGTATTTATTAACTATCAATTATTAAACATTACTATTTTTTCCCAATCTAAATAGTTCACATATTCAGCTTCAACATTTTTTGTTTTCATAACTTTCTAGGTTCATCTGACAATGTATTTAGTTGGCAAAATTTCTGCTTGACTCTATTTAATTGTTTCTCTAATAATGAGTAATTTTTTTCCATTGACATCAATCTGACAGCCATAGTTCTGTTTTCAAATGCATATTTTTGGGTTGCTATAATTCAAGGTATCACCAGTGTTTCTTAATTCAAATATTTACTCTATGTGCAATATTCCCCAATATGGCGTTTCCTACAGCTGCTAGAAATCTTCTAGAAACCTACCATGTGAAATTAAACATAGTCTTCAAATGGTAAGAAGCTTTGGCTCGCGACCAGAATACTGTTTTCAGGTTGCTTTAGACTTTGTTGATCTCAACTGCAAACACCTCGACATATGGTAGGAATGTTCTCTCCTCATCAGTTCTTTACTTAAGCCTGCAATTTCCTTCTGGGATGAGAAGAATGGTAAGGATTCAAAACCATAGGGCTGCTGATCTTTATAAGTGACTGACTAGTATTCCTGAATACTATTTTTTTACCCCTCTTTATGGGAGGTGAGACGTTGGGTACCTTTTGACTTACTACATGTTTGTTCATTTAATCTATAGTTGTAAACCTGCAATTGAAAAATCAAACTGGAACATTTCTTTAAAAAAAAAAATGTGCTTGGGAGAATGGAGAACTCAGTAAGAACCAATTGTTCTCAACCTGAGCTAGCTCCTCATGCCCAGGGACACTTGGTAATATCTGAAAACACTTTTGGTTGTGACAAATGGTAAGGTACTACTGGCATGTAGTGCGTAGGGAAATCTATTCATTCAATTCTTGTTCTCCCATAAATAAGGTCTCATTTTTTTTCTCTGGCTGCTTCTAATATTTTTTTTCCTTGGTTTTCAGTTTCATTATGATGTATCTGGGTACTGACTTTTAAAGATTCATCCTTTTGATGAAACCTTGAAAGTTCTCTTGCAATTATTATTTCAAATGCATTTTCTGCATAAACTCTTTTTCCTCTCCTGCAGGGACTCTGGTGTCTGCTGATACAAATGTCAGACAGTTGGTATTATCCCAAAGGTCCATGAGCACTGATCTTCCCCCTGCCCCAATTTTTTACTTGTTGTTCAGAATGGACAACTTCTATGAATCTGTCTTCAAGATTAACAGAAATTAATATGACTCTTCCCCCTGTTACCTCTATTCTGCTATTGATCGATTCAGTGATTTTTTAAAATTTTGGTTACTTTCTATCTTTCCCTTCAAGAATGTCTGCTCTCACTTCTTGAAACATTTTTATCATGATTTCTTTAAAAGTCTTTGGTAGATAATTCCAACATCTGTATCAATTCAGAATCATCTGTTGATTATCTTTTCCCACGAAGTTCTCCTGGTTCTTTACAGGCTGAGTAATTTTGGACTGTATTCCGCATATTCTGAATATTATGTTATGAGATCTGGAGTCTTATTTAAACCATATGGAAAATGTTAATATTTTTCTTTTATCAAGAAATCAACCTTGTTGGGATTCAGAATGCAAATTCTGACCAGCCTTCTATAGGTTGTGGTTTCAATGTCAGTTCTGTTACAAAGATGTTGAAAACATCTGTCTTGTACACGTACCATCCAGTGTTCAGTCTGGAAGCCAGGCTCCAGAAGCCAGCTCTGGAAGCCTTGGCTCAGTTCACAAAATCTTTGGTAGGTATATTGCTTAAAATCAGACCTAAGCATATCCAGCGCAGGGGTAAGCTGAGGAGTTCATAAAGAACTTCGTGGGGGATACCTGGCTGGCTCAACTGGTGGAGTGTGTGACTCTTGATCTCAGGGTTGTGAGTTAAGAGCCCCACACTGCATGTAGAGAGTGCTAAAAAATAAGATCTTTTAAAAAAGGAGGACTTCATGCCACTGTTTTTTAAATCTTCACCACCTCTGTCATCTCCCTGATGCTTTTTGGTTCCTTGGGTCACCCCTTCTGAGTCCTCTGACCAGAAAGCTTGTACTTCAGTTCTCCCACTCTTCCACAAACTTCCCATGTGATTTTCCTCTGATTTCTCACTCTTGGGAAGTAGACCGCACACAAGTGTCGCTTAAATCTAGTTGTTGATACTGGATCTCGTTGAAATGCCTTGACATTTCTGTTATGTAGGTGACATTCATCTCTGGTTTCTAATGTAAATGTAAATATTCATTATTTATTCATTTGATAAATACTAACTGAGCACCTGCTATGCGCTAGTCAGTGTTTCATGACACAAGGACACTTGCCTCAGGAACTTACATTTAAATCAAGGGGAAATGAAGTGAATACATATTAAGTAAATATACAGTATGTCAGAAAGAGATAAGTGCTTCAGAGAAAAATATATTGAGAGGAGGGAGGTGGGGGTGCAGACTGTCATTCAGAGTCAGATGGGAGCCAAGAGAGTGAGGAAAGGAGTAATGAGATCTGCTTGAAGGTAAAAGGATTGTTTCATTTTTCCTAGTTATGTATTGGATCAGTCATTTCTAAGATAATTTGGGAGGTAAGACAGTTAGTTGGGGGTCCATGTACAACCTGCCACCTTGCTCAGAAGTTCCCTGATATTATATCTCTTCATTTTATTTTTTATTTTTTTTTAAGATTTTATTTATGTATTTGATAGAGAGACAGCGAGAGAGGGAACACAAGCAGGGGGAGTGGGAGCGGGAGAAGCAGGCTTCCCGCCAATCAGGGAGCCCGATGTGGGACTCGATTCCAGGATTCTGGGATCATGACCCAAGCCGAAGGCAGATGCTTAACGACTGAGCCACCCAGGCACTCATGTCTCTTCATTTTAATCATTTGAATTCCATATGTTCAACGCACAACTTTCAAGTGTGCCTGAAGAACAGGCCAACTCTTCATTATCAAACAGCCTTTGGAGTGGAATTAGTTACTGTTTATATGTCCCCACTTTTCTCTTTTCTTTTTTTTTTTTTTTTTAAACAGTAAACACTGACTCATGTACTCTGGGCCAAGTTTCTTTAAGGTTTTAGTTTACAATAATTCTCTTCTTGTGTGTTTTATAAAATAGGTTCATTGTACAAAAATCAGAAATCACAGATAAGCAAAGAGAAGGAAAAAAGGTAATTTAGAAATATTCATTTAAAATAATTTTGGTCTGTACACTCCCGGTTGTTTTTTTTTTTTTAAACCACAAATAAGTTTCAAGGGCTTTTCAACAACTGTTCTCAATGTAAGTATGGGCTCAACCACTAACTCGAGAGCGCCAAGACCACCGCACCCTGCTGCACGACAGAATGTCCAAGGTTGCTCACGTCATGTTTTGAATTCTGTCACTTTCCAAGGAGACATACATGTATCACCTGTTTAGTGTCCTCTTTAAAAATCTTTAATAAAGGGCGCCTGGGTGGCTCAGTGGGTTAAGCCGCTGCCTTCGGCTCAGGTCATGATCTCAGGGTCCTGGGATCGAGTCCCGAGTTGGGCTCTCTGCTCAGCAGGGAGCCTGCTTCCCTCTCTCTCTCTGCCTGCCTCTCTGTCTACTTGTGATCTCTCTCTGTCAAATAAATAAATAAAATCTTAAAAAAATATATTTAATAAAGCTTCTGAATTGATGGTGAATGCTCTTATCTAGTAAGATAAATTGGCTAAATTTATAGCCAGGCCAATCACACCTGTCCTTTTGTCACTAATAAAGGCAACGAGGTCAATGCACTGCAGCACTGACAACTGCTAATTTTAAGTACTCTGTGCTAGCCACACAAATAAGCAACTTATAAGTTGCTTATAATTAAAATTAAAAACATCTTCTACAGTATTTCAGAAAACTCTATCACTGTAAGACATCAGAGTTTAATTTTGACTTATTTCCAGAAAAATGAGCTAGCTATAGTTAATAAAACTCAAGAGAACCAGACAGTAGTGTTTGCTTGAACTATTCACACTTATTTGTCCTGGTCCCATCAATAATTAAACTGCCCCCTGATGCCATGAGCATACCATTTAATTCTTCTGCTACACCGCACTGAAATGCTCCGAAAAAAGTTCCTCTTGTTATATTATTTACTACCACTGCATCAGAATCCTAAATTACATGTGGTAGCTCTCTGCTAATAAAACAGGAAATTTAGTTTTCAGGAAATGGATTACTCATTGGTAAATCACAGCTACGACCATCTTTACTCCAAAAAGACAAAAGATAAAAATTTTATCCAAAGCATGACATTCTAATACCACTCTCTGACCAATAATTCTACTCCAAGGAATACAGCATAAGAAAAAACACCATAGGGCGCCTGGGTGGCTCAGTGGGTTAAGCCACTGCCTTCGGCTCAGGTCATGATGTCAGGGTCCTGGGATCGAGTCCCGCATCGGGCTCTCTGCTCAGCAGGGAGCCTGCTTCCCTCTCTCTCTCTGCCTGCCTGTCTACTTGTGATCTCTCTCTGTCAAATAAATAAATAAAATCTTAAAAAAAAAAAAAAAAAGAAAAAACACCATAGATGTGCAGAAATTTGAGGTGTCCAACGACAGGAAAAGAACATGGCCATGCAGATAGTTAAACACTATGTAGGCACGAAGTATCCTGTTTTAAAAGATTATTTCCAGACATGGGAAATGCTAACAAACTTTACATGAAAAAGACAAGGTCCCAAGCTATATGCAACAAAATCTCAAATTTTGTAAAAATAAACATATATGTATGTTTGTATACTACACAATATGTTTCTATATACAAATACTGGAAAGATAGAGCCCAAGATATCAATCACACGTAGTGTTAATATAGAGAATTTTTTCCATTTTTTAATGTTTTCTAAATTTCTACAATGAATATATATTTTTATATTAAAAAAGAGACTCATATACAGATTGGTGGTTTTCAGATTTTTAAAAAACTTATGGAACTCTTCTTTAAAAAAGGTTAGAGTGTTAGAGATGTGTTGTAGATTGGTATCTTTTATTGACATATTAATGTCTCTGTTTGAATGTTTTTAATGGTCTAAATGAAAATGCAACATTTTTTCCCTAGGATATGTTTTTGTTTTCTTTCTTTTCATACTGGGGTATTTAAGTAGAATAGGATTTGGCCTTGATCAAAATATAAAATGACTACAAATTTTCAAATTTTACTA
This sequence comes from Lontra canadensis, assembly GCF_010015895.1. Classification (NCBI taxonomy): domain Eukaryota; kingdom Metazoa; phylum Chordata; class Mammalia; order Carnivora; family Mustelidae; genus Lontra; species Lontra canadensis. The sequence continues at coordinate 7,870,837 of NW_022631047.1, read as the reverse complement.
GTAATCTCTCCTTCCTTCAGGTTGGGCCACACAACCAATGAAACCCAAAAGTAGGTTAATTTAATTCCTGTGAGTCTGAATCAGATAACCTACAGCATTTATGCCAAAATGGAGTTAATTCTCAGTGGCTTGGGACCAGTCTCTGCCTCTTTGAAACCCTGCCTATAACTGGATAATGGACAGATTTTGCTGCCTCCCCCAAAACTGTCATTCTTCAGGATTTTCATAAGAAATGAATATACTGGGCCAAGGCTTGAGTGTCCCAATTCTTTGAAGTATCTTCCCTATGCACTGAATAACATCTCCAGTTACCACAGTACCAACAGAGCCACAGTAACTATGAGCTAAGACATGTGGGCAAAGACAAAATACCTACCCACCAGCCTGGCTCTACAATTTATATCTTTGAGTCTTTTATTTCCTCCTCTGTGAAATGTGAATTATAATACCTGTTCACGGGCAGCACCTGTGAGTGAATGTCTGAAAAATGCAGAGTACAGTGCTTGGTGCCCAGTTAAAATTAAGTAAGTGGTAGTAGTATACAGAGGTCATTATAGAATAAACTGATACTTGATGCATATTTATGCAAACCAAAGAAGGACAAAAACATGAATACTCTGGAAACAATCCATGGGGAAATGATAGAGTTGAAGATCATTTAAAACACACCAAGATAGGGCGCCTGGGTGGCTCAGTGGGTTAAAGCCTCTGCCTTCGGCTCAGGGCATGATCCCAGGGTCCTGGGATCCAGTCCCTAATCGGGCTTTCTGCTCAGCAGGGAGCCTGCTTCCTCCTCTCTCTCTGCCTGCCTCTCTGCCTACTTGTGATCTCTCTCTGTCAAATAAACAAATAAAATCTTTAAAAAACAAAACAAAACAAAAAGCCCCACAAAAACACCAAGATAATTTAGCGTAGAAAATGGCTACCATTTTACTGGGCTCCCTTTAAACAATACACTTCTTTTAACATTCTTAAAATTGGGAAATAAGATCATGTGATAAGGTGCTTAAATAAAGCGATTACTGCAAGCTGGCTGTGTCCTTTCCTGCAGTTCCGCCTGCTGGCATTAATTACATTGTTCTGTGCGGCATACGAGCCACACATTTTCTGGCTACAGTACCCAAGCAGATGCAGGACCCTCTCTTTCAGCCTGAGTAATGGAAAGAAGGCAGCAAAATCTCATCACTTTGGGAGGCACGGCTGGAGAACAGAGAAGGAAACACTTTGCTACCTCCTGTTCTTCCGGGAAAGAAACAAGGGCTGATAATGACACAAACCCACGTGTACAAGGAGGCTCCAATTCCCAACCTTCTCCTAAAAAGGCCTCAGTGAAGCCTCAAAGTTAAGACTCTCCATGGGAAACACCTGGGGGGTGGGCACTTCAGGGGCCCGGAGTGGGGGTGAGGGGGTGTTGACCAACACAGGTATTCATTGGGTTATTCCCTGATTTCCCATTCACTGAGGAAATGTGAGAACCAAAATTTTAATCTGGCTACAATCAAGGACACTGGGAAGACACCTCCCAGAGTGTGCTTACAAATATGGTTTGGAAGATCTTAGGAAGTGATAAACCAACAATATGCAATGATCCAGATGGGGTCATCATGTATATTCTCCTTAGAATGAGGACACACTGAGTATAATGGCTTGAGGAAACATTTAGTATAATGGTACAGAATAAGGGTTTAGAATACAGACAACTGTAAAGATAACAGTTAAAGGATAATAGTTAAAAATTACCTAGGACTTCTTAAGTCCAGACACAGGGCTAAGTGGCTTCTCATGGATGACTCATGAATCCTCCATACAATTACCCAAAATAGGTCACTATATCTACTTTTCAGATGCAGAAACAAAGGCCTAAAATGTTTACAAATACTCCCAAGTCCACACAAATTGTGCTAGTGACAAAGCCAAGATTCATGACCAAAAGTATCTGATTTCAGAGCCTAAAAGATGAACCACTACATGTAATTCTGACCAACAGTGTTCATTTACAGTTTGAAAGGCCTAAATCTGAAATAATCAATATATGAGTAATTGAATATTGTTTTTTAAAACAGTTTCACCATTTCTGCTTGCTGAAAATCACAACTATTTCTGATGTGATTAAAATTTAAGTTTTAAAGCTATTCCTTATACCTATGCATGGAATTAGATAGATATTTTTCTAAGTATCTTCCTGATTGTTATGTCCATTTGGGCACAAAAACATTCCTAGAATTACCTGCTCCAGACTCTTTATTTGACAGAACAGTTTGGGTAAAAGGATTTTCTACTGCTAGCTTGACGGAATACAATACAGCTGTGTAAGATGCTGAACCTGTCACGTACCCAGCATTTATCTCGCTCGATCTCCATACAGACATGGGGATACTTTTAAAAAATGAGGAAGTCTCAAAATCCTCTCCCCAAAAAAGACAAGCATTGTGCTAAGGACTCCATAATAGTTCTAAAGGTCACTTCAGACTAGCTCTGATGATTTCTTTCCATTCTGATAGAAAATACGCTTCTGGAACCATCAAAATGGAAGAAGAGTTGGACTGAAGAGAAAGGTAATCAAAAAAAGAAAAAAAAAAAAGGCAGAAGAGACTAGTCTTACTCTTTAATCTAAAGGGACCTAAAGTTCTCTGGACTTGATCGGTATGGATTTAGCTTCCTGTTCTTCGAGATGACAAATGTGTCCTAGCAGGCTGGTATGGCTTCTCAATAAGCTCCAATCTTTCCCTTTTGCCTTCTTCCTCTTACACTTTCTTTTCCTGGCAACAATATGTGGAAAAGTGTGGGATGTAGTGTGCTGGGTTTGCTTGAGAAAGGTAGAATTTGACACCTGTAACTGTAATGACTGTTAACTCTCCAGCTGGTCAGCAATGGTTAGAAGACTGTTTGCCCCACTAAATGCCAAAGCAACCAGTAGTCCCCTATAAACAGCATTCCAAGAATTAGACTTCTTTTGAGTCCCAGGAAATCTGGAAGGAAGAAAACTTCTAGGTAGCAAACAGGCTGTGTGTGTGTGTGTGTGTGTGTGTGTACACACACGCACTTGTGTGTTTACTGTACATTCCCCAGACTCTTTCTTCAAGAGCCGAGAACTTATTTCCCCAACAACTGGGAATATCGGCTGGTGAAACTCACAGCTGATCCCGCTCTGAGAATTGCCCTTGGGAACGACCCTCCACCAAAAGGAGTTGCTTCACCCTAACACTATTTAGACCCGCCCCAAGGGTAGCTCAAATCCAATGACTGCAAAACAAAGGCGAGGCCTCCTCATCTGGACAGGACACAACTCCAAAGGACCATTCTAGCTCCAGAGCAGCCTGAAGTTCAGCTTTTCTCCCTCTGCCCCATCTTGCCTTACCCACCCCCTGCAAGAGTGGAGCGCACTCTTTTGAATCTCTTGAATCATCTCCCAAGATCACAAAGTAAGGAAGCCAGAAGAGCTGGCATTCAACCCCAAATCTCTTTGACTCTCTGCCCCAGGTTTCTACCAACTGTATCAAGCCCTGGACTTTGATTTATAAAATACAAATCCTCACATCTTAGTAAGACATACAAAGTCCCTTTCTATAACAACCATCCTTCCTAGCCTCACATCCCAGCACTCAACTCCCACGTGACCCTGGCCCAGGGACATCAAACCCTTTCCTGAACACACCATATTACTGCTTTCCCTGGAACAGTTGTCTTTGCTGCTTGATGACCACCTCCTTCTCCTACAGGTCTCACTCCAATCCTCTCTCTTCTGTGAAGAATTTCCTGACCCTTTCAAAAAGGTTAAGATCTTCAGCTCTGAGCTCCCACAGCAGGTTGTGTGTCCCCTTTAGCTTGGTAAATGCTAATTACTATAATGAGTTCCATGCAAGCAGGGATGTGTCTTTTAACTCTGCTTCCTCAGGCATTTTAAAGATGTTCTGTTGAATAGATACATAAATGAATTTAACTGAGGTGCTGGCTGAGACGCTGTGGTTGAATGGAGGCCAGGCTTCCCATGCCTAGAAGCACCACATAGCGCCATCCAAATCCGGATAGAATGTGACCTTCTTGAGCATGAGGACTGGTTTTTCATCCTCTATGTAGCCTTTCCAAGACCTAACACCATCTCCTGCTCAGAGATGTTCAAAAACCCCAATGAACTAAATGAGGCTTTGGCCGAAAGGGCTGACATCTGAGAAAATCATTTTCATGGCTCTATAAACTATTTTTCAAATTTCTAGTTTTTAAGATTACATTGGGCATTTCTCTACCTGTTCTTGTCTTAATAGGTTCTTTCAAATTGTTTTAAGTTCCTCCTTTGTTTGAAACATTTATATTTTTTTCCTATTTCACACAGCAAAAGAGGACCTGGAGTTTGCTAAATTCTGTTTCTGGGTCAGAAAGAGAACCTAACGTGGACACATCAAACACAGCTGAGAGGTTTTCCAGCTGGCCGGCCTAACACTACATCTTTGTTTCCAAGGGCCCCTTTGAAACATAAATATGTCATTAATCTACAAGGTGGGGCTCCCCCCCACTTTCTGAAACTAATGCTTACTTCCTGACCAGAGTACAGTTATGGGTATAAGCACTACATGCTACTAGCACAAAGCTGAGGACAGGTGGGGAGAACCCTTGTCCTATAAACATAAAAAATGAAAGCCAGTCTTACTGGGCATGTAGCTGCATTCCCCACACAGGATATGGTCCAATTCTGTGACTGTTCTCAACAAAAATAAAATTACCGAGAGCTGGCTGAGAGTAGTAACAATGATAAGAAGGCTTAAAAGCCCAGCTCCTATTTTGTAAGTGGATTTGGGAAGGCGGAAGCTCTCTGGCATGTAAGAGCCTGAATTTTCTGTGCCCTCTGGGATTGTCTTCATGTCATCCTCTCACCACCTCCACTGCTAGTCTGCTGAGAGCAAAGAAAAAAACCATGATAACATTTTCCCAAGAGAGCAGCACATCTGGTTATCCTGTCCTTCACAAGTGTCTGATCATGTGTGAGCCCCAAACACAGACTCTAAGGCTTTTCCCCTCTGATTTCATTTTTCACAACTGCAGGCAATGCATTCCTAAGGACAGACGGGCAATCTGCAGATCATCTCATTTCACAATTTTGCTAACGTTGTTCAGGTCACAGATTCAGTGATTTACAACTCTGTACATATGCCTGCTCAGGCTAAACTTTTTTATTCTGTGTCTTTAAAATATTCCTTCTTTTAGCTAAAAACTCATGGAGTACAATTAAGGAACGAAGGCACCAGACCCTTCTCAGTCGTGCTTAGGGGCCCAGGTTATGGAAAAGTACTCTGCGGCAGGACTGAGATGGAAAGTACCTTTTTAAACATCCTGGTCGAGTCCTCACTTATCTGCATGAACCGCATAATCACATTGTTCAGGTAGATGTCACTCAAGGTTGCATGGTCTTTGCTCTCTCTTCTCACTTGGTTCAGAAGCAGATACCAGCAGTTCACTGGAGACAACAAGTTCTGGTCTTTCCTGAGAAGTGAAAAAAAAAAATGGAATTACCATCAATTTCGAAGCTGTCCCAAGCAGCTGAGGGAAGTCACCAAGGCACATGAGGAGCCACAACAGATGGGTATTGTTGCTCTTCTTCCTGCTCTGGGTGTTGCTCAGAGAGGGCTACTCAGCAGACAGCAGAAGAGCCTTCCACGCTGTGATGGCAGAAAGCCAGCAATTCCTTAGACTCGGAAGGAAAAAACTGGACCAAGAACACCAGTCAAAACCCACACTCCTGACATGGGCCATTGGACCCTAATATACACAAGTCATCAGGCAGGCTCTCAGCTTTAAACACCCCATTGTGAAGAAAGTAGTTATATTTACATAAAAATCTATTGACTATCGTCTCACAGACAGACTGTGGTTTGCCGCTACACACAAAGTCTGCTTTAAACGTCCAGTCTGCTGCTGGAAAAGAGATCTGGCTAGGTATGCTTTCTGTGGAACATACATTTGAGGATTATTTATTAGTCCCCTGATACATAAATACTAGCTTCCCAAAACGTGTTCCTGGGAATCACAACTTGACAACATTTTTGGGAGGCTCGTGAACAGAACCAAGAAGTTTACTGGCTTATAAACTATTTCACATTTGTAAACATACTTTGTTTTATTTTTATATTTTTATTTTAATTCCTCTTTTTAAGTAGGCTCCACACCCAGCGTGGGGCTTGAACTCACAACCCCAGGATCAAGAGCAGCAACACTCTACCTATGGAGCCAGCCAGGTGCTCCTACCTTGTTTTATTCTAGATAATAAACCTAAAAGTGAATATAAACCACAAAAGACGACTTGTAAAAAATCTTAAAGAAAACCTCCAAGCAAAACCACTAACTAACTGGGATGTTACTACTTCAAAAAAAAAAAAAAAAAAAGGAAAAAGTATAATGCTTTTTGTTTTTTGTAGTCAAATGCTCTACCACTGAGCTATACCCCCTGCTTTTTGTTTTTTGAAGTCTAACTGAAAAATGAAGAAAAGGCACCAGAGGCTTAAGCTAACTCAGGGACACTAGAGCCATCTGTATCAGACATGTTATTCTACGACTCATGATCATTTATGACTCTGAATATTAATTAAGTTAGGAAAGAAATCATTAAGTCAGCTCTTTCTGCCTATACGTTCCTCAGATTCAGGATTTGATAATGAATCAAGTCCAAACGCTCTACAGAAGGAAGATAAAGTAGAGGACGGAAGTGGAAGCAGGAACAGGTGCGGGGGGGAAAGTCCTCTTCTGGGGTCCTAGCCCTGGCTCACACTAGAAAAGCCTCCTGGCACAGCAGAACTACAGCCCCAACCTAGGGAACGTCCTTTTTTTCTCAAAGCCATCAAGCAAGGGGCACTGGTTCTATGACAGACAACAGCCCTTCCATTGACATTCTCTATCCAGTGAGCCTGAGAGATAAAGATCACCTTGTTATACTGACTTTTACGTGTGTCCTTTATGCTGAAGTAACCCATACATTCTTTGAGAACATTTCTTACTTTGACAACATTTCCTATGTCTTTGTAGACCGAGTGCCTTCCCCATGGTAAGCATTTAATAAATGCTATTTCACTCACTGAATAAACACATAATATTGCCTTAATAAATGATAACAATACCAAAATACCAATACCAGTAACAGCAGTAGCTGTCGGGCATGCATCAGTTACTCTAAGGAATACGACACAAAGAATATGGATCTGTACTGTTCGAGGTCAAGTCCCAGAGCTACACTTACTAGCTACGTGATCTTGGCCAAATTATTTAAGCTTTTCTCTGCGTCTGTAACTTCATTTGGAGAGTGGGTAAAATAACAGTATTTATAAGATTCTTATGAGGATTATTTCAGTTAATATATGTATATTTTAATGCTTACTATAATGCCTTAGATCCATAATAAGTGTTCTACAAATTTCGCTATTTTTATCTAGGGGATGTTCTAAAGACTTTACACACAGTAACTCTACATAACCCTTACCACTATAATTCAAGGCAGAAATTCTTTGTATCCCCTCTGTCCGTGAGAGAAGTGAGGCTTAGCGAGGCACGCTGATTTGCTGTTAAGACCAAAGCTGGTATCAGAGTCTTTGAGTAAGAGGAAGGCTGATCTAAGCATTGGTCTTCTGTCAGAGGTAACTCTAAGCTAAGGACATAATGAACTACATAATAAACATCCCAAAGCTGAGTGCTGTGCCCAAGACTTAACATTTATCTGGTGGAGAGGAGAGGAAACACTGAGTACATAACCCATGCCGGCTATCAGTCACATCAAGCACTTCATCACGTTTCCCATTTAATGGTCACAAAATCTCGTTGTACAAGTTAGGAAACCAAGGCTCAGAAAGGGTAAGCAACTTGACCAAAACCACACAGCAAAGCCAGTATACGAACCAGGTCTGGCTCTTTCGTGAAGTCTGTCCTTGATTTTCTTCCTATCCTTGATTTGTCCTTTCTGTAGACTCATAATCCATCTTACCTTCATTCCATATTCAATAAACTTACCCAAGTCAAAGAAAATTCCAAACGGTTTACCTTTTGACAAAAACACGTCCACAAACTGGGAGAAAGAAAAAGGGGCAGCTGAAGCCCTAAGGGATCAGACTAAGGTGCATGGGCCCATACCCAGTTCGCAACCGATTACCAAGTGCACAGAAGATATTAAAAAATATTTACTGAATGGGTGAATGGGCTGTTTTCTTACTTTAAAAAGGGACAGTTACTATAATAGAGTAGGCTTCAGTCTCCTTTCCAGCTCTAGTCTCTGTCAAGTACATTGGACATCTGTCCACCCTGGAAACCATGATTAAGATTTATTTCTATGTTGGACCAACATGAGAGGTTGCCATTAAAAAAAAAAAAAAAAAAGTATTCCCTATCTAGAATTATTCTTCATTTGCTTCTGCAAAAGTACTCTGGGGATACTGCCCACCCTACTTTCTATGTAGGATCCAAGGCCACAGAAGGGTATAAAAGAAAACAGCAAAGCCAGTGGTGAAGACAAAGACGGGCCTCTCTGATACCCCCTCCAGTCTGCAGCTCAGGCTGAGCAGACAGGCCTTGTTGTTGCAGGGGGTTGGTGGTTTTCTGTTTTACCAATGCACTAAGACAGTCGTTGTGCTGGTCCCGATTTTACGCTGGAGTGCAGCGCAAAAGGGTTGCTGGTAGGAAACCTCCAGTCCCACCACCCTACCTTGCACAGGCCTCACCTTTAGTCCCCATATGGGACTAAAGCATGGATATAAATGTCCACTTGAGTTTTCAGTTTCCTCTTCCTTTTTTGGCCCCTGGAAATTTCCCTTTCTTTCCTATGAGTTCAGTTACACATTCAAAATGATGTCTATCATATTTTAATCAGCATTTCTGGGAGTTTTATATAAGAGATACTTTTCAGATTACCTAGTCTACTATATTTCCAGAAGATTGTGTTGCCTTTTAATTATCTCCTAGACAAGTCTATTTCTTTCTCCCTGTGGTGTTGCTAGTGCATGCCATTACTGTGAGCCCCCTGCATGCTCTCCCTTCCTCCACTATAGCTTCTTCCAGTCCATAGTCCTATCTGTGGTCTTCATCATCATTCTAAAATGCAGGTCTAAGGGGTGCCTGGCTGGCTCAGTTGGTTAAGTGTCTGCTTTCAGCTTAGGTCATGATCCCAGGGTCCTGGGAATGAGCCCCACATCGGGCTCCCTGCTCAGCGGGGAGCCTGCTTCTCCCTCTCCCTCTGCCTGCCACTCCCCCTGCTTGTGCTGTCTTGCTCCCTCTGTCAAATTAAATAAATAAAATCTTTAAAACTAAAATAAAAATAAGTTCAGGTCTGAGCTGGCCAGTCTTCTTATTAAAACTCTCCAAAGGCTTCTCATGCTCTCAGGACAAAGTCCAAACTGCCAAGTGTGATCTACAAGCCTCCTGGACCTGGCACAATTTCATCTGGAGCCACACCTCTCACCACCTCACTACTCTCTCCCACCCAACTGTTTCTGTTCCATAAAACTGCCTTACACCCCTTCCCTCTTACTCCCTGATGCAGGATGCTCCCCTTGCCTGGAACCTCCTGCTCTGGGCCCCTCAACTTGCCAACTAGTCATTCATGTTTCACTTACGTGTCACTTCCTCCAAGATCTTTCTCTGACCTTCCCTTCCCCACCTCCACTACTAAATGGATTTCCATCGGGTCTGCCTGCACTTATCCTGTCACAGTACTTGGATTTTCCATTAAAGTTGTCTGCCTACTTGTCTGTCTCTAGGATCTAAATTACAAAGCAAATTTCATATCAGAAAATCTGTATGTATTTTTTAAACAAAGGAAGTACATTTAATTCAAAGTTGTTTTTTTTTTTAAATTAATTCAAGGTGTAACTGCATTTGGTCATATTATTTTCCTAAAGATCCTTGTTTTAAGTCAGTCTCAACTGCAGTGACCACAAATATGACTGGGGGGTAGGGACCTAAACATAAGCAACCCCTACTGCTTATTTTCATACAAAATCACTACAGAAATCCTGAGGTTTTTGCTTGAAGAAGCAGCCATCTTAAATGTGCCCACTGAAACATCTACCTGGTAGAGAGTGACTCCCACTTTTCTGTAATCAGAAATTTTATATACATACACCTTTTCTTCTTATTTATAAAGTCATCCACAAATATACATTTACTGGAAAGAAAAAAATATCAAGAGATCACTTTTAAGGCGGGGGGTGGGAGGTTGGGGGAACCAGGTGGTGGGTATTAGAGAGGGCACGGATTGCATGGAGCACTGGGTGTGGTGCAAAAACAATGAATTCTGTTATGCTGAAAATAAATAAATAAATAAAAATTGGAAAAAAATGTGATACATTGATGCTCATAAATTATAAATGCAAAGAGTTGCCTTTTACATATGGGGATATGCTAATCAACAGCTTCCCAAAGATGGAAAATTCTAAAACCAAGGAGGTGTTAAGAAGGTAGGTATCACCTTGGAAAGATGAATTTGAGTCAAGTCTCTCTTACTTGTACTGTTGATGATCCTTAGTGCTTCTTGTCTTTGCCATGAACCTTTCTGCTAACTTCTCTAGGTTCCGAGAATATTCCGTCTCAATTTCAGCTTTTTTCCGGAAGAAATCCTGCAGGTCCTGGAGAAGCTGAACTCTCATCTCTGTTTGCTGTTCCAGGCATTTTTGCTGTTCTACCAGCTGAGCTCGAATTTCTAAGGAAAGAAGAGAATCCATTGGACGGTTTTGTGAAAATCAGTGAGGTGTGCTGGTATGTGCAAGATAACGGTAACGAATCCTACTACACATTTAGCTCTGTATTGGACCTTTACAAGATTGCTGGGTCTAGATTCGTTCTTTACATAATCTGCTGACCCTTTAAAAGAATGAAACAAGTCCCAGGAAAGGATGTCAGAAATTAGAACAGAAACATGGGTTACATTTGCAATGCCACAAACATGCATGGAGCCATGAGGGCAAAAAAATTAAAGCCTTGGAGATAACAATTCATGACACGTGACATCTTTGAGGTGCTGTGTACACTGTAATTTTTTCAACAGCATTTTCCCTCAACTATCCCTTCTGAGTTTGAATGGCAAAGATGCGAGCATCATTTCTTCCAGACTTCTGAACCACCGCATATTTGCCAGTTGGCACATACAGAAACTGACATCTGGTAATTTGTATTTAGTGCATAAATTTCTAGTTTGTAAAACATGTAGCTTCTGGGTTTATAGGAATGCCGTGCCTAAAAATAATTTCTTTCTATATCCAAATAATCCATTCATAAATGGAGTCCTGAGACTGCACTTCATTATTCTAGTCACAACATCAAAGGCTCTTCGCTTGGCCTTCACTTTTTACACACCATTCAAACTAACAGCTCTATTGACACATGTAATCCTGAAGAGAATCCTTTGATGATTTTAATACATTCAGAAGGTTAAGGTTAGTCTTTGACTGATTTAGCGAAAACACAAAAGCAAAGGCGTATCATGCAAAACTATCTGTAAATGACTATTACAATGAAAACGGTGTGTTCTGGAAAATGAGATACAGCCATAACAACGGACTTATTCTTGTCTGAGACCTAGGGTTCACCTCCAGACAAGCAGATTCATACTGGAAAACTTTATTTCATCCTTCCCGGAGTCAGTGCGTATTCCCTAAAAGTGAGGGCTGAATCTCATTGAGTACAGTTGATAGAAATCAATGTCCAGGGGCGCCCAGCTGGCTCAGTCCGTGGAGCATGTAACTCTCCACTCAAGAGTTGATCTCAGGGGACGCCTGGGTGGCTCAGTTGGTTGGACGACTGCCTTTGGCTCAGGTCATGATCCTGGAGTCCCAGGATCGAGTCCTGCATCAGGCTCCCAGCTCCACGGGGAGTCTGCTTCTCCCTCTGACCTTCTCCTCGCTCATGCTCTCTCTCACATAAATAAATAAAATCTTTTAAAAAAAAAAAAAGAGTTGATCTCGGGGTTATGAGTTTGAGCCCCACATCTGGGTGCATCTGGGTGTACAGATTCCTTAAAAATAAAATCTTTAGGGGCGCCTGGGTGGCTCAGTGGGTTAAAGCCTCTGCCTTCGGCTAGGGTCATGATTCCAGGGTTCTGGGATCGAGCCCCACATCGGGCTCTCTGCTCAGCGGGGAGCCTGCTTCCTCCTCTCTCTCGGCCTGCTCCTCTGCCTACCTGTGATCTCTGTCTGTCAAATAAATAAATAAAATCTTAAAAAAAAATAAAATAAAATCTTTAAAAAGGAGAGAGAGAAATCAATGTCCAAATAACATCTCCTCAATTCCTTCCTATTATTCTTCAATAGGGAAAGACTGAGCTCACAATATGTATGCATACACTTGGCCATGTTTTTAATCAAGCTCATTAACAGCAGGGTAGTCAAATTCTCAATGGGGAGTCAGGAAACATGCTCAATGTAATAATGGCTAACAATAATCAAACACTATTCTACACCCTACTGAAGTAGGTAGGAGTATTATCCTCATTTTACAAAAAAGGAACTGAGATTTAAGGAGATTAAATACTTTATCCTGGCAAAAAAGGCCCAAATAACTATGAAACGAGGCCCTCAGTAAGGTCATGTTCCAGGCAACTCTGCTCTGGGGAGCGTAGGAAGCATTACTCAAGTGTCCTCTCCTTGGTTTCTCTACCTCTAGATTGGGGGAGCCATTACTAATCGCATAGAAGTGTGGTGATCACTAGAGTGAAAACATTATTACAGGCTTTTAAGTACCAGGAACAGCATCTGGTTTTTAGTCAATCAAAGTAAGTGTTTTTCAATACAGTATTATAATCACCATGTCTGCCAAACTCTTTTCCCTACAAATACAGAACTATTTTTGTTTCATGAAGAAAAAAGAAATCAAGGGTGGGGATATTTCTCATTCAGGAATCACAGTAAGTCTTTTAAGATTTAGTAATTTTAGCACATCTTGCTGCGCTAAGAGAAAATAAATCAATCGTCTTAGGCTGTCAACTAGTGTTTTGTTTTTTTTCTCTCTTTTAAGCAGTGTTAGTGCCAAATAAATAAAAGTGGCCAAGAGTACAGATCTCAATAGAACTACACAAAAATTCTGTGGGCTTCCTTCTTCAGTCTCATTCTTAGATTTTTCTCTTCCTTGCTTCTCTTGCTTGCTTGCTTGTTTAAAATCAAGAACTAGGGGCACCTGGGTGGCTCAGCGGGTTAAGCCTCTGCCTTCAGCTCAGATCGTACTCCCAGGGTCCTGGGATGGAGCCCCGCATTGGGTTCTCTGCTCAGCAGGGAGCCAGCTTCTCCCTCTCGATCTGCCTGCCTCTTTGCCTACTTCTGCCTACTTGTGATTTCTCTGTCAAATAAATAAATAAAATTTATTTTATTTATTAATTAATTAAATTAAAAATCTTTTTTAAAAAATTTTCTAAAAAAATCAAGAGCTAGGGGATTTTGAGAAGGAGGACTATATTTAAACAGTTAAAAAAACTCATCTTCTTTTTGCAGGCAGTAACTGTTACTTCATATTATCTGTAATTTCCCCATGAAAACAGAACAGTAACAGCATTTTCAAGAAGGAAAATGTGAAGGGACAGAATCTAGGATATTGTTGTAAGAAAATAAAACATGCTCCAAAAACTGAAGGAGAATTCCTTTGATCACCTCTTTAATTTAGACAAGTTGGGGACAAATGAGGAAAAGATCATCAAAAAAGAACATAAGGAAAAAAAATATCAGTATAAAGGTACTACCATAAGACATGCCTTATTAGGAAGAGAAAACCTCTGGGTTCCTCATACCACACCAGAGCCGCAAGGCAGCACAATGTCAGAGGAGCTCACTTCACTGCACGTATGGTAAAGCTTTATTAACATGACCTCACTAGACGTGATCTAACCTTATATGGCACTGACAAACTGAAAAGATTTTTTAATAAATGAGTAAAATAAACATTCATATAAATTCTGGCTCACCGCTCAGAACAGATCAAAGAAGGCAGTGATGTACTGCACCGCACACCCTCTCAATCCTTAATGGGACCACAGGGGGCTAACAGGACATAGCACCACTGTCATCCCAGGTACCAAAGAATCATGAGGGCTGGAACTGGTGAAAGCATCACGTTAAAGAGTGATTTCTCGAAAATGTGTGAGTCTTACTTCTGTAGAAGGGATTGCAACTTCCCACCCACCTTCTTTAAAGACACTCTCGCAGGACTCTATTAGCTTTCATGTATCTAGTATTGACCTGGATCATTTTTTTGAGACTCAAGCTTCATTTTAATTTAGTTAACCAAGCCATTATTGAGCCCCTATTTTGTGTTAGGCAGGAGTTACAAAGATTTATGATGCACAACTCCTTCTGGTAGGAAATATAAATCCTAAGTTGATAATATTAGTACACCAGTGTTGTAATGAAGAAATGTACCATTAAGCTATGGAAAGGGGAGTGGACAGTGGTAGACTGTGGAAGAGCCTGGAAGACATAATGTCCTGTATAAGATATACAGCTATAACCACCAAAAAGTGGAAAGATGATTCATAGATTGGGAGAAATATTTGCAAATTATGTATTTAATAAGGAACTTATATCTAGAATATATAAAGAACTCTTACAACTCAACAACAAACTTGATTTTGGCTTGGGTCATGATCTCAGGGGCTTGGGATCGAGCCCCACCTGGGGCTCTGTGCTCAGTGGGGAGTCTGCTTGAGATTCTCTCTCTCCCTCTTCCTCTTTCCCTTCCCACTTGCACATGTTCTTTCATCTCTCAAATAAATAAATAAATCTGTTTTTTTTTTAAAATCATGGGACATGGGACAAGTGACTTAACCTCTCAATTTTCACCTTGTGAAATAACAGTCCCACCTCTCAAGACTGGGGAAGATTAAATGAGTAGAAACGAAAAGCACGCTGCCATCTGCAAACCACCTGGTAAAATGTAAAGATGCTATTATTACTAGCATCTGCAGGCTTTTGTTACAAAGATTTTCACTGACCATTTTTCTGTGCCAGGCTCCTTACTAGGCACTATAAAGAACAGGCGGAAAGTCCAGAGCCCCACCTTCAGTGAGAAGACAGTGCAGACAGTGAGAGCCAGTGACCTTCAGGGTCTTAAAGTATGTGTGTCAAAGAGCAATGGAGGTGTTTGGGGAAGTTTCCATGCTTGGGCAAAGGGGCACTGAGGAGGTAACCTTGAGATTGACCTAGCAGTTTGCTGATACACATAGGGGTAAGGGTACTCTGGGCTGAAGGAATAGCAAACTCACCTGCAGGAGGAGGGAGAGAACAAGGAGACTTATACCAAGGAGGTCTCTGCTGTGGAAACCCAACCCTGGACTGCTAGGGGGTCTGGTCATGAGCCTAGGGCAGCCCCTTGCAGAGAACTAAGGAGTAAGATTTTCTATCTTGGGTCAGTTTCCCAGACTGGTTTGATGATAAAAACCACCCGGGGTGCTTATTAAGAATACCTGTGTCCAATCCCCTTGGCTGGCTATTTTTATCTCGTTGGTCTGGTAGGACCTGGAACGGGGGATTTTTATTAAATACCCAGGTGAATCTTTTCACTGGGTTACTTCAGGAAATATAAGCAAAGGACTGAACAATTCTGCTTAAGGAAGATACATAATCAGACTTGCATTCCAGAAAATCACACAAATAACTAAATAAATGAAATGCTAAGCATCTTACACCTCAAGAAATCAGAATTTCTTTTGTAAACTGTTTGGTTCCCTGTTTGAATTATGAATTACTAGGCAAAACAAACCAACAATAAAACTCTCACAAGAATGAATGGTATCCATGTTCTCCCCTGCCTCAGCCTATTATTTTAATTAGTCATGAATCACTCATTTCTGTCATCTGGTGTGGAACTAATGAGTATTTCCATTTAATTTGCTATCAGAAAGCAGAAGCTGATTTTTCAACCACATCGTGGAGAAACCTGTAGAGCTGTGCTGGCCAATATGGTGCCATTAGTCACACTGAGAGCTTCCAATGTGGCTAGTCCAAACTGAGATGTGCCGTCAGGTTAAAAATACACGTGAGATTTCAACATCCTATTAGGAAGAAGGAAGGATGTAAAAATGTCTCACTGATAATTGTTAATGCTGACATTTAAAAATGTGGACACTGGGAAAAAACTCTATAGACATTGGCTTATAGAAAAGACATGATTGACATTAACTTTACCTGTTAATCTGTTTCCTTTAACTTCTTAAAAATAACTATTAATAAATCTAAAATTAGAAATGTGGCTCATCTCTAGGGCAAAGCTCCTCTAGGATCTGAGGACATTAGCAACCAAGTTTCTCACAGGTGGAATCTGAAATGTGGAGTTCTCATCAGAAGAGGGAGGTTTTTGAAGAATTAGCGGGCTTGATGAGAAGACAGAACTTAAGCACAATGCACATATGGGACAGAATACAGAGGAGGCAAGACACTAGTTGCAGTTAGGAGTGTGACTTTGGAGGAGGAACTATTTCTTTGGACTCCTCAACTGCAGAATGACTGCTAATTATAGATGTCTATTCACCCTTCCAAAGAAAATGAAAGGTTTTAACAAGAAATGAAAAGACTTCCTCATCTTGTAAAACACTACATTGGCCAATTATCATAAAATATGTAATGAAAAAAGAAGAAAGATGTTCTAGATTTGATAATATTGACTACATAGCCTAAAGGACTTTCAGAAAAGAAATGATCATGGGCCAACTGGGGTTATCAGTGACAGCTTCAGAGGGCACTGACCCTGTACTGCTTTCAAAGGATATGCAGGATTTTGAAGGCTGTGCAAATTTGGGGAATGGAAATGTAGTTCCTTAAAGTAAAAATGATATTTTTGACATTCTGGCCCAGAAGAGTTATATTCTAGGGAAAGAAGCTTCGGATGGCTGGACCAAATGTAACCTTCCAGGTTACTGCCTGTCTCTAGTCTTTCTACTTTTAAATTATGAGATCACCAACAATTTAAGCAAACTAAATAGCATAGACATATATGAAATCAAGTTGCTTCCATTCTAAGTTGAAAACCATGATCTCATCCTAGAACTCTGGAGATGGCTAGCATATTTGTGGGGGGGAGTAGAATTATGATAAAACCTTTTGGAATAAAACAAGGTTAACTGTCCTCTCGGTACAGTTAATCTTCATTGTTTTGGATATAAAAGTAAAGTCGATTTTACAACATTTCTGACACTTAAAGAGAGGCTGCATACACTTCTCTGAGTTGTCATTACAACATCTTCATTTGAAAGGACATTAGCATCAGTATTATTTTAGGATAAAAGCTTAGTATAAAAGCTTCAGTTTTCATAGCTTTTGAAAGGCAAATATCACATTTTGGCCTGGATAACATTTTCAGGTGAAGTATGGAAAACAAATTTGCACCCCCCCCCCACCATGAAAGCCAGTTAGCCAGGATAAAAGGCAGTAATTTAAGGGGATCACTTGCAGTGTAATACATTGCAGGAAAGGCCAGTTTAAGGAAGTACAGAGCTGAATGATTCATCGTCATGCCTGTATTTGGAATGCACAAGAGGTAAGATTTCATTAACTTCCCCATAATTAAGCAAGGACATTTCAAGCTGTATTAGTAGATTGATTTTTACTACCAGAAAAAGACCATGTGTGAAAACCATTGATCTAAGATTTACATTTTGGAATGGCTTGTGTTGCTGACCTTTCAAAGGTTCAAGGCATTCTCAAAACGTTGACATTCTTTCCTGATATAATTCAACATGAAGTCTCATGGAATAAATAGAAAAGCTTACACATTTTTTTTGGAGTAAGTTTTAAGAATGAAAAACTTCTTTAAAAAAAAAAAAGATTTTATCTATTTATTTGACAGAAAGATCACAAGCAGGCAGAGAGGCAGGCAGAGAGAAAGAGGGGGAAGCAGGCTCCCTGCTGAGCAGAGAGCCCGATGATGATGCGATGATGCGATGCGGGGTCTCAATCCCAGGACCCTGGGATCATGACCTGAGTCAAAGGCAGAGGCTTAACCCATTGAGCCACCCAGGCACCCAGGGACCCCTCGAGAATGAAAAACTTTTAAAGTAGTTTACATTTTTTGTACTGAGTTACTTTCAAATTGAGGTGTTCCCCCCTCCCCACCTTTTACAAAGATTTTTAAGTAATAATTTCTACACCTAACACTGGGCTCAAACTCACAATTGTGAGATTCAAGAGTTACATCTTTACTAATGGAACCAGTTGGGCCCCCCAAACTGAGCCTTTTTCAAATTAAGACTCTTCTCCTCATTGCAGTAATTATAATTTTAAAGTGTACAGTGTAGCCTCCCAAGCAATTTACCATTTACATGGTAAAAACCAGGAGAATACTTATTGAGTTCCTACTATGTTCCAGATTCTGTGACAGGTACTTGATACAGCTTAGCTCATTTAATTTTTACAGCAATCATATTATGTAGTGCCTCCATTAAATAGAAGAGGATATCAAAGTAAAGAGAGGATATTTTGTCCAAAAGTCATACAATTATTAAGTACTAAATCTTGGATTTCCATTCAGGTTTGTCTGACTCCAAAGTTTATGATACAAAATTATAATGTTCAACAATTACGCATAGTGTATAATTATACAAAGCAAGCCTGAGTGATCCAGGTTGGCCTTCTAAGTAATTTGTTTGAATGTATAGAGACACTGTATATAACTTAATGTATCAAATAAAATTTAACTGCCAAGAATCTAGCTAGCATCATTTAGAAAAGCAATGATAACATTCCCAGTATTTACTTAGTTAAGAAAGCCAAAAGAACCTCTTCCTCCCCTGAAAAACTCAAACATATGCTTTATAAAAACTAGTTAAGTGACTAATACTAATTCCCTAGTATTTCCTGAATGTTGTAACTTTATGGGAAACTGTGAATTTAGGTCAACTACTGCTGTTCTTAAATTGTGCTTATTTAAGTTGCTGTTTTAAACTGTAAATTGTTATAATTGCTAATATGTTAAAATTACTGTAAAGCTTTGAACTACACAGATTATAAGTCCCTGAATACAAATATCATGTCTTTAAATTTCCATAGAGCACATAATAGATGCTCAGTAACTATCTCTGGTGAATGTTTTAGCAAAGATCACAAGTTGTCAGAAGGCTTAGTTATGTACATTATGGACTCAGGACCCAAATTCTGCTAATTCATAAAATGGTTTTTCCATTTTCCTCTCCCCAAGGTCACTGTCGCATTACTACCACCTCTTTCTTTGCTCCATCAGGTCCTTCTGGCATCCAGCCCCACAAGGTTTCCCCCATTAACCACGCCCTATTTGGTCAACAGTGGAAAAGACTCTAGTTAAAACCACTGACTATCATATTTTACACATCTCCTAGTTAAAGGAATTTTATATGTCTACTTCTACCACAGAGGATACCTTCATCTAGGAAAATGCCAAAGGAAACACTTATCATTTCACTTAATTTTCTTTAAGTCTCTACCACAGACTTTCATTGGATTGCTATTGGCGACTTTTTATCTTACACTGACTTACTGAACTACAGTTCAGTAAGTGAGAGCTCCAATGACCTCTGGCTCCAAGGAGCTGGAACTCTGGCCCAGGAGGTGATGATACAAGGCAAGCACAAAGTGGTCAAGTGCTTGTGCTCCTCAACATAAAGTTTACATTTACTGACAGTCACAGTTCTCGATCATAGAATAAATGCCTTTCAAGGTTCAGGCTATAAAAACCTTAAAAGAGATACCATTAAAACACACACACACACACACACACACACACACACACACTCACACAGACGTATATTAATATGTGTATCTTTCAAGATTTTTCAGGCCTAAGAAAATACTGAACAGCAACCAGCTCATTAAAACTGGCTTGTAGAAAACAGAGGGCTCCTGGGTGGCTCAGTTGGTTGAGTGTCTGACTCTTGATTTTGGCTCAGGTGGTGATAGCTGGACTGTGAGATTGACCCCCCCAGCCCCGCGACAGGCTGCGCACTCAGTGGGGAGTCTGCTTGAGATTCTCTCTCCTCCCTCTGCCCCTCTCCACTGTGTGCGCTCGCTCTCTCTCTTTCTCAAATTAAAAAAAAAAAATCTTTTCAAATGTCAGAAACATTAATTCTCTTCATTATAGTATCCCTTCAAAGTACCAAATAAAATGTCTAATTTGATAGACTACCTTCGTATCAAAAATTACATTCTTTTAATTTATCCTCAGATATGAGCCAAACTCTGTAATAAAATGGTAGTTCTGGTCCCGAAGACCCATCCAACTTATACCCACATGATCTGCAAAAATGGAATTCAACAGGTTCACTCAACAATGTCCACTTAACAAGTAAGCAAGTGAGAAAAGAAAGGCTTCCGCTAGTCATCTGACAAACATTTACTGAGCACCCTCCAGGTGCTGAGCTTTGGGGAAACAAAACAACTGCGTCATGCCCCAGGGCCTCTCAGGTGAGCTCCTAGTCTACAGACATGAAAACAAATAACTGTTATTGTTATAATGATCATCATTTACAGTGCAATGCAGTAAGTCCTGTAATGGAAGCATGTGCTGGGAGAACACACAGGAATGAACAGCAAACTGCCCACGTAAACTGGAGTTGGCAGACAAGTAGAAAGTGCCAAGTTGGGGGTGGGTACAGGAAGGGTATTATGGGCAAAAGGAGCAGCCTGGGCAAAACCCCAGCCACAGGACTATCTGGAAAGTTCAGGGCATTACACGGATGGCAATTTGTTCCATACTGCACGGTGATAAGCAGGGGCTCATCAATTATTAGGAGGATTTAAAAGTAAATACTCTAGGAACACCAGGGTGACTCAGTCAGCTAAGTATCCAACTCCTGAGTTCGTCTCAGATCATGATCTTGGGGTCATGCGACTGAGCCCCATGTCGGGCTCCACACTCAGTGGAGAGTCTGCTGGAGTCTCTCTCCCTCTCCATTTGCCCCTTCCCCCTATGCTTATGTGTTCTCTCTCTCTCAAACAAGTAAATCTTAAAAAAAAAAAAAAATCCTCTAAAAGGGTAAGGGATGCTATTTTTATTCAGTTCCTCATTCACTTACTGTTGGGAATGTTTCAATTTATATATTTAGTAAGTTAAAAACAAATGCATATTATTCACATTAGAAAAGATAGCTGTAGAACTATTTTCTAACTGATGAAATTACCAGAAAATGACATTTCCTGCCAAATCCTTGACAACAGATGTTTTAAAATTACGTTATGTTAATTTAGACAAGGGAGAACAATGTCAACCACATTCAATACAATACTGAGGATATGGAATGGAAGGATTTATAAGTACCTACATGATCAGAGTTGACTTCTATTTTCCTTTAATTAGATTTAAGTTTTAAATTAAAAAAGTAGCTTAAAATGACAAATTATTTAAAATACCTATCTTCTACCTTTCTTGTCTTGTTTGGGGTCCATTCATCTTGTAATTTACTTTGAAAAGTACACTTCTTAAAAGACATTGTATCATCTAATCTTCACAACAAAAAGCTATTCAGAAATACTAAGGTAAAACTGCTAGGATTTCCTAATCTTCCTTTCATGGAAGTGTGTATTCCAAGACCCTTGGACATTACTTCACCTACTTTAGAAATGCCCACCAAGGCCAGGCCAGGGGAGGCACGTTTTGGTCTCCCATGATTCTGTGAGAGGCAACAAAGTCTTTCCCCTTCCTGATGCACAGGTAGGGCCACAAGATCTAATTACAGGTTAGCTGTCAGTTAGGTGCATGCAAACCCTTCAAGGAGCATGTGAAGGAACCGTGATCTCACTACAATGCCCCACATGACCTCTCGCTTGCTCTACAAAATCTGTGGACTAAGGTCTGGACTTTGCAGAAAATAACCATGCAGCTGGATCACTGGCCGCCCAAACCTCCATCAGCAAGTTACCCTGAATGAGACTCTGTCAACTGTGTGGACTGGCCTGCTTCGCCTTCTGATCATTAAGTGCCTTCTCAGTTTGGGGGATACTCTACTGTCCCGCCTCCACTTTCTGACCCCTGTGTCTGATGTAGAGGCAGGAGTCACAAAAAGACATAAATGAAAGACAATGAACTGACAGACTGAGGGAAAAGAGGGAAAGGTGAGAGCAAGAAGAGATAAAGAGAAACAGCTTAAGGAGAAAAGAATTGAGGAGAGGGAGAGAAGTAAGAGAGGAAAAATGAGGAGGGGGATGTGAGGAAAGGGGGCAAGTGAAGAAAATGAAATAAATGTAAAGTAAGTGATGAAGGTCTTCAGGAAGTCACTGACTCAGTCTTGGGCACTGGAGGGACTGAGAGCACTTTAATCTACTCAGGCTTGTCCTCAGGATCCAAGCCTTTTCAAAAGTACATTCTGCTTTGAACAAATTTTGGATATCTGGCTTCAGTCTTAGGCCAGCATGAGAATAAAATTTCAAGGTCAAGCACAACTCCTTTTTCTTATTAGAACCAAAGCGCAGGTTGTTCAGAATCATAAGAGCATCCCCTTTTAAGACTTTAGAAACCTAGGTTAAAATCAGAATTGGTCATGAATGTATAACTTCACGTTTAATGGAACTTCAAGCTCAATGGAGGAGCATGGGACTCAGTCAGGATCATCTTTCACAGGACCCTGATTCACGTGTAGCTCCGAGACCAAACAGTAGAAATTCTTTGTATTCCTTCTATTTTCATGATTAATTTTTGCAGCCCTGGAACATTTTTAATTATCTTGGCACCTTAGGGGTAGAGTGGAAAGGCTACTAAAAACAGGCAGAAGTGCTAGGAATTCTCGTACCATCTTCCTTTTATGTAAAAGAGACCAATTCAGCAAGACCAAAAACTTTCCACTTTGACCCACAGCAAATGTTTCCTGCCCCCCTTTTAAATTTAGAGGTCTCTGGTGAGGACCCACATTACTCACAAGCAAAGCTGATGTTCTCTTAGCTGCTGGCATTGAGAAAGCTGTCTGAATGGATGGCATCGAGCCTTCTGCCATGCCACTGGATTCTTCCCCAGTGCAGGTGCCAAGTAACCCTGAGTTTAGGCAAGCAACCGTCTCCGGGGCACTTCAGTCCTGGTCTCCTAGACTAGGGCTCTCCTGGATGCCGGCAGCACAGCACAGGATGGACACGATTTTTCTTCTTCACCCTGGTTACAGGATTGGCTGGCTGGGATCATCCCAAAGGCAGAACATTCTGCCCAAATCCAGTGAAATACTTTACATTGTTTAGCAGTCTCCTCTTGAGGTGACATAAAGAATAGCTACTTAAAGTCTTAAGATCTGCATGCAAACATTATATACAGAGCCAGGGTAAAAAACTCCAATGCCCTCAGAAGCCAGGTAAGTCCCATAAATGAGGGAAGTGGACAGGGTGTAAAACAACAAGAGAAGGTAATAACCATGGCTTGTCTAGCCACCAAGCTCCAGGTAGCACTTGCTACATAGGAAGCTAAATCTGATTTTGTTTTTTGAGAGAAGCCTGAAATTTGGATTTTGGGGCAAAATTTCCAAATTCTTAAATATCAGCAACTAATTCTATTAAAATAAAACAGAGTATAGGCCTAACAAAACCCAAATCTGTGCCAGATTTTGCCTCTAGACTACCATTTGTACTCTCTGACAGAGAGAAATTCCAAGCTTTTTGGATAAACTTACGCCTTCTTTAATTGTCACAAATGAAACAAGAGAAACAAAATTGTGATTAAGGATAATTTGATGGGACCTCAGAAATGAGGCAGCAGTGTAAATGGTGTATGGAAAATCAAACAAAACTAGGTGACATTTAGTAAGCAATGTTACTTCTCAGCTTTTACGTGAATTTATTTGTAAACTGGATGACAATGGCTTGACTTACTCTAAAACTCACACTAGTTTTCTTTTTTAAAAAAAGATTTTATTTATGTATTTGAGAGAGAGAGAATGAGAGAGAGTGAACGAGGGAGCATGAGATGGGGGAGGGTCAGAGGGAGAAGGAGACTCCCTGCTGGGCAGGGAGGCTGATGCAGGACTCCATCCCGAGACCCCAGGATCATGACCGGAGCTGAAGGAAGTCACTTAATCAACTGAGCCACCCAGGGGCCCTCACACTACTTTCTTGGAACTGAAAATACTAGAACAGTTTCTCCTTCTCACCACTCTCTCCTGGGGCTCAACCTAAATCTGGAAGATGATCTGAAGTCCAATCTTATTGGAACTCTTTTTCAAGAACTGTTCGTGCTGACTCAAGAAATCTGAGAAAAGCACTTCTCCCAGGGCTGGTACAAATTCCATTAACCATCTCTGGTATCAAAGGCTTTACTGAATAATGTGTTCCAATTTACTTTCTGTATCTCTCTTCTTTGGACACATGTTAGAGAATAGAAGGATTACAGAATCTCAAGTTTACAATAAGCCTTAGAAATCATTTGGCCCTATCTGCTGTCTGGTGATCAAATTCTCCCAAGTCCATGCCTGCCCAGAATTCACTGTCTCCCAAGAGCAGCCTGTACTACCATCTGGCAACTCCAACACTTAGAGAAGTCTCCTTGAACTAAAACAAGAACTCATCCATTTGTCTGACAAAAATGTATCAAAATGCCAATGATAGGACTCATACTAGTTGCTTTTATATAAGGATGAATAAGCTGGGATATCCCTCTCCCTCTGCAAAGAACTCACAAAAATACTTCTACCCCCAAAATTACATTTCAAACTTCCAAAAGGGTACTTTGCATGAGTAAGTACACCCAAGAGACAAAACAAAGCCAACCCATCAAAAAGTCTAAGATGTAAGACAATTCATGAGACGTGAACATAGCAATATGCAAAAGAAAGAAAAGGTTTAATAGTCAGCAGGGAAATAGGTATGAACACTCAGATTTGAGACTTCCTTCAAAATTAACCTAACATCTCTTCCTGATCACTCTGGGAACCAAAGGCTAAAAGGAAGGCAGATACCAAGTTCATTTTCATTACCTACTATTGAAGGAGATTTACTCACCCAGAACCTGCCATACCTGAAGAGGTATAAAAGCAGGGTTCAATATGACTACTTAATAAACCTCTTCCCTTACTGCTACCTCTATCCTTTTTCAGCTATGCTGTCCCTTAAGCCTAATTCAAGAAAAAGATATTCAGTCAATGCCACGCCCATCGCCCCTCCACCCACAAGCTGCCCAGTTAAGAGAAATGTGAGAAAGAGAATTTACTATATGGTAGTTTAAGGTCTGCATGACAGCTAACAGCTGAGAGGACCCAGTCCAATGAGAACTCAGTCACAAATCTTGTGCAAAGCTTTGTTTCCCTGGCTGAGCAGAAGTGAAAATTTCCTCTGTTAGTATAATCAAGATTTTTTTTTCCTTTGAAATTCTGAGTCCTGACATTGGGTAATGTATAGAAACTTAAACTTCAACTGAAACCAATAACCAATTGTTATGAGGCATAAATTAGATAATGCTTATAAAGAATTCAAATAGAGCCTTACATAGAAAATTCTCAACAAATGGTACTTATTGTTATCAATATCATTTTCAGGGTGCCTGAGTGGCTCATTTGGTTAAGCAACTGCCTTCGGCTCAGATCATGATTCTGGAGTCCTAAGATCTAGTCCCACATCGGGCTCCCAGCTCCATGGGGAGTCTGCTTCTCCCTCTAACCTTCTCCCTTCTCGTGCCCTCTCTCACTCTCTTTCTCTCAAATAAATAAATAAAATATTTTAAAAATATATCATTTTTACATCTATTGGTCCCAAAATATCTTCACATATTTCTCAAGAAATCCACATTTTTGTGAGTTCTAATCCACTGCTGATTCCATTTGAGGGTGGTGATTATGCCTATTAAGAATACAACTTTTAATTTTTCTCTTATTCATGCAAACATATTCATTTTAGCAGATTAGAAAAGTAGAAGGAAGGTGGGAAATCAGCCATCTTGGGAACACACCTGTTAACATGGTACGATTATTTTTTGTGTTTAAAAAAAAAAAACATTTATTGCTACAAAAGCAGACACATATACTGTAAAATGTTAGAAGATATAACTTCAAAAAACCCACTTGATTTTCTATCATGAGGAAGTTAATTTTGATAACGTTTTGCTATATATTCTAAATATTTTTCTAATACAGAAAGCTCTAGGTTATTTCCATTTTGACTTTCCAACCTTTCATAGTTTATTCAATGCCATTTCTGGTGCACAAACTATGACTCCACCTGTGTACAAGTAGAAATTCCGGAGCCTCAGTAACCATCATCACTGGTCCTTTCCTCAGGCCACGTTCTTTATTAGGTTACCTCGAATCCTTACAACAGTCCTGCAAAATACATTCCAATATCCCTGTTTTGCAGATAAGAAAACTAAAACTCATAAAGATCAGGTGACTAGTCCAACCCCTCAAAGAACTAAGTGACAGAGCTAGGTTTCAATCTGTCTTTGTCAGATTCCAAAGCCTGGATGTTCTCCCCAAGCAGCAGGCTAAAGGTAAGTGAGATACAGAGTCTCTATCTGAAAACACTTAAACAAACACCAACAATCCAGATCCTTATTTGGGCAGTAAAGTAGTATGACTCTCATTTTACGAAAGGACAAAAGTGACTCAAAGTTCCATAGCGAAGAGGGCTAGAGCTGGACTTTAAATAAGAGTTAGATGAGGACACCATCATTTTAATACAATATAACTCTCTGCTATGTGATGTTTAAATTTAGAGTTTGCCAGGATTTTACACTAACAAAACACACTCTCGGGGTGCCTGGATGTCTCAGTTGGTTGGGCGGCTGCCTTTGGCTTGAGTCATGGTCCTGGAGTCCAGGGTTCAGGTCCTGTGTTGGGGACCCTGCTCCACCAGGAGTCTGCTTCTCCCTCTGACCCTCCCCCCTCTCATGCTCTCCCTCTCAAATGAATACATAAAACCTTAAAAAAAAAAAAAAAAGGAAACAAAAACACACTCTTTAGCCACCCACAAGCACTCACTGGTGAGCTGTTCCTGGGGTATAATTCAAAGAGGGAAAACCCAAAATGTAATTAGGGAGTTGCATAGTTTAATGTATACCACAGTAAAACTTACCCTGAGTTTTGATAGTCCTGCTTATCAGACTACTGGGAAGGAACAACAGGGAATTTAGAGACTTGGATGAGACTCCCAGCTCTGTCACTAAATAACCTGTGTGACCTTGGGCAGGTTACTGACCCGCTTCTGGGCTCAAGTGAATCCATCATTCTAGAACAGTTATAAGAAATACTCCCTTCCCTCTCTCTCCACCATGGACTCACACTGTTGTCAGAGGATGAAGGTTATAAATGACAAAGGGTTTAGAAAATTTAAATTTTCCATGCATATGTAAGGTATCTAATAAAGGCAATGACAATTATAAAAATGCATTCCTATAGCTACAGGTGATGAGTGCAAATTATGTCAGGCATTGTTCTGTTTCATATGAATCAACTCATTTAATTTTTGTGTTATTATTATCTCAATTTTACAGACAAGTAAACTTGCCCATGGTCACTTGGCCAGTAGGTGAAGTTAGGTTCTGAATCCAGATAGTCTGACTCCAGTCAATGCTGTTAACTACATGAAAAGAAGGTTCCTAAAAGCCTTTACTTCTCCCATCTCCAACAGCTTCTGTTCCACCTCCCCCCCCCCCCGGGACAAATACTAAAATATAATATACTGTTTCAGCAACTTTTGCTATTTCTAATTACATGATTTTCTTTATAAAATCAATTTATTTTTTATTTCTTTTAAAGCTTTTATTTATTTATATGACAGAGAGATACACAGCGAAAGAAGGAACACAAGCAGGGGGAGTGGAAGAGGGAGAAGCAGGCTTCCTGCCAAGCAGGGAGCCTGATGTGGGGCTCAATCCCAGGTCTGTGGGATCATGACCTGAGCTGAAGGCAGACATTTAACTACTCAGCCACCCAGGCGCCCCGATGAAATCAATTTTTTTTTTAAAGATTTTATTTATTTCTTTGACAGAGACAGATCACAAGTAGGCAGAGAGGCAGGCAGAGAGAGAGGGGGAAGCAGGCTCCCCGCTGAGCAGAGAGCCCAACGCGGGGCTCGATCCCAGGACCCTGAGATCATGACCCGAGCCGAAGGCAGAGGCTTTAACCCATTGAGCCACCCAGGCGCCCCCCCTATAAAACCAATTTAAAGAGAAAATTATGTTTAAGTTTTTCTGACAAACCTGTTGGTTAAAAAAAAATAATAGTTATTTTGTCTATTTCAGTATTTTTTTAGGCATATCAGGTGATTTCATCTGAAAAATTTTTAAGGGTTCACAATTCTTTCAAAGATGTTCTCCACAGGCAGTAACCTCTGTGGCCTTGGCCACAGCAACCTTTTGCTGGGCATGTCTCCAACGGCAAAGGAAACAAATGCAAACGTAAGTTTTTGGGACTTCATCAAGATAAAAAGCTCTTGCACAACAAAGGAAATAGATGACAAAATCCAAAGACAACCTATAGAATGGGAGAAGATATCTGCAAATGTCTTATTAGATAAAGGGCTAGTATCCAAAATCTATAAAGAACTTATCAAACTCAATACCCAAAGAACAAATAATCCAATCAAGAAATGGGAAGAGGACATGAACAGACATTTCTACAAAGAAGTCATCCAAATGGCCAACAGATACATGTAAAAATGCTCAATATCACTCGGCATCAGGGAAATACAAATCAAAACCACAATGAGATACCATCTCACATCAGTAAGAATGGCTAAAATTTACAGGTCAGGAAACAACAGATGTTGGTGAAGATGCGGAGAAAGGCAAACCCTCTTACACTGTTGGTGGGAATGCAGGCTGGTGCAGCCACTCTGGGAAACACTATGGAGGTTCTTCAAAAAGTTGAAAATAGAGCTACATTATGACCCAGCAATTGCACTGGTTTTACACCAAAGATACAATATAGTGATCCGAATGGGCACAGGCATCCCAACGTTTATAACAGAAATGTTCACAATGGCCAAACTATGGAAAGAGGCCAGATGTCCACTGACAGATGAATAGATAAAGATGTGGTAAATACATACCATGAAGTATTACTCAGCCATCAAAAAAATATGAAATCTTGCCATTTGTGATGACATGGATGGAACTAGAGAGTATTATTTTAAGTGAAATAAGCCAATCAGAGAAAGACAATTATCATATGATCTCACTCATATGTGGCATTAAGAAACAAAATAGAGGATCATAGGGGAAGGAAGGGAGAAATAAAACAAGACAAAACTGGAGAGGGAGATGAACCATAAAAGACCCTTAATCACAGGAAACAAATAGGGTTGCTGGAGGGGAGGGGGGTGGGGAGGAAGAGGTAACTGGGTGATAGACATTGAGGAGGGCACTGGGTATTATATAAGACTGATGAATCACTCATCTCTACCTCCGAAACTATTAATACAGCATATGTTAATTAACTGAATTTAAATTTAAAAAATAAAAAATAAAAAGCAGTACCATTGTAAAAAAATATTTAAAAGATGGTTCTCATTAAAATTTTTCCCCGATGATCCTGAAAAATTATGCCTTATTCTGGAAGGGATGACACTCACGATCTTAAATGTTCAGTTCTGAGAAAAAAAACTAAAAAGAAGAAAATTATGCAATGGGGATCAAATTCCAAAGTCTCCAATAGTCATATTTCAAAAAAACCTTTAGTAATCTACTGAACAGTAGACTCTCGATTCTTCCCTCTTCAGCGGTTCTTATACAGTTAAATATTATACAGGATAGACATGAGTCTGTGGCTGTTGGTGAATATGCCTCTTCCCCTATATTTTTATACACTCAAGTGATACACCCAAAGTGTAGACAAGAAACCTCAGAACGTTAGCAGGTAGAAACAGAACATGAACCACAAAAGTAGGCCCCGTATGTAATTTTAAATTTTTTAGTAGCTAAAGAAAAAGAAACAGATGAAATTAATTTAAAATATATTTTATTTAGGCCAACATATCAAAATATTTTAAGTTCAATATGTAATCAACACAAAACTGTTAATGAGATATTTTGCAATTTCTTGTATTAAGTCTTGAAAATCTGGTGTGTATTTACCCTTACAACACATTGCAACTTGGACTCTCCACTTTTCAAATGCTGAATGGCCACATACGACTAGTGGGTGCCATCCTGGGCAGCGTGGTTCTCTAGAGTGGTTTTAAAAGCACAATGGGGATTAGAAAATCTACCAGTTTCTTACCCCTAACTGCAAAGCATAGGTCAAGGAGAAAATTTACAGTATGTTGGTAATTCTGCACTGTTTGACACACACTGTTTTACTATAAAAGTTCTCTTCAACTAGAATGTAACACCTCTGATTGTAAAATAAGTTGTGTGTCTGCATGTACAGAGACACGCGATTTTTAATACCTAATAATGATCAGTAAAATAACAGAATTGTGGCTCGTGTGGATACCCACTTCCCATTTCAGTACACTTAATCACGTGGGCAGATTCCTTTTTTATCATGTCGGGTAACATTCACAGGTTCTGGAAATAACCTAATAATAATGGTCTGTCTTTGATGGACCATTACGCAGCCTACCACAGGTTACTGAGTGCTATGGAGATAAGGAGAGCAAAACAAGAGAGCCAGAGGAAGACTTCCATCAGGAAGGGGATATGAAAAGATCATTCTCATAGCAGAGTAATTGGGAGGAAGTCAGAGTGAAGCAGGGAAAACAAAGACCAAAGCCACTCAGTGGAAGGCAAGGGCAGAGGTGGGGTGAGAAGATGCCTAAAACTAGTCAGTGGAGGTGGGAAAAGTGAAGAAAGTATGAGGCTGAGAAGTAGTAAAGGTGTAGAACCCGTAGGACCTCCAGAAAGGAACCTTGACCTGAAGGGATGCTGGTGGGAAGGAAAAGGGAGAACTTTAATGTTTAGTGTTCTGTTAGTCCAGTTGGTGATTTAGAGTATTTGTGTCATTGTCCTATCGATCGATGTGAACTTAAATTGATTCCACTCATGGACCAAAACACAAGAGTATTTTTCACAATATGAGGTGTTACAAAAAGCTGATCCCTCGTGCAGGCACTATGTAGGACTTTCAACAGCTGCTCAAAGATGCAAATGCATGATTTTGTACAAAAAGGCAAGAGGTTTAATCTGGCCTCCAGATGTTTTCTGTTTTTTGGGTTGTTTTTGGTCAATTTCAGCTTAGTGCCAAGGCATGTCGATCAGGGCTCAGGAGTTTGTTTTTTGCTCCTTTTTGTTTGCTCCTTTTAAAGGTATAGTGTAAGGACCTTGCAAGTTTCAAAACCAATCTGGTGGATTCATCTGAATGAGTATGGTGATTAAAGCCTGTTCAGCAAGGCTTTGGATATCTCAATGAGCTGGGTTCAAATACTGCCTCTGCCATCATACTAGCTCTGTGACCTTTGAAGAGCTTTCTTAGGTCTCTGAACTCTAGTTGCACAGCATCTTTAAAGAGCTAATGATGCATATTATATGGTTCTACAAGGGTTAAATGATATCCGATTTCATGTCCAGTACAAAGTAGGTAATCAATAAAGGTAATCATTATTTTTTTTAATTTTTTTTTTTTTTTTTTTTTTTTTTTTGACAGAGATCACAGGTAGGCAGAGAGGCAGGCAGAGAGAGAGAGGAAGGAAAGTAGGCTCCTTGCTGAACAGAGAGCCCGATGCGGGGCTCGATCCCAGGACCCTGGGATCATGACCTGAGCCGAAAGCAGAGGCTTTAACCCACTGAGCCACCCAGGGGCCCCAAGGTAATCATTATTAACTGAAAGCCTTATTTAAAAGAATCATAACCAGAAAAACATACTGTTTGTTATTAATAATTCTAATAAGGCTCTCCAAATGGATTAAAAAAAAATAACCACACAAGTAGGAATTTCAAATACAGAAAGAAATACATCAGCAAATCCTCAGAGAATAACTGTGGATAATCTAATGACATGGATTTAAATCTTCAGGATAAATGCCAGCTGAACTGAATTTCCTTAGTTTCTCTATCCCAGCTTTAAAGAACCCATCAGGCTCCACTACTGTTTTAAGGAACATTATAAAATACTCCAAGCTTAACCAGCTCCCCTGATACCAGTATTGAGTTAGAAAAAAATTAAATATACAGGTGTCCTCAATTTATGGACAAGCTATGTCCCTGAAGGACCATGTATGTTGCAAATTAGATTTTAGTAATCAGAACTTGTTTTCCCAGCAATAACTTCAGAAACTTGTTTTGCTAGAAAAATACAGTAACTTTTTTTTTTTTTTTTTTTTTTTGGAACTGGCCATAGGATTAGGATGGATGGTATCTGGCATTCTGGCACAGATAAAATTAAACAGATTCTCCATGTCAAATTTTGGATCCTGCCAGGGTCATGTTTTGCCTGAAGTGGCAAATTAATCCCCACTGTCTGGTAATGAAAAATACATCCCATCCTGTAAATGACAAAGTGGAAGACGGACTACATAAG
Source organism: Lontra canadensis (assembly GCF_010015895.1). Taxonomy (NCBI): domain Eukaryota; kingdom Metazoa; phylum Chordata; class Mammalia; order Carnivora; family Mustelidae; genus Lontra; species Lontra canadensis. The sequence continues at coordinate 7,838,511 of NW_022631047.1, read as the reverse complement.
GTACAATACATTTGTTTGTATTACCTTCCTGGGGCAAGACATTTCATATACATTCAAGAGAGCAATTACCCACTTTCAATAAATGTTTGAGATAAATTGGACAGCTTCATGAATAGATATACCATTAATCTGACACAGAGAAAAAAAAAGTCTGAGAAGAGGATACTGGAGATTACATATAAAGAAATGATAAAAAATTATTATTCTGTTGATAAGGTCTATACTAAAGTGTGGTGTACAATTTTTAGGACAGGACTCAAATTCATAGTTGCGGGGTTTTTTTAGAGAACACTGCAGAAAGCAGGTAAACAACTTAAGACACAGGCTGCCAAAGTAAGCCAAAGGGACGCTATTTGTCCAACCGATGTCCTGTTTGCAAACCCCAATTACCAAAGGACAGCAAATTAAATGCTAATCTTCGCTGTTCACAAACAGTATTTTAAAAATGATATCCTCTGGACTCTACTTTGCCTTATTAAACGCCCGGTGGAGTTGCTCATAAAAGTCAAGTTGTTCAACAAGGACAATCAATCGTAGTTAATGGTCACTATAAAAACCCGCCCGTGACGCTAAAGAGACAATTTCGTAATTAGGAGTTAAGTGGTGGCCGTGAGCTTTCCTGTGAGAGAGTTCTAATTCCTAAGTCTTCTGGGGAATAATGAGGATTAGGCCAAGGCATGGCTCAAAATAGCTGAGGTGCCGTATGCGTGGAGGGGGGTAGCATGGATGACCCGGCCATAGCTCTCTGGGGCTCTTCAACGTTTCAGAGAAGGAGTCCAAGGGCCGTAAAAACACCACTGAGTGCCACGCTGTTTTACCTGTCGCTCACCAAGACTGCTCTCTTGATTCCTCTGGTGGCAGTATTCCCGTTGTCCATTTGGGGTTCCCCCTGGCCACAGCGTTTATTAATTATCCCCAACTCAGTGCTCATTGAGTCAACATGGAAGGAGATGCAATTCCAACCAAGGAACCATTTTGGGAGATTTTTTACAGCATGGCTCACTCAAGATTAAATCATGTATAGGCAAAAAAAGAAAGAAAGAAAGAAAGAAAAAAGAAAAGAAAAGAAAAAGTAAGCCTTCCAAGAAGAAAATTGATGAGGGGGGAACACATTAGGAAGCCAGCAGACAAAGACAAGACAAGCAGACGGGTACTGCAGCCCTGTCTCCATCCGCCCGTATGTTTTTCCTCACACCCATATGCTCACTCTCAGTTCCCATATGGTTTCTCTTTCTCATTATGAAATTGGAGGTGCGGAGGGGGCAGGAGGCACACATCTACTTTGTACAAAAGTTACGCAGACACCAAGTATCCTAGAACATCGCAGATGGGAAAGCTGAGTTACACACGGGCCCCGCCCCAGGCCAGGCTGCAGTAGGCACTGACTCTGGTCCCTCCCTTCCATCGTTGTTCCAAGGTCAGGTACTTCTGGATGTTCTCTCATGGCACAGGTGCTGACTCCCTGGTCTGGTTGCGGGCATTCATTCTTGTTTGTGGCAGTCTCCTGCTTCAGGCTTGAACCTGAGCAGCAAACCGACAAACTGTGTTTGCCAAGGAGCAAGGTACCTAAGGAGGTCACCAGCGCCAACTTGCCTGATGACCCGCTCCTCGCCTGGACCAGTGAGGGTGATGGTGAGGCCCACCAAAGTAGGGCCCTGTTTGTCCATAATCCTGTTTGTCCATAATCCTCAGTGACGACATGACCTGGCAAAATATTGTGCCTTCAAATGTTCATAGCAGCATTATTAATAATAACTCTAAAGGGAAAACCACCCCAATGTCCACCGACTAATGGGTACGTAAAATGCGTGTCCAACCTAATGGAGTTTTTTAAATTTCCTATTTGGAAATAAAAAGGAATGAAGTATTGGTACATGGATGAACTGTGAAAATATGCTACATGAGAGAAACCAGTCACAAAAGGATAAATATTAAAGCTGTTACCAAAGAAATGTTGTCCCTTAGTGATCCCTGAAAGAAAAACTTATATTCTATCAGTTAAGGGAGCATGCCCATAACCTTGGGCCAGATAGCAGGAGCTCCCTTGTATTTTGTTGTATCAGGAAATAAGTTTTTAAAGATGCTAGTTTCTTAGAGCAGTTTTAGATTCACAGCAAAACTGAGCAGAAGATACAGGAAATTTCCCATATCCTCCTACCCGCAAACATGTATAGCTTCCCCCATTGCCAACATTACTCACAAGAATGATACATTTGTTATCATCAATGAACCTACAATGACATATCATAATCATCCAAAATCCATAGTTTATAATTGTGTTCATCTTAGTGCTGTACATTCTGTGGGTCTGGACAAATGAATAATGACAAGTAGCCACCATTACAGAATCATACACAGTGATTTTATTGCCCTGAAATCCTGTGCTCAGCCTTCATCTCTCCCCCAACTCAAGCTCTGGCAACCACTGATCTTTCCACTGTCTCCATAGTTTGCCTTTTCCAGAATGTCATATAGTTGGAATCATATAGGATGTAACCTTTTCAGATTGGCTTCTTCACTTAGAAATATCCACTTAAGTTTCCTCCATGTGTTTTTATGGCTTGATAGAACTCATCTCTTTTTAGTGCTGAATAATACTTCATTCTCTGGAGGTACCATACTTTACCCATTTACCTACTGAAGGACATCTTTGCTTCTAAGTTTTGGCAATTATGAATAGAGCTACTATAAACATCTGTTTTAATTATTTGTAATTTTCCTACTTCTCTTCCAGTATATGCTGTATATGTACATGCTTCTCTACTATCAAGCATCTGATGATCTTGAGCTGTCCCTTTCTTCTTTTTAAATGAGATAATGATAGTGAAAATTGAATTTTCAAGCCTTGGTTTTGAATGACACTGATGACTCCTTGACCAATTTATGCATCTATATCTTTAAAAATCGGATGGAATCTTACATAATGGATCAAAATTTTAATGACACTTTATATAGTGAAAAATGTCTTAGTGTTTTTGGTCCATGAAACTCTACAAATGACACACAGTGGTATTTTTTTATTTGCCATCTGAGATCTTCCCAATTAGAGTACTGTCTCTGATACTCCCATTAAACTTCATTTGGATCTCTGTGAGGACCCACAGTAAAGCCACTGTGGGTTGAAATTAATATCCACATGTCTCTTCTGCATTCTGAGCTCCAGAGACAGCAACTACATCTCAATCACCTGGATATCTTCCATACAGAGCACAGTGTCTGACACAGTGAAAATTCAGCAAATGCTTGTGAAATTGACAGTGCTACTGCTGTACACGAAGGATGTACATCCTGCTTAAAAAAATAACCTCAGTTTAAAATAAAGTTAAAAAAAATAAGCTCTTTTAATCCGCAAACAAATCATGGAATCTTGACTGACTAAACCTAATAAACAAAGACCTTCAGTTTCATTTTATTTTTTCTTGCACTTTTAGAAATGATAAATCTGAATGAAGAGCTGGTAAAATTCAGTTGTTATGATTTTTGTTTTTTTTTAAAAACCTTCCAGGAATTTTTGCAGTCAGTCAGACTCGACTCTTGTATCATCTCCTGATGCCACATCCATGATGATCTCCAAGGCTAATATAAAAACTTAAACAAACAAATGCTTAATGAAAACTGGGTTTCAGACTGATAATCACAAGACACTGCGATTAAAAAAAAGTCTCTTACCTATTCTGAAAGACACTTCACTAAAAAAAACAAAAAACCAACATTGTTTACTATAATTGTATTTTGTTAAATCAGGAAAGTAGCCCCTCTCCACACCTTGCTCTAGAGAGTCCACTTTAAACACAAAGCCAGGGGTGCCTGGGTGGCTCAGTTGGTTAAGCTTCTGCCTTCAGCTCAGGTAGTGATCCTAGGGTCCTGGGATTGAGCCCTGTGTTGGGGCTCCCTGCTCAGTGGAGAGTCTGCTTCTCCCTCTGCCCTCCCTCTGCTTCTGCTCTCTCTTACTGCTCTGTCTCTCTCCAATAAGTAAATAAAATCTTAAAAAAAAAAAACACAACACACAAAGCCAAAGTGATTATTTCAAACAGAAAATAAAACCATGTCCCTTCTCTACTCAAGATCTATCCCATATAGGTCAAAGCCAACACCTGTCTCATCCACTGCCCTAACATACTATTTCATAAGGGGTTCTTTCTCTACAACTCTCCATCTTGTGTCTCTACTCTAGCATGTCAGGCATGCTTGACCTCAGGGCCTTTGTACTAGCTGTTCCTTCAACTGGAAGGCTCTTCCCACAGATGTCCCAAAGAGGTTGCCTCCTCCCCTCCTTGATATCTCAGCCCCAACTTTACCTTCTTAGTGAGTTCTTTACCAATTATCATAAATAAAAATGTACCAACCCTCCTGCTTAATTTTTCTCTGTAGCACTTACCACCATATGGCACACAATATAATTTACATACTTATGTATTTATTGTTTGCTTTCCTCCCTCTGGAGCCCCCATGAAAGCAGAACTACGTCTTTTAAAAAAAATTTTTTTTTTAAATAATCTCTACACCTAACGTGAGGCTTGAACTCGTAACCCCAAGATCAAGAGTTCCATGCTCCTCCAACTGAGCCAGCCAGGTGCCCCAATTTTTTTCATTCTTTTTTTTTTTCCAGTTAAAATTTTATTTTTAAGTAATGTCTACACCCAATGTGGGGCTCACACAAGCCTGGGAGCAGGGGTCACATGCTCTATGGACGGAGCCATCCAGGTGCCCGATTATCTGCCTATTTTGTTTACTACTCTCTCCTCAGCCAAGAACACTGCCTGCCACATAGTAGGCACTCAAATATTTGCTGATTAGTTGAATTCTACATTTTATAAAGAACTTCAACAACTGAAGTTTTCTGGTATTCAAGAGAGATTTCTGGTTAATCTCCTGGACTATAATTAAACACCATTACCAAAAATTTCAAACTATATTATATGTTTGCGAAATATCATACCATTTTCAGTGGTTCCCATTTCTCACAAACTTGGGTTGCCTAAGAGTATGAATCACTTCTATGTCATGCAAATGGAGCTAAGAGACCTCAATAACGTGTCCAAGTGACATTACACAATCGGTGGCTCAGTCATAACAAACTCCCAAGCACAGGCTCACAGCCGGATGGCGTCTTTTTAAAGAGGGCCCCTAAAGAGGGCTCATCCTCTGTCTTCTTTAGACAGAAAACAAAAAGTGCTTTTAGGGCAATGATTCATAATCAGAACTGTACATCTTCAAATGATTTTAAATAAATGCATCCAAAAGAAATGGATCTGCCAGTATTCTAAGTTTTTTTTTTTTTTTTCTTACCCCCAACTCAGATGTCCATAAGTAGTTCACTGTTTTACCTCAAAGACAACTCAGTTTCGGGTACCATCCCAAAAAAAGAAAACTCAACAAGCAGGACTGCTGCCTTTTCTATGAGCTGCTCTTATTTTATATCTTAATGGAGTTTTTCTAAATGTTACATTTTAACTGACTCAATTTACTAGGTACTTATTTAGCCCTTTACACAGGGCTGGATTTGGGGTGTTAAGTCTAGCTAAATTCAATACTTAGAAAGAAGGGAAAGAAAAAGGAGGAAAAAGTACCAACATTTATTGACACGATATATACTGCCTTGCTTACTTAAAACAACTGTGAGAGCAGTTACCAGCATAATTTTATGGGTGCTCCGAGAAGGTAAGAATTACTCAATGCCCCACAAACTGGGCAGCAGCAGAGCTGAGGTTCAAGCCTACATCCATGGGGCTCAGAAATCTTTCCATTATACCAAATTGCCTCTACTAACACTGTGTATTGCTTTTTGGTTTTAATGAAAAATGGGGGAGGGGGTGGAAAGCTCAACTAAATAGAGCAAAGGATAAAAGAAAATGAGTCGAAAAACTGCTAGGCCAAGAAAAGCTTTACAGGAAAAGTAATTCAATAAAAAAAAATGCTAAAACGTTAAATACCCTGTGACGTTAATATAATGACCCTTTAAGATATCTTCCTGGTATATAGACTACCTTCTTTTTTTTGAGGTGGGGAGCGCATTTAATGTGGTGCTACTCTCAAACCACAGCTTGTTGAAAAAAGACAGGAGAAACTGTTTTTGCAAAATTTTATAGAACATCAAACCAACGCGTGTGGGGTCTGTGCTAGCAAGGGAATATGTGTGCAAAATATTAAAAAGAATTAGTAGGGGGCACCTGGCTGGCTCGGTCAGTAGAGCACATGACTCTTAATCTTGGGGTTATAAGTTCTAGCCCCACACTGGGTATAGAGATTACTTAAAATCTTAAAAGAAAAAAAAAAGAATTAGTGAAATGTCTTGTAAGACAAAAAAATTTAGACAATGAAAAAATATAATTTTTTCACATATGAGTACATAAGAAGGATTGGTCAGTGATAGTTATCAGGCTCAGAAATAAGCCAATGGAAGAGCCCCTAAATGCATTCACACCGTGAACTACAGTTCCATTGCTGGAAGTGTTGACATAAGCCAAGTTCATATTATTTTTAATAAATGCTGGGATGGCAGCTGTGAGGACAAAAGTCTGGGAGGAACAGTTCCCTTTAACTTTATAGCTTGTCATCTCCCAGATGAAGGGTATAAACTAACTCAAGAAACTTAAATGAAGACCCATGTAAGCATATGGCAAAGGCTTCACAAAGCAATAACATATCTTTGCCCTCTCTACAGAGATGGAAAAACTGAAGTTTAAAGAGAAAGTGAATGTCAAAGTCTCTGCATGTGGCTCCCCCTTGGTCTACCTCAGCTCTGTGGCAGACATCACTACTGACAGGAGCATCCCTCCTTTCCACTTCTTGAGATGGTGTGACCGCACTATAAACAGCCACTAACCATGAACCTTAGGCAGCTGGGGTAACGGAAGGAATACTGGCCTTGCAGCCACAGAGACCTAGGTTTGTACCCCACCCCGGCCACTAATTCGTCATCTAACTTCTTCTCTTAGTGCCTGGGTTTTTCTTCTGTAAAATGGTAACAAAACATACCATCAAGGTTGTTATAAAGATTAAATGAGATGATATATGCAAATTGTTTAAAAAATGATAGCACCTTTATTCTCTTCTTCCTGCCCTCCATCCTCCTCTCCAGGTGAACACTTACTTTAGCTTTACCCAATATTCTAATATCCCATGTTGGGGCTCTTTGTAAAGGCTCCATTGGTACATTTCTATCCCCCAAGTCAAGTAAAACAAATTGTGTTTGTGCTCCCCTGTGTTGATCACTCTACGGCTAACTTCCATGGTGTTCTAAATGCATTATGCTTCTTTTTCTCATCCGGAAATCAGAAGGTAGGCTCAAGAGTATGGTTCTACTTCTCCATCTTGATTCACCAATTTTGGTTTACCAGGACAACAGGAAGCATACTCCTGTGTGTGTGTGTGTGTGTGTGTGTGTGTGTGTGTATAAGAGAGACAGGAGAAAGTGTGTTTAAAATCAAGAGGACACAAACCGCAAAGTTGTCACATGTCCTAGGTGATAAAGATGCTACAACATCTAGGCCAACAAGTCACTTTCAGCACAAGTGATACGTGAGCAGCTGCCCCTCTCCTACATTCCCCGTTACCTATAGAGAAGTTGGCTAAACTATACTTAAGTTATAAAAAAAAATGCTGGATCCACTGAGTAAAGATATATTCTCTGAGAGATAAAAAGTTAATAATCTATAAATAGTTACATAAGCTTATCAATTACCAAGTCCAAAAAACAGATCCCCCTTTCCCCAACAGCAAGAACCTTTAAGTGAGGAAATTAGGAGGATGCCTCAGGAACCAAAGTGTCTGGAAGTTAAGAAAATTCATCTTCATACTGTCACCGTAAACATTCTGAAAGTCAGGCTAAAAAATAAATCAAAATGCCAAAGAAATGAAGAGCAATGGTGAGAGAAGCTTTCAAGTTTAATCTGCTTTTATAAATCAGATGTACAACACTCTTAAAAATATCTGCCAAAATTGAGGCTAGAATACTACACTGATTTGAAAAACAAAATTCTGTTTTCCCAATCAGGTTCACCGCTGTGGCTGCTGGAACATACATAATTTTTAAAAATTTTTTAAAAGATTTTATTTTTAAGTAATCTCTATATCCAGTGTGGGGCTTGAACTCACAATCCCGAGACCAAGAGTTGCACACTCCACTGACTAAGCCAGGCAGGCACCTGTGCGTGTGAAGTGGTCCATTCAGAAACATGAATTAAATATGTATCATGTATCAGGTACTCAGATAAGACACCTGAGATTTAGGGCACCCGGGTGGCTCAGTGGGTTAAGTCTCTGCCTTCGGCTCAGGTCATGATCTCAGAGTCCTGGGATCGAGCCCTGCTTCGGGTTCTCTGCTCATCAGGAAGCCTATTTCCCCCCTCTCTCTGCCTGTCTCCTTGTGATCTCTCTCTGCCAAATAAATAATAAAATCTTAAAAAAAAAAAAAAGAAAAAAGACACCTGAGAGTTAAAAAAAAGAAGAATGTGAATGGGTTCCTCTCTGACCTCTGAGAGCTAACCTAATAAAAAATACATCAATCAGACAGCTGTCATAAATAAGGTAAGTGCCATGACAGCAACAATCATGGAAGGGTAAGAAAACACAGATGCAGGACCCCTAATGCAGAAATGGGGTGCATGGGATGCAGGAGAGGCAAGAAGACCATTCTAGAGGAGACAACGCTATTTAAGAGACCATCCAAGAATGGCTCACTGTTTGAAATGATAAATCCCAGGCAAGGCATGCAACATATCCCAAATGTTTCTGCTACATTCATAGAATGTCAAAAAATTCTATAGAATGTGAAGGTTTATACAGCTTTTATCACCACCTCACTTGAAAACTCAAAGATTTTGGTTAAGATGCCTCTGGGGTGAAGGGACACATGGAGGGATTCAGAAAGGAGTTAAATCCCTTTCGAGACTAACAGGATAATGTCCCAAAGTAGCGCTATGGGAGAAAACCTCATGCGTGTCATGAGCTGATGACATGGGGCCACCTAAGGAAGCATACAGTGTACACAAAAGCCATTATCCCGCCAGGAAACAGAGATGGAGCCTAATAAAAGTCAAAGAGAAAGACCTGAGCTCCACAGAGCACAAAGGCTTGTGGTATTTGCACAATTCCTTAACGAGGGAGAAGTCTCGAAGCAAACCATACTCTTGATGCAGGGGATTTTACAAAGGATGAATCTCTAGGATGAGGATAACAAGGGAGCAGTAGCTGTCTAGTTCTTTTCTGAGCTTTTGAGAATCTAAAAACATCTCTAATACTTGAAGATGCTCTCAAAAAAGGTAAGTAGAGGCTGGGGCAGGCAGACAGAAAGGAGAAGGGTTAGTAGGTTGAGGGCTTTATTCTTCTCCTCCTTTGAGAAGATATGTCTCTCTTTCAATAGGAAGTTTATTCACATTCTAGCCAGCTGCAGAACAGCGCTGAGAGCCAAGTTCCTATTGCCAAAGTTCACTCTTCAAACCGGCAGCCTGAGGTCTGATAACCAGTTAAAATGCTCAACACAATCACTGCCTTTTGGTGGAAAACAGAGGCTCCATTGTTTAGAGATACATTTTCAAGTTTAACTCTTCTAGAATTATGAAATTCAAAACAAGAGCTATTAGGTTCAATCAGTATCAGGGTGAAGGGAGTGTGTGTGTGTGTGTGTGTGTGTGTGTGTGTGTTAGTTTGGATTCCTTTCTTCTTTTTTTCCCCAAAAGAATAATTGGATTACTCTAGTAATGGCCAGAAAAATAAATTCTAAGTATTTTGCAAACTGAAAAACTGCTTCAAAGTCATAAAATTCCATGTATGTGATCCAACACATTTCTAAAATACATTCTATCCTTTCAAATGAAAACATCTGATCCAAGACTCCATGTTCCCTAAAAACCAATGGGAAAAAAGCACTCACTCGGAAGTGGCATAGTTAAAGTGTACTTATGGAAGTGGAGGGACTATTAAAGGGAGGCACTTACAGGTATACAAAAATACACACAAACGTGCCTTGTATCCTCAGGAGCCTATCAGCTTAGGAGAAACATGAACTATAAACAGATATAGAAAAAAATAAAACATACAGTGTGATAAGTGTCCTAAGTATAAGAACGAGGCATGGGAAATGACGTATACAAATTGGATCAAGAAGAAGGGCAGGAATGGGCTCTCCTTAGACAGAGATGGATTGTGGGAGACACTGACCTCCCTACCAAGCAGATGAATCTTATCCTAAGGCTAACGAGGGGCTGGTGATGGTTTTTGTTATGAGAACACAGCTAACACCATGACCAGAAGTGTTCTTTAGGAAAAATTTTCTTAGACCAAGGCAGAAAGGGAAAGGTATTGCTCTCAGTTAGGAACTAGTCTCCTCATGTAAATTAGAGGTAATTCAAGCCCAAATTAGGATGGTGACAATAGTAACTAAAGGAGAAAATGGAATCTAGGTTTTCTCCATTGTGTTAGTGATTCTTGGTTTTACGTCATGGAGACCTCCATTTCTTTAAGTTTAGGGCAAAAGAAGGCAGGTGGTATTTTCAGCTGAAATGATTCTTCATATTGCTAAAGTGATGTCTGCAGAATAAAGTAGAAAAAACATATAATCAAACATATTATCATCTTAATAGATGCAGAAATCATCTGACAGCATCAAAATCCATTCATGATAAAAACTCTCAGCAAACTAGGAACAGAAGGAAACTTCTTCATCCTGATGAGGAGCATCTACTAATAATTTATAGCTAATATTATACCTAACAGTAAAGGATTGTACGCTTATTCCCTAAAATAGGACCTCTTGCCATTCTCACTGCTCTGTTCAACACAGAACTAGAGGTTCCAGCTGGTGCCATAAGCTCATTCTAAAACTAGTGGGGAAACATAAAGGACCTAGGATAACCAAAACAATTTTGGAAAAATTAAGTTGAAGTTCTTATGCGATGTGATTTTAAGACTTCTTATAAAGTTACAGTAATCTGAAGTGTGGTATCAGCATACAGATGTATAGATCAGGAGAAAAGAGAGAGTCTAAAAATAGAGCCACACATATATAGTCAGCTGATTTGCTGTGAAGGTTAAATAGATAAAGGAAGATTTTTTTTTCCAGGAAGAGTACTAGAACAACAGGAATCCACATATAAAAAAAATTAAACCCTTACTGAACACCATATACCACATTAACTCAAAATGGGCCACTGACTTAAATGTAGGAGCTAAAAATACACCTTTAGGGGCACCTGGGTAGCTCAGTGGGTTAAGCCGCTGCCTTCGGCTCAGGTCATGATCTCGGGGTCCTGGGATTGAGTCCCGCATCGGGCTCTCTGCTCAGCAGGGAGCCTGCTTCCCTCTTTCTCTCTCTGCCTGCCTCTCTATCTACTTATGATCTCTCTCTGTCAAATAAATAAATAGAATCTTTAAAAAAATACATCTTTCAAAAGAAAAAAGTAAGAGAAACATTTTAGTGACCTTCAGGCGAAAGAAATCCAAAATAAAGTCATAATGAGATATCACGACGCACTATCAGACTGACGAAAACTTAAAAGACCACAATACCAAGTGTTGGTGATGGTGTTACTCTCTAACTACAGTGAGACTGTAAAATGGTACTTACTATACCACTTTGGCAGACAGTGTGGCAGTTTATCAAGTTGAACAGAGACCTACCGTGGGATCCAGCTAAGTACTCAAGAGAATGAAAGTGGACGTTCACATCATGACTTAAAGACTTGTATGCATATGCTCGTGGCACCTTTATCTGCAGTCAACAGTGGAAACAATTCAAATGTCCATCAGCTAGGTCAGTGGAGAACAACTTACGGTGTATCCATCTACACAATGGACGACTACTCAACAACAGAAGGAAGCCACGGACACACACCACCATATGGAAGAATCCCAAAACAACTGGGCCACGTGAAAGAAGCCGGACTCTCCCTCAAAAAAAAAACCACAAACAAAAACAAAACCAAAAACAAAACAAGACTACATGATTCCATTTATATAAAACTCTGGAAAACACAAACTAGAGGGAGAAAGCAGATCAGTGGTTGCTTGGAGTGGTGGGCTGGAAGGGACTCAAAGAAGAGTAACAAAGGAGCACGGCAAAATTTAGGAGAGATGGTGGTAGAAATGTTCGCTCTTTTAATAATTTCATAGGCATATGCCTATGTCAGAACTCATCAAATTTTACATATTAAATATGTGCAGTTTATTGTATGCCAATCGTATGGCAATAAAACTGTAAGTAGCTATTTTTTAAAAGATGGGAGGAAAAAAGCCATTCCATCAATCCAAACAGAGGTAATTAAGGGCAAAGTTAGGATGTGACAATGGTAGTGTAAAGGAGAGAATGGAAACCAGATATTCCCCATTATTATGTTGGCTTACTTCCGTTCATTACTTTTGTTCATTACAAACATTCATTACAAATTACTTACTTTTGTTCATTACCAAGATCTCCAGTTCATGATGCAGTTTAGGGCAAAAGAAGATGGGAAGTATTTTTAGTTGGAAAGGCTCCTTATGTTGCCAAGATGCTTTCTGCAGAAGGGACGTCAGAGCCTGAAGAGATCAGGGTGCGGTGACTGGACAGAAAAGCTGTTGCAGGGGATGCTGGGAGTCTGCCCAGCTCTCTGCTCTGAAACTGAAGCGCTCACTCCTGCCAGGAGTGTTGGCTGGGATAGCTCACAGCTCAGCTCCTCCCCAGTCCCTGTCTTGGTTAATGGGAGCCACCTCACCCAAGATTCTGCTGCCATCCCCCAGGGTCATCCCAACTCCAGAGCCCGCTGTGGGATCAGCACAACCTCCAGAAGAGGTGCTAATCCCAAAGCTCTACCCAATAAACAACCTGCACTCCAATCTCCATCTGACTCCCTATGGCCAGACCCGAGACATCTCCCCAAAGCAGAAGCAAGAAAGCTGAGATACAGGCGAGGGCTCGTGGAAACGATCTAGACTGAAAGGAAGAATTTTTATAAGTTGGTCAGGGTAAGGGAAGAGCATTCCAGAAGGCACCATTTTCAACAGAGAAAATAAATGACGATTATAACACACACACACAACAAAGCCCACAAGAGCAAGCGTGTGCATACTATACAGGGACAATGTCCTACAGCATTTAGATGTCCCTAAAGTAATAATGATGATGGTAACACTTGGAAGGTGTGGGGTCTATAAGCCGACTAGCTGAGATGTGGAGCAGCAGTACAAGAACTGGGGAGAAGATGGCTGTTACGAACTTAGCTGTACACCAGAAATGACCAGAAGGGGAAGAGGGAGAGAGAGGAACAGAGACAGACAGAGAAGCACTTCTCTCCCAAGAAGAATCACCCATTAATATTAAAGTCAGTAAAGAGTTAAAAGTAAAAGTGCTGAATCCTAATTTCTGCTCTTGGTGGGGGACGGGTGGGCAGAAAGAGGATGTCAAAAACAGGGGACTAGGAAGAGTTCTGTTTGTTTTGTTTCCTGGGGCTGGGGTGGGGGGGCTTCCTGAGGGCTCTGCCAGGAAGTCATCGTTTCTGCCTGAGTAACTAAGGAGTGGATGAGTGACCTGTCCACATCACGGCACAGTCGGGGGGGGGAAGGGGACGGTTAGGGGCAACTTACCTAGGAAATGGTGCTTGCTGCCTGGGGAGGGGGGCAGCAGCTGGGGGACAGGTGAAGGAGCTGGAGGTACTCTGCTGCTCGCTCACCCAGCATGCACCTGGGTTCCTGCCCCACTCCCAAATAAATCTTCCATCACTATAGCTGTTCTAGTGCTCTTTTATGAGTGACAGAATGCTGGTAACACTCATTAGTCCCCAACAGCTTTTCAGATTGGGTTATTTCTTCCAGGCACTATCAAAGGCAACTACAAACCTTCAACTGTATGTCAGGCTGCATGATGGTGGGGAGAGCCAGATCCACTTCCCTGGTGAAGCTCTTACCCCACTGCTCTTCCTACACCCAGCCTTGTGCGGCAGGGGGGCAGAAGCACTGGGCAGTCACAAAACTCTGGCTTAAAACTGTACCCCCTCATTATTGTGCAAACCTTAGCACATTAGTTAATTTCCTGGGCCTCAGTTTCCTCAACCATAAAATGGGGAGATAACAGCATCTTCCTGGACCGAGCTGTGAGACCTAATTTACCATATGCCACAGCACACAGCTGATACTACCAAAAGTTTACTACTGCTCATTCCTCCTTATTAGCTGAGTTCAATCCTAGCACCTAGCACGCATACACACTTCCAGTCATCCAAGAGTTAAATACGTTTATCAACATGACATGAACTCCCTGTGGTGTTATCTTTACTGAATTAAAATTTACTATATGTTGGACCTTAATCCGGAGAGTAGATTTAAAAAATGTATTCATCTCCTATATTTCATAGACTTTCTCCCTATGACTTCATATACCAAGCATATGCTGCAGACACCTAAAATCCCCTAAATGTTGGCTCAGATCTCTGCCCAACTGCAGACCTGTACATCCCATAGCCTAATGGACATCTCTATTTGGAATACTTTCAGGCAACACAAACTTAACATATTTGAAACCAATCACCTCTACCCACCTCCAGCCCCCATAAACCCATTCCTCTTCCTTTTCTTACACCCCTAGAGAAGCTTGTTAAAAGTGAGGGCTTGAGAGCCAGTCAGCCTTCTTGGGTTCAAATCCTGACTCCTAACACTTACAGGCTACTAAAACTTTTTTTTTTTTTAATATTTTATTTATTTATTTAAAAAAAAGAGAGAGACAGAGAAAAAGAGAGTGGATAAGGGGCAGGGGACGGGGGAAGGGCAGAGGGAGAGGGAGAAGCAGACTCCCACTGATCAGGGAGCCTGTGGAAGGGCTGGATCCCAGGACCCCGGGATCATGACCCAAACTGAAGGCAGATGCTCAACCAACAGAGCCCCCCAGGACCCCCTAGGCTACTGAATTTTGGACAAGTTCTTTCACTTCACTTTGCCTCAGTTTCTCCAACTATAAAATGGAGAAAGAGTACAAGTGCTCTTAGAATTAACAGGCTAATACAGAATGCACTTAGACAGGGGCCTGAGACATAGCTAAAAACTCAACAAATGCTAATTATTACTATTAACTCAGAGGAGAAAAGACTTTTCTTTGATGGTAGAGACTACATATTTCTTGTTCACCTTTGTAGGAAGCATTCCTGGCACAGTGCCTTCCACATATGAGATGCCCAATACATTTTTTTTAACTGAGAAAAAATTTTCTGCAGCTCATTGTAAAATTACCATGAGACTCTCAATTGTTTTGTTGAATGAACAACCATATATACAGAAATGAGTGCTAAGAAAAAAACTGTTTCTCCTAGTGCACTGGCATGCTTCCTTCCACTAGATAATGAGTGATGCACAACTTACTATGCTTCCTTTTCTGAAACCTTCAAAACACACAGAGTTAAATTTGGGACTCATTTGTAGTAACTAGACTTAGCCTAGATTTTCTGGTACGTAAAATTCTCCCCATCCCCCACCCCCTTAGTTACTTTGAAGGGCTCCTTTTCTTGTTTCTAATTTTAATGCTTTCACTGGAAGCTAGCTAAAATAATTTTTGGATGTATCCATTCATTAAAAATATCTGTCTATCTAATGAACACTTTTTTATGTCAGGCATTGTGCTAAAAACAATGACCAATGATGAACAATGGAATGAATGCATACTGGGAGATGGCACCGAGAGAAGAGACATATGGAAGGCAGTGTGGAGCAGTGCAGAGGGCAGGGGAGAGGAGAAGCGACAAGCAACAGCAGTGTGCACTGTAGTGCTCAGTGGCAGGTTTCAGTGATGGTGACAATGGTTCATTAAGATGTTCACTGAAGCAGCTAGAGAGGAACTATGACATGCATCGCAAATGGGGAAAAGGCTTCTGAAGATCCAGCCCCGTTGGGCTAACCAGCAAAATCACCACGGCCCGACTCGAGCTGGAAAAGGGACAATAGCATCTGACCAGGAATGAGAAGGAATGAACAAGAAGAAAAAGACTGCCATCTTACCTAACAAACTATTACCAGATTTTCTACATACTTCGAGATGTCTTAGAACAAAAGGCAATAAAATTTTAATTTGTATTTATATTATATGCTTTATTTAGATATGCCATTAACTTAAATGCTTGAAAGGTCTATGTCAGTCATATTGTGTATGGTTATTCTCAGGTATGTTCTTTCTATTTAACTAAGGAACTGTCAGAAGGTAGTTTCCTGGGAGGCCTGGGTGGCTCAGTCGATTAAAGGCCCAACTCTTGATTTCAGCTCAGGTCATGATCTCAGGGCTGTAAGATCAAGCCCCACCTCAGGCTCTGCACTGCTTGTGATTCTCTCTCTTTCCCTCTGTCCCTCCATATCCTCCAAACCCTGCTCACACACACTCACATACGTATGTTCACTCTCTCTAATTAAAAAAAAAAAAAAGGTGGGGGTCATGATCCCAGGGTTCTGGGATCGAGCCCCACATCGGGCTCTCTGCTCAGTGGGGAGCCTGCTTCCTCCCCTCTCTCTCTCTGCCTGCCCTCTCCGCCTACTTGTGATCTCTGTCTGTCAAATAAATAAATAATATCTTTAAAAAAAAAAACACGGTACCTTCCTTATAGTGTAAATGACAGTCTCAAGGACTGCTAGAATTATCAGGTCATCGGTTTGAGGTCCATAGAGAACCTTTTCAATGAGACTACCTTTAATTTTCTCTTACTTGAGTGCAAGTGAAGGGAGTTGAGAGAGGGAGAGATTTGCAGAATTGATGGCATGGTTATAAACATAGAGGATTTCAGGTTCTTCATTCAGAGGAGTTCCCCTCAGGTTACTATTAACATGCACTTACTCTTATTTTATAGGGAATTCTAATACACTCAGAGCTCCGATTTACAAACCCATAATGGAGGCAGTAGGTTAAATGTGGAAAGAGTAAAGAAGTGCCAACTAGGAAAGATAACACCCTAATACATTTCCTAAGAAAAGCAAACAGAAAAGCTCAGCAATCACAGCCAGGTGGGGTCATTCCATTCAGTGGAACCCAGGCTTGTTGGCATCACTATACTAGAGAATAGCATTAAATTATTTTCAGCAAAATTAAAGATATTCGGCAAGAAAAAGGCTAATATGCTGGAAAGGGCTTTCCACTCAACAGAGTGAATTCTTCTACCTTTTGTTGGTGTATTGAGAAAAGGGCCTGTAAATCCTTCTCTCTGAAAACACCGGACAGCATTGAAGATTTAGCAAAGAATGTTCATACATTTTATCGTTAAAGGCCAGATTTGATGAACTCTGGGTAAAATTCTAAAATAAAAAATCCCAATTATGATTTTAGAGAACACCATGAGCTTCATCTTTTATGTATGTAGCTTATCGTATTAACTGCAGATAAGCACAGACATTCTCAAGATAAGTCACTGGTTGAGCTGACAGCCAAATCCAATGAACCCAGCTAGCATTTTTTTAAACCATGAAAGCCCTAACACCCAGGTCTCCAGTTTAAAAAAAAGGTAATTACTGCACCTTTTGGCATGGTGACAGCCATTCTGTTTTTCATTCAAACAGAAGCACAAGGGTTTCTAGTTAATCTCAGCGGTGGTACCAAACTGCAAAAGTGCAAAAAGTAGGAGAAAAGACATTTGAGGGAAAGGAAGCCTTGTAATTCAAGATCTATTTATCAGGCACTAACTCTGCCTCAAATATCTTACTTACCACAATAAACTTATCTTTCCTAGCCCAGCAACACTCAATGATAGGAAAGCATCACTGCCATTCAGAAGCCATTAAGCTCAACAGCCTCTAGGGAACACGAGGAAGAAAATAATCACAGCCCCCATCTCGAGGAACACTGCGTCTTCTCAAGTCTCGCGGAGGTCAGGCACAACTATCGCGATGACAGTGTGTCTAGCGCTACCTTAGGGTAGCCTTCATTCTCCGTCTGTCAACAGTTCACAGCGGCCGGGCCACCTGCAGACTAAAGCAGGTGCCCTTGTGAGCCTTCACCGTGACACTCCGTGGCATGCTGCCTCCAGCCATGAAAACACTGGAATGTTAGACACAAACGGAGGCACAAACAATTTCCCTAAACACTGTTTTTAAGCTGATGCTGTAGTTAGTGGTCGGCTGTACACAGAAGAATACAATTAGGAACAATTAGCCATTCAGTGGCACTCCCAGAGACAGTGCTCCTAGTGGCCTCTATTATACACAAAAAGCCGAGCCTCCACGCAGAATACTCAAGCGCCCTGCAAGTGAAGAAGTATGAAAACTTCTTCCTGCTTCCTGGCTGACCTCCACTCCAGACAGTGCTTCCCCACCCCGGTGATAACTGCCCACCCCCTTCCTCCCCTGACGCTCAGCACTCCAGGGTCACAGCTCTTCTGCTCAGCACTTTTTTTTTTTTTTTTAAGTAGGAAAATAGATAAGCAGCCATCTGAGAAAGACATTTGATAGGCTCTCCTGGTGGGCAACAGCAAAAGGGGGGGTGGGAGAGGAGGGTGGAAGGACAATATCTAAGTTCAGTAAGAAGAAATAGGAGACAGAAGGAAAAAAGAACATTTCGCTTTCTGGAAGAAAAACTGATTCGGCCGGAAGAGAGCACATCACTGGATTCAAGAGTTGCAGGAACTTCCCAGGTCTTTTAGTTCCATCTCTTCATTTTATAGAAAGGAAGTAAAAGTTTGGAGCCACGAAGCTACCTTCCCAGGGCCACAATGTCAGGCGGTTACCCTAATTACAGCTTCTCTAACTATGAACACCCTTGGGAGAAAATGGCTATCTTAACACGAGGAATAATTACACTTCTCCTGAGAAAAAACATGTTTTTCACTTCATGGTTGCTGTGAGGTGTTTCACAGAGCAGGCTTCCCTCTCCAGAGGAGGAACAAAACCTTCCTGGGAAGCCCGAGACCAGCCAGTTAACAGAGCATCCCGGGCAGTGTGCGGGCACACTTCTTAACTCATCTCTACCTCCTTCTGCCTTCTTTCTTCCTCCTTCCTTCCAGGTCTTCCATTTAATATATTTATTCTCTTGTATTTTATGGATCCTTGAAAACTCCCTGAAACCTCTTCTGGAACAACAAAAACGATATGACAGATACCTTCTATAACATCTGCCCTTCCCAGGAATGCTGTATGCTTCCCCGAGCAGAGGTCAAGTGTTACCACTCTCCTTGACATGGTCACAGCAAGAGCCCGAGACCAGTATGGAGATTGGCATTCATACTCCTTCCTGTAGAATGAACTTCCTCCTGAGCAAGCACTGTTGGTATACAAATTAAAAACTCAGTTCAGACTTTCATCTATCAAAAAAATTATCTTTTGCTCAGATTAAACTGAGAAGTGCGTTTGCAAACCTTAAGACTTTAAGGCACCTTTTCATTCAAACTAAAGACATTTCAGACAAAAAAAAAAAAATTAAAGACATTTCTACAGGAATTTCACAGAAGAGTGTGGTGAAAATTTTGTTTCCATTTCCATTCCTTTACAAATAACATCAAAACTTACAGCAACTTCCAGCTGTTCAACTGCCCAAGGCTTCATTTTTATCTGGACAATAATACATAGGAAGGAATTTAAAAAAAAAAAAAAAAGACGAACAGAAAAAGCAATCAAGTATTCTTTTCTACTCTACTTCCCATAAGGATAGGGTAAGGTTTTTCTCAAGCTTCAGGACACAAGCAGGCAGAAAGAAAGAACACATTCTGGCTCAGCAGTAACAGGTGACAGGTGAGCACATCAGACGCCTTTTCAAGCTTGGAAGAACCCACCTCGAACTAGGGTAGCACCTGCTCTTCCCCTCTGCAAGGGCTCTTAAAGGTCCCTACATAATTTATGTGGCTCAGAGAGAAGTGAAATGTGAACTGACTAAAATGTAAGCATTTAAATTTAGAAACAGGGAAGGCACCAAGCCAGCTTAGGCATGCAGACACTTGTCAAACTACGGGTCTTCACGAGGCCCTGTGACTCCCACCTCCCATCTCCCCTGCCTGGTTCCTTTACGGAGGCATTCTCAGGAAGGGTGCTTTCTCTCTGTCCTCCTGGGGCACTCATCTCTGTGGAAAGTACTCAGCATCCCTTTCTGGAGACTATTACATGCCACTTGGTCCACGTGTATGGTGTGCTAATGTGCAAAACACCCAACTTATTTTTTGGCCAACCTGGTAATAATCTAGGGCCACTACGGCTGTGTGGGGAGATCACTGGAGACTCCAGGCTAACCATACCAAGGGTGCTTCTGGAATCAGTGTGCTGTTCCCACACACCGTGTGCAGGGGGGACTTAACCTTGGGAAAAACAGAGGCGGCAGACATGGGTGAACAGAATAAAGAGAAACAGTGCACTCATTTTATTACTTATTAGGGAGGGAGAACAGTTTAAGGCAAGCTCCTGTTGTCAATATAACGCACTACACGTCTCATTAATAAGCTACAAAAGGCTGTATATTGTTCTCATGCTAAAGATCCCTGTACACATAGAAATCAAAATGTCAGGATTTTCCTGTCTTAGTCCTAAGGGAGATCAGCCTTTGAAGAGAATATCAGACTATCCAAATTCAGCATCTCTGCTTTAATTAATCGACCATATGGGGCCCAGATGTCACAGACAAGTTTGATTTGAACTAAGTAATGCATAAAATAATAATAAATTTCTTTTGAGGTATGGATAATGCTAAATTATCCACATCTAAAATGAAATGTTCTTGATAGTTTTTGGATCTCCTTTATTTCAAGTTTTATGGTAGATTATACATACAATTGTATGTAACAACTTAGAAATTGTCACCAAGATGAAAGGGCTTTTAAAATTTTTCTTCTTTTTTTGTTCTACATGATTCTGGGACCTTGTCATCGACATCGCTGCTTTTTCTGCTATGTAAAGAATGATCAACTAGAATTTTATTCCAATCTAATTATCATGGTAATTAATAATTAACATAAACATTTCTTACAGTTGTTTTAAAAAAGCACATCACATGGATAAAGCTAAAATCCTTCTTGTCCATTGCATCCAATCACAGAACTGCTTTTCTCTAAAACAAAAAAGATTAATCAACTGTCATTTGATATATATGTTTTTTATGCATTTTTCCATATAAATAAAACAGAAATAGATTTTAGAAAAGAATGAACTCTGTGGTGTTGAATTCCTAGGTTCCCACAATCTAGTCCTAACCTAACTTCCTGATCTGGTAATCGCCAACTACCAACAGGCAATCTCCACCCAAGTGCTCAGGCGAGACTCTATCAGCCAAATACTGAGCACATTCTCACTCTTTCCTGGTGGTCTTTTCCTCCCCTTCCTCCACTTTGGATCCTGGGCCTCCAGAACACTGCCTGGCGTAGAGCAGGCATTCAATCCAGAACTGGTGGAGCATAACCACTACGACTCTTCATTCACAGGAATATTTAAAATTAGTAAACTTGGAGTCAAACCTTCAGGCAAGTTGTATCCTCTTCATTTCAGGTTCATC
Source organism: Lontra canadensis (assembly GCF_010015895.1). Classification (NCBI taxonomy): domain Eukaryota; kingdom Metazoa; phylum Chordata; class Mammalia; order Carnivora; family Mustelidae; genus Lontra; species Lontra canadensis. The sequence goes on along the minus strand of NW_022631047.1, from coordinate 7,817,108 downwards.
ACCGATATGTGAGAGTAATCCTGGTCAGTTTTATGTGTCCGTTTGGCTGGGCCATGGTCAAATATTATTCTGGATGTTTTTGTGAAGGGGTTTTCTGGATGAGATTAGCAGTTTTATCAGCAGATTCTGAGTAAGGCATAGTGTGGGTGGGCCTCATTCAATCACTTGAAGGCCCTAGAAGAACAAAGGCTGATACCTTGCCCCCCTCCACCACCCCCAGCGAGAAGGAATTCTGCCATTACTGAAAGCCTTTGGACACAACCTGCAACTATTTCCTGCACCAGCCAGCCCTTGCCATCAGATCTCTGACTCACTTGGCCTCTACAATCCCAGGAGCCAGTTCCTTAAAATCAATCCATCAATCAATCTCTCTCTCTCTTTCTATGTACATGCATGCCTGTGCACACGTGCACACACACACACACACACACACCCCACACATACACCCTGTGAGTTTTGTTTCTCTTGGGAACTCTGACTAATACATTGTCTTATCCATCTCACTGAGCTGTTGTTCAGATTAAAGCCAATATTGTTTATGAACAGGTTAGCACATTGCAGAATGATTGTATCGGTGAGAATGCTTTCAGCCCAATCCAAACAGCTTTAAGTGATAAGGAAATTAGTTAAATTATAAGCCTATAAGTAGAGAAAAGAAAACCAGTTTGCCCAAGGCATAGTGATTAAGTAATGGTGTCCATGACCCTGGTTCCTTCGCTGTCTATATTCTACTGTCCTTCATCTGGTTCTTCTTATGGCTGCAGAAGAGGTTCCTCTTAGGGAGGAGCTCCAGGTGTCATATCAGACCAGATGAAGTCCACAGATAATAAAGGATCATCTCTTTCAGTGTCCAAAGAAACATTCCCAAAAGCACCTGAGCACACTTCCCTTCACCATCTCCTTGGGCAAGACTGGGTCACATGTCCCACCTTAAACCAAACAATCCCTTAACAACTGGAAACACAACGCAGAATACTAACCACTATAAGATCACGGCCTAACAACTGGAATCAAAACTGACTCTTTCAACAAAGAAACGGAGAACGTTTACTGAGGAGGCAATCAGTCTGATGCAGAAGTAACATATAAGTTCAAGATACCATGGATACTATGGTACTGCCTACTCTTTAAGGCCCAGCACAGGCCCCAGTTCTTCTGTATATCCTCACAACACAAGCCCAGATGAGTTCCTCTGGATTATTCTAGCTCTTTCTATTCCGACCTCTCATGCAGTGTACTTGCTGCATAGTGTTAAGCAGTTAAAGATAAATTTTTAAAATTATACTAGTAATAAACGTTCATGGAAGAAAATTCATATACCAATAATATATGTTCATGGGAGAAAATTCAGAAATGTACAAATAAAAATCACTCCTAGTCTCATCATGAGAGATAACCATTATTAATATTTCAGAATACTATCTTCTACCTTTTTTCTTTTTTCCTATTTATTCACGTAGGAGAGTAATGTCTTTGTTTGGTATAAATGTTCCTGGCTTTCCCAACAAAAATTCAAACTCACTGAGGGCTGGGATTCCCTGTTTGTCTCTCCATCCTCCATATAGCTAAAGGATCTTAAAAAAAAAAAAAACTGCACGCTGATTCAAACTCTGTAGTCACACAAAGAAAGTTTTAAACAAGCTGTTCTTTTTCTTTGGGGGATTAAGAAAGAAGATGTAATAAAACAACATTCCAAAATATGTCCACTAATTTCTCAAATGTTCTTTCTCACCAAGACTTTTCAGAAAGCTTATTAAACTTCCTGGCAATAAGATATACCGCTTTCTGTAAGTGTTGTTTTCAGACAAGAAAGTATTGTGTAATTTCTCTGATGTTTAGCAATTTCCTTTATACTTAAAATTAAGCTAGTCTTCCATTAAAAATATGACACCAAACTAGGTAGGATAAATATAAATTTAGAAAGCATGGTTCTCCAAGATTGAAGCAGTGATCAAAAACCTCCCAAAAAACAAGAGCCCGGGACCTGACAGATTCCCTGGAGATTCTACCAAACATTCAAAGAAATAATATCTATTCTCCTGAAGCTGTTTCAAAAAATAGAAACAGAAGGAAAACTTCCAGACTCTTTCTATAAAGTCAGCATTATCCTGGTTCCCCAAACCAGGCAAAGAACCCATCAAAAAGGAGAATTTCAGACCAATATCCCTGATGAATATGGATGCCAAGATTCTTTTTTTTTTAAAATACTTTATTTATTTGATTGAGAGAGAGAGAGAGAGAGAGAGCATGAGAGAGGAGAAGGTCAGAAGGAGAAGCAGACTCCCCATGGAGCTGAGAGCCCGATGCAGGACTTGATCCCGGGACTCTGGGATCATGACCTGAGCCAAAGGCAGTCGCTTAACCAACTGAGCCACCCAGGTGCCCAGATACCAAGATTCTCAACAAAATCCTAGCTAATAGGATCCAACAGTACATTAAAAAGATTATCCATCGTGACCAGGTGGGATTTATCCCTGGGATGCAAGGGCGGTCCAACATTCACCAATCAGTCAATGTGATAGAACAAATCAATAAGAGAAGAGAGAAGAACCACATGGTCCTCTCAACTGATGCAAAAAAAGGATCTGACAAGATACAGCATCCGTTCCTGATTAAATTGCTTCAAAGTACAGGGACAGAGGGAACATTTCCTCAACTTCATAAAATCTATCTATGAAAAACCCACAGCGAATATCATTCTCAATGGGGAAAAGCTAACAGCCTTCCCTTTGAGATCAGGAACATGACAAAGATGTCCATTCTTGCCATGTTGTTCAACTTAGTACTAGACGTCCTAGCAACAGCAATCAGACAACAAAAAGAAATAAAAAGTATTCAAATTGGCAAAGAAGTCAAACGCTCTCTCTTCACAGATGACATGATACTTTATATGGAAAACCCAAAAGACTCTACCCCCAAACTACTAGAACTCATACAGCAATTCAGTAATGTGGCAGGATACAAAATCAATGTACAGAAATCAGTTGCTTTCTTATACGCTAACAATGAAAATATAGAAAGGGAAATTAGAGAATCAATTCCATTTACTAAGAACCGTAAGATACCTAGGAATAAACCTAACCAAAGAGGTAAAGGATCTGTACTCGAGGAACTACAGAACACTCACAAAAGAAATAGAAGAAGACACAAAAAGATGGAAAAGCATTCCATGCTCATGGATGGAAAGAATAAACATTGTTAAAATGTCTATACTGCCTAGAGCAATCTATACTTTCAATGCCATCCCAATCAAAATTCCACCAGCATTTTTCAAAGAGCTGGAACAAACAATCCTAAAATTTGTATGGAACCAGAGGAGACCCTGCATTGCTAAGGAAATGTTGAAAATGAAAAACAAAACTGAAGGCATCACGTTGCCTGATTTCAAGCTTTACTACAGAGCTGTGATCACCAAGACAGCATGGTACTGGCACAAAAACAGACACATAGACCAGTGGAACAGAGTAGAAAGCCCAGATATGGACCCGCAACTCTATGGTAAAATAATCTTCGACAAAGCAGGAAAAAATACACAGTGGAAAAAAGACAGTCTCTTCAATGAAGGGTGCTGGGAAAATTGGACAGCCACATGCAGAAGAACGAAACTCGACCATTCTCTCACACCATACACAAATATAAGCTTGAAATGGATAAAAGACCTCAATGTGAGGCAGGAATCTATCAAAATCCTAGAGGAGAACATCGGCAGTAACCTCTTTGACATTGGCCACGGTTACTTCTTTCAAGACACGTCTCCAAAGGCAAAGGAAACAAAAGCGAAAATGAACTTTTGGGACTTCATCAAGATCAAAAGTTTCTGCACAGCAAAGGAAACAGCCAACAAAACAAAGAGGCAACCCATGGAACTGGAGATGACAGTACAGACAAAGGCCTGATATCTAAGATCTATAAAGAACTCCTCAAACTCAACACACACAAAACAGATAATTATGTCAAAAAACAGGCAGAAGACATGAACAGACACTTCTCCAAAGAAGACATACAAATGGCTAACAGACACATGAAAAAATGTTCATTATCACTAGCCATCAGGGAAATTCTAATCAAAACCACATTGAGATATCACCTTACACCAGTTAGAATGGCCAAAATCAACAAGACAGTAAACAAGTGTTGGAAGGATGTGGAGAAAGGCAAACCCTCTTACAGTGTTGGTGGGAATGCAAGTTGGTGCAGCCACTTTGGAAAACAGTGTGGAGATCCCTTAAAAAATTAAAAATAGACCTACCCTGTGACCCTGCAATTGCACCGCTGGGTATTTACCCCAAAGATACAGATGTAGTGAAAAGAAGGGCCATCTGTACCCCAATGTCCATAGCATCAATGGCCACAATCACCAAACTGTGGAAAGAGCCAAGATACTCTTCAACAGATGAATGGATAAAGAAGATATGGTCCATATATACAATGGAGTATTAGGCCTCCATCAGAAAGGATAAATACCCAACCTTTGTATCAACATGGTCCGGACTGGAGGAGATTATGCTGAGTGAAATAAGTCAAGCAGAGAGAGTCAATTATCATATGGTTTCACTTACCTGTAGAACATAAGGAATAACATGGAGGACACTGGGAGTTGGAGAGGAGAAGGGAGTTGGGGGAAATTGGAGGGGATGATGAAGCATGAGAGACTGTGGACTCCGAGAAACAAATTGAGGGTTTTGGAGGGGAGGGGAGTGGGGAGTTGAGTGAGACTGGTGGTGGGTATTAAGGAGGGCACGTATTGCATGGATCACTGGGTGTGGTGCATAAACAATGAATCTTGGAACAGTAAAACAATAATAATAAAATTACCAAAAAAAAAAAAGCAAAAGCCTGGTTCTCAAATAAAAATTCCCTTTATAAGAGGTAAGATCTCTAACACTTTTGTGTAAAGCAAGTTTCTATACACTTAAATCACATTTTTAAAGAACTGAAGAAGCTATTTGAAGTGTGGCATCAATATTATAAAAAATAAACTAATAATTTCTCTGGTTTTTGGTCTCTGATTTTACCAACAGGATTTTCTTAAATTAAGGCACAAGTCTATGTGGCATGAAATCCAAATGATAAACCTTCCATTGCTTAAACCCTTCCAGGCTTGCTTTTATTTAACAAATATTTTATTTAACAAGTATGTGCCAGGCTGTGTGTAAATTGCTGGTGATTGAGTGGTACATAAGAACAAAGGCATACTCAGCTTTCCTGGTGTTCAGAGGAGAGGCAAGGACCCAAAGACCCTGCTGAGAGGGCTTCTAGGGACCTGAAGATTCTATCCAGTAACAGCCCCCAGTGACAAAGCATCTGCTCTCCAAATCTTTTTGCCTTTCTCTTCTCCGTCTTTGTGCATTAAATAAGAACAAACAAGTGTGCAACGAAACAAAAGGAATTCAGATTAAATCACTTCATGGGAAAAAGGGGAGGTGATGCGGTACGTTACCAGTGCTGGGGGATGTGGGAGGACCTTCTCAAGACATGCATGAAAACCCAGAGAACATCAAGGAAGTCCACGAGGAAAGGGACATGCTGTGGCTGAGATGACCCCTCAAACTCCCTTCTACCCTTGTGTGTTATTAACTTACTGCAGTCAGTATCTTCAAGGCATCCAAGCAATCTGTCAGCCTATATACTGAGCACATGGCGGGGCCTATGCTCAGATCTTGGAAGAATCACAGACTAGAGCCCTAAAGGGCAACATACGCTTGAAATAATAGTGTATAGGAACAGACAAAATATAAGAATTTTTGCAAGGCGGGTAATGAACAAAGCAAAAAGTGGAAGAGTAAAGAGTTCTAGGAGTTCAGAGGTAGGAAGGATTCCAGTGGGCCAGTGCATATTCCAAGGACTTAATGAAAGTGGTGGGGTAGCTTCAGGCCCTCTTAGAATGGGTGGAATGGAGGCGGGAAGAGAGATGGGGAAGCCACTTCTGGCAGGTGAAACGTCTCTGGGAGGTCAACTCCATGGAATGGACTCAAAAGCAGCTGGCAATATGGGAGCAGAGCTCTGTCAAGCGGTCAGGTCTGTGTTTACTGACCCCCAGGTCATGGACAGAGACCCCTGAAGCAGCAGAATGGCTGAGCTCTCAAGAGTTCTATGCCATGTCAAGTTCCTGGCTACCGGGTGGGCAATAATTAACTGATACAAGCAGAAAGAGCCTCTTCCTCATTTCTCAGGTTAAAACTTCTACCCTTATGAGGGTTCTATCCTAGGGCAGAAAGACAATATTTCTAAGGGCTTTGGACACAACTTGTCCACCTTAAGCTTTGCTTTTGCGTAAAGGTTATTTCAAGGGGCCGTGAGGGTTTTTCTCTTGGGTGCGTTCCCACATATGCCAGAATTACTTACATCTACAGTAGATAGCTTGTCCTTTTGTTAACATTGCTATACCACCATTCATTTCCATTTTATCCTACAGAACACTAAGAACGTCTATAAAATATCATTAGTTCACTTAAAGTTGCAAGACTGCCTCATTAAACCTGGGGCTACTTATTCAAGTTTTTATAAGCTCCATGAGTTTCTCCACATTAGAGTCCAGCTCTAACTATTCAAGCTTTTTGTTCTAAATAGTTTACTGTTCGTGTACTTGTGCATCCTTTTCAATAAGGCATGAAAGAAAACGATGGCTTTTTTCAGAGACCTTTTCACCCCTAAGTGCAGCAGAATGTTGTCTTCTTTTCTACGTCTTTTTTTTTTTTTTTTTTTAAAGTCAGCTCTATACCCAATGTGGGACCTGAACTCACGACCCCAAGATCATGAATTGCATGCTTCACCCACTGGGCCAGAGGCACCCCTTTTCTACATCTCTTAAATAGTACTGAATAGATAGGATATTCTCAGCATGAGTTAACTAGGTTTTTGTTTTCGCATGTTCTAATCCTAGTTAGGGATCAAGTTCGTATAGACATTGTAATATCCCAATTTACTGAATGGAAAATAGTTTCCTTTTCCCCATCCCTTTCCCTTCTCTAATATTTATAACCTAGGTCTGTACCTGCATTACCCCTCTACTTGTGCATTCTTTGGGTGTCACTGAATGAAACCTTCTTCCAAAATACAGTCTCCCAAGAAAAGCAAACTGCTGTCTGCAAGTAAGTATGCTTTCTGGCAGTTAACTCAGGCACATGGTTGGCTGCGAGGTGATTATCTACTCCAGCCAGGCTCAGATCAGAATGGAGGAGAAAATGCAAAAGAATGCAGGGAAGTGAAGAGGAGCAAAGAATGCAGCCCTTCTCCCTTGTACACTCAAGAAGGCACAGTACAAGTGCAATCTTAAACACCAATGATAAAACCAAGTTACTTGGGTCTTCTGCTAACTAGTACACGATGAAAATTCATTAGTGTATTAGGTCCCTAGAAGTATCTTTCAAGGACTTTGGAACACAATCCAAGAGATTCACTGAAAGAATTTTATTTTTTATTGAAAGAAATCATGATAAATATTTCCTGGTATGACCACCAGTCACACCAGCAAAAGACTGAAATTTAATTTCCATATGTTTAAGGTCTGCTGGAAAATAGTCATCTGCATATGTTATCCTTTGCATGGGCTTTTTGCAAATCTAAAATAAGTACAGAGATTCTAAAGGCAAATCTCAAAACTATATATGGTAAGAATAAATCATAAATCTGATTTGACATAGTCAACTATTTTCAAACTCACAACACCTAAAATTTTTTCTTAAAATCTCTTTACCCCCTGTCCCAGTGTCTTCAGTTAAATCTCCCAAGGACACATAGACATTTATCCAAACTCTCTGGACTGACAACATTCATAGACTTCTCTGATTTTCAGACTTAACCCTACATGGTTCTATGTATACTCTAAACCCTAACCTAGACCTCATGATCTGGGCCTGGCTTTCCAGCTCTCATTCATTTGCTTATGCTCTTCCTTCCTCCTAGAATGTACTTTCCATTGAATATGTAAACATCTTATCTATCTTATCTTAAGTTATCAATCAAATGTCTTCTACTTTGTAAAACATTCCTTGATCTTGAGCTTTCCTCAATAAAATATGATATCTAATTTCTGAACACGCATAGCATTTCTGCCTTATTCATCTTGGTAAGTAAGACCCGTAGTACCTGGCATCATGTCTTGGGTATGGTAGGAACAATAACATCCAATGCATAAGTTATTCATTTTGATGATACTTAAACAAGAGGAGTGTCAACAATAAATTAAAGAGAAAAAAAAGTGACTGGTTTCACCAATTGATCAATGGTATTTCGGCCATCACCTTCTTTTGTTCAAATTAAAACCATATTAGGGGCACCTGTGTGGCTTAGTCACTTAGGCATCTGCTTTCAGTTCAGGTCATGATTCCCGAGTCCTGGGATTAAACCCTGCAGTGAGCTCCCTGCTCACCGGGGAGTCTGCTTCTCCCTCTGCCTCTGCCCCTCCCCTCCGCTGCGCTCTCTCTCTCTCTCTCAAATAAACAAATAAAATCTTAAAAAAAAAAAAAAAAAAAAAGAAAGAAAACCATTTTAGATATGTAGAAACCAATGCCCAGAGTGGTTATGAGATGAGAAAAGCAAGGATGGGCCACTGGTCTCATTTCAAGTATATTATTCTACGTGGATTTTTTTAGTTAACCCAGACACAGTACAAATGTGAATCATTGGCCAAAATCTACAAAAATAAAACTACCAAGATTATTTCATTATTCATGAAGAAACACACTGCAATAATTATAAAAAATTTCCTTTACATGATTCAGTTATTTCTCACTTAAAAACAAATGGTGGTAGGAGGGTGAAGACACACCAACTATACAAATACACTGGGATTAAGTTAGAAACATAAAGCAGCCGTTAGCTGCTGATTAACAGTAAGAGGCACACAAATCTAAACAAAGCTTTATAAACTCTTAACTCAGAAAGCATTTATACAAAAAGTCGTCTGGCCATATTCATCTTCAAATGTATAGATAGCATTATATAATACTCAAAATGTCTATTATTCTAGTGCCATATGCGGCTTTTTCATTAGTGATACTCTTGACACTTTGTGAATTTACACCTTCTTATCTCAATGAATATAGTCATCTTTCTCATTAATGCAATTGTAAACAATTCACACAGTCATTCCCCATAAAAGTGAGGTACTTTGACTTCCTCCTTCTGAGAGACTAAAAAGGTAATGTAATCTATTTCCTCATATTAATCAGGGACTCTTGTTCTTCCAGCACTGTCTGCATTCACAACTAAAGAGAGGACAGGGACACCTAACATTTAGAGGGCTCTGAATAGAAAGGCTTCACAATTTGCACCTTGGGTGTTTTAAAGTTTCTGTGCTTTATCATTTCAACTTAATGGAGTGCTTCTCCCCACCCTTGGAGCATTTTAGATAGGCAATATTTCACCCTGGAAAAGAATAAAAATGATCTGAATAAAAGGAAGAAGTCTTAGGGCTCTCTTGTGAATGTTAGGATTTTCTGTTATTTCTCCATGTAAATCCAATGAAGTAGGCACCAATAATTTTTATGGAAGTCCATTATTAAGCCAACCTTTTTTGCTTTCTCTGGAAAGGCTTCTGGTACTACTGGAAATGGAGAAAATAAAGTCCAATCTGTTTCACAGCATCAGAATTATTGGAAATTGGGAATATTTCAATACCATAAAGCATTACTGGTCAAAATATAGTAAAAAGCAAACTAGTAATTTTCAACTTTAGCTGCATATTAGAATCACCTGGGGAGCTTAAAAAAAAAAAAACAAAAACCAACCCAAACTGCAATCCCCAGCCCCCACCCCAGACCAATTATATCCGTATCCTTTGGAATGGAGCCCAGGTATTGTTATTTTTAGAACGTTCCCCAGGTGATTCTCACCTGCAGCCAGGGATAAGAACCTGGGGGTACTGTCATAAAGGTCAGAGTGTTTTTATTTTAAAATTCTACCTAATAAGAACTTAAAAACCACTAACAATCTAGGTCATTTAATTCTCACAACAACCTTATAAGGTAGATACTGATTTCAGTCCCATTTGACTGGGGAAGAAACTAAAGCGAACACTTACATAAGCAATTTACCGAAGGTCCCAAGGACAATGAGGGGTACAACCAGGATTTGCATCCAGGCAGTCTGGCTCCAAGTCCCAGGCTCTTAACTGCTGTGCTGGCCTCCTTCTCCCGGAGATAATCATCCACAATAAAATGCACAGACCTTAGGCACTCACTTCAATGACTTTTGACAACTGTAGGCACCATGTAAGGACCACTCAACCCAAGAGTTAAAACACTTTCATGGTTTCGATATTCATCCATGTTGTTATGTGTATGAGTAGTTCTCTCTCTCTCTCTCTCTCTCTCTGTGGACTATGGTAGTATGGACACACCAAAATTTATTTATTCAGTGATCTACTGAAGAACACCTTATATTCATTGTTTCCATTGGGGGTTGTTATGAATAAGGCTGCTGGGAATATTCTCATTCAAGTCTTTTTGAGGATGTAGGTGTTCTTGCAGTTAAACGCAGAGGAATGAAAATGCTGAATCATATGGTAGGTATACGTTTCACTTCATAAGAAAAGGTCAAATTATTTTCCAAAGTGGATGTGCCATTTTACACTCCCATCAGCAAGGCATATCCCAGAGTGCCTTTTAGGGAAGAGCGTGTTGCTATCTTCATAGGGCAAAGCATCCAGAAGGAGAAGGAGTTTAGGATGTGACAAGGATTCACTATTTGACAAAATTTTAAAAAGGAAAGAAAAGGAAAATGCAATGTAAGTACCCCCACCACAGGTATTTGTCCTATAGCAGCATATCAAGAGTGGGCACTTGACAACACTGGTGTTGCTAGGCAAACAAAGGAAAAAAAAAAAAAAACCAACAAATATACCCCTCACTTGAAGAATCATGACACATTTCAGCATATTAAATGCACACATGCTCTGAAAAGCCCAATAATAAGGCAACAGTAAGGAAAGTTAGTCATGTTTAAGCCAGCGGATGTCGTGGGTGCCCATCCCCCGGTTCTCTGAGTAAAGAAATAAAAGGTAGATTATGGTGTTCCCAATGTTACATTGTTTGGGAGACTGAGATGAGAGCAATTACCTCTGTCTGAGGAGACTGAGCATGAGTTCATGAAGGAGATAATACTTTATATGGCTTTTGTTGGACAGTAGAGTCTTAGACTTATAGAAATGAATAGTGACAGCAGGAAGGCTCTCATTCTAGACCTAAGAGTATAAAGTAAATAACAGAATGGGAAGTGTGAAGGGCATAAATAAACATTGTGCCAAAAGGACCGGGTCACCATGAGGTAAGGAAGAGTGGAGTAAGACCCGGGGAATCTGTAGTTTCCCGTGTAAATATGAGGATATGATCTCTAATATGCTGCCTGCTGGTCAACAACAGGATAAGGGTAGCAATACAGGCAGTCAACACATTTTTCCCAAGCCCATCATATGGGCCAGCCAGGGACCACACAGGTATCAGGGTACAATGATCCTGTTCCTGTGGGTCTTGCAGGGCTGCAGGGGTGGGCACAGACTGCTTCCCGAAAGCAAGTTCTAGAACTCTAGAATTGGAATGGATAACCACCCAGAGTCCCTTAAGCCAGAAGAGCAGAATCTATTCAAGAATTCCAGAAGAAAGTAGTAACAGAGACATAAAAATGAAACATGTACGTGTATTTAGTCATTGACCCCTCCATCACTATACAATATATTTGGGGGCAGGAAGAGTGGATTGTATAGAGACGAAAACTCTGAGGTATTAGGAAAATATCCAGGTGGAGATGCTTGGCAAACACAATGAAACTTTCAAAGAGAGGTCTGGGCCCATTAATAAACAAAATAACAAATGAAATAATTTTAATATTATTGGCAAGTCTTATATTTAAATTCTATGAAAACCAGGATAACATTAGATTTGCAAACAAAAAGAAATGCAAGTCCTACCCAGGAAGAAGGCAGAGCTCAGATTCAGGAGGGGGACAAAGTTGGTCTGAATCCCAGCTGGACCACTTACTACCTGGGTGACCTTGGCCAAGGAATTTAACCTCTCTGAGCCTCATTTTCCTCACGTGTGAAACTGGAATGATAACTGTTTTCACATCCTCCCCATAGGTGTTGTGCAGATCGAAGGATATCAAACAGCTAAGTACCTAACACACGGTTCTGGCTTAGTAACTCGTAGTTATTATTATTATTTATATTTAGAAAAATCCACTTACTTATTGGTTGAGATATTAAATTAGAAAAGTAATTTTGGGCCACCCAAAAAGGCTATGTAGTTGATGTGAAGGAGAGAAAACTGCGTGCCCTGACACAACATCCAAGTACTGTAAATATGACTTACCAGTAATTTTTAGCATGTGAACTCATATAAGATCCGGAGGAAAGAATTGTAGCGGAACTCCTTTGAAACTTCAGCCACGCTGTGGTCCTACTTGTTTCAGACTGACTTGCCGTTTGCCACACAGGAACATCCTATTAATGCATCCAGTATTTCACACAAAAAACTACTCTTTTCTTCCCTCTCTTTACTTCCCTGCATTCCCTTTTCTTCCTTGCTCGATTTTCCACCTTTTATCTTTTCAAGATTTATTTAGTTATTTGTTTGAGAGAGAGACAGACAGACAGAAAGAAACAGAGCAGGGGAGGGAGAATCTCCAAGCAGACTCTGCCCAGCACAGAGCCCGACACAGAGTTCAATCCCAGGACCCTGAGATCACCACTTGAGCTGAAATCACGGGAGTCGGCCACGTAAGGAACTGTGCCACCCAGGTGCCCCTGGATTTCCTATTTCTGATGCTGACATGTTCGTGACTGTAAAAACCAGGTAACATAAATTCTCAGTAAATGTTAGCACTTCCCTCAATTTTTCTTTGCTATAACACTTTCCCGGAAAGTTTGAATTCTAGGTTACTGAACATGATATGATGAGGTCACTTATAAATTTTAATTTCCACTCTGCAGGTTTATTTTAGTTGGCATAATTTTAACAATGAAGGTTTTTAATGTGTACAAATATCAGCAATTTTTTCTTCCATTGTAACTTAAGACTTAATCAAAATTACGATGCTGTACCTCCATTTATTTTTCCAAATGACCACGTAATAAAAATGTGAAGGCCTAGCATTCAACTGCCTTGAGGAGAGACTAAGTTGTTGATATGGGAAGCAAGGAGTCCATAATGAAGAGAGAGAGTGATGTCAGCAACAGATGCACCCTGAATGTATGAATGCTGGTCTGATATGCATCGAAAGCAGCTTATCTTTGTTTGATTCTGGGCTGGAGAAGGCGGGCCACTTAATCCGAAGGAGCTTCTGCTGCTAAATCAAGATCCAGGCAACAAATCACACCTACTTTAAATCATCTGTTCTTTCAAGCATTACGGACACACAGGATAACATCAAGTATGGTGACAGTCACCCCTCTGGTACGATGGCACAATGATACCACTTAAGAGCTATAAATAGCCTTCAACCAGATGGGATGGCTTGGCTCAAGCTGTGATCTCATTTTTTCAAACAAAAGTTTAAAAATAATTAATCCCTCATTTCAGTCATTCATTTGGCAAATACTTATTGCCGTAGTACTACGTGCCAGGCACTAGAAAGGCAGTGCCTGAAGGTTGGAAGTCTCTTAGAGGCATTCACACATTTTACAAGTTTCACATCCTCAAAAAAGTGGTTCTCAAGAACTGAGCTGCAAAGCAACCAAAGAACGCCCAAAGGGATGATCCCTCTGTGAGTTCCTCAAACTGCTCCCTACTCGGGGCTCGGCAACAGGTGGCCTGGGCCCAGAATATACAGTCAAGGAAGCCATGACTCATCTAAGCAGCAAAGTTCATTAAGGTATGATTTTGCTCAGTCCTATACTCTTTAGCTATGATAACAATTACAAAAATTTTGGGGGGGGGCAATCCTAAAATAAATCAGCTATTGGCATTTTAAAAAATCCTGATGCTTCTTCAGAAAACTGTTTGTGTGGTGTCTAAATTAGAAGATGTACTAAAATATTTAATCAGGGAACACATGAAAAATTAACACAGAATTCATTTGTGATCTACTTAACTCCTGATCACATGTAGCACTAGGCTGGGGCGGGGAGTGCCTTTTAGGAACCCAACACAACTACGGAAACCCAACTTAAAAGAAAGATACCTATTTTCTCTGAGGCTTAATCAGAAGACTATAATAAACTGAGGCACCTTGAAGTAAGATTAGCATGGAAACAAAAACGGGAAGACAAAGGAGCTCACAGTTTTTGGTCACATATCAAATTGTGTAAGTGTCTTATATGGTTAGAGTGTTCAAGTTACCCATTAGTTTAGTTCCTTCAGAGCCAAAGGTTCAAACTATAGTCTATTCTTGTGACTTCCCCTGAAATTAACTTCTAACAGCTATCTTGTATACTTTTTTTTTTTTAAAGATTTTATTTATTTCTTTGACCGACAGAGATCACAAGTAGGCAGAGAGGCAGGCAGAGAGAGAGGGAGGGAAGCAGGCTCCCTGCTGAGCAGAGAGCCCGATGCGGGGCTCGATCCCAGAACCCTGGAATCATGACCTGAGCCGAAGGCAGAGGCTTTATGTAACCCACTGAGCCACCCAGGCACCCCTACCTTGTATACTTCTTATATAAAACTAAGAAACTCAAAGGAGACTGTTACCGAAGTGTCTTACTTAGTCTAATAAAGGAGGAAATTATCTTGATTATATTATGCAATGAATTTAAAAGTGGGCATTTGGAGGTACATAATTTTGATTAGAGAGACAGAATGAGGCTAGCTATTAAATACCATCATAATTATGTACCCGAGAAGCTATAATCTCAAATTCTTCTCTTCTTTATATGAAATCACGTAATATTTCTTTGGTATGACTGGTGAAAAATATTGAGAACTATTTCCTTATCCTAATCATCCCTTGCATAAAGAAGTACAAAGTTAAAATACAAAACTATGAACAAAATATTTAGAAGCTTTTATAAAATGATATAAGTATGGAAAAATATATAGTAACACAGATAAGAAAGATAGAAGTATATATACATATATCTATATATCTATAAATACATATCTATATAAATATTACCTGTATCTATGTATTTATCTATAAGTATATCTCTATAGATATTACCTATATCTACAGCTAAATATATAGCTCTCTATATAATATAAATAAATATACGTTAAAAATATATATCTGTACACCTCTCTCTATATATAAATATATATAAAGAGAAAACAAGTAGATTACCCCAAAAGTGGCACAGTTTGATCCCATTTTAGGAAAATTATATATGTCCAGATAAAAGACGAGTAGGGAACTACATATTAACAGTGTTATCTCTGATGGATAAAATTAACATTTTAGTTTATGGATTGGCCAATATAATGATTTCATTCTTAACTAGGTGAATCTTCATGAATTATAGTAGTCAACACAGTGCAGATGTCCTGCAGCAGATGCTATAAAATGTTCTCCTATTACATGGTTACACTGTGAGTTACCCTGGTTGATTTGTTTTTATTTTTTTTCCCATCATGATAAGTGTACTCTCCAATCCTCATCCCCTACTTCACCCATCCCCCGACCCAGCTCCCAGCTGGTAACAGCGATCAGTTTGTTCTCTATAGTTAAGAGTCTGTTTCTTGGTTTGTCTCTCTCCCTTTTTTCCCTTTGCTCCTTTGTTTTGTTTCTTAAATTCCACATATGGGTGAGACCATATGGTATTTTACCTTTCTCTGACTTATGTCACTCAGCACTATACTCTCTAACTCTACCCATGTCATCGCAAAAGCAAAATTTCGTTCTTTTTATGAATGAATAATTTCATTCTCTGTATGGCTGTATATATACCATTCCATATATACTTCACATCTCTATCCAGTCATCTATCCATGGAGACTTGGGCAGCTTCCATAGTTAGGCTATCGTAAATAATACTGCTGTAAACATAGGGGTACATGTATTCCTCTGAATCAGTGTTTTTGTATTTTGGGGCTAAATACCCAGTAGAGCAATTACTGGATCACAGGGTAGTTCTACTTTTAATTTTTTGAAGAACCTCCATACTGCTTTCCAGAGTGGCTGCACCAACTGGCATTCCTCTTAACAGGGCAAGAGGGTTCCTTTTTTTCCACATCCTCACCAACAATTGTTTCTTGTATTTTTTATTTTAGCCAATCTGACATGTATGAGGTGATATCTCATTGTGATTTTGATTTGCATTTCCCTGATGAGCATCTTTTCATGTATCTGTTGGCCATCTGTATGTATTCGTTGGAGAAATATCTATTCATGTCTTCCACCCATTTTTTAATTGGATTTTTTAGGTGTTGAGCTATATCAATTCCTTATATATTTAGGATACTAACCTTCTATCAGATATGTCATTTACAAATATCTCCTCCCATTCAGTAGGTTGCCTTTCAGTTTTGTTGATTGTTTCCTTTGCTGTGCAGAAATTTTTTACTTTGTTGTAGTCCCAGTAGTTTATTTTTACTTTTATTTTCCTTGCCTCAGGAGATCTATCTAGAAAAATGTTGCTATGGCTAATGTCAGAGAAAGTACTGCCTGTGCTCTCTTCAAAGATTTATATGGTTTCAGGTGTCACATTTAGGTCTTTAATCCATTTTGAGTTTATTTTGTGTATGGTGAAAGACAATGGTCCAGTTTCATGGTTTTGCACATGACTGTCCAGTTTTCCCAACATCATTTCTTACAAGAGACTGTGTTTTTCCCATTGTATATTCATTTCTCCTTTGTTGAAGATTAACTGACCATGTCATTATGGGTTTATTTCTGGGTTTTCTGTTTTATCTGCTTCCTAAACAGGAACTCTTTAGAGTCCCACAACCCAGAGCAAAGGTTAATCTCAAAGACATAAATGCTAGGAGTAGATACAGACCTACAGAGGAAGTTTTTGATTATCAAGTAAGTCTTCAGTGAAGTACTGACCAAGTGATAAGTCTTAAGGTATATGCCCCTTTCAGTAATCAAACAGACCTACTCCTGTGATTGAATGTTCATTTACTTGTGAAGCATTCACTGAGTTTTCTTACTCTAGCAGGCTCTGTACTACTGGGGCTGAGCATAGAAAATGACATCGTGTCTTCCCTCAAAGAGCTGACAGTCCGTTTGGAGAGACAAGTAAACTGATGTGTGCCATGCAACATATGCCCAGACTATCACAGGATGCAGAGGAGAGGCACTTGATCTAACTCGGGGCAACTACAAATGGGCTGGTGTTGCTGGAACGTGAAGGATAACTTGAGAAGTGTTAAGAGCTGATGCCACAAAAGTAGGCTGGAGTAAATCATGGAGGCCTGATCTATTTTGATAAAGAACTAAGACTTTAATTGTGTAGATAATGGAGAATATTTGAAAGATTTTAGTGGTGAAGTTACATGCTGCATAAAGAAAAACTCCAGTCATTCCAGGGCATCACTAATGCAAAAATGGTTTGTAACCTGTAAATGTTATTGAAATGCTTATTATTTTCAACCATCCTCCTTTACATCTGGGCATTTGCTCTGAAATGATGAAGAGAATATTCTGTTGAGTTCAAATTTATGTCCACAAATTTCTTCGACGAGATTAAGTTTGAAATATAATTTCTTTTTTTTTTTTAAGATTCTATTTATTTGTCAGAGAGAGTGAGCACAGGCAGACAGAGTGATGGCAGAGGTAGAGGGAGAAGCAGGCTCCCCGCTGAGCAAGGAGCTTGATGTGGGACTTGATCCCAGAATGCTGGGATCATGACCTGAGCCGAAGGCAGCCACTTAACCAGCTGAGCCACCCAGGCATCCCTGAAATATGATTTCTTAGAAATAATTGATTCTTGATTTCATTTATAGTAAACACTAAATGCAAAATTGTGACTGATAAGGAAGTCTAAAACAGAACTAGGATATTTCAAGCAAATTTGAAAGAATCTATCACAGTCAATAAAATATTTCTCTCAGAAAGACCTAAAAAATTGACTCAGATATTGAACAAGGCTTCCTCCTCCCTTTTTATTGATTTATTCAACAAATGTTCATTAAATGGTGTCTATGTACCAGGCACCATACTCGATCCTGAAAAACAATGGTATACAAAATAGAGTCTTATGGGCCTCACATAGTTTACATTCTAGAGAAAGAGAAATATTAATAGCTATACAAATATATGTGTTATGTAAGTGCTATGAAGGAAAAACTTGAAATTATATTTGTTATGGAAACCTGTGGGCGCCTGTGGCTCAGTCATTAGGCATCTGCCTTCAGTTCAGGTCACAATCGCAGGGTCCTGAATGGAGCCCCACATCGGACTCCCTCCTTGGTGGGAAGCCTGCTTCTCCTTCTCCCACTCCCCCTGCTTGTGTTCCCTCTCACGGTGTCTCCCTCTGTCAAATAAATAAATAAATCTTTAAAAAAAAAAAAAGAAGAAGAAGAAGAAAAAGAAAACCTGAGCGAGTTGGAGAGAGAATAGTGCACATTGCTTTTTCAAGGAAGTTAACAGTTGAACTAAAATCTGAAGGATGTTATTATGTAGGATGACAAGAGGTAGTACTCTAGGAACAGTCTGTTCAAAGGCCCAGGAAGGGAAAGGGACAGGTGCCTTCAAGAAACTAAGAGATGTCCAGAGGAGGGAACCTAGACATGAGACTAGCGATATAACCAAGGTCTGCTCACCCATGGACTTTGGTCATATTAGACATTTATGCTAAAAGCAATTTTTTAAAGGAGACTTTTAAAAGTTTTGAACTTGGGGTTTCAAGTGAGCTGCTTGCTGAGTGGATAACGAGTTCAAGGACCAGAACAAATGCAGTTAGGAGGATGGAGCAGCACTTGGGGTGAGAACTGATGTTGGCTGAGACTAGGCTACTGCAGCAGAGATGGGGAGAACTGAACAGACTCCAGAAATATCTCAGAGGTAAAACTGGCATGCTGTGGAGTGGTAACAGTGATAAGCCAGAGAGAGGTATCAGAAAGGACTCCTGAAGTTATGGCTTTTCCAACCACATGGATGGGCTACCACACATGGAGACAGCAATGGTCCAGGGTGTGGGATGACAGAGCACTTGTTCAGTTTTGCCCATGTTTAACTGTAAGTACTTCTAGGACATCAACAGATGACTTGTTGAGTAGGTATCTACATATATAATATATATTCTCCATAGTAAATAATCTTTTTATTTTCTCCTTAATGTTGTTCTTCTCCCATCGTCTTTCTCATTTCAGCTAATGACCCTACACTCTCTATTATTCACTCTCAAACCAAGAGATCATCCTTAATTCTTCTCTTCTCACACTTGCATCCAAACCATCAACAGGTTTTACCAGCCTCACCTTCAGCATGTGTCCTGAATCTAACTTCTCACCACCTTCTCCACCAACATTCTGGTTGAAGCCAGATTCATCTCTTACTTTACCTTCTGCATGCCTCCAACTCCCACCTATGGTTTCGTTCTCATCATCTCTCAGAGTTTATTCACATGTAAGTTAAAAGAATCTTTTATTTGGGGCGCCTGAGTGGCTCAGTGGGTTAAAGCCTCTGCCTTCAGCTCGGGTCACGATCCCAGGGTCCTGGGATGGAGCCCCACATCGGGCTCTCTGCTCAGCAGGGAGCCTGCTTCCTCCTCTCTCTCTCTTTCTCTCTCTCTGCCTGCCTCTCTGTCCTCTTGTGATCTCTATCAAATGAATAAATAAAATCTAAAAAAAAAAGAATCTTTTATTTTTTTATTTTTTAAAGATTTTATTTATTTCTTTGAGAGAGAGCGCAAGAGCACAAGTAGAGGAAGGGGTAGAAGGAAAGGGAGAGAATCTCAGCAGACTCCTCACTGAGAATGGAGCCCATCACGGGACTCAATCTCACAACCCTGAGATCACAACCTGAGCTGAATCAGGAGTTGGATGTTTAACTGACTGAGCCACCCAAGTACCCCAAGAGGATCATTTTAAAGCATCAATCAAACCACGCTCCTCGCCCTCCAACAGCCCTCCCATTTCTTCCCAAAACTCTTACAATAAAGCTTAAAACAGTGTTGACCATGGGCTCCCAGACCCTGGGAGACCTAGTGCCTGCTTGCCTTTCCTACCTCATCTTCCCTGGCTCACTTCTCTCTCTTCATAACTATCTCTTGCTGCTCCTTGATAGTCTCTACTTCTGAAATGCTGCCGTGGAATGTTCTACTTCCACGGTCTTACATGGCTTCCTCGTTCATTTCAGTCTGGTTTTTCCTCAAAAATAATTTTCTCAGAGACTCAATCTCATTAGTTATTGGGGAAATGCCAATGAAGACCACATGTAACATTATCTCATTCCCACTAGACTGGCAAAAATGAAGATGTCTCCTCATCCCCAGTGGGTCAACTGGAACTCTTAATTACTTCTAGGTGGGAATATAAACCAGTACCATCCCTTTAGAAAACAATTTGGGTATTATCATATGAAGTTGAACAATGACCTAGCAATTCCACTCTCAGGAATGTCATGGAGAAACTTCTGTATATGTGCATGAAGAGGCACACAAAAGAATGTTTTTAGCAGCACTATTCAAAGAGTAAAAGGCTGGAAATAATCCAAATATCCATCAACAAGGCAGTGAATCAATAGGTTTTGCACATTCACCCAACAGACCATAACTCAGCTGTTAAAATGAATGAACTACAGCCACATGCAGCAATGTGGAATGATGATTCTTTTGTTGTTGTTTTTTTTTAAGGTTTTATTTATTTATTTGAGAGAGTGTGTGTATGTGAGAGAGAGAGAGAGAGAGAGAATGTGAGCGCAAGAGCAGGGAGGAGGGGCAGAGGGAGAAGGAGAAGTAGACTGCCCGCTGAGCAGGGAGCCCCATGTGATGCGGGACTCAATCCCAGGACCCTGGGATCATGACCTGAGCTGAAGGCAGACACCTAACTGACTGAGCCACCCAGGTGTCCAATATTATTTTTATAAGGCAGAATAAATAAGCAAAATGAAACAATATAGTTTTATGGATATAACTGTAAGTGATTAATACTATTTTTATAAAAGGCAAGAGAAGAATTTAACAAAAAATTTTAAGAAGTGGTTACTTCAAAGGATAGGTAAATGGGGTAAGATTGAGTACAGGATGATGAAACAGAATTGGTAATGCTTTAGCTCTGAGATTAGGCAGTAGGTTTGCAGATATACTGTTATGCTTCCTAACTTACAAACATGGTAGCATGTATATATTAAATTTAGGTGATATAAATTAAAATACAAAGTAATGGCTAAAACAAGATGAAGGAGAAAGTTACTATTTTAGGTAAACTTTTTAGTTACTTTTTCTCTATTAAAGTAACTACTGTCCTTCTCTGGACTTCATTTTTCTTCACAGAACACATTACTGCTAAAGGTACGTATGCGTATGTACATAAATAACACACACATTCATTTTCTGGCTTAAGTTCCTCCCACTAGAACGCAAACTCCCTAACTCCCATTCTTGTCCACTGCAGTATCTCCCAAGGCCTAGAAGAGTACCTGACATACACAATATTTATGGAATGAATGAATAAATGCATGAACAAATGGCCGAGATGGCACAAGTAAAGCAGTAGGGCACGAAAGATTTTGTGCAGGGACTCTGGGGTCACACACCTCTGGGTTCAGTCCAAACTCTAGTCAGTCCTAAACTGAATTACTTAATGTCATTGTGTTTCAGTATCCTCATCTATAAACAGGGTAATGGGGTGGTTAAGATTAGTAAAGAAAGGATTTACTTAACTATAGAGAACAAACTAAGGGTTACTGGATGGGAGGTGGGTGGGGGACGGGCTAGATGCACGACGGGTCCTAAGGAGGGCACTTGTGATGATGAGCACTGGGTGTTACATGTAAGTGATGAATCACTCAATTCTACCTTGAAATTAGTATTACACTATATGATAACTACCTAGAATTCCTAGAATTTAAATAAAAACTTGAAACAGAAAGAAAAGAAAAGAGAGAGAATGAAAGAAAAGGAGGGAGGAAGGGAGGGAAGGAAGGAAAGGAAAGGAGGAAAAGGAAGGAAAGGAAGGGTGGAAGGAAGAAAGGAAGGAAGGAAGAAAAGGAAGGGAGGGAGGGAGCGTGGGTGGGAGGGAAAGGAAAGAAAAGGAAGAAAAAGAATTTAGCACTCTGTCTGGCACAAAATTATTATTATACAATAACGACATAATCCCCCCGCCAAAAGATGTCCATCTCAGTGGGTGTAAGCAACTGGAATTCTTAAGGCAGTTTTTCTATGACCAATTTCCTCCACACCCAATTTTAAATCATGGACCAATTTGGAATCCTATAGTTATTTCTGTAGTTTGGTCAAACTAAAGATGTGCTAGGAAAACTTGTAACCACCAAACTTCCAGTGAGGACAGAACAATTTAATCTTGCATGGGCCCTAGCCACCAACTTAGAAGATCAGCCAGAGGAGAAGAGGAAAAACAGCACCTGGCATCTTTGGAGGGCTTTCTCTAAGCTAAACAACTTAGGCACATCATCTTGACAATTCTTCACAACTAGCTTGGTAAGTCGATGTATACAAGAACTCCAGAGGCAGGCTTATTGTAAACTGTTTTAAACTCTGGGCCTGAGCAGGTTCTGCTAAGGAGATGATACTCAAAAGGAAAGTAGCAATTCTTGAGAGTAGTTTTGCACTAACAGCTGTAATACCTCCTTTTAAAACAACCAAAAAACAAAAGCAAGGGGGGCCTGGGTGGCTCAGCTGGTTTAGTGTCTGACTCTTCATTTCGGCTCAGTGCATGGATCTTAGGGTTATGAGATCGAGCCCGATGTGGGTTCTGTGTTCAGTGTGGAGTCCTCTTGTCCCTCTTCCTCTGCCCCCTGTTCTAAAAATAATAATAATTTTTAAAAACCACACACATAAAAAGCAAAATCCATCTTTCACACACTAAATGATATCTTATTATATAGTGAAAAACCAGGGCCTTTACTGCTGTGAAACCCATGTGGTCCCTTCTAAAAACTGCTATAGCAACCCCTCTGCCTCAAAAAGCTCAAATCCCGCAGTGCTGGGGGCTCACAGAGTTCCCGGAACACTCAAAATAAAGAAGAAACTTTCACTGAATTAACCCATGTTTTCTACCTGAGCTATATAGCCAAGGACCCAGGGCATCCCTCCCTGCAGAGGGACCACACCCTTGTGGCGAGCTCTCAGTCCCAACAGACCTGCTCCAGCTGTTCAGGCTAGGGACAGAGCGGACAATCCAGGTGCTCCAGTGACTTGAAAGAATCCCAGATTAATAACAGTACTGACTCACAACAGTGGCCCTTTATACAGTTCTTACTATTTATTAGGCCATATTTATTCTGAGTGTTTTGCATACATTCGCCTATTTAGTCTGCATAACCACTCCATGGGGTAGATAGAAGGCTAGCAATTTGACTAAATCCTGTGAGACTCAGGAAAGCAAGCACACGATATCTACATGCACAATGGCCTTGCAGAGCAAGGTTAAGACCAGAGCAGAAATCCCCAAAGGTCCCCACTAGTAAGAAAGGCAACAGCTCCCAGTGGCCTGGCCTTTTGAGTTTGATTAAGCAGGATACCCCTTTTTACATGTTGTGCATGTGGAGCTGTGGTTTCCTCCGTTCCTTCAGTGAGTTAACCTTATTGCTTGTCTGCAGCAGCCAAAACTTCCTCTAGGAATTTAGTCCTGGTTCCAACGTCTCTCTATCATCTCCCTCTAGTCTCTCTAGGATTAAAACATTCTGTGCATGTTTCCTATCCCATGCAATTACTGGATTCTTTTTTCTTTTTCTTTTTTTTTTTTTTTGGGTCCCTCTCCTCTTTAACCTTTTAGCATCTCAAGACCACGGGCGACATTTGCTTTCCCACTGTCTGATAAAGAGGGGCGGGGCTGCTGCAGACAAACAATAAGGTTAACTCACTGAAGGAACGGAGGAAACCACAGCTCCACATGAACACATCATTTCTCACCATCCGCCTAAACAATGCCCTTGCAGAACCAGTGGGATGGAAGGATTAGAAAGGGAGGGGTCCCTGGAGCAGCGGGAGCTGCCTGGTTAGTAATGAAGAACTTACATGAGAACCCTTTCTGGGAGTTTTGCTTCCAGCCCCAGAACTCAAACTTGCATCCTTTTCTGTGAAACAATAACCATCACTACCACCTATGACCAAGGCTTTCTATTTAATCCTTGGGACTTCTCACTTCATTAATATCCAAGTTTCTGAATAGCTTTTGAAGTTCAGTGAAAGGCTGCTCACAATGTTTTGAGCAGAGTTTCTGTTCTGAGAGTTACTTTTTCTCTTCTGGGTAAATCACATTTGGTTTTCCTTTATCCTTCTAATAAATGCTGTTTAAAAGGCTGGAGGCATTGAAGGTGAAGCGAGAAAGATACATCCAGAAGTTGTTAATCAATACGGAATTTCTCTGGGCGCCCGTGTGACCTCAGCGTTTTTCACATTTCCACAGGTCTCCTTGGAGACGGTTGCTATGATCACTCAGTGTCCCCAGCTAAAAATCTTCAAAATGTGGACTGCTGCTTTTATTCTCTCTCATCTCCTCTTTATTATCAGTTTTGTCCTCACCCGGAATTTATTTCTCTATGAATGCAATCTGCTCATAATTTTTTAATCCTGTAATATTCCAAACAGAATATCCCTGGTTCTTTTGGTTCCCCGGAAATGCTTTTATTTGGATTATAACACTTGGCAGTCCATTAGAAATATCATTTATACTTTTATGTTTCCTGATTTTGAAAGTAAATTATTCATAGGACAGTCCACCCTGCCTATCCCCTCTTTTTCAAAGATACTGATTTGCCCTGCAAAAAACTAAGCATCAACAATGAAAACACTCGACCTGCTGATTCTTATTATGTTGCTTATTTAACAGGCTTGGCTTGGAATATTTTTTTTTTAAGATTTTATTTATTTATTTGACAGACAGAGATCACAAGTAGGCAGAGAGGCAGGAAGAGAGAGAGAGAGAGAGAGAGAGAGGAGGAAGCAGGCTCCCTGCTGAGCAGAGAGCCCGATGTGGGGCTCCATCCCAGGACCCTGGGATCATGACCCGAGCTGAAGGCAGAGGCTTTAACCCACTGAGCCAGCCAGGCACCCCAAACTTGGCTTGGAATGTTACAAGATTAATTTTAAAACATATGTATCTTTTCTATGTCCCCTTTTGACTAAAGTTAATGTAAGTATACCTTTATTTGGTTCCGCATGCATTATTCACACTTCAAATACCTCAATTATTTCCTGAGGGCTATTCCTTATAAATATGTGAGATGAAAAAGAACTCAAAATGCTTAATAAACTATAACAAAATCTAAGTACTGACTTTTCAATAAATGGGGAAAGCTAAAATGCAGTATCTGAAAACAGTCTTTGCACTCTCCAAGCAAGGTGAGCTACTTTACTGAAATTTAGAATCCCAATGTAAATTACAAGGTGGATCATGCAGAGGGTTTCCAAAATCCTAATTAGGCAAACCTGTAGGATAAGGAACACATCTGGAAATAAAATATATGGTAAATGATTCACAGAGAGATCCTTGCAGGGTTTTCCTGTAGCTACTATATTTTTGAAAAGAGGAAGAGCTCAGGGACAATGATCCAAGTTCAAATCTTGGAAGGAGGGAAATACTGATGCCACAGGGTTATGATCATGAGAAGAGTGTCAACAGGATACAAAGGAATTTTGTTAGTACAGATAATAAATAAAAGAATGCAAACACTTTGTTCGTATGAAAAAAAACAGAGCTACCTAAATTTAGGCTAGTAATTTTTACAGTTAACAATATTAAGCTGTAGATTTTTATAGTTAGACATTAGAAATTGGTTTTTCTGGAGCTGTTTTAAACATTTCTTTAACATATAGGGTTAAATCATAAGGAATCTATGGAGCCTGTGAGTTAGTGAGTTCACCACCAATAAGAAATAAATAGTTGGAATTCATCCACCAACCTTCACTCAATCAACAACAATTACCACACATCCATTTTGTACCAAGCATTATGGTTGGCATTTGGGATGCCGAGTCTTAATCACCCTTAAGAATCCAGTGGAAAAGACAGAACCATCAAAGTATAATAACTGAGGCATAAAACAGAGTATATAATTCAGTCTCTAAAAAGGGACAAGTATCTGATGTGAAACACTGTCTTATGAGAGCTGCAGTTTCTCTGTTCGGGATGTGAAATTCATCACTGTTGACACAAAAATACTGTCCATACAAAGCTCAAGTTTGTTCTCAAGGTGCTTATAGTCCAGCAGAGAGGACAGGTAAGAAAAAATGACAACTTGTACTTCTCAAATCACCATGGTAAAGGACCAGTTTCTTTGGATCCTTCACAGACTGATACTTAAAAAGAAACCTAGAAAAATGAAATAAAAATTCTAAACACTTCAATTTTTGTACTTACTTCATGAAAAAGAGTAACATATCTCAGTCCATGGACAAGCACTGTAGCAAAGTATCATAGTATCATATCAAAGTATCATATTTTAGCAAAGCTAAAAGTGTATATAAGCTGGTGTCACACAGAAGGAAGTGATCGGTTTACGAACAGAGGCAGAGTTAATCTAAGGAAAACCTTTATGGAAGATGTGATCCTTGAACCGTGTCTTTAAAAAAAAAAAAAAGGAGGATTCCCCAGAAAAAAACCGTGAGGAGCATTCCAGGCAGAGGGAGTAACACACAGAGGTGAGAAAAGCAAGAGTTTTCTATAAAGTTAAGTAATGAGAGAAAGGGAAGGCCAGTCAAGGAGGGGGTTATAAGCTGCATATGAGCATTCTGATCTGAACGGCCCCTCATCTGGTGAAATTTCATTAAGAGTGAAAAAAGAAAGCAGTTGATTCCTTTACTGGGTATTTAAAATATTGTTAAAAAACAGCTCAGGGGACAGTCACAAGTGAATCTGAGCCGTCTGGGTGGGGTTCATTAAATATGTACTACCTTATAATTATGTGACTTCCTCTTTCTTTAAAGTTAATACTGCAGATAATGAACCTTTGTCATAGCTTTAAAATGATGGAGAAAAACTCCTGTTATGCCAGACCTAGGGTGTTCAGATGTTGAGGGACAGGTTTTCTGTTCCTCATCCCGGTTTGTTTGTTTCATTTTTACTTTGCCATCTTTCCTTGCAGATGTTCAAAGTAGAAAAGAATGTGGGCTCTGTCTAGTGCGAACTTTCACCTGCTGCATGACCATGGACAATTCACTTATCCTTCCAGTTTCCTCAACTATAAAAGAGGGACAGTGACAGTCCCACCCCACATGGTTATCACAGTGTGAGGATTAAATTAATACACTCCTAAGTAAAAGCACTCCTGAGAGTGACTGACAAATTGTAGCTGATCAGGGTCAATAGTTAATATCACTAAAAATAAAAGGAAATATATGGATGTGTAATATCCCTTTTCTCCCCCACCCCCAAACCCCACAATGTCATTCACATAAGTATCCAAAAGTAGGACCAAGTGGGCTCCCTAAATTCTAACCCTGTACATTATCCACTATTTCTTCAACCTAAACACGTATTAAAGGTGGAGAAAATAGAGCTAATTATAGGCTTCGGAGTAAAATGACTAAGGCAAATCAATAAAGAAGAGCTTATTTTCCATCCTGATCCTACCTTAGTGATCCCTAAAATTAGAAGCTAGTAGTTTGGGGTTATGGAAAGACACTTCCTCTGAGAGAGGAAACCGGAATGAGACAAGACTGTTTGGGCAGGCTTTATTTAAAACATTTAGCACCTCTTAGAAATGTAAAGTAATCAAGGCGATGCTTAAATATTTCAAAGTCTGAGGTGGTCGGGAGAGTTCACCATGGGTTTGACAACTGGGGACCGCGGAGTAAGCAACGCCTGCTACTTCACACAGAGGCTTTAGCAGGGGGACCGTGTAATTTTGGGTCAGGAATGTAAGAGTTTATCTTAATTTAGCAGCTGCAAAGCTGGCAGCAGCCAAATTGAGAGAAGCCTTTTCAGGGAGATCAGCATAGGGCACAGCCGTCTAGACAAAACACCACCACCACACGGACAGACACTGTGTCTCCCAGGATCGGCACAAATTCCAGAGGTAGAGCCAAGCGTACTTCAGATGTTGCTGGCACATACGTAGAAACCTGAACACTCTGGAGGCCAGGGAATTCTGTGGGCCACCTTACAGATGCTAAAGGCACTTTGCAAATGCTTTTAGGAGGCTTTCAGTATCCTGGGTAATATGAAGCTTTTTTTCTTCTTACACTGCAAATTTATTGTTATGTGTATTGTTTCTGAGACCTACTCCTTTTTCTGTGTTCTCCAGACAACTTTCCACATCTTCATTCATCCTGTAGTTGTTGGGACAAAGGAAGAGCTCTTTAATCCCAGGTGTGGCCGTTTAAGACCAAGCTAGGCCGGACCCTGTTCTCACCTGCCAAAGAGCAGACCTATAGGAAGTTAAGTACAAGCATTGACCCTTAAATGCAAAAAATTATATTGGTTTTACCATCACCTGCAGAGAAAACATAAAAGTACGAAAGAAAATGTTATTATGGCATCTAGAACCATGATCAACTATTTCTCTATTGTATATTTGCTTTCATTATATTTTTAACCTCTTAATTCTGCTTTGTTACCATGTCTCATAGAAATTAATAAAACATTACTGTAAGGCTCCATGTGGTTTTTTTCCTTAACAATGTGCCATGACTTCCATGAGTTTCAAAATACCCAGTATGACCTTTACATGAGAGAGGATGCAAACAGTGGCATCTCAATGCTTACAAGTTCAAAATGGGACCAGAGAGAGTAGGGAAGGACCTGGGCTACCCTGTGTTAGTCTGCAATGATAAATTTAATAATCAAGACCGAGGAGTCAAGATGGCGGAGAAGTAGCAGCTGAGACTACTTCAGGTTGCGGGAGATCAGCTAGATAGCTTATCTAAAGATTGCAAACACCTACAAATCCAACGGGAGATCGAAGAGAAGAACAGCAATTCTAGAAACAGAAAATCAACCACTTGCTGAAAGGTAGGACTGGCGGAGAAGTGAATCCAAAGGGACGGGAAGACAGACCCCGGGGGGAGGGGCCGGCTCCCGGCAAAGCAACGGAGCACAAAATAGGGACTTTTAAAAGTCTGTTCCGCTGAGGGACATCGCTCCAGAGGCTTAACTGGGGTGAAGCCCACGCGGGGCCAGTGTGGCCTCAGGTCCCGCAGGGTCACAGAAGGATCGGGGTGTCTGAGTGTCGCAGAGCTCGCAGGTATTAGAACAGGGAAGCCGGCTACAGAGACGGAGCCGAGGAGTGACTCTCAGCTCAGGGTTACCTTGAACCGGTCGCAGGCTCGGTCAGCTCGGAGCGCGGCCGGAGGCCAGGCAGACGGGAGCAATTGGGCGCTGTTCTCTGAGGGTGCACTGAGGAGTGGGGCCCCTGACTCTCGGCTCCTCCGGGCCAGAGACTGGGAGGCCGCCATCTTCCTTCCCGTCCTCCGGACTCTATGGAAAGCGCTCAGGGAACAAAAGCTCCCGAAAGCAAACCCGAGCGGATTACTCAGCCCGGGCCCTGGTAAGGGCGGTGCGACTCCGCCTGGGGCAAAGACACTTGAAAATCACTACAACAGGCCCCTCCCCCAGAAGATCAACAAGAAATCCAGCCAGGACCAAGTTCACTTACAAGGAGTGCGGTTTCAATACCAAGGAGAGCAGCGGAATTCCAGAGGAGGAGAAAGCAAAGCACGGAACTCATGGCTTTCTCCCCATGATTCTTTAGCCTTGCAGTTAATTTAATTTTTTTTTCTTTTTCAATTTTTTTCTCTTCTTCTGCTAAATTTTTTTAAACTTTTACCCTTTTCTTTTTTAACGTTTTTTAACTAGTTTATCCAATATATATATATTTTTTCCTTTTTATATTTTTTTCATTATTGGTTTTCTTTTTTTTTATTTGTTTCTTTTTTTTTTTTTTTTTTTTTGAACCTTTTTTTTTTCCTTTCCCCCCCCCCCTCACGATTTTGGATCTCTTCTGATTTGGCTAAAGCATATTTTCCTGGGGTTGTTGCCACCCTTTTAGTATTTTACTTTCTCCTTCATATACTCTTATCTGGACAAAATGACAAGGAGGAAAAATTCACCACAAAAAAAAGAACAAGAGGCAGTACCAAAGGCTAAGGACCTAATCAATACAGACATTGGTAATATGTCAGATCTAGAGTTCAGAATGACGATTCTCAAGGTTCTAGCTGGGCTCGAAAAAGGCATGGAAGATATTAGAGAAACCCTCTCGGGAGATATAAAAGCCCTTTCTGGAGAAATAAAAGAACTAAAATCTAATCAAGTTGAAATAAAAAAAGCTATTAATGAGGTGCAATCAAAAATGGAGGCTCTCACTGCTAGGATAAATGAGGCAGAAGAAAGAATTAGCGATATAGAAGACCAGATGACAGAGAATAAGGAAGCTGAACAAAAGAGGGACAAACAACTACTGGACCACGAGGGCAGAATTCGAGAGATAAGTGACACCATCAGACGAAACAACATTAGAATAATTGGGATTCCAGAAGAAGAAGAAAGAGAGAGGGGAGCAGAAGGTATATTGGAGAGAATTATTGGAGAGAATTTCCCCAATATGGCAAAGGGAACAAGCATCAAAATCCAGGAGGTTCAGAGAACCCCACTCAAAATCAGTAAGAATAGGTCCACACCCCGTCACCTAATAGTCACATTTACAAGTCTTAGTGACAAAGAGAAAATCCTGAAAGCAGCCCGGGACAAGAAGTCTGTAACATACAATGGTAAAAATATTAGATTGGCAGCAGACTTATCCACAGAGACCTGGCAGGCCAGAAAGAGCTGGCATGATATATTCAGAGTACTAAACGAGAAAAACATGCAGCCAAGAATACTATATCCAGCTAGGCTATCATTGAAAATAGAAGGAGAGATTAAAAGCTTCCAGGACAAACAAAAACTGAAAGAATTTGCAAACACCAAGCCAGCTCTACAGGAAATATTGAAAGGGGTCCTCTAAGCAAAGAGAGAACCTAAAAGTAGTAGATCAGAAAGGAACAGAAACAATATACAATAGCAGTCACCTTACAGGCAATACAATGGCACTAAATTCTTGTCTCTCAATAGTTACCCTGAATGTTAATGGGCTAAATGCCCCAATCAAAAGACACAGGGTATCAGAATGGATAAAAAAACAAAACCCATCTATATGTTGCCTACAAGAAACTCATTTTAAACCCGAAGACACTTTCAGATTTAAAGTGAGGGGGTGGAAAAGAATTTACCATGCTAATGGACATCAGAAGAAAGCAGGAGTGGCAATCCTTATATCAGATCACTTCGATTTTAAACCAAAGACTATAATAAGAGATGAAGATGGACACTATATCATACTCAAAGGATCTGTCCAACAAGAAGATCTAACAATTGTAAATATCTATGCCCCTAACGTGGGAGCAGCCAACTATATAAACCAATTAATAACAAAATCAAAGAAACACATCGACAATCATACAATAGTAGTAGGGGACTTTAACACTCCCCTCACTGAAATGGACAGATCATCCAAGCAAAAGATCAACAAGGAAATAAAGGCCTTAAATGACACACTGGACCAGATGGACATCACAGATATATTCAGAACATTTCATCCCAAAGCAACAGAATACACATTCTTCTCTAGTGCACATGGAACATTCTCCAGAATAGATCACATCCTTGGTTCTAAATCAGGTCTTAACTGTTATCAAAAAATTGGGATCATTCCCTGCATATTTTCAGACCACAATGCTCTGAAGCTAGAACTCAATCGCAAGAGGAAATTTGGAAAGAACCCAAATATATGGCGACTAAACAGCATCCTTCTAAAGAATGAATGGGTCAACCAGGAAATTAAAGAAGAATTGAAAAAATTCATGGAAACAAATGATAATGAAAATACAACAGTTCAAAATCTGTGGGACACAACAAAGGCAGTCCTGAGAGGAAAATATATAGCGGTACAAGCCTTTCTCAAGAAACAAGAAAGGTCTCAGGTACACAACCTAACCCTACACCTAAAGGAGCTGGAGAAAGAACAAGAAAGAAACCCTAAACCCAGCAGGAGAAGAGAAATCATAAAGATCAGAGCAGAAATCAATGAAATAGAAACCAAAAAAACAATAGAACAAATCAACGAAACTAGGAGCTGGTTCTTTGAAAGAATTAATAAGATTGATAAGCCCCTGGCCAGACTTATCAAAAAGAAAAGAGAAAGGACCCAAATAAATAAAATCATGAATGAAAGAGGAGAGATCACAACTAACACCAAAGAAATACAGACAATTATAAGAACATATTATGAGCAACTCTATGCCAACCAATTTGACAATCTGGAAGAAATGGATGCATTCCTAGAGACATATAAACTACCACAACTGAACCAGGAAGAAATAGAAAGCCTGAACAGACCCATAACCAGTAAGGAGATTGAAACAGTCATCAAAAATCTCCAAACAAACAAAAGCCCGGGGCCAAACGGCTTCCCGGGGGAATTCTACCAAACATTTAAAGAAGAACTAATTCCTATTCTCCTGAGACTGTTCCAAAAAATAGAAATGGAAGGAAAACTTCCAAACTCATTTTATGAGGCCAGCCTCACCTTGATCCCCAAACCAGACAAGGATCCCATCAAAAAAGAGAACTACAGACCAATATCCTTGATGAACACAGATGCAAAAATTCTCACCAAAATACTAGCCAATAGGATTCAACAGTACATTAAAAGGATTATTCACCACGACCAAGTGGGATTTATTCCAGGGCTGCAAGGTTGGTTCAACATCCACAAATCAATCAATGTGATACAACACATTAATAAAAGAAAAAACAGAAACCATATGATACTCTCCATAGATGCTGAAAAAGCATTTGACAAAGTACAGCATCCCTTCCTGATCAAAACTCTTCAAAGTGTAGGGATAGAGGGCACATACCTCAATATTATCAAAGCCATCTATGAAAAACCCATCGCAAATATCATTCTCAATGGGGAAAAACTGAAAGCTTTTCCGCTAAGGTCAGGAACACGGCAGGGATGTCCGTTATCACCACTGCTATTCAACATAGTACTAGAAGTCCTAGCCTCAGCAATCAGACAACAAAAAGAAATTAAAGGCATCCAAATCGGCAAAGAAGAAGTCAAACTGTCACTCTTCACAGATGATATGATACTATATGTGGAAAACCCAAAAGACTCCACTCCAAAACTGCTAGAACTTGTACAGGAATTCAGTAATGTGTCAGGATATAAAATCAATGCACAGAAATCAGTCGCATTTCTCTACACCAACAACAAGACAGAAGAAAGAGAAATTAAGGAGTCCATCCCATTTACAATTGCACCTAAAACTATAAGATACCTAGGAATAAACCTAACCAAAGAGACTAAGAATCTATACACAGAAAACTATAAAGTACTCATGAAAGAAATTGAGGAAGACACAAAGAAATGGAAAAATGTTCCATGCTCCTGGATTGGAAGAATAAATATTGTGAAAATGTCTATGCTACCTAAAGCAATCTACACATTTAATGCAATTCCTATCAAAGTACCATCCATTTTTTTCAAAGAAATGGAACAAATAATCCTAAAATTTATATGGAACCAGAAAAGACCACGAATAGCCAAAGGAATATTGAAAAAGAAAGCCAGAGTTGGTGTCATCACAATTCCGGACTTCAAGCTCTATTACAAAGCTGTCATCATCAAGACAGCATGGTACTGGCACAAAAACAGACACATAGATCAATGGAACAGAATAGAGAGCCCAGAAATAGACCCTCAACTCTATGGTCAACTAATCTTCGACAAAGCAGGAAAGAATGTCCAATGGAAAAAAGACAGCCTCTTCAATAAATGGTGTTGGGAAAATTGGACAGCCACATGCAGAAAAATGAAATTGGATCATTTCCTTACACCACACACGAAAATAGACTCAAAATGGATGAAGGACCTCAATGTGAGAAAGGAATCCATCAACATCCTTGAGGAGAACACAGGCAGCAACCTCTTCGATCTCAGCTGCAGCAACATCTTCCTAGGAACATCGCCAAAGGCAAGGGAAGCAAGGGCAAAAATGAACTATTGGGATTTTATCAAGATCAAAAGCTTTTGCACAGCAAAGGAAACAGTTAACAAAACCAAAAGACAACTGACAGAATGGGAGAAGATATTTGCAAACGACATATCAGATAAAGGGCTAGTGTCCAGAATCTATAAAGAACTTAGCAAACTCAACACCCAAAGAACAAATAATTCCATCAAGAAATGGGCAGAAGACATGAACAGACATTTCTGCAAAGAAGACATCCAGATGGCCAACAGACACATGAAAAAGTGCTCCATATCACTCGGCATCAGGGAAATACAAATCAAAACCACAATGAGATACCACCTCACACCAGTCAGAATGGCTAAAATTAACAAGTCCGGAAATGACAGATGCTGGCGAGGATGCGGAGAAAGGGGAACCCTCCTACACTGTTGGTGGGAATGCAAGCTGGTGCAACCACTCTGGAAAACAGCATGGAGGTTCCTCAAAATGTTGAAAATAGAACTACCCTATGACCCAGCAATTGCACTGCTGGGTATTTACCCTAAAGATACAAACGTAGTGATCCGAAGGGGCACGTGCACCCGAATGTTTATAGCAGCAATGTCTACAATAGCCAAACTATGGAAAGAACCTAGATGTCCATCAACAGACGAATGGATAAAGAAGATGTGGTATATATATACAATGGAATACTATGCAGCCATCAAAAGAAATGAAATCTTGCCATTTGCGACAACATGGATGGAACTAGAGGGTATCATGCTTAGCGAAATAAGTCAATCGGAGAAAGACAACTATCATATGATCTCCCTGATATGAGGGAGAGGAGATGCAACATGGGGGGTTAATGTGGTAGGAGAAGAGTAAATGAAACAAGTTGGGATTGGGAGGGAGACAAACCATAAGTGACTCTTAATCTCACAAAACAAACTGAGGGTTGCTGGGCAGAGGGGGGTTGGGGGGGGGTTATGGACATTGGGTAGGGTATGTGCTATGGTGAGTGCTGTGAAGTTTGTAAACGTGGAGATTCACAGACCTGTACCCCTGGGGGAAAAAATATATATATATATATATATGTTTATAAAAAATAAAATTATAAAAAAAAAACAAAAAAAAAAACCAAAAAACGTTTGTGTACCAAAGAACATTATCAAGAAAAGAAAAAGATACCTTCTAGGAGAAAATATTTCCAAATCATGTATCTGGTAAGGGTTTTTATATAAAATATACAAAGAATATCTACAAATCAAGAACAAAGAGAACAACATAATTGGAATTTGGTAAAGAATTTCAGTAGACTTTTTTCCAAAGAGAATATATACATTGTGTCATAACATGAAAGGGTGTTCAACATCAATGCAAATAAAAGCCACAATGAGATATATATCACTTCAAAAAAAAAAAAATTTAATAATCAAGTAGAGTTAGAAGGATAGGCAATAGGGATGCCTGGGTGATTCTGTTGGTTACGTGTGTGACCCTTGATTTCAGCTCAGGTCATAATCTCAGCGTTCTGGGATAGAGCTCCCAGTTTAGGGAGAGCCTTGTCTCCCTCTTCCTCTTCTCCTCCCCCTGCATGCACACATGTTGCATGCTCTCTCTCAAATAAATCTAAAAAAAAAAAAAAAAGATAGTCAACTAAAGAAAATAAAACAGTAGTTTACATGCCAGTAACCTTGAGGGAGGAATAAACCCAGAAAGAAGTCATAGATATATTTTGTTAAAATGATTAGGCTGCCAGAGATTGAGGAAAACAATTTCCTGTTAATATCTGACAATATAAAACACCTGCTAAGTAGCATTAATCTTGCCAAAATTACAACTCTCAAGCCTCCAAGTTAGATTTTGAACTTAACCCTGTTCATTCAATCATCCAAAGAAGCATTTCTAAAACAACTATTAATTATATAACACTGCATTTGACTTCCTGGAGTAAATAAAAGATAAACAGAGATTCAAACCCCTTCCTGCAGAAATTTGTACTCTGATGGTTAGTTCTGTGTCAACTTGGATAGGACATAGCACTCAGTAATCCAACACTAATCTAGATGTTGCTGTGAAGGTATTCTGTAGGTGTTTAAAACTTCTACACACTGCTGACATTAAGTAAAGGAGATTAGCCTCCATAATGTGTGTGGGCCTCAATCATCTGAAAACCCATCATGGCAAAAACTAAGGTTTCCCAGAAAGAAGAAGGAATTCTGCCTCAAGTCTGCAGCATCAACTCCTGCCTGAGT
Organism: Lontra canadensis; assembly: GCF_010015895.1. NCBI lineage: Eukaryota > Metazoa > Chordata > Mammalia > Carnivora > Mustelidae > Lontra > Lontra canadensis. The sequence goes on along the minus strand of NW_022631047.1, from coordinate 7,780,853 downwards.
TTCCAGCTGGCCCAGCAGATTTTGAACTTGCCGACATCCATACCGTTTTTCTGATTCTGTTTCTCTGGAGAACCTTGACTGATAAACATGCTTATGAGCAAATATAAGCAAATAGGAGGAATACATTGCTACAAAGATGCCTTATTAAGGTATGTCTAAGAGTGTACACTCAAAGAATCCAGTATAACAGTATGATTTCTATAGTGGGGCCAAGTACAAAAGACAGGAGGAATATAAAAGGAGTGCCTCTATTTGCCTGGGGTATTCGTGAACAGTCAAAAAGACCTGTGATTTGAAAGGATACAACGAGGATTTGCTACAGAAAAGAAAAAAGCTCATGCAGTTGAAAAGAGATGCTAGAATGCAGAGTCTGAAGCATATACTGAAGCATAAAGTCAGAATGGAAGCCAAAGGATGGAGCAAATGACACGATGGGAGATAAAGTGAGTTGCATACAAAAGGCCAAGTCTGCATTTGAGAAAGATAAGATCATGGAAGACGAGACTTAAAGCGTATTAGGCCCTAATAAATTTTATAGCTGTTCAATTTTTGTTTTTTTTTAAATAAATAAATGTTATTGGATTACACTAAATGTTACTGTAAAGACGTAGTTAAAATGAGAAGCAGAACAAGCTCAGCAATGTGGCAGGATACAAAATCAGTATATAAGAATCAATTCCAGGGGCGCCTGGGTGGCTCAGTGGGTTAAGCCGCTGCCTTCGGCTCAGGTCATGATCTCAGGGTCCTGGGATCGAGCCCCGCATTGGGATCTCTGCTCAGCAGGGAGCCTGCTTCCTCCTCTCTCTCTGCCTGCCTCTCTGCCTGCTTGTGATCTCTCTCTGTCAAATAAATAAATAAAATCTTTAAAAAAAAAAAAAAAAAAGAATCAATTCCATTTCTAACAATGAACAACCTGAAAACAAAATTAAGCAAATCCCATGTACACTATTATGCAGCAAAAAGAATCTCTAGGAAAAACTTTAACAAGTATAACACATGTCAAAAACTACAAAACATGGAAAGTTATTAAGTATATAAATTTAATATAAACACATTTTATAAATTTATAAATGTATAAATATATAAATTTATATATAAATATAAATTGAAAATTAAAGATCCAAATAAATGGGAGACACTGCTTGTTCACTGATCTTAAGACTTATTATTTATTGATAACATGGAAATAGTCTCCAGATTGATCTAAAGATTCAACAAAATTCCTATCAAAATCTTAGTTAGTTTGATTCTTTGCAAAAACTGGTAAGTTGGTCCTAAAATTCATATAGAAGCAACCCAGGATAACAGGGGGGAAACAAACAAAAAAGAACAATCTTGAAAAAAATACAAAGTTGGAAGACTTTTATTTCAAAACTTACCACAAAGCTACAGTAATCAGGACAGTGGGGCTCCCACATAAGGACATACACATACATCAGGCAAACAGAACTGACAGTCCAAATACTAATCCTCACATTTATGGCTGATTTTCAACAGTGATCAGAAGACAACTGAATGGGGAAAGAACAGTCTTTTCAACAAATGGTGTTGCACAAATGGATATCCATATGCGAAAGAATGAATCTTGACCACTATGTCATACCTTACACAAAAATTAACACAACATGAAACACAGTCCTAAATGGAAGAGCTAAAACTATAAAACTTCTGGAAGAAAATACATAAGTAAGTATTTATGACCTTGGTTTAGGCAATGGTTCCTTAGTTATGGCACTAAAACCACAAGTGACAAAAGAACAGGTAAGTTGAACTTCCTAAATATTTAAAACTTTTATGTCTCATAGGACACCATCAAGAAAATGAAGACAATTCACAGAATGGGAAAAAATAAGTGCAAGTCAGATCTTTTACAAGGGATCGGTATCTAGAATATATAAAGAATTCTTACAATACAACAATAAAGAGAAATAGTTCAATTTTAAAATAGGCAAAGAATTTGAATAGACATTTCTCCAAAAAAAGATATATAAATGTCCATTAAGCACATAAAAAGTTGCTCAATATCATTAGCCATCAGAGCGATGTAAATCAAAACCATGATAAGATAATACTTCATACTCTTTAGAATGGCTAAAATCACTAAGTCAGATAACAGCAAGTGTTGGGAGGGATGTGAAGAAAATTAGCACCCTCATATATTGCTAGTGGGAACATAAAATGATACAGCCCATGTGGAAAACAATTTGGTGATTCCTCAAAATGCTAAACACAGAGTTACCATATGACTCAGCAACTGTACTCCCAAGTATATGCCCAAGAGAATGAAAAATTTATGTCCATAAAAAATGTGCACACAAATGTTCATAGCAGCATCATTCATAACAGTAAAAGAAAACCCAAATGTCTATCAACTGATGAATGGATAAACAAAATGGGGTATCTCCATACAATGGAATGTTATTTAGTCATAAAAAGGAATGAACTAGCAATGCATGCTATGACACAGATGAACCCTGAAAACACATGCTCAGAGAATGGAGCCAGATACAAAAGATCAAATATGTGTTCCATTGATGGGAAATGACCAGGAGAGACTAGTACACAAGAACAGATTGATTAATGATTGCTTGGGGCTGGGGTGGGTTAGGGGACATAAAGGAGAGCAAAACTATGGTGACTGCTAATGAGTAAGGAGTTTCTTTTTGGGGTGTGGAAAACGTTCTGAATTTATAGTGGGGCAACAGTTGCACAAACTGTGAATATACTAAAAACCATTAAACCACTTTAAATGTGTGAATTTCACGGAATGTGAAGTATAGCTCAATAAAGCCATAAAAATAGGGAGATGTGATGTAGTTGGATAATCAAACTGGATTAAGCAGAAAACCTTTTCAAAATAGAGCAGATGTGTTAAAGGGAAGGAGCTGCCAGAAAAGGAGGGAAATAAAGTGTGGGAGCTTGATTTATCCTCAAGGTAGGTCTCTAATGACAACCCTCCACGCTCAACTCCTCAGGAATAAACAAGTAGCCTGACCTCCCAGGAATCGGATGCTGAACCGCAACAGGACTGAATGCATTTGGAGTTGAGTTACTTGAATGTTAGCAGCTTAGAGGCACTGTCCTTGGATTCTTTTAACTTTGTTTCCCACAGCTGCCCTAGGTCTGGTGGTTCAATTCTCCTTCAAATCTATCTCCCAGGGGTGCCTGGGTGGCTCAGTGGGTTGAGCCGCTGCCTTCGGCTCAGGTCATGATCTCAGGGTCCTGGGATCGAGTCCCGCATCGGGCTTTCTGCTCGGCAGGGAGCCTGCTTCACCCTCTCTCTCTCTGCCTGCCTCTCTGCCTACTTGTGATCTCTCTCTGTCAAATAAAAAAAAAAAAATCTATCTCCCATAATTAAAATTGTATAATCTGAATAAATTCCTCCTTCCTTGCTTAGGTTACCCCAAGTCAGTTTCTGCTGGGGAAAAAAAAAGGATTATTTTTGGATATTCAGTGAAGGCAGTTAGGATGCATACAAGTACCACGAGATTTACTGAGACAAAGTGCAAGACCTAAACTAATTTCCCTTGAAGAATTTCTGATACAGAATGTTCCTTTAGGAATTCACCTAGTGATACTGATAGGTTATTGTAAGAAATTGTTGTTCTAACTTCACTAGGCAGAGACCAAAGATGCTTTTCAGTGAGATAGTATTTACTACCAAACCAGACAGAGATATAAATATTATTATGTCTAAAACTTTATCCCTCTCCTTTTTCTCTCTCTCTCTCGGCATGCCTTTCTGCCTACTTGTGATCTCTGTCAAATAAATAAATAAAATCTTTTAAAAAATCATTAAAAAGGGGGGCACCTGGGTGGCTCAGTGAGTTAAGCTTCTGCCTTCAGCTCAGGTCATGATCTCAGGGTCCTGGGATCAAGCCCCCACATCGGGCTCTCCGCTCAGCAGAGAGCCTGCTTCCCCTCCACCTTGGCCTGCCTCTGCCTACTTGTGATCTCTGTCAAATAAATAAAATCTTTATAAAACAATCTTTATAAAACAATCTTCATAAAACAATCATTATTATGTCTAAAACTTTAAAAAAAAAAAGGAGGTAAATCCAGGCACTAGGAAAATCGCTGACAAATCTTATATACCTGAACAGTGTTTCTCAAATTTGAATAATATTGAACTTTTTCAATACAAAGGAATCCTGGAAACATTGAAAAACCTCAAACTGAGAAACCCAGTATCATAATTTTAGCTTCATACTAGTTACCTTTTTAAAAGGTTTTATTTTTAAGTAATCTCTACATACAACACTTGGCTTGAACTCAGAACCTCAAGATCAAGAGTCTCGTGCTCTACATACTGAGCCAGCCAGGTGCCCCCATTATGGTCATTAATAACCAATTTGATTACAAATGCAAAAGTCAGTGAGACTGGTAACAATTCAATGTCCATCAACTGGTGAATGGATAAATAAAATGTGAGATCCACACAATGGAATACTAATCAGCAGTGAAATGAAATGAACTACCGACATGCCACAAGTGGATAAACCTCAAAAACTCCACACTAAAAGAGGAGAGATGCAAAATATCACAGGTTGTTGGATTCCACTTATGTGAAATGTCTAGAAAAGGCAAATTTTTATAGACAGCAGGTCAGTGGGTACTTAGGAGAGCAAGCTAGATCAGGGATTAGCTACATATAAACAGGAGGGATTTATTCTTGGAGTAGTGGAAATGTTTTCAATCTAGACTGAAACTATGAGTTAGGCTGAAAACAACTGAACAACAACAGACCTAGACTGCAGTGATGGCTGCACAACTCTATAAACTTACTGAAATCTACACTTAGAGCAAGTGAATTACATGGTATGCAAATTTCAGCTGAATGAAGCTTTTTTGGGGGGAAAAAGTAAATGCGAGGCAACAACAGGTCAGGAAGTCATAATCCAAAATACACCCCTGTAAGAAGAGCACAGAGAAAACTTCTAAAGCATTTAAATAAAAATCTACAGAGAATTCAGGGACTTACCTCTGAGAAAGCCCCCACACATCACTATGTAGTTAAGGAAAATCGCCCCAAGGGGTAAAATAGTCTTAACAAAGTTTTCTGGAGAACTAAATATTTTTACCGTCTTTTGTATGTACACAAAAAGATAAAACAACAACAGCAAAAATCAGCAAAGTTTTATATACTCTTTTTTCAAGAGTGCTTTATACAAAGCCTTATGCCTTTTCTGTTTTATTTCATTTATCCTCATACGCATTTATTGTTAAAAACAAGACTGTAGGGGCACCTGAATGGCTCAGTCAGTTAAGCATCAGCACTCTTGGCCTACACTCAGGTCTCAATCTCAGGGTCATGAGTTCAAGCCCTGCATTGGGCTCCACACTGGGTGTGGAGCCTACTTAAAAAAACAAAACAAAACAACCCAAGATTGTAAAAATACATGTTTTTAAAAATAACCTATAGTTCTATAGCTTTGTAACTTTCCTTTCTTCTTCTTTTTTTTAACCTATCAACTGCAGAAACTCTTTTCTGTCTTCCAATAAAAACTCTCAGACCCTTCTCTAGGTTTTCCTTATTATTTTTCAAAAAGATTTATTAATTTATTTTGGAGAAAGAGAGTGAGAACAAAGTGGTGGGGAAAGGGGGGAAAAGAAGAGAGAGAGAGAATCCTCAAGCAGACTCCTCACTGAGCAGGGAGGCCGACTTGGGGCTTGATCCCAAGACCCTGAGGTCATGACCTGAGCAGAAAAGAGCTGCTTAACTGACAGCCACCAGGTGCCCCTAATCCTTTGCTTATTATAAATAGCAAAACTGATTTTCCCAGTTTGTTCTTTTTTTGTTTGTTTTATTTCAGTTCCTTTTTTCTGTGTGCAGGGGTTACTAATTGTAACACAGTTGAATCTCTTAGTCTTCTTTCTAGGTTGTTTATTTTATAGCCTCAAGGTTATAAGTTATCATACGTCTGGGGTCTGACTGATTATCATCTTCTAAAACACAATGCACTGAGTACACTATCTTGATGACTCAGGCTGATCTCCAAAAACACTAAGTATCGCGTTTTTGCCGTGTTATAGTGCCAACACAGCAAAAGAGCTTACTGAGGTATGTGGGTGTGTCTGTCACCCACCAAACGGCCGTAGGCTACCCAGGCTTAAATCTTTCCTCTGTTGTCATCCTGTCTGCTGTTACTTCTCACTGCAGTCTGTGGGCCTGTTGATAGCGAGCACCCTTTTCTGTTTTCCGATGTACTGACTCCATTGTTCTGTGATTGGGACTTGCTGGTTTAGAGTTGTATATAAATCAAAGCTGAGGTTTGAGGTTTTGAGTAGAGTTTTTCAACTCTCCAGTATGTAAACAGCATGAGCTCTGCTACACTGATTTGGCTTGTTCAAAAACATGCTGGTGCTTTACCAAGATATTGGACTGCCCTGTACAACTGTGTTGGGACTCTGTTCCACTCTTACCAACTCAGTTGTTAAGGAACTCAAAAATAATGACAGCATAGTTGTCAGTTAACTTGGGCACAGGCAGCTACTAACTGCTCCTCTGCTTAGACTTTGATAAATGATCATAACATTTTCTTCTGTAAGTGAACACAGAATGCTTCAGAATTCTTTCCGACAACCCTTTAGTAAGAAACTAACAATACAGATGGGTAGCTCAGTAGGCTAAGCATCCAAGTCCTGGTTTCAGCTCAGGTCAAGATCTCATGGGCCATGGGACAGAGCCCAAAATGGGGCTCCCCACTACGTGGAGAGTCCACTTGGGGGCTCTCTCCCTGTGCCCCTCCCCCCATGCACCAGGTGATTACAACATGGGGTTTAATTTTTCATTGTTATTCCTTTAAGAGTGTGTGTTTAACATTGATTATGTATATTTCACAATTTAAAAACATCAGAGCTGTTGAAACAAGGTATGGGTACATGGGGATATATTATACTCTTCCCTCTACTTTTGAGTATGCTTGCAAACTTCTAGAACAAAAATTTTATATACATACCATATACATACATGTACTTCCATCTTAACACCCTCCTCTCTGACCCATAATACTTATTAAAAACCTAGCAAAAGTGGGATGCCCGGGTGACTCAGTCAGGTAAGTGTCTGCCTTCAGCTCAGACGGTCATGATCCCAGAGTCCTGGGATTGAGCCCCACATTGGGCTCTCTGCTCAGCAGGGAGCCTGCTTCCCCTTCTCTCTCTCTGCCTACCTCTCTGTCTACTTGTACTCTCTGTCTGTCAAATAAATAAATAAAATCTTAAAAAAAATTAAATAAATAAAATAAAAACCTAGTAAAATTTCATGTCCTAAATGCTGTTACTTATGTACATACATACATGCATAGGCTCTACGGATTTGAGAAACAAAGGACTATGCTATCCTTAAAATGCTTACAGTCTAACTAGAAGACCAAGATTAGAATAAGGCAGTGTATGATGCAGGGGCGACATGAGAAGTACAATAAGAATCCAGAGACAGGAGGGGTCAGTTTGGTTTAGGAAAGATGAGGTTGCTATGACCCTTGGAAATGAGCAAATGTGACAAAAATAGTAAGCAGTTAATACAAATAAGAAACATGCAAACTAATTTTAAGCAAACAGATTTGTGCAGGCCTCTTCATGCAGCTGTCATTTTGCTTCAAAGTGAAGAATCAAGTTAAATGCAATCTAGGCAAATGGAAAGAAAATAAACTACTGTTCTACTTCCACACATTAAAACCCACTTTGTTGGGGCACTTGGGTGGCTCAGTGGGTTAAGCCTCTGCCTTCGGCTCAGGTTACAAGGTCATGATCCCAAGGTCCTGGGATCGAGTCCGCATCGGGCTCTCTGCTCAGCGGGGAGCCTGCTTCCCCCTCTCTCTGCCTGCCTCTCTGCCTACTTGTGATCTCTCTGTCAAATCAATAAATAAAATCTTTAACAAACAAACAAACAAACCCACTTTGTTACTCTATCACCAAATCTTGTCAGTCATCTTAGGGAAGACTTGGGAACAGGCGCCTCAGTCCCTCTCAAGGAGGCAGTAAAGCACGATGAGGGGGTCTGCAGTCAGCCTGGTCCAGTCTGAATCTCCCCCACCATCTGCAAGCTATGGGAAGGCACCACAAGATGCTTAGCCATTTTGTGCCTCAGTTTCCTTATCTGCAAAATTGGGATATCTACTTAAAAGAGATACTGTGAGGTTCATCCTGTCCTGGGAACACTGCCCAGCATGTAGTAAACATTCCATACAAGTCTGCTGCTGCTGTTGTTCTCTGCCTTTTCCGTGGCTCTTTGAAAATGAGCTCACTAAGGTTCCCCTACGGTTCACTGGGGTGCGGGGGGAGGTTATTTCAGACAAACTAGAGAGCTGAATTTCTGTAAAATATCCTGATTGTTCAAACACCATGAAGGCCAAACAAGACCGCTTTGCAAGCTAACTCTGGTGAGCCACCAAAGCCCAATTTAAGTGTTTATGGAGAACCACGGTAATTGCATTAAGAGGATATTAAAACAAAATATTGGCAAGTTAGAGGGCTTAAATAATTCTGATTTACAGTCTTAACTTAGAGTTAATTATTCCTTATATGGGTTACATTCCTTGATGAAAATCTGGTTAATTTTTAATCTCAGGCTCTCTGGTGCCCCTCCTCCCGTGCTCTAGTCTAGCTTGCTTCCCAAAGCAGTTGGGAATCCAAGCTGTGGTTAGAAGGTGCTTGGGGCAAAGCTCTGACAATCAGGCTGAGGAGGTGGGACGAGAAACATATTCTACCCACCAGAATGTGATAAGGTGCTAAACTGTGTGATGCCAACTAGGATAGTCCAGGACAACAGAGTTCAGAACCAGAAAAAAATGGTGTCATAGGTGCATGAAGCAAAATTTCATTCTGCTTTAAAGCGTAAGTAGAGTTCAGATAGTCAGAGGGCGAAAGGAACAAGCTACCGTGAAGACAGAAAGATGGGTAAGCATCTGCCATGTGCCATGATGAGACTAGACAAGAGGACAAAGTGAAAAGAGCCTTCACTTTGGAGACCTGGGGAAAATACACTCACACAGATAAACATGGGGCCACAGTATGAATGGCTTTTTCTTTAATGATTAATATACTATTGTTAGAACTCTATTTGTTCTAGGGTTCCTCATCTCTCAGTATAGACAAGACAGAATATTAGGAATAGTGCTTTTTAAAATTTTTGTTTTTATATAGGCTCCACACCCAACATGGCGCTCAAATTGGGTCTTAAACTCATGACCCTACAATCGAGATCTGAGCAGAGATCAAAGAGTCCAATGCTCGACCGACTGAGCCACCCAGGAACCTCAGGAATAGCACTTCTGAAGAATAACTATGAAATTTCTCCAAGGTAGGTCCTTAATTATATTCATTTATAAATTCTTAGCACCCAGGGCAGTAATTGGCACACAGTAAGAGTTCCAAAAATGCCTGACAAATGTTCGAACAATAGCCACATAGCAATAGACCAAACCAGCAGGCCATGACTATCTCTAACAAAAAAAAGGTGCCTAAGTCTGACTAAGAGTTCACATTCTATAAACACCAAATAGATGTGTTTCATTACATCTACTGCTTCCTCCTGTTATTTTTAATAACATGGATGCATGGTTTTCTTTAAGACATGATTTCTTTCTGAAGCTCAATAGTACAGAATTCTAAACAATAATGTCTTCCTTATAATTTATTTTTAATTAGGAATTTTTAAAAAGGCAAATGGAGATATGAGACATTGCTTAGTTTACAACTACAAATGGAGAGCTGTTCTCATGCCCACCATTTATTTACCAAGAAGAGAGAATGGTCCACTGGAAGTAATGGGAAGTCCTTTGTCCTTTGGTTTATCTGGTGTGTCACCTTGTGTTTTTTTTGAAGATTTTATTTATTTATTTGAGAGAGAGAAAACAAGTTAGAGGCAGAGGGAGAGGGAGAAGCAGACTCCTCACTAAGGAGGGAGCCCCACGTGGGACTTGATCCCAGGAGCCTGAGATCATGACCTGAGCCACTGACCGAGCCACCCAGGCGCCCGTGGTGTATAACCTTAAACCATTATTTATTACATATCTTTTTTCTCAAGCTGCCTCCCAACACTTAAAATAAAAAACAATAAATAAACCCTGTTAAAGAGTTTCTATAGAGATTCTAGAAAGTCCTTTGACACTAATACCCCCTTGGCTTTGAGTTAGTTCAGTGCTTCATGTTTACTAATCAGTTATTTCTAAAGTCTGACGTATCAGAACAGATATAGTTTAAATGTAAGGAGACACTTCATAGCTACTTAGAGTCTTATGTACATACAAAATACAGAGATTAATAAAAATCATGTGTACACACCAATAAATATACATCTTATAATATTCCTACATGTAGCAAGACTGTCCTATTTTGAGAAAGTAAACTTAATTCTGGAAGAAGTTTAAGGTGTGGCATACTATGCTATAGTAATTTTAATCTAATCACAGTGATTCAGTTGGTTCTAAATAAGATAGCAAAACTACTGTAAAGCTTAACAAATGACATGTGGTCAATAAGAAATGAAATACATATATTCAAGACTCTTCCAATTAAACTGGCCCAATTTGAAGCAAAGAAGACAAGCAGGTGTGGCTTCTTTAGCATAGCTTTTGCCAAAAGGTATACCTAAATTCAATCTTACACACACATAAAAAGTTTTAAAGTAATATCTAACAAAAGTAAATATGAAGATTCAAAAAAAGTGAACTAAAATACCAATAAGCATTTATTAGCTTATAACTGTTGCTTCGAGTCTTGATACTATTATCACAAATGATTCTGACTGAATAGTTTTTGGTGTCTACTTCAGTTCTATTATATTTATGTAATATAACATAAATCTTTTAAAAAGTCTTAACACATCCAGTTTAAAACTCTGCATAATTTAAATTTTAACTTGAGGAAAATTTCCCATATTGGAACAGAGACTGAAGTGCCCAATCAAGCATCCATTTATCTGGCAGAATTATGTTTTAAAATTACCAGAAGGGAATACATGAGATGGTCAAGGAAAATGTTCCCATTCAAGATAATACTGAGTGTCTGGAATGAATACAAAATGCCTAATTTTCTTACAAATTATATATGGGATGTACTGAGCTGACTGTATTAGATTAGACTCTATAACTTCAAAACCCAGCTCTGAGCTGCCATATTGGTTCACATTTCTGAATGAATTAAACGGCTTCCAACAAGCTTCCTTTCCAGCACAGGAAATCCTGTTGGAGTCCCCGTTGGAGTGCCCCCTGCCAGTATGCGTCATGCTCCCAGCTTTTCATTTTGCAACCCTTGAAAGGCCAACATGAGCTGTATTTCACAGGAAGTTCTCCCTTTCGTCCTCCAACAGCTCGCAGGATAAACTTTGGTTGGATACAAGGTCAGCATATATCAAGCCCCATTTTCTTATCACGGCAGAGCAGCTGTGCCCAGGATGAGAAACCACCACCCCATGACCCTCAACCTTTCTTTTTCTCAGTCTTTGAGATATATTAAGCTGCAAGTGGGTGGGCCTTCTGTGACTTCCTGTTCTCTGATTTCTATATTAATATCTAGAAATACCTTTGGAAAGCATCAAGGGGGAAAAAAATCTATCCCCCTCCCCAAATCTAAGTGCTAACCAAAATGAAATATCCAGAAAGATTTGTATTAGTGAACTGTGTTCCCAAATTGAATTTGAGGCTCAGAATAAAGGCAGTTAAATGAAAAGGCAGTTAAATGAAATCTAATGCAGAAACATTTTACTAAGTGGAGAACACCGTAATTTCAATAGGACTGTGGGAAATCATGCTATTTTAAGACACATCTGAAATAGCAGGCAAGGTAAATTGAGGTTGTTACCAAAGGAATTCTTGAGAGCATGTTTAAGAGTTACTGCCTAAATAGAAGGCTCACTAATTCCTTTTAGAGGAATTTTTTTTCACCTCCTTTCTAGACTGTGCACAGCTTTCATTGATGAGAGAGAAAATATCCCTTTGTCCCAAATAACCGAGTCATTAAAACAATGTAGTGATAGTAAAGTTGAGACCACGACTGGCATGCCCAAACATTATTCTTCTAAGTACAGATTTAATGGCCTTGGTTTTCACACTCTTATATCCCCTAAATTTAGCCACACATGTTGTTGTGGAGCACATGAACCTAATGCCCTAAACAAAAGTAATCTCAATATTTATTCCTACAGAAACTACATCAAAATAGCACATACGGTCTAGTAAATAGGCTTTATGATGACCAGATCTTTTATTTAAAAACAGAAAATCTGACCCTGTCAAAAAATGGACAATTCAAGGGCTCACTGACATTACAAAAAGTTAGTAACTTATAATGATCTCTTCAATGTTAATTAACATTCAACTTATATTTGTTGCATAAAAAGAGGTCCACCAGATCAGTCCACTCTACCACCATTCTCCAGAATACCGCTACCCACATTGTCTGGTGACAAGGAGAGCTTCCTATATGTTCTTTGGGAGCAGGGTTCTCTGACTAAGAAAGGCTGGCCAATCAAATCCAATGTGAAATATTTTCTAAACATATCTGGGGTCACAGGGTCAAGGTTCCCCAAAGTCATTTGACTACTTCTTGAAACTTCTTTTCAAATAATTCCAAATTAACAACTCACAGAGTTAGCATTCTTCGATAAATATTGGGAAATGATGCTTTTTCAAAAAGATCATAAAAAAAATAACAAAAATAAAAAAAATAAAAAAGATCATCATTCCTACCTGATGGAAAGATGGAAAGATACCTCGAGTATCTTCAGAGCTTTAAACAAAATGAGCCAGTACTGGAATTCTGGCAATTGCACAAAACATCTAGATTTACTAAAACTCTGTTCATACAGGGTCAGAAGTAGCTGACGGTTAGTGGTGGAGTCAGACCACTTAGTCAGGGGGCGTGCATGCTCGCCAGCTTGATGCGGTCCTTTGGATTCTCTACGTCTCTCACCCATAGTTCCCCACGGTATGCATGGACATTCCCTATCTGCTTCTCCTAGATATTTATTTGCCGGTGAGACTCTGTGCAGAGGAAAGAAGAACATGGAAAAAGAGCCAGAAGCTCAGCCGATTGATCAAGAGCTGATCAACTCTAGGTATAGTGAGAAAGCCCATATCCTTTAAATCTCAAAACTTCGATGTCACATCTTCTCTTCCTCAGTGCTTAAGATCAGTACTTAGACTTCGGACACTTTCTCTAACCTTACTTCAATGAGAACATTCCCCGATGTGTTTTCTATACCAAATTCTCAATATGTCATCATCCTAGTGTTAACAGCAACAATTAACTGAACATTCACTAAGTTCAATGCTCTACATGAGCACTATTTGATTCCCACAAGAGTTCTATGGCATATGCCCAATTATTATCCTCTCATTTATTGATGAGAAAACAAGCTTAAACCTGCCAAAGTCACATGGTGAGTATGGGGCAGAGCTGGCAGAGGAGGCCAATTGTCCTAACCATTACCCCACACTGAGCCTTATTTAAAAATTGCACTATGTAAAGGACAGACCTGAGGAAGAAGGCTGGCGGAAGGAAATGTCTTACCTCATGATCCACCAAAGAATAAAGGCATACAGCCACCTGCGGTTGCAGGGTCAGAGCTCACCCACAGAACAGATGAATCTGAGATGTTGTATAAACCCTGAAATCCACTTGAAGCCAGCAAAAAGGCAAAGCTCTTCGTGAGCACATATTTCTTAGTAGTAACCAACAACCCAACTTCTACCTGTATGTAAGCACTTTAGGTGTGACATGAAGCATTTCCCAGACATTGCAGGATATGTAACCTCATTTTACACCCAAAGAAACCCAAGCTCTGTTTAGGTTAAAGGACCAGGAACCTTCCAGTTTACATAACAGTGGCAGTGGTAAATGCGGAATTTAAATTCAGGTCCCTGGATTCCAGGTCTCGATTCACAGTGACTCTGGCATGGAAAGGGATAGAACAGCATGGTCCAAAAGACCTCTCCAAGGTGATGAGAATGTTCTAGATCTGTGTTGTCCAATACATATCCAAATGTGGCGGTGTGACTGAGGAACTGAATTTTTAAGTACATTTATTTTTAAACAATTTTTATTTAAATTTAAATAATCAACTGTCTAGAAGTGGCAACAGACCCCACTGGTTTAAGGGTTCAATCATACAAAACTGATCCCACTTCAGATGCCAACTACAGATCCAGGTTGTCACTGTAAACAGGAGGGTCCCACAACCCCTAACGCATTTAAATTTAAATAGTGACTAGTTGCTACTTGGGATATTGTTGATATATAAAGAGAAATATACATTTTGGCTTTTGTCCATGGTTCCCAGCACAGAGTTCCTGAAACTCTTGGAACTTCCTAAGTGATAAGAGCAATGAAAGTGGGGCACCTGGTTGGCTCAGTGGGTTAAGCCTCTGCCTTCAGCTCAGGTCATGATCTCAGGGTCCTGGGATGAAGCCCTGCATTGGGCTCTCTGCTCAGCAGGGAGCCTGCTTCCCCCTCTCTCTCTGCCTGCCTCTCTGCCTACTTGTGATCTCTCTCTCTCTGTGTGTGTCAAATGAATAAATAAAATCTTTAAAAAAAAAAAGCAATGAAAGTGAAAGGAGTGTCTTTTATTATTCATAAGCCCCTTTCAACCAAATCTCAGTTTATGTTAATGAGGTGACTTCTGGAATGCCCTTGTGGCTGGGGACTAGTTGGGAGGGGAACCAACCACAAGACTGTGGGGTTGGAACTCTCAACCCCACCCTACCCGCCCCCCCACCTCTAGGCAGGGGAGAGTAAAGGAGATGTGAATTGATGGATGGCCAATGATTTACTAAATCCTGCCTATTTAACGAGGTCTCCATAAAAACCCCAATGGAAGGCATCCTGAGAGCTTCCAGCTTGGTGAGCACATGTAGGTACCTGGAGAGGGTATGGAAACTCCACACCCCTTCCCCCACACCTGGCCCTATGCATCTCTTACAACTGGCTGTTTCTGAGTTGCATCTCTTGATAATAAAGCAGTATAAGTAAATGGTTTTCCTGAGTTCTCTGAGCCATTCTAGCTAACCATTGAACCTGCGGGGGTGACAGGAGTCAACAGAATTTCTAATTAATAGCTGGTTGCTAAGTTGGCAGCCTGGACTTGGAAATGACATCTGAAGTGGGGGGCAGCCTTGTAGGGATGAGCCCTTACCCTGAGAGATCTGATGGTACCTCCAGGTAGACAGTGTCAGAATTGAGTTAAAATCACAGGTCACAATTGAGTTAAATTGTAAGACACCTAGCTGCTAAAAATTGCTTGGTGTGGGAAAAATCACCACACATTTGGTAGACAGACGTATTGAGAGCTGAGTGCAGAGGAAAGAAGAAAAACAGAATTCTCTCTTGTACTACTACTTTGGGCAATGCAGGGCTAGCAGTTACATAATCTTTTTCAACCACACGTTCAACCTACATTTTCTATGGAGGCTTGACAACCTCCACATGGGATAAAGCCAATGCTCCGAGGAACCAAAGAAAGACCCTGGTCTGGATCTGAACACTAACTTTTATATTGAGCCAACAGGCCATATCTTATAAAGGAACAACAGAGTGCCCTGAACACAGTAAATGCTCAATGTTTCCTTCAGTGAACAGAGGAAGGCTTTCCTTCAGTGAACACAGAAAGAAACTCTATAACATCAGATGTAACTACAGTATCAAAATTCTAACGAACATTAAAATACATTTAAATGTTCCCAGCTAATACAAATAAAATGTAGCAGACTTATTTATGTGGGGATTTGTCCAAGGTCACTGAGGCAAGTCACTTGGGCTCTCAGGTTTGTTTTCTCTTCTGTAGAATAAAGGGATCAGCCGATGACTCCTAGTCATTTTCAGCTGTCAAATTTTAGCTGTCAGGCGTGTCATGGGTACTCAGGAAACCTTTCTACTTAATAACTGCAGCTAAGCACAGCTTAAAATGATAAAATCAGATCTAGAACCTTATTTTATTCTTCTCCCTGAAAACTTCTGCCACTCTGCAGAGTTATTAATATAGAAAAGTACTGTTTGATCTCTTGTTAGCCAGAGTTGCCCCCCTGCTGCCTAACACACCTGTAAGGACTTCTCAGCCCTACATTTGCAAAGCCTGACTTTCTTACAATAATGGACCCAGCACTGCTCTTCTCACATCATCAATTTCCATATGCTTTCACTTCATCTAAAATAAAATCCTCCTCCATTTAAGCCCCAAAATGACACCCTGTTTTTAGTTGACATATACAACATGTATTTTCCAATAACCTAAATAATGTCTGACTGGGGAGTGGGCAGGGACAGCAGCATAATCACAGTCAAACTAACCATGGCAGCAAAAGACCGGCTTCACTCCCCAAAAGCTTGAGTATGTAGCCCCGAGTTCCAAAGATGCTAATTTTGTACTTGGGTTTACTATGTTGCTCTTCTTCTAAATGCCCACATTACTGAACAGCCCAGCTCAATCTCAGATGGCATGCAATCAAGGAAAATAATGGGCCATAGCAAATAACTTCAAAGCCTTGGCACTTCTTAGCTTAATAATATATAATTGCTACAATTTCTTTTAGCACAGTACTTTAATTAAATCCACTAAAGTCTCTACCTACCAACTTATTTTCAACCCCAGGCAGCCATTTTGCACTCTAAAATGAGGCATCTAGAGTGCTTTTTTTTTTTTTTCCTCCAAAAAGTATGGATCTCCTCAGTAGCCTTTCCTGCAACACTGGCTTAGAGAAGCAGCCTCTTTCTAAGCCCACCTTCAGAGATAAGATTCAAAGACAAAATAAGTTGTAGCTTTAAAGAGCTACGCAAAGTGCTTATCATAGTTTTGTAAATGAGGCGCTATAAGCTTTCCGTTCCCTTAAGCAATGAAAAAAACCACATGGCCTCCAGAGGCAGAAGAATAGAAAAAAGAAAAAGGGTTAGAGAAAACATCAGTTTTATGCTATTAAGATATACAAAATAATATATAAAATATACTCCCAAAATATATTTTTAAAATTACATTCCTAACACTAAAAGAGAAAGTGGGAGGTGAAGATTTTTGACTTCCTATCATCATGACTTAAAGGCATTTGTCTAGAATATTCTTCAATAATTTTCATATGAAATTGTTAACGATAATTCAGTGTTACATATCTTATGATTTCATTATTTTAGGAGTTATTTTTCATTAGCCCTATTTGAGATTAAACTGTAATATTTAGAAACATGGCAGTAGCCATCAGAAAAACAAAATAACCAAACATTTAAAAATGGTTGGCCCTGTAGCTCAAGCCTGCAGGTGGGGAGGGAATGGCTACTTTTCATTTAAGTGTGTTTGTTCTATTGTGTTTTAATTATGTGCATATACGACTTTAGTAATAATGTGTTGGATTTTGTTGTTGTTCTTGTTTTTTATTTACAAAACTAAATTTTGGAAAAGAATCTCGGGGCGCCTGGGTGGCTCAGTGGGTTAAAGCCTCTGCCTTCAGCTCAGGTCATGATCAGGGTCCTGGGATCGAGTCTCACATCGGGCTCTCTGCTCAGTGGGGAGCCTGCTTCCTCCTCTCTCTCTGCCTGCCTCTCTGACTACTTGTGATCTCTCGCTGTCAAATAAATAAATTCTTAAAAAAAAATTTTTTTTTAAAGAATCTCTACAACAGAATTTCAATCATAGTTTTTTCCCCTACAATCCCTCATCGCTACACCATACATTTTTTGAGGGGGAGGAAGGCACAGATTTACCTCCTTGGCCAGTTTCTTTTCTACATATACTAATATGTTCCAAATGTTAGCCCGGGGGTTCAGGAGAAGGGGTGATCAGCTTTGATGGGGGTCAAAAATCACCTCAAGAGAAGCAGGTGAGCTATAGACCATGTGGTGTGGGAATGATGAAAAGAACAGAGAAGGGTCAAGTGACTGGGTAGGGGTATGTCTTACAGAGCAGGTATGCGGGCGGCACCCAAGCAAGAAAACTGGAAGGACAAACAGGGACCAGAAGAGAGGAGGTATTTATCATCAGAAGTTTCTTCTAGTAACAACTCAGGTGTGGAGGTGAAGGCCAGTGGATGTGAGCTGTGAGGATGCAGACAGAGAGTGACTGAAGACCTCCATCAGTGTGGAGGAGTGACGGAGAACCAAGTCCCTGAGTGTCACAAGGAACAAGAGATGGTGCGGTCCTGCAGGTGGCCTCACCCCATGGAAGAGGGAGGGCTTCTGTACAAAGGATGGCAAGATGATGTCTGAACTCTGTGCAGTGCAGAGGTAAGCAGGGAGCAGAGCTTCTTCTAGGAAGGGCCACAGAGGATGTGTTCTCCTTGGAGATGAAAGCATGAGGTGGAAATAAAGTTTTGGAGGAAAAGGTTATGAAGAGGTGCAAAAGGCTGGGCCATTTACTTACAGTGGAACCAGTTTTCCCCTGGGCCCAGGAGAAGAGGACTGGAAAGGGACAGAGCAGAGAGCCTGGTGGGGAGTTCAGCATCCTTCTCGCCGAGGATGAAGCTGACCAGCCATGTGGACATGCTGCAGGCCAGGGGAAGAGCGTTGTTGTTGTTTGGGTTTTTTTTTTTTTTTAAGTTTTTATTTAAATTCCAGTTAGTTAACGTACAGTGTACTACTGGTTTCAGGTGCACAGTATCATGAGTCAGCACTTCCCACATCCAGGTGAAGAGCTTTACTGTGCAACTATGGGTGCTGGGTGGGCCTGGCCTGAGGAGCTCAGGTGGCATCACGTAGGCCTGGTGTGCTCTCCTTCCTCATCCTGGGTGCAGCGGGGCACTGCAGAGGTGGACAGCATGTGAGGGGGTGTGGGGCAGAGGCCAACCCCCAGCCTAACCACACACTCTTCATACCACAGGCATGGAACACTTCCAATTTCAACTTTCCACAGTCAGAAAACACAACCTTTTGCATTCACTTGGGTTATTATTATTTTTTTTTCTACCATGAAACCCAAACTCAAACTCTAGCTAGGAGCTGCTGCAGCCAGCAGCATGGAACAAGAAAAGAACACACACCTGAAAAGCAGCCCTCACACTGCTCACCTACATCCCACTGGCTTACTCTCCCCTGCCCCCAACAACCCCCCCCCCAACTCTCTGTCAACATCTGTTACTCAAGTGTATGCATGGCTCTGAAAAACAAACCATTCTACTCTTTTCTGGTAAAAACAGCACTGGCTTCTTGGGGTTGGGGAGGAGAGGGGTGAGCTAAGATAAATGCTGGGAACCTTCTCTTCCTCTGGGGCCCGTGTCAGAACCCGGTAGGGGGGAGGCTCCAGGAGTACCTGTGAGGTGGAGAAACCTGCAGCCATTTGTAAAAGTGACAGAAGGGAGGGAAGCGACAGGTCCGCTAGCAAGAAAGGTCATATCGCGGAAAAACTAGACAAAGCAAAAGAAAGATTTGCTCATGGCTAACACACAATAATCATCAGACACTTCTGTACTCTAATTTCAACTACCTGTAACTAAGGAGTATTTAGTAGTTACTGTATCTGTTCGTTCAACAAATACAAAGGAGGGGCCTACCATGTGCCCGGCACAAGTCAGATGCTTGAACTAAGACATAACTATTAGGGGGACAAAAAAGAAGATGTAACGATGTGGTAAGACCCACACTAGGTCTCAGGACCTTTCGATGGAAAGGCCAGCCTGGCCCTTTGCGGTGTTCTTCCTGTACTACTAGTCAGTCCCAAATAGCAGAGATCTTGACAAGGAAAAAAAAAAAAAGCAGCTCTCTGGGGCCATTATTATTTTCTTTATAGGACAAGCTCTACCGTACTGCATCCACCGTTGTTACAGAGCAAATCTCTCAGAAGGCGTGAGGTGGCATTATAATTTTACCAGGAGCAGGAGTCGCTGCTAGTTTCACTACTGGACTAGGCAATTCACACAGGATACGCTGCTTTAAAACCTACTTCAGTGGCGGGCGGGGTGGGGATCCCAGACATGAACAGATTCGAGCCCAGGCCCGAAGTGCCACCACCTCCCAGTTCAGAGTTCTCAAAGGAGTCCAGAGTTCTCCTAAAAGAGCCCCTTGCTGAGTCAGCGGGGCATGAGTGCACAGTCTTCAAGGGTGATAAATGGGGCTCTGCCCCTGTCACTCTCTCCCTCCCCCCTTCCTTCCAGGAGCCTGCAGGGAACACTCTGCATGCGCTTTGCCCCTGGCTGTGTCCTGGGCACGGTGGTCACAGGGAGAAGGAAGCCACAAGAGGGATGTTGTTCCCACGCATGCAGGGAGAGGTAGGGCTTTCAAGGCAGAAGAAACCACACATGTGGAGCATGGGAGTCGGGTCTCTGGAGCCACGGAGAGTAAGTATAAGAAAAGAAGGAGCCGTGGGCAGGGCTGAAGGTGTGTTTTTCTCTGACCAGCTCTGCATCCCCACTGACCCTCATGGTCCATTTCAGGCGCCAGGTGCAAGTTCAGTGCCAAACAGAACCATGCCCGGTGTTCAGCAGGGTGGCTGTGACCCAGCTGCCCAGGACGGCTACAGAAGGTTCTGTGGCAGCTTGGAACACCCTGGATGAGCTGCACTTCGGACCAAAATGGGAGACAATGCACTGCGGTGCTGCAGAAGTACCTAACAGTGGGAGGCTGCTCCTCCCCCCTGGGTAAAAATGGAAGACAGGGACCTGGGCCTGGACAGCTAGTAAGCTGCCAGTTCTTAGTTTTAACAGAATTTTCAGTCACTGAAAAAAAGCTTTTTGATACAGAGAAACAAGAAATGTAACATTAACAGCTCCGCCCAGTTCTAGAGAAATGGAAAGCCTCTGTCCAGTTTTACCCTGTGGTCGAAGAAGATGAAAGTCCTGGACATGGTCATCCTGTGATTCGGTCCACCTTATGCTTTACAGCAAACCAACTTGGACAAGAGAAATCTCCATGTTCGGAACAAGATGAGTCGATGTCTGATACCGCAAGAAAGAATCTCTATAGAAACTGTATCCACAGATGCCGTGGGAAAGCTACAATAAACTCAATGCTACTCAGGGCAACAGATAAAAAATCCTGTGGATTCCATATAGAGTTCTAGAGTCTCTGTGGAAAGTCAGATCAAGACTGGACAAAGGCTACAGACACACGCAGAAGCATGAAACTGGATCACATTCTTATACCACACACAACAATAAACAAATAAGACCGAATGGATAAAAGACCTACATGCAAGACCTGAAACCATAAAATCCTAGAAGAGAGCACAGGCAGTAATCCTTCTGGCGTTGGCTGTAGCAACATTTTTCTACATATGTCTCCTGAGGCAAGGGAAACAAAAGCAAAAATAAACTACTAGGACGACATCAAAACAAAAAGCTTCTGCACAGCAAAGGGAATAATCAACAAAACTAAAAAGGCAACCTACTGAATGGGAGATGCTATTTGCAAATAGCATATTCAATATAAATGGCATATCCAAATAAATATATCCAAATATATCCAAAATATATAAAGACCTAATACAACTCAATACCCAAAAAATAATCCAATTAAAAAATGGGCAGAAGACATGAACAGACTATTCTCCAAAGAAGACATTCCAAGAGCCAAAGGACACAGAAAAAGACTCTCAACATCACTCACCATTAGGGAAATGCAAATCAAAACCACAATGAGCTATCGCCTCACACCTGTCAGAATGGCTGAAATAAAAACACGAGAAATAACTAGTTTTGGAGAGGATGTGGAGAAAGGGGAAACCTCTTACACTGTTGGTGGGAATGCAAGATGGTGCAGCCACTTTGGAAAACAGTGTGGAGGTTCCTTAAAAAATTAAAAATACAATCTAATCATTGTACCACTGGGTATTTACCCCCAAAATACAAAAACACTAATTCAAAGGGATACATGCACACCTATGTTTACTGCAGCATTATTTACATTAGCCAAATCATGGAAGCAGCCCAAGTGTCCATCAGTAGATGAATGGATAAAGAAAAGGTGCGGGGGGTGTGTGTGTGTGTGTGTGTGTGTGTGTGTGTCATAAATGTGTATCTCATAAAAAAATGAATCTTGCCATCCAGCAACATGAATGGATCTAAAGAATATAATGTTAAGTGAAATAAGTCAGGAAAAGGCAAATATTCTATGATCTCACTCATATGTGGAATTTAAGAAACAAAACAAATGAGCAAAGGAAAAAAAAAAGAGAGAGAGAAAGAGGGGTGCCTGGGTGGCTCAGTGGTCTAAGCCTCTGCCTTTGGCTCAGGTCATGATCTCAGGGTCCTAGGATTGAGCCCTGCATCGGGCTCTCTGCTCAGCTGGGAGCCTGCTTCCCCCACCCCTGCCTACTTGTGATCTCTCTGTCAAATCGATAAAAAAATCTTAAAAAAAAAAAAAAAGAGAGAGAGATAGAGAGAGAGACAAACCAAGAAACAGACTCTTAACTACAAAGAAGAAATTGACGGTTACCAGTGGGGAGGAGGGTGAATGGGGGATGGGGATTAAAGAGTATACTTATGATGAAAAAATTAAAAAAAAAAAAAAAAGACTGGAGGAATGTGTGCGAAAGGTCAAAGACGTGGCAGCTGCCCTTGGAGAAGGAAGACAGGTGATAACCTGGACTCAGGAGATAGAGACCATGCTAACAAGAGGTAAGAGGAGCCAGGAGGAAGCTGACCAACGTGGCCAAGTTAAGTGTGCATTTCAATATCCAGTGGAGAGAGAAAAATCAATTCTAAGCCAATATTTCTGAAAGAGAGAACACAGAATGGACATGACAGATGAGAGCCTAAACTCAAAGTGCAATCTGCAAGCTTCAGGAGAGGGAAAATAAAATGACAACCATTTGTCCAGAAGAAATGGAGTTTCTCAGGCATTACCTTTCAGACAGATCATGATGTAGAGCAAGAGGAGGAAGACTCTGGGGCAGATGGCCGGATGAGCCATGAGGATGAAGAGCTGGAAACCTTCGGAAGCCACACAAAAACCCTGAAGAAAAAGCTGTAAAGAACCATTTCTTCTTCTTCTTCTTCTTTTTTTTTAAAGATTTTGTTTTTTGGGGGCACCTGGGTGGCTCAGTTGTTAGGCATCTGCCTTTGGCTCGTGTCATGATCCCAGAGTCCTGGGATTGAGCCCTGCATCGGGCTCCCTGCTTGGCAGGAAGCCCGCTTCTCCCTCTCCTTCCTGCTTGTGTTCCGCTCTCTCTCTCTCTCTCTGCCAGATAAATAGATAAAACCTTTAAAAAAATTATTTTCTAGGTAATCTCTACACCCAGTGTGGGACTTGGCACTTACAACCCTGAGATCAAGAGTCACATGCTCCACTGACAGAACGAGCCGGGGTCCCTATCTCTTCTCAAAGCAGGGTCTCTTCATGGTCACTGAACGAGGGCATGGGAAGCTGCAAGAAGCCTCCTCAGGACAGGAGGCTGCTGTAGGCCTGACACAGCAGAACCGCAGGACACTCAGCTTCTAAAGCAGATCCTTGTGTGTCTGAGGAGTCAAACTACTTCTTCCTCCTCTATTGCCAAATCCAGTTTTCCAATGGATCCAAAGGTGGTATTTATTGCAAGAGGATTTCCTCTTCCTCTCCCCTCTCCAGAAAGCGTGGTTAACCCCCATCTACCACCCCCAGAAGCCCCTCAGCATCTTCCCACCACCAGCAGCTGGTTTTCTGTCTAGGCCTTCTTTTTTTTATCCTCCCTGATGTGTTGTGTTTTCCCTGTATATTCCTGTGTAGAAAATACAAGAGAGCTACCTCCTGGGGGTTGCTGAGCCTCCACATAACTCCATGATCAAAATCCTAACATACACACACACACACAGATAGCTTTAAATCATTTTCCATCTTTTTTTTTAAAGACTTTATTTATCTATCTGAGAGACTGAGAGAGAGAGAGAGCACAAGTAGGGGGAGAAGCAGAGAGAGAGGCAGACTCCCCGCTGAGCAGGGGGACAGATGCTGGGCTCTAATCCCAGGACTCCTGGACCATGCCCTGAGCTGAAAGCAGACACTTAACTGACCCAGTCACCCAGGTGCCCCAGATTCTGACTTTTTATCATGAAGTATTTTTGAGTTATTTATATTTAGTTTTAAAAATTTACATAAATGTTTTCACTTTTGGTCAAATTGCAACTCAATATAAATTTTGGACAGATTTTTAGTGAGAAAACATAGTTCAAACTATTATTCCCATTTTTATCATATATTCTAAAAAATATAAGCAGCAAATGTGAATCTGATGAGCCAGACCACTGTTTCCTCAACAATACAATAAATTCAGCAACCTGGGATGTTTGAAGTAGCAAAATGCTTTTCTTCTTGCAAATGGTTATTCACAACACAGCAGCAGGGAAACGGGGAAAGTTCCCTGTTGGGCTCCATCAACTTCAGTTGATCTTAAAAATCTTAAAAATCGACTTAAAATTTGAAGAATAATTTAAGAATTGATCTTTAAAATGACTCCAATAATGTGGGAATCAAAACTAATGATAATATTCAACTATTACATGTAAAAATCTCAGTGACTAATGCTATTACTGCATGCATTCAAAAGGATTTCCCTTTCCAGGAAATGTCAAAATAGAGGTATGTCTTGAACAATGAATAAGCCCTGGGCAGGGCTGTCAGCATAAAGACATATGCTGGTACTAGAGGCATTTTTATAAGCTCAACAGTTTTGTGTATGCAAAATGTCATCTACGTTCGGTCAGAATATATATACGTGTGTGTTTCTGTGTATTTGTGTGTATATATGTGTGTGTGTGTATATATATATATATATATATATATACATACATTTTTTTTTTTAAATTTTCAATTTAGGAGGATGTTTGGTCATAAGATGATGAGCATTTGCAATGAGAGATGTGTCAGAATCTACCACCTGGAGCACTTCAAAAAAGGAAAAAATGGCTTCCTTCTAACATCAGGTGCAAAGGCTTACCTTGGTCAATTACCTTTGCTACTATAAAATGTGTTCTGTTTTAAGAGAAGCTTTTCGAATAGCCTGAGATAGAGAGCAGGCCCATCTGTAACTAGGAAACAGTTCTACAGTTTCATAAACTGGTGTGTTCAAGCACACCGCCCTTTGCCCTGCTGAGTCTTTCAAGCTCCTTTGAAAACTTTATGGAAATGAAGACATTCAGGGTTAAATAAGAAAGGTCCCTGCCAGCCTGACCCTATACGGGATTAATGGCCTTGGCAAGTGGGCCTGCATGCCCTGGGAGGCAGATGTCGGCCTGGTGGACAGTCTCCTGGACTGGGAAGGCTAAGTCTGTGATAGCGTGATGCACCAGATCTGTACTCTCCTTCTGCTGTAACTGGGTATCTCCATGTCAGGAGCCAGCAAGGATCTCTGGGCAGCCCCTTAACGGATCACAGAAGTTTCTGCTGCTGACTTCCCACTGGCCTTGAAAAGTTACTTTATGAAATATCTACAAAATATCATGACTAAGAGTTTCAAGAGAATGGTCTTGATCCATTCTCTGAAATGGATCCCATTTAAATCCCATCCATAGTAGGTACCTAATTAATATTTGGGTACCAAAATATAAAACCGAGAGACCCTGTTTGTTCTTAGCCATCTAGATGATTTACCAAACAGATCTGATTTTAACAAACATTTTGCAAATAAATTCAATAAATTTGCTAGCTATAATAAAAGATAGGTACAATATGCTTTTTTAATATTTATCATTTTGAGCAATTAAATAGCAGACATTTTGTCTCTTAAACTTTTAAATTATATGGGCACGTGGGTGGCTCAGTTGGTTAGGCATCTGACTTTGGCTCAGATCAGGATCTCAAGGTCCTGGGATCGAGCCCCACATCGGGCTCCCCACTCAGCAGGGAGTCTGCCCCTCCCCCTGCTTGTGGACACACACATTCTCTCTCTCTCACTCTCTCTCTCTCAAATAAAAAAATAAACTTTTAAATTATAAAAATCCTGGGGTGCCTAGGTGGCTCAGTTGGTTAACTGACTCTTGGTTTTGGCTCTGGTCATGATCTCAGGGTCCTGAGAGACCAAGCCCCAGGCTAGGCCCCAGGCTCAGTATGGGGTCTCCTTGGGATTCTCTCTCCCTCTCCCCCTCCTGCTCAATGCTCTCTCTCTAAAAATAAATAAATAAATCTTAGAAAAATAAATTATAAGAACCTTATAGCAACATTACAAACATTGGAAAGAAAAAAGAATTATTCTTAATCTCAAGACTATGGTAATGCTGAGGAGCCTGGGTGGCTCAGTGGGTTAAGCCTCTGCCTTTGGCTCAGGTCCTGATCTCAGGGTCTTGGGATGGAGCCCCACATCAGGCTCTCTGCTCAGCAGGGAAACTGCTTCTCCACCTACTCGTGATCTCTCTCTCTGTGTCAAATAAATAAATAAAATCTTAAAAAAAAAAAGACAACTATGGTAATGTTTTTATCTATTCATCTCAAAATGCATATTTAACTTAATTATATTCATGCCATATAAACAACTCCATATGATTTTTCATTTATTTTCTACATAGCTAGTTTTTATAATATTTCCTAATACTGTATTCATTGAATTAGAACTTTAATATGGCCTGCTTATTATTTTTGTTACAGTTTTCATAATTTATTTTTTTAAGTTTATTATTTTAAGTAATCTGGATTTCCAACATGGGGCTCAAACTCACAACCCTGAGATCAAGCTCTTGATACACCATATATCACCTGTCAATATTAAGTTTTATAAAGTTTTAAATAGGAAGCCAGAAGTAACTCCAACCAAATAGTAACTCCACTGAATGAATGAAAAAGTACTCATTCTAAAGCCCACTCTAAAAATCATTCTAAAATTTAATTAAGATTAAATTACAGAGAAACCATCAGAAAAAAGGACATAATATTTATCAGATCTATGGGGAAATGATCATTCAGTTTATAAGTAAAAGAAGATATGGCAAAAGGAAAGAACCACAATGTCAAGTAGATTAAAATTTTAAGCTTACATATAATTCAAGTAATAATAAAATGCAAGCTAACGAGAAA
The DNA here is from genome assembly GCF_010015895.1 of Lontra canadensis. NCBI lineage: Eukaryota > Metazoa > Chordata > Mammalia > Carnivora > Mustelidae > Lontra > Lontra canadensis. The sequence goes on along the minus strand of NW_022631047.1, from coordinate 7,753,961 downwards.
AATACATTTAAAAACAGTTTAAAGTAACTTTTATTTCAAGAAGGATTCCAGAAGAATAAATTTATGTATGTAAACAGGTAAGAAAGGCAGAGATATGTTAAAATAGCACTCTGCCCATAAAATTAATCTTTGAGTACAATGGCTATGGGTACTCTGAAGTCTGTTGTTTCTTGTAAAAAATGCTACTACACCAACAAATAGTCTACACACAGTAGATGGTAATAATGAGCACTAAAGAAAGACTGGCACACTGAGTGATTTACATGAATTAATCACATTTAATCTTCACAATAATATATGCTTCTGTCCTATTATTACCTGCATTTTACAAATGAGGAAAGCAAGGCTCAAAGAGGTTAACTAACTTGAACAAGGTCAGGGAGCTGGATGAGAATCCAAACATCCTGATCCAAAGCCAGCATACAGCCAATCTGCTAGAAACCTTACTGGTTTCTAACAAAATATAACTGCCAAAAATCTAATCTGTCACCATAAGGTATCAACTTATTTTTGGTAAACTGTTTCTCCTCACTCATGATTATTACCATGCAGATGAAATTCTGATACTCTTTTCTCTCCTCATAATATGGTGACGTTATCCCATACATGTATCATAAAATATCCATAAATAGTTTACTGTAATGCATCAATGATCCATAATATCCCATGCAAGCACTTTGATATATTTCAGCCCAGTCATATGTTTACACACCATTGTGTCTACCCCAGAAAATTACTATCTAATCTCAAGAGCTCAATGCCATTGGATTTCAACCAAGGTAAGGTGTAACCTTGACAGTTTCCAGAAAGCCAACATGACAGCTTTGAGAGTGGCAACACCACTGTTGGCGGCTTTCTTATAATGCTATTACACAATCGGTAACCAAAAAAATGAAGGAAGAGGAAAACAACTGACTTCCCAAAATACACAGTACATGTTCTTTCGGGTTATGGGTATTGAAAAAGTGTTGACAGTAATGTGTTGTTCTGGAGTGACCTCCTCCTCCTCCTCCCCCCAGTTCCTCCTCCCAACCTGGTTATATTTTTGAGAGGGACCCTAGCAAAGTGAAGAGCACACAGATAAAGGACATCAGGCTGGTGAGAGGCATGGACAGCATCACACACTCATTCATTCACACACCAGTGTATTTTCAAGGTGCACCCAGGGTGTGTCAGGAGCTGGGGAGCCAAAAAAAGAATCAAAGAGTCCCTATCCTTGTAAAACCTGCAGTTCTGTGGCAAGAAGTCAGAGAAGATAGTGGCAAAATAACATAACGTGTGGTTTAAGAGAGGTCATGGGGGAGGGGTGGTTTCAGATGGCAGAAGACAAAGGAGAAACAGAACCTGAGATACCACGCTCTGTGAGGTCAGCGCTGGAGTCTGTGGCTGGGGGTGCTCCAGCTGAGGGTCATCTTGGTCTGGAGCATCACCAAGACTTATGCCCCTAAGAGAATCTCCAGTTATCTCCCACCAAATCATCTGCCATTGGTGGAAGAGGGGGGTGCATTGAACATGGATTTGGGTAAGTAAATAACTTCCACTTGCAGTTGTTGAGTACTTATTTTTTTTCTAAATGCCAGTTCTTTTTTTTAAAGGCTTTATTTATTTATTTGACAGATAGAGATCACAAGTAGGCAGAGAGGCAGGCAGAGAGAGAGAGAGAGAGAGAGAGAGGAAGAAGCAGGCTCCCTGCTGAGCAGAGAGCCCTATGTAGGGCTTGATCCCAGAACCCTGGGATCATGACTGGAGCTGAAGGCAGACGTTTTAACCCTCTGAGCCACCCACACGTCCCCCCGGTGAGTACTTTTTAAGAAGGGGCAAATTCACTATTTAGTGACTGCTTCTATTCAACAGTGACTGATATGGGTTTTTGTTTTGTTTTGTTTTTGTCTGGGTATTTTAAAAGAACTCCCATGAATTTGCTTTTCCCCAAACCAGTGCTTCTTTTTTTATTATTTATTTATTTATTTATTACCAGTGCTTCTTAAAGTGTGGCTGTGGATCAGAACTCCCAGACTGCCAATTCTTTACTACCAGTCCCCAAAGAAATAAGCAGGAAAATGAGAGTAAGCATTTAGAAACTTTATGTATTTATTGGATCTCATTTTAAAAAGTTGGGATTTTGTAAGTATCTCTTTGCCTTTATTACATTTTTGTAATAATTCATCTTAGTATATTTTATAAAAACATTGATTCATGACAGAGTAGAACAAAACAGTCTTTCACCACTGATAGTTTGAGAGGCACAGCTCCAAATAATTTTGAATGTATAATTATACGTAAATGTACTTCCCTCCACCCCTGAAAAGAGACTAGAGAGGGACGACTGGGTGGTCCAGTTGGTTAAGTGACCGACTCTCGGTTTTGGCTTGGGTCATGATCGCAGGGTGGTGAGATGGAGCCCCACATTGGGCTCCATGCTCAGCCTGGAGTCTGAGAGAGATTCTCCCTCTCCCTGTGCCCCACCCACTCAGGCTTTCTCTAAAATAAATAAATAAATATTAAAAAAAAAAAAAAAAGTCCGCAAAGAACGTAAAATAACCAAAAAGTTTGTAAAAAAAAAAAAAAAAAGCACATAGCCTATGGGATGAGAGTCTCATCTAAGTTTTTAAGAACTACCATTTATTCGGTTTCCCTTTCTCAGTCATTGAGCCTTGCACTCTAAGTGCATGGGCTCATTCAATCCTCACGGCCACGAGACAAGACAAAGTACAAATTATCACTGTTTTACTCTTAAGAAAACTGAGCCCCAAGAAAGCCACATGATAAGCCAATGACTTGCAGCTAGGAAAGGGGCAGAGCCACAAGATGAGTCTCCTGGACTGCACAGCCAAAACTCAATACTGTCTAATGTAACTCGAAACTGACTCAATTATCAATCAGCAGGTGCAAGGTCTAATCTCTCAGGTAACCCAGGCATTCCCTGTTCCCCTCCCCCTGTTCCCAGTGGTATAAGTGACCTAACAAGAAAAGTTAACTGTCATACAAACTACAACTCTGAGGAAGAGAATTTACCTCTAATTAAAAAACAAAAAGCAGGGCACCTGGTTGGCTCAGTGGGTTAAGCCACTGCCTTCCACTCAGGTCATGATCTCAGGATCCTTGGATTGAACCCCGAGTCAGGCTCTCTGCTCAGCAGGGAGCCTGCTTCCTCCTCTCTCTGTCTGCCTTTCTGCCTACTTGTGATCTCTCTGTCAAATAAATAAATAAAAGCTTATAACAAAAACAAAAACAAAAACAAAAAAACAAAAACTGTACTTTCAGTTCTCTATGAACTGAACAGTGTTTAACAAACTGCAGTCTGTGGGCAAAATCCAGCTCGCCTCCTGTTTTTATCACTACAGATTTCCTGGAATACAGCCATGCCCATTAATCTACATATTGTAAATTATGGCTGGTCTTAGATAGAAATGGCAGAGTAGAGGAGTTGTGACAGTGACTGTTAAGGCCTACAGAACCTAAAATGTTTACTTCCTGACTTTTAACAGAAAAAGTTTGTCAGCTCCTTCTCTGTATCAGTAAGACAGGCAACGGTGCAGATTATGAATGGATAAAGTAAGCTCCAATCTTGTTTTAACCAGTATGATTCAGTGTCTGACATATCCAGACTTCTCTAATGTTTGTTTTAGGCAGAGATGATTTGCATTCTGGCTATTTTTTCCTTTGTCAAGTTTTTAGAGGAAAGTATACCAACTAGCTATTTCTCCCAAAGGAAAGTGACAGAAAGATGAAGGGTTTTAAATAACCCACGACCTAGAGTCTCTGCCATCCACTGTAAGAACCATCATGCACTGCAGGCATGCATTCTTAGCACTTTCCACATACTTGTGAGGATTTCAGGCAATCCTCCTAATGACCCCCAGAAGGCAAGTCCCCCAGGCCCCTAGAGATTCGGTAACCTGATTAGAACCATGGTGATAAGCTAAGTCAGTACTGCATCTAGAATCTGGTCTCAACACTCTCACTTCAAAGCTCACCCTATTACTTCTCTCTGGTGTTGAGAAAGGACAGTAACATGTGAAAGACTGTAAATTAATCTAAATTAACCTCAAAATGTAAAGTAACCAGATATAACCCAGTTTTTTAAAATGAGAATTTGTTACTATTTTAGACAATCAAAATGAAGTAACCAGGTATTTGTAACATTACCATAACCTTTGGAAACAAATATTTTACCTGACAATTTACTTAAATGCATGCGTGTTTCGTTTTAACAAAAGACAGAGAAAAAATGTGACTGAGACACATCTTAATTACAGGCTTTTTTTGTTCTGATATGAACTGAATTTTCCTATTAGATAATACTTTCCAGAAGAACAATGACATTTAAATCCTTCTGAAAGGAAAAATACCTTTTAGTGGGTTTATATTTGCAAAGAACTAAAAGAACATTGGCAGAGAGTCAGGTTTTCACAAAGTACATATACATACACCAAATAAATACAGATTAGAAAACTAAAGAAGCATTTCCAACCATTATTTTCATTTTCAACGTTACTGCTACTTTAGGAGGAGCTGTTCAATTCCTAAGTCTTTCATAGTTCATTAAGAATTTCTAAGCAGATAATGATGGAGTTAACCAAAATGATACACACTACAGTGAGAAAATGAGTAAATATTTGATCCTAAAAGTTAAAATACTCTAGTTGGTTATCTATTTCTATAAACAATAAATTCACTGAATCATATGTCTTCAAAATTAATTTTGACATACATCATTCTGGTTGTCACAGTATTTTAGACAGAAATACCTGTCCCACAGTATCCAGACTACTATAAATGGTAGAAACATCTTGAATTATGTACTTTTTAGACATAATTCTTCATCAAAGGGTTATATGCTTTTTGGAATCTGAGTTCCACAAACACTGTAATTTCACTGTTAAACATATTTACAGGGTCATTAATATTCAAATTATGTAATAAAGATAGTACAACCGGCTGATAAAATGTGATTAACATTCACTTACAGTAGCTTAGTAGGCTTTGCCAAATGCGACTTCCCATAACAGGCTATGAGGTTCTGATTGCATTAAGCTTCCTGATTATCTTCTGTATCCTATGGTATTTTAACACTATTTCTGAGATTCCAAAAAATTGTCGTCAAGTGGATTTCAAGGTCTTTTGAAATTCACAAGGTCTCAGGTTCATGATATTAAAATTCTTCCCACATGCCTGTTTTCCAAGTTCATATTTCTGAATTTCTTATATTTTTATAAACAATGGTTACTTTCCAATTTTGTGATCTGTCCAGTTTAACTCTACAAAACTGAGACCACTGGTAAAAGGTTTTTCAAGCTTTTTATGTTGGTTTCATATAAATAAACTCACATTTTTGAAAAAGCACATTACTCTCAATTTTCTCTGGTATATTTCAGATATATTCTGTCTCAGAGATACAACAAACATGATTATTATGTTTTAAACAATAAACACTGCTGTCAGCACATTATTTTCATTAAGTGAATTTTATCATTTGGTTTCATAAACAGCAGCTGGTTATTCTTGTTGAGGTTCATTACTTCCTCATGGTGATCAGCAAACCTTGGGAAGTAATTATTTACAATTAAGAAACTTCTTATATTACAGACATCTCTAAGTTTGTAATCAAGTACAGATTCAAATTATGTCCTTTTATAGAACTGTGTATTTTTGTATATCCAAACACATTATTACAGTCCCACTAAAAAACCTTACAGGCTATTAAAAATGTGCCCATTTCCTGTTTAAGCATGTAACCTAGGACCAATCAAAAAGGATGTCTGAGGTAGTAGCTTTGTCATAATCTTTTGAGTCCTTCATGTTCTAAAATTTGAAAACTCTAACTTTAGAAAAATATTTAAAGAAAAAATATTTAAAGGTATCTCAGTGCCAATTTGTACATAAAATATGCCAATAAATATATTTCTGGTCCAACAACATGCTATTTATTAGCACAGTGCAATTGCCTCATTTACATAACATTTCAACACTCATAAGAACATAAAAATTCTCAACTGGGAACAGCTAACATTTTAATAGCTTTCTCACTGGAGATGCTCCTCCTAGGAAACTGAAATAAAAGAAAATATTAGAAATCTGATCTGTGAGAGACCAAAAAATTATTTATTGAGCACTTACTCTGTACTAGGTAAGTGCTGCAGGCAGCATATATAGGATAGATAATGGACCACACAGTCTATGGAAAACAGATGTTAAACAAAGAGTTATAAAAATAACTACAATTAGAGAGGGCTTAAAAATATTTTTCTTGGGGCACCTGGGTGGCTCAGTGGGTTAAGCCTCTGCCTTTGGCTCAGGTCATGATCCCAGGGTCCTGGAATCGAGCCCCACATCGGGCTCTCTGCTCAGTGGGTAGCCTCCTTCCCCCCTCTCTCTGCCTGCTGCTCTGCCTATCTGTGATCTCTCTGTGTCAAATAAATAAATAAAAATCTTTAAAAAAAATTTATCTTATTCTAAAAGTAAATATCACAACAACAATAAAAATGTATCTGAGAGTGCCTATGTGGTCAGGCATTATTTTAGTACTTTACATGTATTCATTTATTTCATCATCAATGTAATATATATTTGTTATAGAAAATTTGGTTAATACAAGAACAGACAAAATTTTAAGAAGTTGCTCATTCCATTTACTCAGAAATAATGATGTGATACTCTGATATATCATATTTTATTTGCCATAGATTTTCCCCCTCCATTTGATGATATATCTTCAATGGTTTCTCTTGGCTTTAAATACTCTTCAAAGTCCTATTATTTTTTGGTAGTTCAATAATGTTCCGATCCCTGTGCATACTATAATTGATTTGATTATTTCCTGACTCTTGGAGATTTATGTGGCTTCTAATTATCATTTATTTTTTTAAAGAAAACAATGGTGAGCATTCTCAAGCATTTTCTTCATCCACATCTCTAATTATTTCCTTTGGATAGACTTCTAAAAGTAAGATTACAAGGTCCAATTACACTCTAGTTACAGTTTATCAGTTTATACTCCTTCATGAGGAATTATGTTTATCATACCACACCCTTAATTGAATCAAATATCCTAACAAAGTACATTTTCCAACCTGAAAAGTACAATCACATGTCACTGTGTGTGGTCAACCTGTGCAGCAAACATTCTTTACGTATGCCTATATGCAACACTTTTTTAATGACAACTTAATTACATTGAACAACATTAATATTTAGAAAACCTCAAGTGGCAAACACTACATACATATTTTTTTAGAACTTAGGGAAAAGTCAGTTCCCTAATGCAAAAACTTCCTGCTGGAAGTCAGAACATTAGGACTTTTTCTCAGAGTAAATTCATATTGAGGTAAAAATGTCAAAATAGTGGAAGAAAATCGAAAGAACTGTGACTCAGCATACAAAACATACTGATTTAGAACTAATGACCAAAATGAAATAAAATGAAGAATGAAATATTTACCACAGAGACCGGACCAAAACAAAAACTAGAAATAGAGAGAGCAACTCCACCATGGAAAAACACACACACACACACACACACACACACACACACACACACACGGAATGCATAATGCATCATTCCCAAATGAGTCATTAAAATTTTTGGAAAAAAGTCAAAATCATAACTGGAGATACCCTCACCCATAGTATCTGGCCTTTAATTCTTCTCTGCTTAATACCCCTCAAGAGCCCCAGAAGCTGCTGGAAAATGGATACAACAGATAACAGACTCCTTGCATAGCCAGACTTACTGGGGGAAAACAATAAGAATAAGAGATGGGGAAAGATTTCACCTTTGCAGAAATGTGCTACTGGAGGAAATCCGAAGAGGACATATAACAAGACCTTAAGAATAAAGAACCAGGGGCACCTGGGTGGCTCAGTGGGTTAAAGCCTCTGCCTTGGGCTCAGGTCATGATCCCAGGGTTCTGGGATCGAGTCCCGCATCGGGCTCTCTGCTCAGCAGGGAGCCTCCTTCCTCCTCTCTCTCTGCCTGCCTCTCTGCCTACTTGCAATCTCTGTTTGTCAAATAAATAAATAAAATCTAAAAAAAAAAAAAAAAAAAAGAACCAGAGCTGTTCATTGTTGACTAAAAGTGGTAATGGCAGGACTGGAATTCTGGACAATTCTGGAAAGAGTAAGTTCACTTATGGCCTGAGCAAACCCCCATCACCAAAGTATTAGGGGAAAGAAATACACATTCCTCAAGAGGAAAAATTCCAAGGAGGTCCAAAGAAAAATTACTACCAATAACAAAGCATTTCCCACATTTCCACTGCCTTTATGTAAAGACACTCAACTAATTCTGTATATCTGTGGGGGTAAAATATCTTTTTCCTGAATTTATATATTTTTTCTGAAGTATATTTTCTGAACTAAAAGATACAGTAGCACTCTATGAAGATGTATTAACAAATCTGTAGGGACTAAATTTCAACAGACTTAACAATAAGTAACATTTCAGCCAGTCTGCAAAAAGCTAATTAGTCACTATATGTTCTAGGCACTGTGCTATGTGCCATTAACAGAGTGAAAAATTCTCACTGGATCTCAGGCCTCAGAAAACTCACAGTCTGGCAAGCTAAAAATACACTTAAACACGAGCTAGCAGTTGTCAAAGGGCTTTCACATCTATCAAGAGTTTAAACTCCTGAAAGGGACAGATTTCTCAGAATGAAGATAAAAATCATATTTTTTTCATCTCCAGACAGAACATGAAAACGGGATGAAAGGAAGTCCAGTGGAACTAACTGATCCTTTCTTTCTCAATATTTATTTCCAAAGATACACACATGCATTTACTGCATGACTCCATAAAGGAAAAATTTCACATTAAAAAGAACACCTACTCTCATTCCTTCTCATTTAGTCCCATACGGCTACAACGCAGTAAAGTGACCCATTTGATGTCATGTATAATAAAATGTTTTTAAAAGAGTCAGTGGAGGGGGCGCCTGGGTGGCTCAGTGGGTTAAAGCCTCTGCTTTCAGCTCAGGTCATGATCCCAGGGTCCTGGGATCGAGCCCCACATCTGGCTCTCTGCTCAGCGGAAAGCCTGCTTCCCCCTCTCTCTCTGCCTGCTTCTCTGCCTACTTGTGATCCCGCTTTCTGTCAAATAAATAAATAAAAAATCTTAAAATAAATAAATAAATAAATAAATAAAAGAGTCAATGGAGGTTTATCTTTCTCAAAATGGAAAGAGCTGAAATTTCTTTCTGATATTGCATCTGTGACCTTTGAAATAATGGAATATACTTTTAAAAAATCAAGATAATAATAATGAAGTAACTAAACAAATGATAGGATTAAGTTCCAAAGTAACTCCCATTAGTTCCTCAAAAAATTAAAAACAGAACTATTATCCAGCAATTCCACTTCTGGGTATATAGTTGAAGAAAACAAAAACACTATCTCAAAGAGATATCTGCACCCCTATGTTCACTGAGATATTATTTATAAAAGCATGATATAGAAACAACCTGGGGCTCCTGGGTGGCTCAGTTGGTTAAAGCCTCTGCCTTCAGCTCAGGTCATGATTCCAGTGTCCTGGGATCGAGCCCCATATCGGGCTCTCTGCCTGCCTCTCTGCCTACTTGTGATCTCTGTCAAATAAATAAATAAAATCTTTTAAAAAAAAGAAAAAAGAAACAACCAAAGTGCCCACTGATGAATAAATGGTTTAAAAAAAATGTAATACACACACACAGGAACATTATTTAGCAAAAGCAAAGAAAGAATTTTGCCATTTGCAACAAACAATGTGGATGGACTCTGAGAGCATTATGCCAAATGAAATAAATCAGAGAAAGACAAATATAGTATGATCTCATATGGGGAATTAAAAAAAAAAAAAGCCTAACTCATAGAAATAGAGAATAGAATGGTGGTTGCCAGGAGCTGGAGGGTGGGGGAATGGGAAGATATTAGTCAAAGGGTACAAATTTCTACACATAAGATGAGTAAGTCCTAGAAATCTAATATACAGGATGATAATTATAATCATACCAATCATACTGTATTATACACTTGATAGTTGCTACATGAGTAAATCTTAAATATTCTCACCACAAACAAAAAAATTATAACTATGTGAAGTGATAGATGTGTTAATTAACTTTACTGTAGTAATCATTTTGCAATATAGACCTGTACCAAATCATTATGTTGTAACACCTAAAGTGTACAGAATGTTATGTCAATTGTATCTCAATAAAGCTGCGGGAGTGGGGGGGGGGTGGACAGAGGGACCTCTATTAGCTGACATAATGGAATTATATTAGCAGTAATAGAAAATTTGACAAAAATAAGCATCATGTTACATACAGATTTTTAAAAACTTATTTGAAAGACAGACAAAGCAAGCACATTCATCTGCAACATTCATCTGCAACATTTGTTGTACATCTAAATCTAAACCACACTTTTACAATGGTTTTAAAAGAGTTATCTAATTTAATGGTCCCAGCAGTGCCCTGAGATGGAGAGCTTTTTCCCTATTTTATAAGCAAGGAAATTGAGGCTCAGAAAGGCAACATAATTTGCCCAAGGTCTTGTTACTAGAAAGTGGTAGAACCAGAACTGAAACTCAGGTCAGATGGCTCCTGGTACTTCAATGCCTCCTATTTAGAATGTACAAATCAGGCATGACAAATATTTGTAGGGAAAGAACTAGGATGCTTTTCCATGGGACTATAATGTCAACCACCTGATGGCCTGCATAGAGGAGTGGTGAGCATCAAGTGTGACTGTGTGCATGTGTGTGTCTGGTAAACTGTAGTGTGCCTGGTAAACTGTAAGGCACTATGTATGGTGTTACTGGCTCTGTGATGATTTTAAGGGAAGAAAAAGAACCAATGTGCAGAAGCTGCATATAGGGAAGCAAAGTATGCCTTACAGAAAGAAGAACTTTGGACCAATAAACCTCCTTGTATAGGACTGCATGCCTACCTCTCAAAGAGGCAAGAGCCCAGTGACTACTTGTCTAAGATTTGGGATGGTAGGAAGATGCTAGATTAGATGACCTTAATACCCATTCCACTTCTAACATTGTCCAATGACAAGAACAGCTTAGAATCAGTCCCACAGGGAAGGAATACCTTTAGTATCGTTAATCCAACTTTAAAGATGTTTGGGATTATTCTGAAATGCAAAAGACAAATGACTCAAAAAGAAAGAACTTGGAATAATCATCTACAGAAATATAAGCACAGATAGTCATCTTTTCAGCTCACCCGCTCAATATTTCTTGTCCCAGTGGATGGGGACCCATCTCTTGGATACACTGGAATCAGTAGCCTCCAAATTTGTTTGATGGTACACCCCATAAAGAAAAAGTGAGCATAATCTCAATGTGTTTCCATTTCTATATTTATAAATTATGTACATGTACAACCATGCTAATATATTTTGATATTATACACAGAAAAAAAACACAACGTTTGAAAGGAGACAAATAATACATGACACTGTTTTCCACCAGATCACCATGCATCTTGTTCTCCCCTATGTAAACCTGATCACTGACTTCGTTCTCCCACAGGTCATCAAGTCCTCTAGATTCCACTTCTCAAATCTCCTTATCTCGCAACGTTTCCACCCTCAACGTTAAGGACAGAACTGAAGCCTTCAATATGCCACTGTAGAGTACAAGATTTTTAAACTGGCCTCCCTCCTTGGGCTTTTCTAGTCTACTCAGCACCCTAGAATCTCATCCTGTCACCCTCAGTGGCTTCTCACCATCCACAAAGTCTAAACTGCTCGAATGCCATGTAAGAACATGAAGCATAATGGTTATCCTCTCACTGAGTCATCTCTGGCATAACAAACTTTCCTCAACTCCCTAATCTGGAAAAAGAATTAGCAGTGTCTATCTCATGTGTTTCTTGTGAGATTCAAACTAAATAATGTGTGCAAAATGCAATCACACAGCCAGACATGTAATACATGCCCAATACACACACACCTTTCTATTCTTATCTCTTTACTCTGCTCAAAGCATTTAAAACACTAACACCTCCTAAAAAGGAAAAACACAGACTCAGTCCCTTGAAGAGGCTCTCCTTTACCTAGAATGCCCTTCCTTTCCTAGAGAACTCCTACTCATCCATCAAGGCTAGCTCAAATGTCTCTCCCATGAAACTGTATTGTTCTCTCCCAGGCAGAACTAATTTCTTCCTGCACAATGCTCCCATAAATTCAAAACACCTCTAACATACCATTTAGCAAATCTTCCTTTATGTATCCACCTCTAAATCAAGAGCATAATCCCTAAAAAGACACAGGCTGTGTTTCATTAGGTATTAATTCAATGAACACTGAGTAACTACTATAAGGCAAAGCGGGTACCTTGATTAAAAAACATCTGCACTTGTGTGATAAAGGAGGCATTCAATGGTCATTTGTCGGGGGCACCTGGGTGGCTCAGTTAGTTAAGCGGCTGGCTGCCTTTGGCTCAGGTCATGTTCCCAAGGTCCTGGGATTGAGTCCTGCATTGGGCTCCCTGCTCAGTAGGGAGTCTGTTTCTCCCTCTCCCCCTCATGCACATGCTCTCGCTCTCAAATAAACAAAATCTTAAAAAAAAATAGCTGTTTGTTGAATGAATGAATATTTAATTCTAGCACGACTGTAAAAGAATTTAAACTAATGACCCAGAATCAAAAGTTTAAACTATCTTAACAATATAATGGAGTCACAGTATAAGCACATTTAATTTATTGGAATTTAACTATATGTCCCATTTAACTATAAGGGACCTGGGGAGGAAGGAAAATCTTTTCCCCTCAATATCCTTTTACCTTGTTCACTTGCAAGTGTGAAGCCATAGTCTGTATATAAGCAAAAACAAACAAAATGGGTGCTTGGCTGGCTCAGTCAGGACTGAGCATAGGACTCTTGATCTTGGGGTCATGAGTTCAAGTCCCATATTGGGTATAGGTATTACTTAAAACACACACAAAGTTAGTTTTCTGGTTTCTGGGTTTTCACAGATGCAATTCTTGGTAACACAGTAACTTTGGGATTTTCAAGAGTAATTTTGTTTCATTTTTCTCCTTTATCGTTTGACTTCAGATACGTTATAATTCTTATGTAACTATCGCAATAGCATATTTCATGAATTATCAATGAATCCAAGATTTTTTTTTAAAAAATCAAATAAAAGTTCTCATGACACATAATAAAATTTCCTGTTTTCAGAAAAACTCCATTTACACTTGCCTGATTTAACCATAACCCACAGTAAAATGCACACGTCAGTAGCTCCAGAGTTAGGTGTCAGGTCTCCTGAATGTCCTAAGAGTTGGTGGCAAAGGGAGGAAATGGAAATGGGCCACAGGAGGTCCTGAAAAGGTTACTTAACCTTGTGTCCTTTTTTCTTAGTGCCAAGGCCCATGCAGATCTGTAAGTAAATTCAAGCTTTATTCCTTAAGGGTTCATCATGTTCCCACTTTAGTTTTCAATTTACCCAGATGTGATGTGAAAAGGTTTTTTATAATTTGAGAAACTAACAAATTATGATGATGGGGGGGGGGAGATGGGATGTAAAGCAAGAAGCAGTGGGCTACATGCATTTTCTATATTCTTTGTTTAAATTGCTGTGATTTGATGTCCATTTACAGGAATTGACAGCAATTGTAAGAAAGGTAAAGATCTTAGGGAAATAGGGAGTAAAATTAGCATCTAAATTGGCTAGCTTAAGGAAGTTACAAAATTGCTTTGATTTTTACAGCAATGGTTCCCAACCGTGTGGTCTCTGACCTAAAAGCATCAGCATTACCTGGGTGCTTGTTAGAAATGCAAATTCTAGAGCTAGGTCTGGGGCCCAGTAAACTGTAAACGCAAATCCTCTAGGCAATTCTGACCTGAGCTGAGTGGGTCTACCAGAAGTCTCAACCCCTCAAAGAGGAACAGAAGCAACAAAGAGTGAAGTCTTTGGTAAATCTAGAGAATTAGCTAAAGAGGTAACAACTTCTTTCCCAGGAGAAATTAAGACAGGGCAGGGCCTCTTGGGAACCAGAAAGGCCTTTTGTTTTGGAAAGAACAGGAGAGCTGAGGCAGAGATTCTTATCCCTAGGAATCGGGCACTAAATTAAGCAAGAATATTCTGGTTTCGATTTTTAAATATTTCTCCCCCAAAATGCCTTTTCTGTTACATACAAAGAGGCAACCCCAGAGCGAGATTCCTCATCAAGAAATCCACTGAGGGGGGCCTGGGTGGCTCAGTGCGTTAAGCCTCTGCCTTTAACTCAGGTCGTGATCTCAGGGTCCTGACATAGAGCCCTGCATTTGGCTCTCTGCTCAGCGGGGAGCCTGTTTCCTCCCCTCTCTCTCTCTGCCTGCCTCTCTGCCTACTTGTGATCTCTCTCTGTCAAATAAGTAAATAAAATCTTTAAAAAAAAAAAAAAAAAGAGAGAGAGAGAGAGAAAAGAGACTTATAAAAAAAATCCATTGAGATAATAAGACAACAATTTCATATTAGTACCTGGTTGTTGAACAACAAAGGCTTTTATCTGAATTGATACCAAGTGTTTATTAAGACAAAAACTGCAGTCATTCTTCCTAGCCTTCTGTAAGTTTAAAGAGAGTGAGTAACATAAAATCTAGGCATTTAGTCTCTCATATAGCACAGCATCTGTATGTAGCTCTATGGAATGGATGGTGCTTAAGTGTGAATTGTGGTGACTCCAACATCTAGTAGCTGCGTGATCTTGGGGAAACTACTGCAAGTTTCTAAGTTTTGAGTTTCATTTTCCCCATCTGGAAGGTGACACTAATATGATCTTCCTTAAAAGAAACCCCCTCATAAGTGTGAGCTGCTGGTATTGTAAGCAGCGACAGTGATGACTGCAGGAGACACTGATATTATAAGCAGGCATTCTGCACCAAATCAGAAGCATAAGGGTGGACCCAAGGGGAGACTAGGTCTCAGCTCAAAACAGTCAAGTACCAAAGAGTTTAATGGAATAATGAATACCTGTAGGTTAACGCAGAGGAGAAATCAGAGTTATGAAAGACCTGTAAGCTGCTGTCTGTTTCAGGAGTTCGTTAGGAAGGGTGCTGCCGAGCTCAAAGGGAGGAAAGAAACAAACACACATAAACATACTATACGGATACATCCTAGCTGGAAGCAAAGGAGAGGTTCAGGCCTTTGACCACAGCTGGAATAACTCCGGTTCTCTTCATCTGTGTGGCAGATGATTAATTCTTGGCAACACTTAATGAGCAACTAACTAGTACTGGCTAATGGTAGAGAAATCTACGAAAGCCACAATCATACACACAGAGAAAACAGAACTCATTAACCCACAGGGTTCTCTAACAATGATGAGGCCAAGAATTCTAACAAAGTATTTCTTCGTAGCTAGATGTCCTAAGTTTACCAATACGGTTCTTTCAAGACTGGGCCCAGTATAGCTTCTGGAGATTGCTTTTCTAAAGAACCATTAAAATTCACATTGTTAGTGTTTGCTTTGTAAGATTTAATCTGTTAAGATATATTCATTTCTCTTGAGAAGCGTGTTTTAAATCATGTAAGAAAAAAACTGCCACTAGATAAATAAATAGCTTCAGGTAGTAGTATATGATAATAATTATTAATTCAACAGCTCACTTTTATTGAACCCTTATCACTTGCCCAAAGCAGTGCTAAACCCTTTATAGGTATAAACTCATTCATTCCTCACAATGATCTTATAAAATAGATGTAATCATCACACCCATTAACAAACTGGAAAATTGAGGTTCCAGAGGAACCCCATTTGAATTGGATTTATCCAAGATATTAACCTCTATACCCTAGTGCCTCTCTAAAGGAAGCTCAATTCCTGAAAATAATGAAGTTTAAAGTACCAATGGCCATTGGTAAGTGGCCACCACTCCTACATTAAAGGACAACTTTGTTCTCTAAATCAACAAAGAAAAAGTAATGGTAACAGCTATTAAAGAGATCAGGCAGATTTCAATACCCTTCCATGGAATGGTGCAGGCCAATACCACCGTAATGAAAGTGAACTACTCATTCCAGATCCATAGTGCGATAAAGAGCTTGTGCCAGAACCTAAATCATCACACCCTAAGCACAGCTTAGTTTGACCAACACTGATTTGCAGCAAGAGCTTTGGGATAAAGAAAGCAGTACCATGATGCACCTTGTCTCCCCGTGGATCGGTAACAGTCTGCTGCCCACCCGCTGGTCTAGGGACAGACTCTGAGCAGCCCTGCTGTAGATGATACAGTGCTGAGCGATAGTGACTATTCTGCAAATGACCACATTTGTTAAATGAGTAGAGAGATTAATGTATAAATATTATTAATGTAAATATAAATTATTGTATTAATATAAATAAATAATGCCATTGGACGTATCCAATGCATTTGAGAATTTCCATTTTTTGCCTTACCAGTTCTTTACTTTAGCCAACAACTTCTTTATAATCATAGAAGTTATATAAGTAGGATTTTTAAAAATACCAATTATTTTCTTACTCTTAGTATTTTTAAAATTAACTAAAGCTCGTACTTTATTCAGATGATCTGAGTTTTTACCTAATGTCTTTTTCCTGTTTCAGATCCCATACAAGGCACCATATTATGTTTAGTCCTCTTGTCTCCTTAGTCTCCATTCTGCTACTAAAGTCTTCCGTAACCCGAAGTTTATTATTATTACTTCCCGAGCCAGAGTTCATAAAGTGGTAATACACTAACATTATCTGAGCACATACTGTGTGCCAGTTTGTTCAACACTCTACATGTCTTAACAATGCTTTGAGGTTAAGTGTAGAGACCACTTTTAGGCAACAGGCTTGAGCACTGCAAACCTGGGCAAAGCCAAAGGTCCCACAGAGATCACCGAGCTGAACATACAAACAGGTACGTTACATGGCCCTCCCTCACCTTGGAATAGTCATAGGCCCTAACTGTCCAATAAGATACTGATAACCAGGCAGAGCTCCTAAGATTACCAAAAAAGGGAAAATTCTATACGTTCCCATATGCTTTCACTGTACCCTAGAACTGCAGACCCTCACCATCGCCCGGTAGCAGACAGTATCTCCTCTGCTGTCCTGCCAGCTGCTCCCTTGCAGTGCATTCAATAGACGTCTACCTCCTTTGTTCTGTCTTGGCTGAATTCTTTCACTGCCCCCTCACCAGCACCCCTCGAATCACCATTATTATCTCCATGTTACAGGCAAGGAAGCAGGGCAGCATGGGAGTAAGTAACTGGCCTACAGTTATATACCTGGAGTGCGGTGGGGCCAGGATTCAGACCCCAGCAGTCGGATTCCCAAGGCCATAAACTCTAAAGTCCTATGCTCTACAAAACATATAAACATACGGATCTATGCGAGCATGTGCCTTTCAGATGTGGGATCTGAAAATGGGACATGACAGTATGAGAAAGGTCAGAAACCTCCACTGACCACAAAGGCAATCAAAGTTACTTTGGTCATATTTCACAGTGCAGAGAGCTTTCTGTACATTAGTTCACAATTTAATTCCAAGACCACTGGGCAACTGCAGTGCCTGACAGAAAAGAGACTATGGGGGGCACATGCCTGGCTCAGTGGGTTGAGCATCCAACTCTTTTTCGGCACAGGTCATGATCTCAGGGGCCTGAGATTGAGCCCCATGTCAGGCTCCTTGCTCCGTGGGGAGTCTGCTTGAGATTCTTTCTCTCCCTCTGCCCCTCTCTGCCCCCCCAACCCCTGCTCTCTCTCTCAAAGAAATACTTTAAAAAAAAGAGAGAGACTACAATGTGAACTGCAGGAAGGAGCTGTCCCAGCTTCAAATGAGAGATCTCTATTTGTATGTTAGGTATTTGGAGAATGCAGGAAAATGGGTATAGTTAAAACCCTAAACTCTAGAAAAACAGTCTGGCGATCTTTCAAACATAAACTTTCAGTGACACATGTGAGAATCCCTGTAAACACTGTGAACACAATGCAATAGAAGTTCAACTTAAAAACAGAATGGCCATTTAGAAAGGCACTCATCAGCTCTTTCTCTTTTTGTAGCAGTGTACCCAGAAAAACCTCTTTTCTGAGGGTCACAAAATCTAACAAGTTCCCTTTTCTAAGGGTTCAAAACTTGCCAGCTTTCTGTGCCATGGTATCAGTAAAGCATGCTTCAGTCATCTGCAATGATGAAGAGAAAAAGAAGTGACTAGGCACAAAAAAGAAATAAGGGCACATCACTCAAGCTCAAAGTCCTCCAGAGAACATTCCTCCACTTTCTAGAGCGTAGCTCAACCTCACCTTCTGAAACAGGTGACTCTTTCTGACCTTCCTCCCCTCACCTTCCTCGCACCATCCTCTCCTCACCTTCCTCTCCTCCAAGGACGGGCAGCAGGCAGCACTCAGTCCTACAATGGTCACACCTCTGGCTTTGAATTCCAGACTGTCTCCGATGCTTGGAGATTATAATTTGACTAGACTGTGCTCGATCTGTAGACGGTCAGTATGAGGCACAAGGAAAATACAATGATTTCCACAGGAGAACTTTTGCGAACTACACTGACCAGACATCAAAAAAGGCCACCAGGCCAAGACCTCAGTCAAAGGAGACCAGCAGACTGACGTCTTCCTACTTGCTCTCCTTGGCAAATGTTCGGAGGCGTGATTCCACTTTTCAAACATAATTTCACAGCCAGACTAAAATCTGGACTTCCTCAGAAGAGAAAATTGTCTGACTTAAGTAAGATAAGCAGACACCTATTGTTCTATCTTAAGTGCTGGAGGTCTGAGGGATGGAGCTGTTTTTGTAAGCCATGCTTTCAAAATAACAGAGGCAAAGGGCAGAAGTCCAGAGGTCTTCCACAGACCAACTGAAAAAGGAGTTAATAAGGGAACACCCAGCACTTCGAGAGTTATTGCTGGAATCTTTCTAAATGCTCCTGTGATGCCGGCTCGTCTATTTGCTATGATGCCAAGAAGGCTAGAGGGTGCTACTTCTTCCAGGGGGTGCTGAATTATTAAAGGTCTCTGCAGCCAGCTTTGGAGAAGAACTCCAATGGATAAAATGGTAGAAGTCGTTCTGCAAGAAAAGAGACTGTCACCTGCAAACTGCAGGAATGAAAGAGCAGAGTCTGGATGACTAGCAATAACAGTAAGACCCCAGAGATTTCCCAACACCAGCTCAGATTATTGATAAAATGTGGATGTCTTCATGCTCTGCCCGTTACTGGAGTCCTCACTACACATTTCCATCCCTAGAAGCCATATATGCTGGAGTTTTCCGGGTGCAGATGCAAACCTGTATGTGAAGAATGTAAAACACTTAGTGTAATATTATTTGCTCTCTTGTATGTATATCCTCAGTGTATTGATCTGGGATTATAAACATTATTCTAGGTGGTAAGGACCAGATCCTATAACACTCTATAGGAAAAAACACAAGACTAGTTCTTTTCACAGTAACTTGAACTATATATTCTACAGCGTTGTTGTGCTAAAATAGAAATCGATAATGGAAAAATTTTAAATAATTGTCTGAAAGGGTCTCAAGAGATATTAAAAGTTCTCATCACAGGGCACCTGGCCAGCTCAGTTGGAAGAGAATGCAACTTTGAATCTCAGGGTTGTGAGTTTGAGCCCCATGTCAGGGACAGAGTTGACTTTAAAAAAGAAAGTTCTTACCACAAGAAAAAAAAATTCTATGTGTGGTAATGGATGTTAATTAGACTCATAGTGGTGGTTATTTTGTAGTATTTACACCATTATGTTGTACACCTGAAACTAATATATTATATGTCAATTAAACCTCATTAATAAAAATTATAACATATTGATAGCTTCAGAAAAATGAATATTAGACTTCTATTTCCTAAAGTATATTAAAGTCAGATAGATACCCCAGCAAGACGCTTATGGTTGAAACTAAAATGCAGGATAGAATTTTTTTTTTTTAAGTCTGTTTTCAATTTTGAAATTTTTAAAGATTTTATTTATTTATTTGACAGACAGAGATCACAAGGAGGCAGAGAGGCAGGCAGAGAGAGGAGGAAGCAGGCTCCCTGCTGAGCAGAGAGCCCAATGCGGGACTCGATCCCAGGACCCTGGGATCATGACCTGAGCCGAAGGCAGAGGCTTTAACCCACTGAGCCACCCAGGCGCCCAGGATAGAATGTTTTTAAAATATGATTCAATCAGATCACCAGCTTTCGTATAAGAAAGGAATTTTAAAAGCCCCCCAGATAAGATAATGTCAGTGTAAAATAGATCAATGATAGTAAGTGCTTTGGAGAGATATAAAGCAGGGGAAGGAGAGAAAAAGGGCCAGGAGAGGATGCGGCTCATAATCTTCAGTATACAGTATACAAGATTTACACCAAAGAAAATCAATGCAATTAAGTTAGCAACCAGTAATGAAATAACTGAAATAACTGTATATCTAGAAAATTTTATTTTTTTTTAAGATTTTATTTATTTATTTGACAGATAGAGATCACAAGTAGGCAAAGAGGCAGGCAGAGAGAGAGGGGGGAGGAAGCAGGCTCCCTGCTGAGCAGACAGTCCAGTGTGGGGCTAGATCCCACAACCCTGGGATCACGACCTGAGCCGAAGGCAGAGGCTTTAACCCACTGAACCACACAGGCTGGAATATCTGGAAAAATGTAAATAATTTTTCATATCTGGAAAAATTTAAACACATTTTTAAAAAGATTATGAGTTATGGGCAAAAGTTATAATGGAAATTAGAAAATGCACAGAACTGAAAGATAACAAAAACACTACAAATAAGACTTTGTAGAATGCAGGTACATCAGTGCTTAGATGAAATTTTATTTGCTTACATACTTCCATTAGAAAGGAAGAAAAATAAAAACTTGGAAAATAAGAACTTAAAAGAACTGGCAAAATAATGCTTATAGAACAAGTAAAAGAGAATAAACTAGTGAAATAGAGAATATACAATATAGTAAATCAAGGAAGCAAAAAACTTGTTTTTTTAAAAAGTAAAAAGGGTTGCCTGGGTGGCTCAGTGGGTTGGGCCTCTGCCTTCAGCTCACGTCATAGTTTCAGGGTCCTGGGATCGAGGCCTGCATCGGGCTCTCTGCTCAGTGGGGAGCCTACTTCCCCCTCTCTCTCTGCCTGCCTTTCTGCCTACTTGTGATCTCTGTCTGTAAAAAACAAACAAACAAAAAAACAAAAACCAAAAAAATTAAAACTAATAAAATAATCATACTTCTAGCAAAGTCAATCAAGGAAAAAAGGGGAAAAGGCAGACAGTTGTTATTAATAGAGAAGAAGCATAACTGCAGATGATACAAAGATTAAAAAGATATGAGAATATTATAAATGATGTTATGCTAGTAAATCAGAAAATGTTTAAGTGTGGAAGCAATGACAAATGTTTTTTCTTGATGAAAGCGCTGGACCTAGATAACTTTACTGATGAGTCCTACTAAACATTTTAAGAGTCAGATAATTCCAATCTTACATGAAATCCTCCAGAGAATAGTAAAAGAGGAAAAAATCCCCAACTAATTTCAAACACTATTACTCTCAGATCACAATGTAATTATATTTTTTAAAAAGATAAATTAATTATCTCTATTTTTTTTTGTTTTAATTTAGAAGCAGAAGCATATTCCTATATGCCTCATGGGTCAAAGAAGAAACCATTTCGAGAAATTAAAAATGCTTAGAACTTAATTCTAATGAACTCTGCTATCAAATCTTGTGAGATGTAGCACAGGTGATACTTCAAGGAGAATTATCATAAATATATATTAGGAACAAAGAAAAGATGTATTTGTTAGGAATAATACTTATATTAGAAATAACATTTATATTAGAAAAGAAATGTATTGTCTTAAATGCTAATAGTACCAAAAAAGGATAAAAATAAATGTACCATGCACCCAACATGAGAAAAAGTAAAGAACAAAATAAACCCAAAGAAAATCAGAAAGGTGGTAGTAAAGATAAAAGTGATAATCAATAAAATAAAAAGAAAAACTAGCAAAACAAACTGTTTTGAGAATTCAGCAAGAGGGACACCTGGGTGGCTCAGTCGGTTAAGCAGCTGCCTTCAGCTTGGGTCATGATCCCAGCATCCTGGGATTGAGTCCCACATCAGGCTCCTTGCTCAGGAGGGAGCCTACTTCTCTGCCTGCCACTCTGCCTGCCTGTGCTCTCTCTCTCTCTCTCTCTTTCTCTCTCTTTCTCTGATAAATAAAAATAAAATCTTAAAAAAAAAAAGACTCAGCAAGAAAGAGATAAAGCAAAAAAATTTTCAATAATATTTTTATTTCAATACAGATCAGCCACTTTTAAAAAAATAAGAGAATACTATCATTAACATATCAATATATTTGAAACATAAAATGGACAAATTTCTGGAAAAACATAACTTATCCAAACTGATGCCAGAAGAAACAGAAAGAATAAATAATCCTATAACTAATAAAGAAAATGACTAACTGCTGATGAGTTAAAAAGTTCTTCTGACCAGAAGAAATAGAATAATTCTATAACTAGTAAAGAAAATGACTAACTGCTGATGAATTTAAAAGTTCTCCTGATGCCAGAAGAAATAGAAAGAATAAGTAATCCTGTAACTAATAAAGGAAATGACTAACTGCTGATGAGCTAAAAAGTTCTTCACACAAAGTAAGTATCTAGACCCAGCCAAATAGTTCTACCAAACTTTCAAAAAAAGGAATATTCCAAAATGTCAAACTTCCACAAAGTTGGAAAAGAAGCAATACTCTCTAACACATTCTGTAAGGCTAATGTAAGAGATATGAACCCACACAAGGACATTACCAGAAAGGAAAACTATAGGCTTGTTTCATTCAAGAAATGAGAGGCAAAACCCCCTAATTATTGGCAAACTGTCTCCAACTATTTTTATCTTTTTTAAAATTTTCATTTTTTATTTATTTTTTAAGTGGGCTCCACATGGGACTTGAACTCACAACCCTGAGATTAATACCTGAGCTGAGAGCAAGAGTTGGATGCTTAACTGACTGAACCACCCATGTGCCCCCCAACAGTTTTTACATACATAAAATAAAATGATGTGGACAGCTGGGTTTTGTTTTGTTTTCTTCTTAAATTGGGCTCCAAGCCCAGGGTGAAGCCCAATATGGGGCTTGAATTCAACTCTGAGATCAAGGCCTGAGCTGAAATTCAGGATGCTCAATTGAATGAGCCACCCAGGCACCCCAATACAGGTTTACTTCTGGAATGCAGAGATGGTTAAATATTAGGAAACCTTTAAACATTACTCAACACATTAACACATTAAAGAAAATATTATTAATAGATACAAAAAGAGATAACATTTAATCACCTATTAAATCATTAAAACCTCAAGTAGACAAGAAATACAAGAGATTTTACTTAACTTGATGAAGAGTGTATGTAATAAACTGAAAACAATCATCACCCTCTAAGAGAGGAGGAGCTTAAAACCATTCCTTTATATCCAGAAAAAGGAAGAATGCCAAAGTCACCACTTTTATTTACTTTGTATTCAATATTCTGCCTAAGGCAAAAATATAAGAAAAATAAATTAAAGCCTTAAAGTCTGGCGAGGGGGAAATAAAATAGTCTTGATTTGCAAGTAATTTTTTTACCAAAAAAAGAATAATTAAATATAATAATAGACCAGCAAAGTGGCTGGATACAAGACTAATACGCTAAAGTTAATTGCATTTCTGTATAACAGAAAACAATTAGAACATAATTTTAGAAGAGAGCTCATGAACATTAATAAGAATTATATCATGAAATAAATATAACAAAAACATAGAAAATGTAAAACGTGACAGAAAGATATTTTATTTCAAAGATTTTATGTATTTATTTTAAAGAAAGCATGCAAGTGGGGGAGGGGCAGAGTAAAAGGAAGAGAGAATTTGAAGCAGACTCCATGGTGAGTATGGAGCCCAATGTCAGGCTCCATCTCACAACCCTGAGACCATGATCTGAGCAGAAATCAAGACACTTAACCAACTGAGCCACCCAGGTGCCCCTACGGTAAGATATTTTATTTACTTATTTTAAAGATTTTATTTGAGAGAGAGAGAGTGAGCACAAGAAGGGAGGAAAGGCAGAGACAGAGAGAGGGAGAATCAGGCCCTCCACTGAGCAGGGACACTGACATGGGGCTCGATCCCAGGATTGAGAAGTCGGACGCTTAACCAATTGAGCCACCCAGGCCCCCTTCAGTAAGATATTTTAAAAAGAACCAAGTAAATGGAGAAATATTCATATTCATGGGTAGGAAGAATTAATATTATAGAGACATTAACTCTCTTCTAGTTGATTTATAATGTCACATAGTTTCAATCAAAATGCCAAAGGTTTTCCCAGGGAAGGAAAAACTGATTCTAAAATGCATTTGGAGGGACACCTGGGTGGCTCAGTCTAGTATGTTCAGCATCGACTCCTGCCTTCAGCTCAGGTCATGATCTCCAGGTCCTGGGATTGAGCCCTGCGTCAGATGCCATGCTCAGCAGGGAGTCTGCTAGAGGATCCTCTCCCTCTCCCTCTGCCCCTTCTTTTGTACGTGTACTCACTCTCTCTCACTCTCTAAAATAAATAAATAAATCTTTAAATTGTTTTTGGAAAAGAAAGGACCAAGATCACTAAGATAATTCTGGAAAAATAAGGAAGGAGGATTTGGTTTACTAGATATAAAGACTCATTATAAAGCTATAGTAATTAAAAGAATGTAATACTGGTGCAAGAACCTACAAATTAACCAATGAAACACAATAGTATCCAGAGATAAACTCATGCACATATGAAACTGCGATCAAGACAAAAAGAGCTGGTCAATCGCTTTTTAAAAAAAGGGACTGAGAGGCACCTGGCTGGCTCAGTCAGGAGAGCACACAACACTTGATCTCAGAACCATGAGTTCAAGCCCTACATTGGGCCTAGAGCTTACTTTAAAAAAGTAAAATAAAATAAAATAAAATAAGGAACTATTTAGTGACTGGAGCTAAAAAAAAAAAAAAAAAATTGGTCATCCATATGAAAAGAACTAAAGATACATCCGTAGCTCGCAGTGTGAAAAATATACTTCAGATGAATTGGAACCCTATTTGTCAAGAGCAAATTTTTAAGACATTTACAAAAGGATATAGACAGATATTTTTCTGACCTCAGAGTAGGGAAAGAAATGCCAAACATAAGTTAATAATTGATACATCTGAAAAAATTAAACAACCTCTGTTTATCAAGAGATAGCTTTTATAATTGTGAAAGTACAAGCTACAAATAGGGAAAAGATATTTGCAAAAGATGTAACTGACAAGAGTAACAGTGAGAGCACACTAAAAAGAAAACTCACAAATCAGTAAGATAAAGTAGCAGATGAATGGGCGAAGAGATGAGAACGTATTTTAGTGACAAAAACACATGGCCAGTAAACCTGTGAAAAGATGCTCTATCTTATTAGCAATCAAAGATATACAGATTAAAACAAAACACAATTTCACCCCAATATATGGACTCTCCAAAGAAACCTGTCTTCATGCTAACTGCCAGTTGTCCACCAAAATCTTCCTCTCCTTCTGCTATGGTCATACAGTTGTAGCAGGAAACCAGACTGTTTAGGTAGAGTATGTTTGCCAGACTCCCTTGCAGCAGATGTGGCTGTGTGACTAAATTCCCACCACTTAAACGAATGAAAATTGTCTGGTATAGGTCTGACCTGGAGTTTAAAACACCGATGCAGGTGCTCCTCACAGCTCATTTTCCTTCCCACAAGCCAGCACATGAATATACTTAAGACCCATTTTCAATCAGGCAGTTCCCTAGGCGATGGAAGAGCAACAGGATGGAGAAGACTCAAATAACTTAACCAGGCAAAACAATTCTGGTGGCCTGGACTGCACACCTTCAGAATGTTGTATGAGGGGCGCCTGAGTGGCTCAGTTGGTTAAGCCACTGCCTTCAGCTCAGGTCATGATCCCAGGGTCCTGGGATCGGGCCCCGCATCAGGCTCCTGGGATCGGGCCCCGCATCAGGCTCCTTGCTCGGCAGGGAGCCTGCTTCTCTCGCTGCCTCTGCCTGCCTCTCTGCCTGCTTGTGTGTACTCTCTCTCTCTCTCTCTCTCTCTGGCAAATAAATAAAATCTTTAAACAAAACAAAAAAACCCAGAATGTTGTATGAGAGAAAAAGCAAAGAAAGGGGGAGAAATAAAGGGGAAAACGGGGAAAGGCAAGGAAAGAAAAAACGAGGGATCTCTATTTTTACATTCCTGTGAGATTCCTGCATCAAACCAGGAAACTGACCAAGGTATCCTGTGGTCCCAAAACACAGGAAATATATATACCAAGTATATATACATATATACCAAGAAGGAAAACTAACCAGAAATTCCTCCCACCATGCATGACAGCCTGCAGTGTACATGTAAAGCTTGCTCGGCTATGTGATGCAGTCATAGCAGTAACTGGCACAGCACCGTCACTCATTAACTGTTAGGTGCTGTCGTGATTGTTTTTCATTATTATTTCAACATCCTTATTATAAAATATTTCTCCATGCCAAAACATTCTTCAAAAACTACTGGTAACGACTGTATTACATTCCACGTATACAAGTTAGCTGACCACCCCCAATGGCATTCAGTTAACCATTCCCCACTGTGGGACGTTTATACTGGTTTTAACTTTATGACATTCTAAGGAAGTTACACACTAGGGCGCCTGGGTGGCTCAGTGGGTTAAGCCGCTGTCTTCAGCTCAGGTCATGATCTCAGGGTCCTGGGATCAAGTCCCACATCGGGCTCTCAGCTCAGCAGGGAGCCTGCTTCCCTCTCCCTCTCTCTCTGCCTGCCTCTCTAACTACTTGTGATCTCTGTCAAATAAATAAATAAAACCTTAAAAAAAAAAAAAAGAAGTTACACACTATTTCAATTCAATTTAATTTTGTGGTAATACTTTACTGGACACCCTATATAATTCTGAATGAGCACCACATTAACTTATACTATAAATGAATGACAATCCAAATGATTGCTCTACTCATTCAATAAATGTTTAATAAAGCTCTGTACTAAAAGGTATGAAAAATACATAAACGATACATTTTGTTATCAAAGTACTTTCAGGACACCTAAGTGGCTCAGTCAGTTGGGCATCCAGCTCCTGGTTTCAGCTGGGGTCATGATCTCAAGGTCATGGGGTCAAGCCCTGTGTGGGGTCCACACTATGGGTTTGGAGACTGATTGGAATTCTCTCTCTCTCTCTCCTCCTTTCTGCCCCTCCCCCTCTTGAGCACGCGAGCGCTCCCTAAAATAAATAAATAAATAATCTTTTTTTTTAAAAGTACTTTTTGTTTTATGTCAATTATACTTCAATAAAGCTGGGGGAAAAATCATGACACAGAAGGAATTACACAGTTATAAATGAATTCTTCATAACCATATTGATTTAAAAATATATATATTTTTCTCAAGACCATGAAATTAAATCAGTGACTTGATTTGATGTCTTGAGAATCCTTTCTACCACAGGTAAATAAAATCCACAGACTGGATTGCAGTTTTCATTTTCCATACAGCATCACTGAACAAAGGTAAAGAAAATTCAAAGCAAAAGTTGTAAGTAAACACATGACATCCCAGGCCCAGGAAATAGAACACTTTTAGGCTCTGTTACCTGTACTTGGATAAAAAATAATGACAATATAAAATCCACTTATAAGGAGCTGGGAATATCCCTGGTTTGCCTATCACATTTCCTTTTGTATTTCTACCACGAAACTCGCTCCACTCCATTCCAAAAGTACATGGGACTTTATCAGGATGATTAAATATTCACATACTTTGGGATCTAGTCAGGTAGCAGACTGGTGATTATGTATTTGAATTTCGAAAAGCTTATCTAAGTCAGAATGTAACAAGAAGCAGTTGAAATATGAAGAAAACTAAAATTACACAGATAACAAGGACTGATTTTTACTACTTACTATGTACCAAGCCTGTAATAAAGCTTTCCACAAATCACCTCACTGAAACCTTACAAAGGCAAGAAAGGAAATACTATTATCATCCCCATTTTACAGATGAAGAAACGGACTCTCAAAGATGACACACGTGATCATTGGCGGGGCTGGGTGGTTAACACCAAAATCTCTGCTCTTAAACAGTATGTTCTATTTCCTCCCATCTTGAAATATCAGCAGGAATATATACATATACATATATTATATATATATATTACATATATGTAATCAAGACACTAGACAGTAAGTCAGGACCAACAGATAAAAATACTTCTAAATAACAAAAAATGTCTTCAAGTAACTACTCCTCATCCTACCTTCTACCTTCAAAAAAAATTAAACCAAAAATAGAGTGATGACACTTACACCTTATCCCCTTTCTTTACCTTAACTCTTAATTGTCTAAATTGAAAGGAAAGGAGTCGCATGATTGAAGTAAGAAAAGGGTCTGGCCACACAACAAAGCAGGCTCTCTCAAACCAGAACCAGAGCTGAACATGAGTGGCTCCTAAGTTGGTCAACGTTTCACAATAAGGGAAGCAACACAGACTGTGGAAGCTGAGGTTCGTCATCCTGTACTGCCAGCCTTCACCGGAGTTCAGAAGGATGCATTCGGCCCCAAAATTTCTCCCAAACTGTTCCGTAATGTATTTTGAAGTTCATGAAACCAACCAGGGTTTCTGGGCCACATAAGAGGGTTACTGAAGTAGCTCCAATTAGCTTGACCGAAATTTCAAGCAAGTTATATTTGCACATATTCACCGTATTTTTTTTCTTGATCCTAAGGCAAGCCTGTGAAGCCACTGCCTGCACATTGTGGTTTCTTGTAATGATCTTGGGGGGGGGGGCGGGGGACGACACTTAGTTACAGTTAATCAATTTAATTAACTCCTCCTGTTAACAGAGCAGAGGAGTTGCTCTTCTAGGTCCAACTACAGTGCCCTCAGTGAATGTAAAGTCTAAACAGCAAGGGGCACCGGGGTGGCTCAGTCAGTTAAGCATCTGCCTTTGGCTCAGGTCATGATCTCAGGGTCCTCGGATCGAGCCCCATGTCAGGCTCCCTGCTCAGCGCAAAGTCTGGTTCTCCCCACCGCTCATGTGCATGCTCTCTCTCTCTCAAATAAATAAAATCTTAAAAAAGAAAAGAAATCTAAACAGTGAAGTGCTCTATCTCCTGCTCTACTTTGTGAGGAATCTAAAAGTAAATCATTGTTCCTGAAAACAAATCTGGTTCTAGCCCCAGGTAGGTTACACTTAATTGTGTAACTCTATCATTATGCTTCCTTGCATCATGTAAATGAATGGGTTGGACAGGAAATGTCTAAAGTCCCTCCCAGCTATAAAATTTTAATTCAAAATTTAAGTTGTTGCTGTTTTCTATTACAGGTTAGATGAAAGAACATCAGATGGAGATACAGGTTCTATATTAGTGACAGCAGTGCTCCTTCCTATTGAAACCTACTGTATGACATGGGGTCCAATCAAACTGAATTGGCATTTCCTCACGATCTGTCTGCTACCAAAATGTACTATTCGTAGTTCAGGCAGCAGAGTGGCTGAAGAACAACAGATTTTCTTGGCACTTCCTGTACATATGGCATATAGAGGAGTATGAATTATCCCTCAAAAAATATTGCAAATGATAGCTGTCAAATCCTAGCAACTAGCAACATGCATTATTAAAAACAAACACAACCTCTAGGTCCCTGAGTTCCACTTCACAAAATGTGTCTCCTGATTCTTTCAGTTCCCATACGGAAAGCAGTATTTTTTATATGTGTGCCACAATACTATTGCTCAGAATACGAAAATTGCGTAGAATACTAAAATCCAGATAATCTCCAAACCTTCTGTTAGCCAGTTGTTACCATCTATTCCCCTACTAAGCTTTTTGCCAGAGATGCTAACAAGCAACAGAGTCAACTGGTTTGTTTTTCATATACTTCTCCAGACAAGCTGGCTTCTTAGGAGCCCCCACAAATGAGAGATTGACTTCTCTGGATTCTAGATCTTTGGGAGGTTGACTAACACAATGCATGCAATAGTCTTTCTTCTCCTAGCTAACACACTGCTTTTAAATTACTGCTTGAGGGGCGCCTGGGTGGCTCAGTGGGTTAAAGCCTCTGCCTTCTGCTCAGGTCGTGATCCCAGGGTCCTGGGATCGAGCCCCACATCGGGCTCTCTGCTTGGCTGGGAGCCTGCTTCCTCCTCTCTCTCTCTGCCTCTGCCTACTTGTGATCTCTATCTGTCAAATAAATAAATAAAATCTTTAAAAAAAAAAATTACTGCTTGAGGTCCTTTTGTCTCTGATTTAAACACATCTATTCCTTGACAACTCGTATAATTCATAATTCTATCCCCTCTTATAATTGTGCCCTATAGTTTTCTGAACATGGTTTTATTATTTTTCTCTATTCCCTATTGCATTACATTTTAATTTTCTAAGAACTCAAATAATAAATAGGGTTTGTAAATTCATTATTAAAAAAAAGTGAAACCAAAGATGATTTCCCCCATAATAGGGTAGCCGAAAGAAAATGCAAAAAACCTGAAAATTTTACTGTTATTAATATGAATGGACATAACATCTTCAATCAGACTCAAAGCTCATTAGAACCGAGAATCCAAACTCTTTGTCTTATAAGAAAACCAAAAGCCAGAAAGAAGCTATGTGACTTACTCAACATAATGTATCTAACTAGATGTACTTATAGTTTCACACATAAAAATTATACATTGTCACCTATGATGGTTCTTTTCACAGTTGAGAATAGCTCCATGAAGTTTGTCGAAAACATGTGCAGGCAGCCACAGTGCCAAAATCCCACACCTGGAGTCATTCCTTTAGATAAAACCATTATCTCAGAAATTCTGAGATTCGTACAACTGGTATCAGGGAAATGGGAGAGAAAAAGAAAGAACAATACTCCAGAGTATTAAGTTCTAAGTCAGAAGGTTAAAAAAAAAGTACACATAATCAAAAATGACTCTTGAAATCACCCATAAGCCAAAGTCACCTAGAGACTCAAACACATGGGGCTTTATTCACTGGGAACAGATCTATGTCTTCTCTTCTGAGTCCAGCCCAGCCAGGTTTTCCTTTAGCAATTGAATAGACCACATTTCTTTTGTTTATCAACAGATGAAATATTGGCTGGAATTAAAAGAGGTGGTTGTTCCAAAACCACATACCTTTAAACAGTGGACTAGCACTCTGCTAGGGTAAAGGGCTCACCCTAGCAGAGGGACTCAGCAAATAAAACAGAAAACCAGAGTCCTGCATTTCACATCCTTACAAAGGAACCTACTCCCACTGTGTGGAATGGCTTGGCCTCATGCACTAGGTCACTGTCTTTTTTCTCCCACTTGTTTCTTGATTTTGCTCAGAAGTACAGGTGAATTGGGGCCACTGAAGGTGTGCACGACCCGACTCCCTTGTATTACCCTATTCCAGTAATTGCATATGGATATAATGACCTCGGTTTGAAACAGAATAGGTGGAAATAGATAAAGTCTGGATACAGGTCCTGATGAGAAGAGCAGGTCAGGTTAGGAAAGAGTCAGAAAGCAGCCTGAAGACTGGGGTATGTGTGAATGAGGAAGGTTGAAGAGAACAGAGAGGATCACTTTCTATGGGACAAAATTTGTTCCCAAAATAATCCTCACCATGTTCATAATTTTTTCTTGGATTGGATTTGATAGACACATTTTAAACACTACAATACATCCCATTTTATTGATTTTTTTTTTAACATAGAGGGCCTTTTATCTCAAGCAGATCAGTAGTCATATAACAATAGAATTCACTCTCTGAAAGAAATTAATCATGAGACTATTTTTCATATAAGGACCTGATCATGGACAAATGACTTTGGAGCAGAAATAATGAAGCCAATACTTAAAATGGCATTCTGCCAGTCATCGCTCCAGGCAGCAAGAAAGCCAGACTGCCATCCCTCAAAGATTTACCACAAAGAGCCATGTGGAAAACCTGCACAAGGAATGGTGACTAGGAGTCCCACCTTAGAATGAAAGGTTTCAGGCTTTGTTGCACTCATTAAGAAAGATCCTGCTTCTTAAAAAGTTTGTCTGTCACTAAGGAAATAATTACTTCTCAGCTAATATAACTTTCCTATCAATATAACCAGTTCCTGTAACTATAAATTATATTAATTATAAGCAGTTAAAAATCATTTCTTGAACAACGTTGAGCTCAAATCCATTATCAGGGTTAGCCTAAAGAAACATGACTCCCCGGGCTTGCACACTACATCTGTGGCCATGATGAGTTGGTCCAAATTCACCCTCAGGTGATGGAGGGTCCCCCTCCAGGTCCTCTCACAGGACTCCAGGCATTTTCACAACTTGACCACACAAAAGAACGCTGAGGCTGCTCCTGCCTTTCCCAAGGCAAGTAAGGAATGCGTCCCTCAGCAGCCCTTTTATAAAACTGTATCTGAAAAAACACAGGTGTCCACACAGCAATTGTTATGAACTTTGCATTGAATATTCCAAAGAACAGCAACCTTAACACTCCATCCATTGTCTCAATAGGGAAAACCACCCGGCAGAGACCACAGAAGAGGAAAAACAAAACCAAAAAACCCCCACAAAAACACAACCACTTTGAGAGCACCACAAAATACTTGTACTAGAGAGAAAACATATTTTTTAAACCACAAGGCACATTAGGTAAAAATGTTTAATCAACATTAATTAGGTTCCTTCATGAGTAGACAATGTAAATGGACTGAAACTGCTACTTAAATATTCAAACCAGTTCACATACAAGTAGCTTTCCACAAATGATAAAGCGATATTCCCATGTGAGGGTGAAAGATGGCACTGAATTCTGGCCCATTATAAAGGAGGAGTCAGATTCCACTAGTCCCTGCTTGGTTTAACTGCCAAGCTTTTAGGGAGCTGTTTTATAAAAGGCGGACTCACCCTGATAAATAGTGAACAGTGTAAATGTCTAAAATCATCGGCACTCGATGAAGCTCTAGACCACTTGGTGTCCAGACTTCAGAAAGACGACTCCTTAAAATATTACGTGTGTGTGTGTGTGGTGACAAAGATATCAGTTAAAAAGAATCATAAAGAGGAGGAAGAGGATAACTGGGCAGGAACCACTGCTGCTGCCTGCCTCCCCTGTAAGTTGCCCAGCTGCCCGGCTGAAGGTGGCTGAGTTAAAGCCAGTTCTCTCTCTGGTGGAGGTGCGCTCTGGCAGCCGGGGAAAGCCACCCTGTTTCCAGCTCCCTGTGGGCTTGACGAGACTGGGACTGGGAGGGGGATTGGCTTGTAGGAACCCTGGGGTGGCTCAACCGGAGGCTCTGGCTGTCCCTCAGCGCCTTCCTCCAACGCAGACACTAAGTTAGAAAGGCAACTCCTCGAGCACAATGACAAGAAGGCACACAAAAGGAGCAAGGCAGCCGCTCCCATCCTTACCTTTGACTTGACTTTCATACTCGGCTATGATCTCTTTGTCCTTTTTGAATCTGCTCGGAGTGGACATTATCCAGCTGTTCTGGGTTTGCTTTCAATGGGCAAGTTCTGTTAGGCTGTCACAAACCGGTCTCCTTGGAGAGGCAGAGAGTTGTACTCCCACACACCGGGAACCCAGAGGCAGCTCCGACAGGAGGTAAAGGAGGAGGAAGACGAGGAGGCGGAAAGAAGAAGCGAGCCGGGGACTAGAGTAAGCCGGGCGCCGGCACCATACTCTCCGGTTCGACTGCCGTCGGTGATCCGGCGGGGAGCCGGGCTCGGGGCCGGAGGGGCCCGGCGCGCAGGCAAACTCCTTCGAGCGAGCGGCGGGGGGCGTCTCCCTGCCCACCCCACCCGGAGCCGGCCACTTCCTCTACGGCCGCCGGGCGGACGCGGGGTTCGCGCCGGCGCTCCGCACCATTGTTAGAAACCCGCACCCGGCGCTCGGGGCAGGGCAGGCCGTGGAGGGCGGGCGTCGCGACCCTCCCTTCTTGCTCCCGTCGCCGGCTCCGGCACTCGGGGGGTCCCACCCGGGCCGGGATGCTGCTGCCGCGGCCGCCGCTCCCCCGTCGGCAAAGGCGGCTGCCAGCGCCCGGGCAGGCGAAAGGAAACGTAATCCTAGAACGAGTCCCCGCTGCTGGCCGGGAAGGCGGCCGCTGCGCCGTTCGAACGCGTCCTGGGCACAGCCCCGGCGGAGTTTAGGTCTCGACAGCCGGCGCCGCGAGGGGCCTCTGCCTCCTGGGCCACGGGGCGCCGGAGCTGCCTCTTTCTCCTCGTCCCGCTTTCCGCTGCTGCCCCCAGGCGGCCGCCGCTGCCCTGCACACTCGCACGCGCACCGGGAGGAGCCGCGCCCCCGGCGGCCGCAAAGTTGCCGGCGCGCTCACGGCCCGCGGCTCCCCGCGCCCAGAGAGCGAGCGGCGGGTGGCGCCCCACCTGCCGCGCGGGACTCCGCGAAGAGGAGCGGAGCTCGAGGGAGGGGCGGCGCCGCGGCCCTAGCCCTTCGCTCTCGCCCCCGCCCCGCTCGGTGAGGAGACGCCCGCTGGCCCGGGAAGATGGATGCCTCTCGCGGCCACCCGCGGCCCCGCCCCGCGCGCCGAGCCCGGGCGGCCGTGGGCGACGCCCCCCCCCCCCCCCGCGCCTCCCCCGGCTGTGGCAGGGCTTGGCTGGGTTCGGCGGCCGGACCGCAGCCCCGGCCGCTGGAAACCCCCTTCCCGACCCGGGCCGTCCTGGGCCGAGGGAAGGGGCTCTGGAGGGGCCTTTTCCAGAATCCATCGGACGAATCCAGAGTTGGAGCTCTCCATAACAGGAAGGGCTGGGAGTCATCTTAGACCCCCGTAGGGAACCTGGAGGTTCACTGAATTGTGCACGAGTTGGCTGCTAAAAAAAAAAAAGAAAAAAAAAATCAAAGGACGGTGAAGCTCTTCAGTCGAGATGGAGGAAAAATACCCATCTTGAATACAATGTAACCCCCATCCTAGAAGTAGCCCCGGGAGCTAGGGTGGTGGAAAAGGCGTGGTCACTAGCTTTGTGAGGGACGCAAGTACCGCCTGGGACCTTTCCTGTCTCCTTTCCAATCGCTTCCAACAAGAGTGTGGGCCTGGTTTATCAAAGCGATTATTCACAGGCGTGTCCAGTATACAAATGTTTTCTTGCAAGATCTAAACAGAGTACGGACTGTAGACTTTGACCATTCATTGATGTATCCAGTGATACTTTCACGTTCTCACTGTGGTCCAAACACCAAGCTAAGATGTAGGGTCAGAGATCAGGTCCCTGGTCCCTACCTTAAAGGATCTGAAAGTTTATTGTATAAATAAGTAAATAAAGTACAATAATGCTTTAAGAGAGTAATACTCGAGGCTTTGGGGAGCCCTGAAGGAAAAAAATGGGCTGCCAGCGGTTTGGGGAGGAGTGGTATTTAAACTGGATTTGAAAGATGACTAGTAAGCAGAGAGGGAAGGGTTTGAGTTCCAGAAGGAAGAAGAACATCACACTTTGGGGCAATTGGAACTATAGTTACAAGATGTCCTCTACTAAAATACCAGATCTCTCATGGGAGGTGAAAAACATTTTGAAAGTTTAAATATATATTTATGTTTCAACTGACAGTGCGTGAAGGTTGTTTTTAATTGTATAGCTTTTAAATTTTAATTAAAAATATTTTTTTAAGGAGCTCCTGGCTGCCTCAGTCAGTGCAGCATGCAACTCTTGATCTTGGGGTTGTAGGTTCAAGCCCCAAGGTGGGTGTAGAGATTACTTTAAAAAAAATCTTTTAAAAAATTAATTTTTTTTCCATTTTGCCAAACAAGAGGTTAACTATGGAACTCCTGACTGCCCTAATTTCATGTGGAACTGTCTTATGTAAGAGTGTTGGGTGAAGACCCAGAATATCTAAAGCAGAGAGGCTGGGAAGGAAGGTCAGGGCCAACTGGGAGAGGCCTCCTGTACTGAGCTCTTGGATGCAGTTCTGCAGACAACAGGGAACCTTTTAAGTAGAAAAGTGTCATGATCACATATATGTTTTATAAAGACAACTGTTGGCAGTGTGAAAGGACGGGGTGGGCATGGGGAGAGAGAGACCAGAGATAAGCAGCGTACTTTGGTGATGACTGCAGTCAAATATAAATGTGATCTACATCATCCTTCCACGGTGCTGCTGGGATTTACTTTATATTTGCACTTGGGAAGTACAACCTGGCAGCAGAAAGTGCAGCCCCTAGAAATGAACTGTCGGCTATTGGGATAGCCACAAGCCCCAAAGACAGAACATCTAGAAGTGAATCCTAGCTCTGCAGTTTCCTGAGTGAGCTGATACAAATTATAGCCCCTCTCCCGGTCTCAGTTCCCTCATCTGTACAGTGGGTTAATGCCTAGCTCCTGGGGATGTGATAAGCTTTTACAGAGATTATCCCTTAAAGTACTTAGAGCAGCACCAGACTATTATACATACCCAGAGAATGTAAGTTACCTTTGTGTTTATTACCTCAGTTTTAATCTTCTTTGAAAGAAAGCTATTTAAAAATCAGAGACAGGGGGCGGGGCCCCTAGCTGGCTCAGGCAGGAGAGCCTGTAACTCTTGGTATCCAGGAAGTAAGTTAAAGCCCCATGTTAGGTACAGACATTACTTAAATAATTAAAACTTTTTAAAAAGATTAAAGAAATAAAAACCAGAGAGTGTATCTTAAACATCTTTGATTTCATCGTGTTCAATAAACCATCGATAAATGTTTTTGAATGTTAATGTTTTAATATTAGTAAATCGCCATCTTACTGTTTTTGGAAATTGGTTCCCATCCACTAAACAAAGCATTTTGCATACGTCCTTACAAGAACCCTACAAAGGTTGATACCACTGTCTTCATTTTATAGACGAGAAAATAGAAAGCCCAGTAAATGTGTAAAGACCTGGCTGGGTCAGCATTTCAGCTCCTATCAGCTTCCCTCCAAAGTGGGTTTCCCCAATTTTCTACTCTGTTTGCTGTGAACTTATGGTTCTTTAAACTTGTGAGGCAGGTTCACATACAGTGAAATGTGTATGACTAGTTCATGGTTTTTCCTCCATGGATAGCTTCTGATCCAGTCATGCACTGTGATTAACAAGTCAATTGATTCTTTCATAGTTTTCTCTTTTACAGGTTCTCCTTATCTTTCCCATATTTAGGAGCCCACATTGCTTCACAAAGCTGAATATGGAGAATGCCTGTGACTTAAAATCCAGAAAGCCAGGGTAAACTGAGTTTGGGAGATGGGCAGCTGTGATTCTAATTCTGTGCCTTTGCTCCACCTTGTGGTAGCTGTTATCTTAGCGGTACAACAGGGATGGCCCCTAAAGCTCACCCCTCCCCTGCCACACTCCTACTCCAGGAGGCCCACGAAGAGAAATTTGGAGGGCCTGATGGTAGGATTCCTACTGCATACTCACCACCCTGTTTTGTAGTATTTGACTTTCAGAGCCACTCCAAATTTCCAGAAGTACTACTTAATCTACCATGTGACCATATGTCCTGGGCATAGTTAGGAGTATACACAGGGGTCCTTGCAGCCACAAGATAAACCACACACCTTACCACAGTACCACTTTGGCTCAATCCTAAATAACATAAATCACTTTTTTTTAAGTTAAATACAAACACATTAAGGAGTCAATGCCAAGTTCATACAAGTCCTTTAGATACAGTTTCAGTGTCTAAAAGTAGCTTCGTGTCTGAAGTAGGACATCCGGCTACTCCCCTTCCTGTAAAGGATACCTTCTCCTCCGTCTGCTAGGATGGAAAAGTGGGTGAAGGGCTGCCAGTAGCCTTGGTTTTATTCCTGGATCCAGCCAGAGCCTCAGAACAGCAACTGTTGCGCATGTGCATCTTCTGTGTCTTGACTCTGTGACCCCTTGGCTTCTCAAATTGCTGGCATCTGTGCTTTCAGTGAACTGCATTTTGGTATCGTGTCCTGGGGCAGTGTTTTATAAAGTCTGATCTTACCATTGATCCCCTTCACCAGAATCACCTTGGGAGTCTCCTTAGAATTCAAACTTTCTGTCCTTAAAGCCACGTTTCTCAACTTTAATATGCATAGAAATCACCTGAGAATCTTGTCATACTAAGGTCCTGATGTCTTCGGGAGTGAGGCTTGAGATCATGCATTTCTAATAAGCCCCCAGACCACGCCTATAATGCTGTTGTAAAGATCACACTTTGAGGAGTAAAGACTCATAGGATCCAAATTTGGGGTGAGGGGGGAGGTCCCCAGGTGATTCTTATGCATGAGAATCTTTGCCCAAGGGCAAGGGATACAAAAAGAATATCCTTACAAAATACTGGCTACATATACTCAAGTAATGTTGATGACATGGTGAAGACTTTTAATTTTTTTTTCAATTTAGTGCGTCTCCAAGAAAGTAGACTGTTTTCTCCTCCCAGATAATAACACTTTTGTTTTAACTTTTCATCCATAAAATGGGAATAATAATTACCCACACAGGTTTGTAGTAGGGAATAAATATAAAGTGTATATAAAGCAGTTAGCACCAAACCAGGCACATAGGTGATAAATAAATGTTGGTTGTTCTGGTCATCATCATCTTTATTATTTGGTACAAAAAGCTTACTTCCAAGTTCATAGCAAAACCAATCCAGTTTTGGAGGAACTTCTGATGTGTTTATGTGTGCCTATGTACCTCCTTGTTTAAACCTTCTATGTTAATTGAGAAATTCTTTGGTTTTGATGGGATTGTTTTGTAATTAATTAGTTTATTGTGTGTCTACATTTTCTAGACACCATCTCGAATCTTTTATAAAATGATATGTATAGTCTCTTCCATTCTAATGAACAAATATTTATTGAGTATCTATTCAGTTGTGCAATAGGACATTGCTGATATTTAACCATTTTTGACATAAAAGATGGGAAAGTTATATGATGCAGTGTATTACTGAGAGCCCACACTTGGGCAATTGGCATAAACAAAAGTTGACATTAAAAACCCACTTCCAAATATCCAAGTGAAATCTCAGTTGAATCCTACCCAAATCTAGGGAAATCTCATTCATTCATATGCTGGATGAATCCAGTACAGTTTGCTAGGTAGTCAATTAAGAAATATTAATCATTGTTTTAAAGGAAACTTGGCCCAAAATTTAACAGCAGCTTGTGGAAATGGACCGTATAAATAGCCATTTTCCTTTTTCTGGCAACACAGTAGTAAAGACAAGCTGTCAAAAGATCTTGCCAATTTCAGTCTGATGCACTTTCCCTGTTAGGGAAGTGGGTAGGATGTAACAATAAAGGTGAGCTTGGATAAGGCCCTGGAAGCTCCAATGCAAGAGATACTAAAAAGAGATGGCAGGAGAGAAATAGTAGAGAGATAAACTAAAGGTCACAGGGAGAGAAAAAGCAAAAGGGAACAATAAAACGCATGCTTTTTCTAAAATGTTCAGTTGCATAATTTGCTCCTCTCTGCCAAAAACACTCATCTCTGATTTTCAAGAAAACTCTTTAAAGCTAAAACAAATGAAGGCTTTTAAATACCTTTAATTTTCTTTGAATAAAACTGCTTTGTAAAGATTTTAACCATCTGCTCAAAATCACCTGTTTCCATTTTGCACAAATCGTTATGAAAATAGAATCTGCTTTGTGTAATCTCATATTTATAACTTCCAAACACCCACACATAACAGTCTTCTCATTGGAGTGACTATCTTCTGCTTTGAAATTCTACTACAACTTCCCATGTGGCTGCGGCACAATATAAGCGGAATATGAATATTCAATGAGCCCATTCTGATGAAAGTATTAAATCCCATCACTTATA
Organism: Lontra canadensis; assembly: GCF_010015895.1. Lineage (NCBI taxonomy): Eukaryota > Metazoa > Chordata > Mammalia > Carnivora > Mustelidae > Lontra > Lontra canadensis. Next base: position 7,714,223 of record NW_022631047.1, on the reverse strand, counting down.
CAAAAAAAAAAATGGTATTATTACTCAGAGGAAAACAGCCAAAGTTAGACAAGAAATGGCAGCTGCAATCCAGTTATCAGAATCAGAGATGGATTAGTATGTAGAGCAAACCCTAACAAAAAGATTTATTATACCAAGAAGTGCATGTGTCTCTAATGCCTGTATTTTGGGAAATGAATAACAGACTCCACCCCTTCTTGCCATTTATACTTTGGCAGCAGTCATTTCATGGCTGCCTAATTTTGTTACCTCTTTTATAGAGAAACCAGTCTATACAAATGTTCCTCAGGAGTGTACCAGAGAAGCCTGTAGGTTGGTAAATAGAATCTTATTTAAATATAATGGTGGGGGGGCGCCTGGGTGGCTCAGTGGGTTAAAGGCTCTGCCTTCAGCTCAGGTCATGATCTCAGGGTCCTAGGATCGAGCCCCACATCAGGCTCTCTGCTCAGCGGGGAGCCTGCTTCCCTCTCTCTCTCTCCTCCTGCCTCTCTGCCTACTTGTGATCTCTCTCTGTCAAGTAAATAAATAAAATCTTTAAAAATAATAATAATAAATAAATAAATATAGTGGTGGGGCACCTGGATGGCTCAGTGGGTCTGCCTGTGGCTCAGGACATGACCTCAGGGTCCTGGAATCCAGCCCCGAGTCAGTCTGCTTGTCCCTCACCCTCTGCCCCTCCTCCTGCTCATGCTCTTTCTCACTCTCTCAAATAAATGAATAAAATCTTTAAAATGAATAAATACAATGAAGACACTTGCATGTAAAAGAATCTCAAGCTATAGTCTTTTTGTGAAACAGAGATGATTTTTAGAAAAGGAATCTGAGGCTCACGGGCAGTAGGCAGTGGAGGGTTATATGCCACCTCAAGCTGAGGAGAAGAAGGTAGGGGGTCTGGGACCTCAAAGGGAAGAAAAGACAATTCACAGGAAGATAAAAAAGAGTAAATATCTCGTAAACAAATGTTTGCCGGGCCCTTCACAAACAATGGGACATCGAGAGGAATTTTAACAAACAGACTTTGCTAAATTCCTCCGGGGGCGACCACACCTAGTTCATATTCTACTGTAGTTATCTGTGGTGGTAACTTCCTTCCTGGAGCAGGTCTTCTATCTGAAATCTTTTAGGCAACTGGGGGGAAGAACAAAGGTTCTTCCTGAGTCTTCTCTTTTTTAACAATGATCACCATAAAATAACCTGCAAACCAAAAGAGACATATTTGGGGGTGAACAAATTTTGCCTCTCTACATCCACTACTTATGGCACCTAGCATCTCGTGCTTCCTTGGGCCACAGCACTTGCTATCCCGTGCTTTTGTTTATCTACTTGTCTGACCCCACCTCTTATCTGTGAGTCCCCAGAGCTACTTGAACACTGCTCCTGACATGAAGTAGACACTCAATAAATGCGTGTTGAAAAACATGGGTGAATGATGACACCTCTTGACAAAATGCACAATTTGGAAATTGTATTCCCTTTCAGAGGGAATTCCTTGTATGTGAGAATCTCACTTAGCTAATTTTGATGAGGCAAAATGATCAAAATGAGAATGATGAAGGAAAGTAAAAGACAAAGAGTTCTGGAAAGGAAGATTACCTTTTTGCTGTGGCACCTTAGCTGAGGTCTCTCAGAGAAAGATCTGTTCCGTTTGAAGCAGCTGACAGGTATTTGAAGGAGCCCTGGGTTTAGAGGCAGAAACCTAGGCTTGGCTTACGGCTCTGTCAGTTTGCCTCTTTGACTGTTGTTTTCTGGACCAGGAAATGGGGAAAGAACATGTGACTTCAGAGCCGTCGGGAGAGGGAGAATGTATTTGAAATGGCGTCGTAAACTTCAGAGCTGGACAAAGTGTGATCGGTGAGGGCAGCCTGGGAGAGCCTGACTGAATCAGACAGGGACTCCCGCAGGGCCAGGCAGTGGGAGCATCTCCTGTGAGGGTAGAGGATGGGGCATCAGACCCTGCAGCCATCTGCCTGAGCTTGGCATGCTCTCACCAAATGTCAGCTGGAATTGCTGGTTTCCTGGAAGTTCTAGTCAAGTCGCGTAAAACCAGGGCAGGCTATCTAAGGCTATCTAGGTGGAAATGGGGTTTCCAGACCCATCTGTCTACGGACTATGGGCACAGCCATAGGCTCTGGAGTAGTCCATATGTGGAGTATTGCCAGAGAGCACAGCGGGATAGGAGGACACAGAGCAGGGAACTGTCCCAGTGGTATGACCGGAGGGTCCCCTGAGAAGCTCTTCAGCCAAAAAAGTCTCCCTTACTGATCTTTCCTTGGTGCTTGGGATTCCTACATTACTCAATCTCTTTGATGGGGCCTGACATCCAGTTTGGAATAAGAAAACTGTGACTACTCTCTGTTATTCTTAACTAAGTCTCCACAAGGATCTGTGGGTTTTTTTCCCAGAACAAAAACAATAACAATAACAGGTTGAGGGGTGGGCCTGGCTGGCTCACTGGGTGGAGCTCTTGATCTCAGGGTTGTGGGTTTGAGCCCTACATTTGGTGTAGTGATTATCCGAAAATAAAATCTTTAAATAATAACAATGATAATAACAAGGAACACTCATTTAGATGTATGCGGGTGTAGCTCCAAGCACTTTACAGCATTAACTAATTTAATCCTCATTACATCCCTGTGAGTTTGGTGCTCTCATTGTCATCCCCATTTAATAGCGAGGCTATTAAGACACAGAGGGTGACAATTCTTTCTCAAGGATGTAGAGCTAGAAAGTAGCAAAACTTACATCAGAATCAAGGCAGTCCAGCTCAAGTCTAATACTTAACCACTATGCAGTTGACTATATGATTATATATTTGGGGCAATGGAACAGAATATGCAATACTTTGCTAATTCCCTATTAACAACGGGTCCACATCTCTCCCTTTTTTATTTAAGAAATTGTGTTGTGGCACCCAGCTGGCTTAGTCAGAAGAGCACACAAGTCTGGATCTCAGGGTCATGAGTTTGAGCCCAACATTGGGTGGAGAGATTACTTAAATAAATTAAAAAAATATATATTGTGTTACTTTCTTCTGAGTGTCACTATCATAGAATAAGGGGAAATAACCCCTCTGGTCAGTGTCCCCTGTAACATCAGGGAATCATTATAGATATTTACCCCACAGTCTCTGAAGAAAGCAAAAAAGAGGCCTGCACGTCTCCTAGGCCCTTCCCGCAAAAACACAGTTTGGCTTTTTTTGAGTGATCACCCTCTTGTGCATACTATGGCTCAGGGGCAGATGGAGGAGAGCCCTTCACTCCTCTGCCCCCAAAGACCACGCGAAGGGAGCCAGTTCCGAACCCTGGACCATTTGGGCCATTGCAGGGAGAGAGCAGGAGAAGAGCAGGTAATCACAGGGTTCTTGGTGCTCTTAGTTCAAGAAATAAAGGGAAGCAGAAACCTTTGGCTAGTATCTGCCTTTTTATGTCCCTTAACTTCTAAATAATTATAATTGAAAAATAATCAAAGTCAAGTCTGGATTTGTGTGGGAAGACACCCCTAACTCGAGCAGATTCTGAAATACATGGTCCCTGTATTAGGGTTCTCCAGAGAAACGGAAGCGATAGGGCATAAATACAGAAAAAGATATATTATGAGGGAAAGGCTCAGGCAATTATGGAAGCCCAAAAGTCCTACAGCTTGTTATCTGTAAGCTGGAGACCCACGACAGCCAGTGCTGAAGGTCTGGTCCAAACGCAAAGGCCTGAAAACCAGGAGCACTAATGTCTGATGACAGGAGAAGATGGAGGTTCCAGGCAAGTGGAAAGAGCGAACTTACCCTTCCAGGCCAGGACATATCTGGGGTGCAGCTCTTTGCCTGTGAGAACAGCTGCAGGGAGACTCTTGGCTTGGTGGGTGCTAGGTGGTAACAGCAGGACTAGAGCCCTATGGAGAAGACATGTCCTCAGTCCCAGGGAGGGCTGCTGCCAGTTTCTCTTCCTGCAGGGATGTACGCGGGCATGCCCAGAAGTCATCTGTCTAATATTAATCATACTTAACGAGCTAGTGAACATGAAACTCTCTGTAAAGTTGTCATGGTTATCATCCACATTAAATTAGGCTTAGAATATGTAAAGTCACAACAACATAAAGGGGAGATTCAAGGATATATATATATATATATATATATATATATAAACACAATTGGAAATTAGATTTAGACAGACTTAAAATTTTGTCCTTTCACTCTCATGAAATTTTTTTTTTTTTAATGTGGCCTTAGCTGGGCATCTAGCTGCCTCAGTTGGTAGAATGCACAACTCTTGATCTCAAGGTTGTAGGTTCAAGCCCTATGTTGCGTGTAGAGATTACTTAAAAAGAAAATCTTTTGAAAATAAATAAATTAAATAAAATGTGGGCATAGAATGACAGAGCTCTCTTAAAAAACTTATATTACAGACAAGATAAGTATTGTCTGCTTACAGAAGACTTGATGGTAATTTATCTTAGTTATTGAAGGGGAAGGGGAAAAATCCTAGTCTTCCACTCCTTAGCTTCTTGGCTAGAGCTCTGTATCAAAAGACAGATTAATAAGACAAAAGCCTACAAATCTACTTAAAGTAAGTTTTGTATGACATGGAAGTCTTCATAAGGAAAATAAGACCTGGGCACTTTTAAAAAAAAAGAATTACTTATTTATTTTAGAGAAAGAGCAAGAGAGTGGGAGGAGGGACAGAGCAGACTCCCCATTGAGTGTGGAGCCCAACGAGGGCTTGATCTCATGACCCTGAGATCATGACCGGAGCCAAAATCAAGTCAGCTGCTTAACTGACTGAGCCACCCAGGGCATTTTTTTTTTTTTATTTTTTTTTTTTTTTTATTTGACAGACAGATCACAAGTAGGCAGAGAGGCAGGCAGAGAGAGAGAGGAGGAGGAGGCAGGCTCCCTGCTGAGCAGAGAGCCCGATGCGGGACTCGATCCCAGGATCCTGGGATCATGACCTGAGCCGAAGGCAGAGGCTTCAACCACTGAGCCACCCAGGCGCCCCACCCAGGGCATTTTTATGCTAGACTTGATAAAGAAAGAAAAGTGGTGGGAAAATGTAGTAGACAAAAGGGTATGAGCTAATTGTAATAAATTGGGGGACCCTCAGCAAGGTCTATTCCTTCAGATTCCTCTCCGTTTGGGGGGAGAAGGATTCCGGTAAGGGGAGGGCATCTCTCATATGGAAGTCTAATTGTCTGCTTTATGAGATGATCAGGGAATCCTTCCAGTACCTACCATTTTTCAACTTCCTTCAGCTTAAAATATTTAGTATGCCAAGGTGCCCTGTTTTGGGGTCACACATGCTGAACTCTATCACTAGTGATTGTGTATACAATCCCCGACAGTCCAAATTCACCTGGAAACATGGAGCTGGAGATTGGGGGGAAATCAAAGAGGAATGTTCTCCTTTCATTTGCAAAATTACCAAATTTATCCATCGTCTAAGAATTGAATATATTATAGGGGAGTAGAAAAAAAAGGAAGGGATTTTAAAAAGGAGGCAGGGGAAAAAGGAATTTAAAAAGGAGGAGGAGTGGTCATATAAGGGGTGTTTTAGAATTTTTTTAAACAGGTTAAAATGAAAATGAAGCATTAAAGCCTGCATAACCTTTTTATTCATGGAAACACCTGTCACATCCTGCTCAAATCCACCAATGACTAGATTAAGGATGATGTCTGTTTTTCTGTTAAAGCCTGAAAAAAAAGGTCATATGTTCATTTGTTTATTTAGTAGATATGTATGGAGATTTCACTATGTATCAGGAACTATATTAAATGCTGGGGCATATGTAGGTGAATAAAACAGGTACAGTTCTTGCCTTCAAGGAGCTTGCCATCCAGTGCAAGAGACAGACAATATATGAGCAAAGAAGCAAATATATCATTCCTAACCCATATAAACTCTACAGGGTTCTGTGGTGGAGAATTAGGATACTTCAGGTAGCATGGCTGTGGAAAGACTTTTTTTTTTTTTAAAGTTTATTTATTTATTTATTTGACAGACAGAGATCACAAGTAGGCAGAGAGGCAGGCAGAGAGAGAGGAGGAAGCAGGCTCCCTGCTGAGCAGAGAGCCCGACGTGGGGCTCGATCCCAGGACCCTGGGATCATGACCTGAGCCGAAGGCAGAGGCTTTAACCCACTGAGCCACCCAGGCGCCCCTGGAAAGACTTTTTGAACAAATGACATTTAAGCTCAGACCAGAAGAAACATGGGTGATAAACTGGTGGGACTTGGGTGGAGAGGGCATCCCAAGCACAGGGAGTAGTGCAAACCAAAGCCAGCGGGTTGAAAAACACTTGGTGAATACACGGAGGTTGAAATTGACTGAGATCTTGCCTTTGGCACTAACCAAGGAACAGGGCTCCATGAACACTAAAGAGTTGGCAAGAAGAAATGTTTTCCTACTCCTGGGGAATTCAGCTAACTCATTAGCAAATTCAAGTAATCTATTAGCAAAGAAAATGGATTTCTGGAGAGCGTGTACATTGGTACAATCATCTTGCAAAATAATTTGACTTCATACCATAAAGACTAATACTTTCAGTACCTTAAGACCAAGCATTTCTACCCTGGAACAGCAGTCTTCAGAATTTTTTTGCTTCTGTGCCAACTAAGGTATTCTTGTAAAACTCTCTACCCCTCTGAACCTTTTTGGATTGATATCTAAAATGTTTTATCTTATATACAAACAGTCTAAATGATAAATGTTATCATATTTTAAGTATTAAAACTGTTATTTCATATTTTAAAATATACCCAATGGGTGGAATCTCCGTGTTGTACACCTGAAACTAATATAACATTGTATGTCAACTACACTCCAAAAAAAAAAAAAAGAATTTAAATAAATAAAACACATCTAATGAATCTAACTACCAAAGTAACTTGGTATACACCTTTATAAAAAAAAGTCCTTGGGTGAGCTTTGTTTTTTTTTTAAGATTTTATTTATTTATTTGAGAGAAAGAGAGAGAGAGTGAGAGTACAAGCAGGGGTGAGGGGAGAGGGTGAGGAGAGGGAGAAGCAGACTCCCTGCTGATCAGGGAGCCTGCTATGGGACTCCATTCCAGGACACAAAGATCACGATCTGAGCCAAAAGCAGATGCATAACCAACTGAGCCACCCAGGCTCCTGGATGAGCTCTTTTTAACAGAAATTTTACATTATTCTTTTATCTCTTTGCATCCATGTTTCCATTCTACTTTCTCCATAGAATTTTATCTTAACAAAATATATTTTATGTTTGAAAATGTTTTCTTGTCCTAAGTGTTCTTTTATCATAATAAACCCATGGGATAAAAATACACATAAAATAAGTTTTAACTGATTAAAATTTATTTTCTTTCTTTTGACTATAGGACTCTTTAAGTATTAGGAAACATTGTCCTCAGTTATTATTAAAGTTATTAGTATTACACAGTAAATCAAACAATATATTACAGATCTCACCAAGTAATTATTAAACATAAAAGGTAAAATTTTATCGGAGAAGCATCTTTTAGGAAAATGGATGGGGGCTTTAATTTCCCAACCAGTTCATATTTCTTTGGATGATCTTTACTTATTTCTAAAATAAGACAGGAGGTAGCATGGATTCTCTTTCCATTTTTCTTTTGTTTATGATAAATGGAAGGGCTGAGAAAACTTTTTCATATAAATAGCTGTATGGGAATGAAATGGATTTTTCTATGAATTCTTTAAGAAATGTCTGACAATTTTGTCATCAGCAGAACATTTAATAAACTGACAGCTGCTCCCCAGTTATTAGAGTCATCTGCTTCCTCAGCCGTGGCACCTGTGCTTCCGGTGCCCTCCTTCTGGCCAGAGGTTTTTACGCAACTGACCTGGAGGTGTCCTGGGCATGCACCAATGCACCAGATTCTGGATGAGAGCAGTCAGTGCACCTTTGGCCGGAGGGAAACTGTAAAAAGATAGATGGTACTGGCAAAACTGAACCCCCAGAACAGTCATGTTCTTCAGGCAAATGAATTCAGGGAGGAATGTATGTGGAAACTGGGAATCTGAAAATAGAATTCCTTGCAACTCTCTGTGATAACTCTAATGTGATAATGCCACGGGTGTACCCGGTGAAGACCACCATCCAGAGAAACCCTTGCATATGAGCATCACATCCAAGAATGTTCACAACAACCCTGTTTGCCCCAGCCCCAAACTAGAAACAAGGCAAGTTTCCCCCGGCTGGAGAGAGCATAAACAGAGTTTGATCTAGTCACGTGATAGAATTTAATACAGCAGTGAAAACCAAACCACAGTTATACTTAACAGCAGAGATGATTCTTAGGAACAGGTTATTGAGTAAAAGCAACAACAGCAAAAGAAGCAAATTCTGGAAGACTACATGCAAAACGAAACCACATTTAGAAAGCTCAGAAATGGACCATTGATAATATGTATTTAGGCATATATGTAATTTTTTTTTTTTTTTAATGGCTTACTTGGTTAAGCATCTGACTCTCTTGATCTCAGCTCAAGTCTTGATCTCGGGGTGGTGAGTTCGAGCCCTGCGTTGTGCTCCATGCTGGGCATGGAGCGTTAAAAAAAAAAAAAGACAACAAAATGATAAATAAAATTCAGTGTTGTGGTCACTTCTGAAAGGAGAAAACAGGCATCAGATAGGGAAGCATACTGGTAGATGCAGCTCATTCAGTGTGATGAGTTTATGGTGGATAATTTCAGTATTACACATCCGAAGTATATATGGTACATACGTGGTATATACACCATGCTTATGTATGTGGGACAGACATTTATCTTTAAATATAAATTAAAAAATGAAAGAAAAGCAGAAGAATGAAGGTTAATTTATTTAACATTGTTGAGGTTTTTTTTTTTTTTTTTAAAGATTTTATTTATTTATTTGACAGATAGAGATCACAGGTAGGCAGAGAGGCAGGCAGAGAGAGAGAGGAGGAAGCAGGCTCCCCGCTGAGCAAAAAGCCCGATGCGGGGCTCGATCCCAGGACCCCGAGATCATGACCTGAGCTGAAGGCAGAGGCTTTAACTCACTGAGCCACCCAGGCGCCCCAATTGTTGAGGTTTTTTATTGGTAATTTGATTAAGGTCTCCTGAGCAAATTCCACATGCTGGCATTGATGTAGATGCCAGAGATCTAGTGATGAGAGAAGACAGATATGTTTCCTGGAAGCTTGTATTTTACTGGAAAAAGAGGAAGAGCAACTTTTTCTTCTGCAGGATTCAGTGGCTTGAGAATGATTCAGGAGATCCATTCTGAAGATGAAGCTCAGACACACACGCACAGAACTGAGAGACGCCACTCTACTAGGCGCCATGGTTTAAGCCTGTGAGCCAGTTTGCACCAGACTTCACCCAAATTACTGGACTTTTGTTCCTGTGAGCCAGCAAGTTCTCCTCACCCTTGAGTTGGGTTTTCTGGAATTTGTAGCACAATGAACGCTAACAAGGCTAACAGACACACCCCTAGGGAGTTACTCCTTGAGCCCCTATTGTGGGGGGGTGGCATCAGCAATTTACAAGGTATTTGTTTATCCGTTTGCTTTCTAATGTGGCAGCTCAGTTTCTTTCTTTAGTTTTTTTTTTTAATTTAATTTTATTTTTTCAGTGTTCCAAAATTCTTTGTTTATGCTCCACACCCAGTGCTCCATGCAATACGTGCCCTCCATAATACCCCACCAGCCCTTCCCAAACCCCCACCCTTCTCCCCTCCAAAACCCTGTATGTTTCTCAGAGTCCACGGTCTCTCGTGGTTTGTCTCCCGCTCCGATTTCCCTCAACTCACTTCTCCTCTCCTTCACCCAATGTCCTCTGTGTTTCAACAGTTTCACAGGGCTTTCGTGTGCATTGTCTCTTTTTAAAAAATGTATCTATTTATTTGATAGAGACATAGCGAGAGAGGGAACACAAGCAGGAGGAGTTGGAGAGGGAGAAACAGGCTTCTCATTAAGCAGGGAGCCAGACTCCGGCTGGATCCCAGGACCCTGGGATCATGACTTGAGCCTCAGGCAGGCACTTAAACGACTGAGCCCCATGCCCCTGCATTATCTCTTTTGACTCTTAAATCTACCTTGCAACAGAAAAGCAAGAGGTGAAGGGACTAGTATATAGTTAGATAGGTAGTAGGATTCCCTGGGACCTGAACACAGATCTCTGGACTCCAAGTCTCGTGTGTTTTCTGTTAGACCATGGAGGGTTAAAGCAATCAAGTTTACTGACATAAAATTTCCACAAGATTGGTCAGTTTGCATGAGCATCCCACTGAGATGGGGATACATATCATCATTGTATTTTTTCATTTACTTTAAATTATTATTATTAGTTTTTTAGTAATCTCTACACCTAACATGAGGCTTGAACTCACAACTCCACAACCCCAAGATAAGCGTCAAATGCTCTGCTGAATGAGCCAGATAGGCACTCCTGTAATCACCTTATTTTAAATGAACTCTTCCAGGTGTAGAGAGAGCATAGAGAATAACCAAATAAATGCAGGAAACAGATCCTCCCACTCAGTCTTCAGAAAGGAACCCAGCCCTGCTGACACCTTGATCTTAGACTAGTGAGTCCCATTTCAGATTTCTCATCTCCAGAAACATAATGTAATAAATCTGTGTTATTTTAAGCCATTCAGTATTTGGTAATTTTTTTAAAGTCTTTGGCAATTTTTTATAGCAGTTATAGAAAACTAATCTAAGATTTATATATAGGCTTAAGCCATTCATTTTAACCACAATGTACAATTGCACCGCATGTGCTCTTTGAGTATTTCTTTGCAAAATGATAACTGAGATTAGGTTACATTTCTCTATGTACCTGTAGTTTGTAGTTTCTTCCCCCCCCCCCTTTTTTTTTTTGAGAGAGAGTGTGAGCAGGGGTGGGGAGTTGGGGGTGGGTGCAGAGAGAGACAGAGAGAGAAGAATCTTAAGCAGGCTCTACATCCAGGGCAGAGCCCCCATGCAGGGCTCAATCTCACCACCCCAAGATCATGACCTGAGCTGAAATCAAGACCCCAAGGCATATCTGACTGAGCCATCCAGGCACCCCTTGTAGTTTCTTTAGTTTTCGGCTGAATGACTCTCCCCCGTGTTTTAGTTCACTATTCATCTGTTGAGGAACATTCATGTTGTTTCCATTTTTTATGCTGTCATGAACAATGTTGCTGTGAATATTTTCGCATTTGTGTCCTTACTCACACGGGCAAGAACTTCCTGTGGGGTGGTGGGTTGAAAACCCCCTGGAATAACGAATCTAACATGCAGCCAGGTTTTCAACCTCAGGGGGAGTGGAATTGGTGGATTGCGGGGAGCATGCAACTTTATTAAATGTGCTAAATTGCTCTCCAGTGTGGCCGTGCCGATTTAAACTCCTCTCACAGTGCCTGAAGGTGCCCATTTTCCTACGCATTCAAATGTACCTGTTAAATTTCCGCCAATACCATGAGTCTAAAATGGTATCTCCTTTTTATTTCAATTTGGACTTCCCTGATGACTAGCAAGGATGAATATGTTTACATGTGTTTATTGGCCGATTGTCTCTTCTCTTCCTTGAATTGTCTAGATAACGTGAAACAAGTTAGGACACAGACTCGACGGGCATGCTACGTGCCAGCGAAAAGAGAACTGGACCCGCACAGGCCCTGATGGTTCTTGAAGGAGGATTTATCCATTCAAGGAACTTCAGATGAAATGTGCATGAGGAACTAACGACGGTATCACATTTAATAAAAAGTAATCGCATTTGTCTTTTTCCACCAAGAAGAATTAAAAACTATCAAAGTTCTGAGAAACTTGAACACTGCTCTTTTCACAAAAATGTCCCACTCTTATATTTCTGCTTGTGCACACTTCAATAACACGACCCCATTTGCCATAAAACACTGAACACATTCTGGATTCCTTTTCTTTCTTTTTTTAGGATTTTATTTATTTATTTGACACAGATCACAAGTAGGCAGAAAGGCAGGCAAAGATAGAGGGGGAAGCAGGCTCCCCGCTGAGCAGCGAGCCCGATGTGGGGCTTGATCCCAGGACCTTGAGATCATGACCTGAGCCAAAGGCAGAGGCTTAACCCACTGAGCCACACAGGCGCCCCCACATTCTGGATTCTAACCGGTGCATGTGAAAAGGAGAGAAGCGAACAGCAAGCATATCACCTGGATTCCTAGGCTGTGCGGGAAAGGGATCCGATAGAGGATCACGCCTGCGCATTGGTGGCCGGGCCTTCTGTTTCGTCCTCCCGGAGCTGCAGGGTGGGACGCAGTCACTCACTCCTCAGGCTTATCTGTCCAAAGGCCCGTAGCTCCCTGGCCCCAATCAGACTTTGCTCCGACTGCTCAGTCAGAGAGATCGGAAGCAAAATGTTAGAAAAACTGTATGGCATTTGTGGTTTCCTATCTCCCTCTTCTGGACAAGGAAGAACTTGCACCGTGAAGTCTGCTTTCCATTGCATATTACAATTAAAATAATATTTTTCTGTTTCTACTGGGTTACCAAGGCTTACCAAAATATATATAATATATTAAGATTCAAAATGCATGTATTTTATCTATCAACTATCTGTGTATCATCTATCATATAATTTACATGTCACAAGTGGTATAGGCAAGTAGGCGGTAGCTTGACTTGTTTGCTTTCTTTCTTTTCTCCTAAGTCTTCGTGGTTTGGAAATCCCCTCAATAAAGTATTCTAAAATGTTATCAATTGGTAACTTACTCTTGACTTATGTTTTAAGGTCATCCTCATGGGCGGCTAGCATTAAGAAACTGAGCTGGCCTAACTATCTCTAAACCTAACCCATCTCAAGCTTTTTCATGCTCTGCCTTTTCATGCTGGGTACCCCACCTTTATTCCCATTTTACAGGTAAGAAAGCTGAGATTCAAAGAGATTGAGTGGGGGGGGGGTCTGCTGGGTTGAGCTGGGCTGTGCTCAACTTGGCTGCACATGTCCTCTCTTTCCAGAACCCTGATGAAGGAGTAGCCTCTTTGTGGGACATTCTATTCTCATGGTAGAGAAGAAGAGGAAGGGTAGCTTAGCTCAGGTTGCCATAGCAAATGACACAGACTGAGTGGCTTAAACAACACAAATTTATTTCTCACAGCTCTGAAGGCTGAAAGTCTGAGATCAGGTGGCCAGTGTGGTCAGGTTCTGGTGAGAGATCTCCTCCTGCCTGGCAGATGGCCACCATCTCCCCGTGTCCTCAGAGACAGAGAGAATGGGCTCCAGGCTCTCCCACTTCTTGTAAGGACACTAATCCCATCATGGAGGCCCCACCCTCATGACTTGTCCTCAACCTAATTACCTCCCAAAGGCCTCAACTCCAAATATCATCACATGGAGGGTTAGGGCTTTAACACATGAATTTTGCAGGGATACGACATTCGGTTCACAGCAAAGGGGCGCTGTGATGAATTATGCCCTGGGTCTTAAAGCTTCCACCGAGAACTGGCATCCTGTCACTCTTCCCATGTTCCATTGGTCAAAGCGGTCACAGGGCCAAATCTGAATTCAAAAAATGTGGAGTGTATAATCTGTCTTCTGAAAGAGAGAAAATATCAAGAATAGTCCAATTTACCACACTCTCTTTGGCAAAAACCTGAACTCTGTAATACATGACGTTGGAGTCCCTGGGCCGGTTGACAACTCTTTCAGTTCCCCTCTCCGGAGCACATTCTAGGATTGTGCTCACTCCCCCCATTTAAAGATAGGTATAGCTATATGGGGGCACCCAGCCGGGTCAGATGGGAGAGCATGTGACTCTTGATCTTGGCGTTGTAAGTTTTTTTTTTTAATTTATTTATTTGACAGAGAGAGATCACAGTAGACAGAGGCAGGCAGAGAGAGAGAGAGAGAGAGAGAGGGAAGCAGGCTCCCCACTGAGCAGAGAGCCCCATGCGGGACTCGATCCCAGGATCCTGAGATCATGACCTGAGCCGAAGGCAGCGGCTTAACCCACTGAGCCACCCAGGTGTCCCGGCGTTGTAAGTTTGAGCCCCCCACTGGGTGTAGAGATTGCTTAAAATTTTTTTTTTTAATTAAAAAAAAAATAGGTATAGCCATGTGAAGTATAGTAGGGGTGATATTTCACTTCCAAGCAGAAGCATTAAGTGACAATACATAATTAACCTCCTTTCCCTTTTGTACTTCATCAGTTATGAAAGCCTAGGTCATCAGGATGAGCCTCAGTCAGCCTGTGTCTTGAATGAACAGACCCCCTAACAACCCACTATGAACATGGAGAATGAGACCAATAGCCACTGAGATCTGAGGGTTCTTTGTTGCGGCAGCATGACCTAGGCCACCCGACCAGCACATTCCACCTCTAGGGATGGTTCCCCTTCCTACAGTCTGGCATATGCATTTCTAGGAAACAAACACCAGTCTTCCCTGAGAGGTTCTAAAACTCGTCAGTGAAAGTTTAAAAAGAAACAGGGAGACTTACGTAGGCTCAAAATATCTCCTCACAAAATATTTATTAATTACAGAAAAAAGAATAGTAAGTTTACAGTGAGAAACCTGACAGACACCAACTTAACAAAATGATAGAATTTTATGTTACAGGTAATGGGATTAATAAGTATCATATGCCTCCTGAAAGGATACATTATGAAGGACATGACACTTGTGTGGTATTACTGGTAAAAATGCACACCCTGAATGTAATCCTGAAGAAACACAGAAAGGACCAAATTGAAGGACATTCTTTTTTTTTTTTTTTTTTAAAACCTAGGGCTTATTTTTTTTTTTTAAAGATTTTATTTATTTATGAGAGAGAGAGAGAGAGAGAGAGAGAGCGCGAGCACAGGCAGACAGAATGGCAGGCAGAGGCAGAGGGAGAAGCAGGCTCCCTGCAGAGCAAGGAGCCCGATGTGGGACTCGATCCCAGGACGCTGGGATCATGACCTGAGCCGAAGGCAGCTGCTTAACCAACTGAGCCACCCAGGCGTCCCTGAAGGACATTCTTTAAAACAACCAAGGGTTGGGGTGCCTGGGTGGCTCAGTCGGTTGGTTGCTTTTGGTTCAGATCACGATCTCAGGATCCTAGGGTTGAACCCCGCATCCGGCTCCCTGCTCGGCTGGAAGCCTGTTTCTCCCTCTCCCATTCCCCCTACTTGTGTTCCCTCTTTCAAGTCTGCTTTTTGCTCAGTTCATGATCTCAAGGTCCTGGGGTCAAGCCCCAGCAGGGCCTCCACTCAGCAGGGAGTCTGCTTGAAGATTTCTCTACCTTTATCTCCTATTAAATAAAAATAAATAAATAAAACAAATAGCAAAGGGTCAGGAGTACCCAAGAAGATGTGAATGAGCTCAGAAGTAAAAGGTAGAGCCTACGGTGAGTGCTGTGAAATGTGTAAGCCTGATGATTCACAGACCTGTACCCCTGGGGCAAATAATAACATTCTATGTTTAAATAAATAAATAAATAAATAAATAAATAAATAAAAGGTAGAGAAAGTTATATGACACAGGGACATTGCAGATCATTAGAAACAATGTACTTGGGGCGCCTGGGTGGCTCAGTGGGTTAAAGCCTCTGCCTTCGGCTCAGGTCATGATCAGGGTCCTGGGATCGAGTCTCGCATCGGGCTCTCTGCTCAGTGGGGAGCCTGCTTCCTCCTCTCTCTCTGCCTGCCTCTCTGCCTACTTGTGATCTTTGTCTGTCAAATAAATAAATAAAATCTTTAAAAAAATAATAATTAAGATGAATGAGGGGTACCTGGGTGGCTCAGTCATTTAGACATCTGCCTTCAGCTCTGGTCAGATCTCAGGATCCTGGGATGGAGCCCCACAATGGGCTCCCTGCTCAATGAGGAGTCTGCTTCTCCCTCTCTCTCTGCTCCTCCCCCTGCTTGTGTGCGCTCTCTCTCTCTCTCCCTTTCACCTTCTTTCTCTCAAATGAATAAATAAAATCTTTTTAAAAAGATGAATGATACTTTCATGCAATATTTGTGTTAAATTGTCAAAATGCAGAAGAATCCACAGTGAACAAAATATCCAAAATTTGAATACAGACAAGATGAGTGGAGTAACCTAGCAAAAGCCCACTAAAGAACTAAAGAAGTTTTTTGTTTGTTGGTTTGTTTTGTTTTGCTTTTATGAAGGGTTTTGATGCAACTAAAACAAATCCCAGCTGGAGTTTGGCAACAGGTAAGGAATAGAAAACCGGTAGGACATAATGAATGAGTGTCAACATGAGTTAGAAAACAGATTCTGGGGCGCCTGGGTGGTTCAGTGGATTAAAGCCTCTGCCTTCAGCTCAGGTCTTGATTCCAGGGTCCTGGGATCGAGCCCCACATCGGGGTCTCTGCTCCACATGGAGCCTGCTTCCTCCTCTCTCTCTCTGCCTGCCTCTCTGCCTAGTTGTGATCTCTGTCTGTCAAATAAATAAATAAAATCTTAAAAAAAAAAAAAACCAGATTCTGAGTTAAAGATCCATTATCACATTTCTTTCTTTGTGTTTAGTGAGTTTTAAAAAGGTTTAAATAAACAAATATCTCAAACAACAGACTGGAAAAGAACAAACCAAAAGGAAGAACAAACCAGCAAGATGTACTTTAGAAATTGAGGTATAAATGGTACCTTCCTGGCAGGGTTAGGGGCTAATCTGGGCAGGGTGCTGCTTTAAGGAAGCCCTTTCCAGCCTGACGAGGGACACTCTTAGGTTATCTAGTTTTCAAAAAACACGGCTTCCAGGCACCTGGGTGGCTCTCAGTCAGTTGAGTGTCTGACTCCTGGTTTTGGCTCAGGTCATGATCTTGGGGGTCCTGGGATTGAGTCCCACGTCAGGCTCTGTGCTTCTCCTGGAGTCTGCTTGAGATTGTCTCTCCCTCCGCTTCTGTCCTTCCTGCTCGTGCTCTATCTTTCTAAAATTAAAAAAAAAAAAAAATACACAGATAAATAGACAGATGGATAATTAAAAAAAAAAAAAAAGAAAGAAAGAAAGCAAAACCAAAACAAGGCTTCCCTGTAGGTATATCCTGGAAGGAAAGTTGCAACAATTGTTTTCCATTTTCATTTTGGAAAGATAAATAAGATAATATATTTAAAACAATTCAAATATATTTTAAGCAAGATAGACGGTAGAAATCACGCTTGAACCTGAGATAAATTTAATTGGCAAGTTGATTTAGCCATCCAGATATTCTGCCTGATGGACAAACTGCAGCTTTGAAAGAAGCCTAACTTCTTTCAGTAAACAGGCTGAGAATCTAGCTTCTGCATTGGGATCAATAAACTAAAACTTACAGTCACTGTTATTATTATGAAAGAGACAAGTGTGAACTCTAGGAAACACTCAAAGACAAAGGCAGCAACATCTCAAAGTATTTCTTTTTTTTTTTTAAAGATTTTATTTATTCATTTGACAGAGAGAGAGATCACAAGCAGGCAGGGAGGCAGGCAGAGAGAGAGGAGGAAGCAGGCCCTCCGCGGAGCAGAGAGCCCGATGCGGGGCTCGATCCCAGGACTCTGGGATCACGATCTGAGCCGAAGGCAGAGGCTTTAACCCACTGAGCCACCCAGGCGCCCCTCTCAAAGTATTTCTAAGTGCTTAATTTGTAGCTTTATTTTTTAGCATGACAGACTTGGCAAAATTTAAAGGCTGCTGGAGATTAATTCACAGACTCTGTGGTCCACTGTTTCGCAGCACAGTAGGTACTCAGCAGTTAAGGGTTTTAGTTTTGCCAAACTCACTCACGTATCAGATTGTCAAACATATTCATGGACATAATTTACTCCTTTTTGAAACTCCTTACTTTAGCTTTAAAAGAGGACACATAAGAATCAATGCAATAAGACAATTTCAAAAGAAGTACATCCTGATGGTAGAATGGCCCAGGCTGTAATTTCCCTTGGGGAGGCTGCTGGGGAAACAGCTTGGCTTCTAGTATAAATGTAGGACGCCTAGCAACTGAGATTACAAATTTAAAAAAAGAACACACTTTCCTTTCTACTGATAACTTTTAAAAAATATATTCTGTATTTATGCTACAGAAAACAACCCAGCTAGAATATATAAAACTCAAAGATATAGGGTGCCTGGGTGGCTCAGTGGGTTAAAGCCTCTGCCTTCGGCTCAGGTCATGACCCCAGAGTCCTGGGATTGAGCCCTGCATCAGACTCTTTGCTCAGTGGGGAGCCTGCTTCCTCCCTCTCTCTCTGTGCCTGCCTCTCTGCCCATTTGTGGTCTCTGTCCGTCAGAAAAATAAATAAAATCTTAAAAAAAAACCTTCAAAGGTACATTTTTGTTGAGTTGGCTTACTAAAATAACTAAAGTCTTTAATACACTATTTTAACTACTGTATTTCTACTGCATTTCTTAGAAACAAATGTAACTAATAACCAAATACCAAGAACTGGTGATATTTGTGAAAACTAATTCTCATTAGACATTTAAATCCTTCCATATTTATGGAGGACTTATATAATAAATTATTATTTTTATTGAGTTATAATTGACATATAACATTACATTTAGGTGTACAACATAATGATTCAATATTTGTATATATTAGGAAATGATCACCACATTAAGTCAACATCCATCCCCATACATAGTTGTAAAATCTTTTTCTTATGATAAGGTCTATATTAAAAGTTATTGATGCAAAAAAAAAAAGTTATTGATGCTGGGGGCACCTGGGTGGCTCAGTAGGTTAAAGCCTCTGCCTTCAGCTCAGGTTATGATTCCCAGGGTCCTGGGATCGAGTCCCGCGTTGGGCTCTCTGCTCAGCAGGGAGCCTGCTTCCTCCTTTCTCTCTGCCTGCCTCTCTGCCTACTTGTGATCTCTGTCTGCCAAATAAATAAATAAAAAATCTTAAAAAAAATTACTGATGCCATATTAAACTTCATATTTTAGAAGTTCTCCTTGCCAGATACAGGTTTCACTCAAATTCTTTTATTGATTAAATAATATATTTCATATGTAAGTTTACTACATTATACTTCATAATTTCCTAAATTTGGAATTAGTCACAGTAACATCATATTATTTCTGCAGCAGAAATTTGCTACCTGAAAAAAAGTTATTTTATTTAAAAATTTTGCCTAAGCCAAATATAAGTTTGAAGAGCAGCAAAAGTACAGAACTTGGTAATTTTCTGGAAGGATGGGGAGGAATAAATAGGAATTTACAGATTCTAGCTTGAGAAACAGCATGGTTAATGACACCATTTACTGAGATTAAGTTTTGAGAGAAAAGAGTTACGTGTAAGGGTGTTTTGGAAGAGGAAAACAATGAATATAGTTTTAGTTGTGTAGTTTAAGGTGCATGAAAGACATCTAAAAGGAACTGAAAGAGTCACTTTAGGACCAATGACACATGGAAGACCCCATGCGAGAAGCCAGACTACTTGCAGCAAGTGGGACTCCAATTCCTTCTGAGAACTATTATCCCAGTGAGCCAGTTTTCAGTGGTTCCCTCTGTGATAAGCTCACTTAATGGATGGAGATGACGGAAACCCTTTGCCTACACTGTTGGGTGGTTCCACAGACCCAGTGGCAGTTAACTTGAGTAGCTTATAACCATCCCAGAAGCCTGTCTCCTCCTCAACCAATGCACAGGAATGTCTCAGTTCCAGCTGATCTTAGAAGAAAAATGCTGCCCCAATGTCCTTTCACTGGTGCTGAGATGCCACCAAATCTATTTATCTTTTACTTTTTAAAAAGATTTTATTTATTTATTTGAGAAAAAGAGGAAGACAGAGAGAGAGTGTGAGAGAGCACAAGCAGGGGTAGCAGCAGAGGGAGATGCAGAGGGAGAAACAGGCTTCCTTCCCACTGAGCGGGAGCCCAATGTGGGACTCCATCCCAGGACTCCAGGATCATGAGACCTGAGCCAAAGGCAGACACTTAACTGATTCAGCCACCCAGGAACCCCTATATTTGTCCTTTAAATTCCACTCAAGACAAGTTTGGATGCTTTACCCCTGAACAGACAGGTCTTTATCTGAATTCTGATAGTTCTTTGTAAATATGTCTACTGGAATTCTTAGCATGGATATTCTGTAATATCTATGTAATTTTCTCTTCCATCAAGCTGTGAGCCCTTGGGGACAGAACTTTTTTTTAAAATTCCTAACATTTAAGTAAATTCCTGTATGGTATCTTATAAAATATTTAATGTATGAATGTAGTCTGCTGCCTGGTTACCCCTTGAGGTGGAAAATTCTCTGTTATTGACAGAAAAACAATCTGAAATAGTGTAGTTCCATTCCAGCATTGGCCTCAGCCTGTATTTCTGGTTTAGTGAAACTTTTCATTCAGATCTTGATAGGTTCTGGAGCTTTAAGCTTTAGGGACTTCAATTTTTTAATGCAAACCATCAGAACCTAATAGGCAGATTCCCAACTAATGCTAGAGTTAGTTAGCTTGATAGCTTGGAGTTGCCTCTTAAAAAGTAAGCCACAAACTCCATAGAATAGGGAAGGATGTTGGAAGACACTGGAAAATTTCTTTTTTTTCTGTTTTTTTTTAAGATTTTATTTATTTATTTATTTATTTATTTGAGGGAGGGAGAGAGAGGGCCAACAGGGGGAGAAGTGGAGGGGGAAGGAGAAGGAGAGGAGGAGAATCTCCAGCAGACTCCATACTGTACGCTGAGCCTGATCTGGGGCTTGATTCCATGATCCAAGACCATGACCTGAGCTGAGACGAAGTTTGGACACTCCAACGATTGAGCCACCCAGGTGCCTCTGAAAAATTTCTTTTGATATGATTCACTTGTCTGTTGCCCCGTGGTCTTGCCATTCCAGAGTCCTCGCTAGCAACAAATATACTGATGCAGAAAGCATTCTTTGCGAGGATTATGGGCAGCACTAAGCACCACAGAAAGAAAGATGGTATCATCTTGTTGGTAAAACATAATACAAAGACTTCGTTAATTGAGTCGGAGGATCATGTTATAATGTCGAAATCTATCATCTACTCTTATTCAAGAGAGAGGCAAATGCAGACTCCGAGAGATGAAACACATGGTCCTTGTTCTGGGTAGGTTGTTTGGGTTTGGAAGTCAGCTCAAGCAACCAGGGGCAAGGAGGGATGAAGGTTGAAGAAAGGAGGTAATTCTGAGGATACACAAAGATAAAATAAAAAAGCAATCTCAAAATTCATGGGAGCGGGAGCTAGAAACCCATTAAGAACCACCACAATGCTCTGGGTTCAGATTTCTCTCTCCTTGAGCTTGTCCTGAGCATTTCTTTGTTGTCCCAATACCAGGTTATGGCTCCTATGGCTCCTTATAGCCTTTCAGTTTCTGCTCCTCCAGTTCACTGTCAGGTTCTCAGTGTTTCCTAGTTCAACAAGCCTTGAACTAGCTATTTGCCTTAGTTGTTGTTATTGTTATTGTTGTTAATATTATTTTTGGGTCCTAATGTTCAGGATCATCAGGAAGCCTATCAACAGAGTGTCCTTGAATAATGTGCTGTTAGCTGTCATCTGAAGTGTGGGACAAGGGGAGACCAGGTGGTACACTATGGCTCCCTGAGTGCAGGATTATTAGCAGGGGTTGTAGGTGGGTAGTTTCCTCAGAATTGGATAGTGTTGTGCCGGCACCATGATGTTCCAATGTAATGCAGAGGTGATGTCCTTCATATCCAGGCTGCCGGACCTGATGGTGTGGACACCTCTATAGGAATTCTAGGTCTAAGGAAGCGTGGGGGAAATTTAGACTTGTTGAATACCTAGGGCCATTATGTATGAATTATGACAAAATTGTATATCCAGGCACATACTCCCAGAAAACTTGAGTGATCTAAAGGTCTAACTCTGTAAGATTTATCCACATACATTCTTGACACGGTATATGATTATTCCCAAATTATGTAATTGAACATTTATTAAAATATTTAAATTTAATCTTATTATCAACTAGTAGGGAGTGAAAAGTGAATTAGAAATTAGTATTTATTTAGCATTTACTATATATATTGGATGCTTTATATATTATTTCATTTCATATTTAAAACTTAACCTACGAGGTACCATTGTCTTCATTTTACATTGAAGGGAACCAAGACTCAGGACACTTAGATGGCTTGCTCAGGTAGTAGGTGTAGAGGCAAGATTTTAACCCAGGTTCAATCTGACTCTAAATCTGTCTTTCCACCACAGAATGCTGCCTCCCTAGAGTGGATATGAATGGCTCAGGAGAGCTGATAAATGTTAAATCATCTGACTTAGTAAAAGTGAGTGTGAGTAACATTTTAACTTCATTTTCAGGAGGGACCCAACAACAGAGCACTTAGTTGACACTACATACATAATCTAGGGTCTACAAGGGTACCTCAAAGAACATTTATACACACACACACACGTATTAGAAATGACTTTAAAAAGCAGATCTTAGCTCAAAAAGATAATTAACAGTTACCCTTTATTATTCATTAAAAATGAGCTTTCTAAAATATTAGTAAACTTCCTTTTTAGCTCTCTTTTGAAGTTTTGATACCAGTGAAGTAACATTTTTCTTCTTTGAACCTTTTCTTGCAAAATGAGAGTTTTCTCTTTTTCTAAAACAGCAGGAAGTTCATTCCAGTTCTTAATAAAGATAAAGGGAGCATCCATGGACTTGAGTAACTGCAGAGGAGCATTATGGTAAACAGATGTATTTCCACAGCTGCCAGCTGTCATTATATCTTCTACCACAGGAACAGAGCCATAGGAGCAAGCCTCATATATTCTATAACATTCTGTGTTTACTCCTACCGGGCACAATGTGAGATCACTCTGAAGCAAAGCATCTTGATAATTCTTAAGGCTTTCATTTGTTTCCTGAGGCTGCCACCTAAAAAATCAGAAAAACAATTGTCATTTTCACTTTACTAAGCATGTCTTTTGTGAGGGAAAATGTCAGCTACAGGAAATGGTGAACACATTATAGAGAGGACAGGCAGAAGACAGAAATAAAATCTTGCCCAAATAGATTTCTTGAAAATATTTAAGAGTTTGAGAAGTTTCCAGCGGCACATGTTTAAATCTAATAGTCACCATAACATTTCTGAATGAATGTTAATCCAGCCAATATATATATTCTTTAAAGATTTCATTTTTAAGTAATCTCTACACCCAGCGTGGGGTTTGAACTCACAACCCTGAATTCAAGAGTCTCATGCTCTACCAACTGAGCCAGTTAAATGTCTTCTGAGGGCCAGGTCTTTCTCTAACCCACCCTCCAACATTGTGCTCTTACAGAGCTTACATTCTAGTGCCAGTGATGGAGATGGATAGTAAACCAGTCAGTCAGTATGTTATTCAGGTGTTAAATACTATGAAGAAAAACAAAGCAGAGAAGTGAGGAGGGGGTTTCTGAACTAGTAGTTGCGGTTTTAAATAGGTAAGCGGGGAACTTCTCAATGCAGGAGCATCTAGCACACAGTGGATGTGAGGCAGCAAACCACGCAGACATTTCAGGGGAGAACCGAGTGCAGTGTAAGTACAGATAGTGTGTGCCTGGCAAGGTCAAGGAAGAACAAGGAAGAGCCAGGCTGGCTGAAGCAAGGTAACTGAGGGGGAGAGGGATGGAGGATAAAGTCAGAGCAATCAATCGTGGAAGGCTGTAATCACAGGATGACTGACCTGACCCACGTTTTATCAGAATTAATCTGGCCTTTGTGTTGAGAACAGACTGTATAGGAGCAAGGGTAGAAGTTGAGAGACCTCTAGAAAGCTTCACATTCTCTCCCGACTGTTCCTATTGTCTCCGTGAAATAAGCGATAGGGTCAGAGGAGAGAAGAAGAGAAGAAGGTATAGAACAGTCCTGTAGGAGAGGAGGAAATATATGGGTAAGGGAAACCTCTGATTGCTGGGCACTTGAGAGTCAAGATCGTGTATTTAAAGCAAGGTCTATTGGCATGATTCTGTGTGTTTGTGTGTGTGTGTGTGTGTGTGTGTGTGTGTGTGCGCATGTTTGGCTGCATGGTCAGGTATGGCGCAGGTTAAGAGAGATGGATTTAACTAGAGTTAGGGTTTGCTCCATTAGGGAACTAGGAACTATGTGTATCAGTCATAGTTGACTATGACATTTAAGTGTGGAGAAGAAGAAAGTAAAGATGAGGTGAGCAAAGGCCAATGAAAAGGTAGTAAGAGGGGCGCCTGGGTGGCTCAGTGGGTTAAGGCCTCTGCCTTTGGCTCAGGTCATGATCCCAGGGTCCTGGGATCGAGCCCCGCATGGGGCTCTCTGCTTAGCAGGGAGCCTGCTTCCTCCTCTCTCTCTGCTTGCCTCTCTGCCTACCTGTGATCTCTGTCTGTCAAATAAATAAATAAAATATAAAAAAAAAAAAGGTAGTAAGAACAATGAATTATAAATCCCAGCTAACCTGTTGGAGTCAGATATTTACAGCGAGTGAGCTGGAATGATAGAAAATGGTGGTTACAGAGAGAGATGCTGGAACCTGAGATCACAGAGAAGAAAAAGTATGTGTAATGATAAAGTCTAAGAAATGAGCATGACACTGAGTGGCCAAGGCCAACTGGAGGATCAGATCATTGGAAGACGGGGGTAAAGGACTATAAGACAAAGGTGAAAGAAGGACCATCTAGGTAGATTGAGAATCACCAAGAATTAGTTTGCAGTAACATGGGAGAGAGTGAGAGTGTGCCAGAACTAAACTCTTCACAGAGCTAAGGAGATAAACCCCCGGGTCAGTAAATGACTTCAAAGAGGAAGGACAATGGATGGTTTTGTTGGATGGTTGTTTGCTGATATGATATTCAAAATGGGAGGTTTTAGGGAGGGGAAAAAGGAGAAGGGTCTGGAAGTAGCAATGAGAAAGAAGCAAGGAGGACACCTACTCGACCTCCAGGCTCAATGCTATAAGAGGAATTACAAGAATAATTCTATTCCTACAATAAACTTTGATATTTTACACTGCCCTCATTCATCCCTTTCCTGGTATACTGTCCCGCTGTGGCTCTTTACATTTGCTTTCCCTCTGCCTGGACTACCCTTCTCCTAAATAGAATGGGGTTCACTCCTGCAGCTTCTTCCGGCCTGTGCTTCATACTGGAGCTTTCCTCGGCTATTCTAAAACAGCAGATGCTCCACTCCTGATCCCTAGTCCTCTCTACATCCTTCCTCTGCTCAGCTGTTTTTACATGGCATCTATCTTCTTCTGACACACAATATATTTTACTGGCTTGTCTCCTCCAACAAACATTTCAGTTCGAGGAGGGCATGGACTTTTGACTGTTTTGTTCCCTGCTCTATCTTTCAGGGCTGAGAGAGTTTCAGGCATATAGCAATTGCTTAAAAAACAGTTGGTGACTGAATGGATACAGTATGGTTACACTAACTCTAACTCTGTTGTTTGAGTTCGCAGTTATGACTTAAAAAAGAGAGTATGTGCTACAATACAAATACAAATCTGTATACAGATACAAAAACAGAGTATCTGCTAGATTTGGAGGGACTTTTTAAGGCATTTCTTCTCTGATGACTGTACACATGAAACTGCATTTGTTTATTTAAAAACAAAAGGAATAATTCCAAGATTTCTCCTTTACTCCATGAACACCTGTTTTCATGATTACCGTGCAAAAGATGGAAGAAAGTTAAATTCATCCAACCATCCACTCCCCATTTATCTTAGGCCTATTTTGTGTAAGGTCCTGTGTTAGATCTGGGGATTCAGAGAATAGTGTGTCCTGTTCTGTCCTCGGGGTGCTGTCAGTTCTGTAAGTTGTAAGAAGTACTTCATGCCACTCTTGGAACACTGAAACTGGTCTGCCAAACATCTCAAGGATGAACCTAAGGTCTTACTGGCACTCATAATCACTTATGTGTCAGGTCTAACTAACAAATATTGGGGAATCTTGAACAATTGACATTTGCATAGGATAGTTACTAGCATTCCTCTAAAGGATGGACTATAGCTATAGGAGATTCTCCCAATTTTAAATGCACACAACCCAGTTTCTACAGAGCCTTATTGATTGATATATCTTCTGCAGGAAGACTGGTATTAATGAAAATAACAATGTCTCTTTGGAGACCTGTGCTGCTGCATAAAGCAACTCATGGACTGGAGAACAAAATGGGTGAATCGAGTAAACATAGAACTTACTGTTCTCTTGCTGAAACCCAACAAAGCTTATCGTTCCCATCTTGTTTCAAAATGTTCACCAGTGCTTGTCTGGATGAATTTTCATAAACGGTTCCTAAGAAATTACATAAGTAGGGCCTTTCATTATGCAGCATTGACCAACTTGGCTCCACCAGAGGAAAATTCCTATATCTACAAAAATAAGTACATATGAGTTAATAGTATATGACAGTAGGATTGGCAAGTTATTGTATAACCTAACACCTTAGGTAGCATGATGATGCAGAGAGGAGAGATTTCAAGTGTGATTTTCTAAACCTCAAACTGTAATTTTGCACACTTACTGTGGAAAAGTCCCTGAATCTACCAAATTAAAAAAATAACCTCACATTGACATTTTTTACAAAACTGCCATAGAGATTAAGTGTCTGAAATGGTTTTTTTAATACTCTTCAACTTCCATACACTTGTAGTTATAAGGAAGGTTGAATTCAAGACCTTCAAAGTATAAATAATCCACATTCATAATGATGATGATTTAATGAATGTTTTAATGATGGAAAGATTACAGAATTCACATTTCTACAGCAAAGAGCTCCAATTTCCCAAAGGCTTTTAAAGTAGATTTTTAAAAAAGAGCTCTTACAGGCTGATTTTTTTTTTAAAGATTTTATTTATTCTTCTGAGAGAGAGAGTGAGAGAGCATGAGAGCTGAGAAGGTCAGAGGGAAAAGAAGACTCCCCATGGAGCTGGGAGCCTGATGCGGGACTCGATCCTGGGACTCCAAGATCATGACCTGAGCTGAAAGCAGTCACTCAACCAACCAAGCCACCCAGGTCCCCTTATAGGCTGATTTTTAAAAAGATTTTATTCTTTAATTTATTTACTTATTGGGGGAGGTGCATGCATGCAGGGAGGGAGGGAGCAGAGGGAGAGGGAGAGAGAGAATCCCAAGCAGACTCTGTGCAGAGCGCACAGAATTCCGACGCAGGGCTGAATCCCAGGACTCTGAGACCATGACTTGAGCTGAAATCAAGAGCTGGATGGCCAACCAACTGAGTCATCCAGGTACCCCTAAAGTAGATTAAAAAAAATTGGGGTGCCTGGGTGGCACAGTCAGTTAAGCCTCCAACTCTTGGTTTTAGCTCAGGTCATGATCTCAGGGTTTTGAGATAGGGCCCTGAGTTGGGCTCTGCACTCAGTGTGGAGTCAGCTTAAGACTCTCTCTCCTTTTCCCTCTGCCCCTTCCCCACACAGTCTCTCTCTCTCAAATGAATAAGTAAATCTTGAAAAAAAAACAACAACCCCTGTCTTTTAAAAAAATAACAAAAAATATTTTTAAAACCTCTCATGGCATACCAAAGAGGCCTTTTGCAATTGACCTATTCTTATGGGCATTTGGAAATATTAGAGACCTAACTGTATGCCTGAGATACAACCTTTCTATAAGGGTGAAGCTTTATATAATATTCTATAACAGGCTGTTTCAACCTTTGTATTACTGGCATTTTGGGCTAGATCATTATTTGTTGTGGAGGCTGTGCTCTACCATGTAGGCCATTTAGCAGCATCCCAGATGCTATTGTTGCCTCCCTCTTCCACTTGTAACAACCAAAAGTTATCTCCAGACATTGTCAAATGTCTCCTGGGCGGCAAAACTGCTTCTGGTTGAAAACCACCAGATCTATAAAAAGGGTATTGGTCTAGTCCAACAATAACAGAATTATAAAGGGTTTTCATCCAATGTATGGAAATTGTATGAATAGGCTACATAGAGTTACTGTGAAAGAGTAATTTTGTTTCAGAGCGTTTTACAAGTATGAGCTCTACTCAAGGGATAGAATTTTCAGAGTCTTGTATCTTGCTATACCGAATATAAACCTTTTTGTCTGATGCTACCACAAACCTACTAGATTGGAATACTGTAGGGTGGGCCCTCAAATATGTCTTGTTAATACCTTCTCTGGTGATATTTGTGTACCCAACTAAGGAATAGTTTAAGATCCCACCTGGTAACAAGTGATGAGTGAATAAGGAATATCTGATTCAGAAAGCATGTTAATGAAATTTCTTGTAATTCATCCATTTGACAAGTATTCATTGTCTACTCTGTGCAGGCTTGGTTTTAGACTCTGCCAATACAGTGAACAAGAGACAGAACCCCTGGGGTTTATATACTAGTGCTGGACATAAGTTTAACTTCTCTTAAAGTCAACTAAACAAACTTCATTAACAGAAAGATAAAAAATAAGCTTCAATTTTATAGAAAGATGTTACAGACATATTTAGAAGCCTTTGTTATTACTTAATTAACCCCTCTTATTAAAGAAGAGATTCGTGCAAGTTCAACAAGTCTCAGTGGCAGCTCTGAGCACAGTATGATCCTCTCAAATCCAGGGTATGGAATCCTTCTGATTTAATACTGCTTTTCTAAATTTTTTTTTTTTTAAAGATTTTATTTATTTAAGAGAGAGACAGTGAGAGAGAGCATGAGCAAGGAGAAGGTGAGAGGGAGAAGCAGACTCCCCGTGGAGTTGGGAGCCCAATGTGGGACTCGATCCCAGGACTCCGGGATCATGACCTGAGTTGAAGGCAGTCGCTTAACCCACTGAGCCACTCAGGCGCCCTGCTTTTCTAAATTTTTTAAAAAAATTTATTTATTTGTCAGACAGAAAGATCGAGAGAGAGAGCATAAGCAGGGGGAGCAGAAGGCAGAGGGAGAAACAGGCTCCCCAATGAACAGGGAGCCCGATGCAGGGCTCAATCCCCAGGACCCTGGCATCATGACCTGAGCAGAAGGCAGATGCTTAACCACCTGAGCCACCCAGGCACCCCTTAATATTCAAGTAATATTTTTTTTGTTTGTTTTTACTATGAATTATATAGATTGTATAGTTGTTTTAAGAAGGTCTGCCTCTCTGCCATTCTCTGTTAGACATCTCTTTAGGGCACTACTGATAAACTTGAAATTCATCCTATGCCTTGGAGATTTAAAATACAAAAAGCTAACTTATCTCCTCTCCTTATAAAATGCTAAAATACTCTGGGGGCGCCTGGGTGGTTCAGTTGGTTAAGTGTCTGACTCTT
Organism: Lontra canadensis; assembly: GCF_010015895.1. Lineage (NCBI taxonomy): Eukaryota > Metazoa > Chordata > Mammalia > Carnivora > Mustelidae > Lontra > Lontra canadensis. The sequence goes on along the minus strand of NW_022631047.1, from coordinate 7,685,120 downwards.
GATTTTGGCTCAGGTCATGATCTCAGGGTTGTGAGATCGAGCCCTGAGTTGGGTTCTGCGCTGGGCATGGAGACTGTTTAAGATTCTCTTTCTCCATTTCCCTCTGCCCTTCTTCCCCACTCACTCTCTATAAAACAAACAAACAAACAAACAAAGCCTAAAGTACTCTAAAAATATCGTTATTATTATTGAAGCATGAGACCAAACCAGATTTTTTCCATGGAAAAGATTGTACTTGGCCTCCCAGATGATCCCAGAACTACATTTATTACAAATTTAAAGTACAATATTCCTGATTCAGAAATTCAGGTCTTAAAGAATCTATATTCCTGATTCAGAAATTCAGGTCTTAAAGAATCTATAAGTACCTAATAGTATTTTGTACTTACGTTGCCACTCCTAAAGGCCACTGAAAGATATCCACATCATCAACCCAGGGGCTGTCATATATTATGAAAAGCAGCTCCACAAAGCCTCCATTTCTTTTGAGGAACTGGTTTATCCATTCATTATTACAATGTTCATTTCCAAGCAACACAACGGCGAGATGCTGGAGTTTTTTAGTTTGCACCAAATTTTGTGCATAAAGTAGCCACTGGGTGGCATAAAAGATCTTAGCCTTTTCTCTCCCATTTAGAATGAGTACCACGTTATTCACATCTATGGGAAAGTACCCTGGGACTACAGCTGGGCCAGTGATGAAGCTGTTAAAACAATACAACAAAACAAGAGCATGAGACAAAGAACAAAGCTATTTGATATCAGAAGTTTTTAATCATTTTACATAAAATCTACAGTGAGATGTAATCTGTATTCTTTCTAGAAACATAATTTCTATAATGCAAGTTTTCCTGAACAGGTTTGAATGATAGAGCATAGATATAAATCAATGGGAAGCTTTGGTTGTAGTAAGATCAACTGCATATGATAATCAGAAATGTGGTAGCTTTGTTCTTACTTTTAACCACATTCAAAATACGTGCTGGCCAGAGTTTGACCTGGTAAATTATTCACAGCTGAATTGTGTGAAACTCTGTATAGTTTCTCCTCTGTATAGTTTAAGTCAGTGGTTCCCACCTCTTTTATGTGGGAGGTACTGTTTCGTGCTTTATCTGAAGGAAGGGTAAGTGATGAATTAGAGGTGAGAAATGGAGGTTAAGTGAGAGATGGAGGGTGGCATTACAAACATCCACGGAGGTTAGGTCTCAAAAAATATGATAATTCTATGTATATTTGAAAGTATAATATAAAAAATTGTGCTTAAATCTAGTATAAGTATAAATATAAAAATATGAATGGGAGGATACACATACACACCAGATTCATTACAGGGGTTGCCTTTGAGGAGGAGCAAGAGAAAAGGAACTAGGGAATAGTACAAAGAAAGCTTCCCTATTACTGGGAATATTTAATTCTTTTTTTTTTTTTTTAAAGATTTTATTTATTTATTTGACAGAGAGAGATCACAAGCAGGCAGAGAGAGAGGGGGACGCAGACTCCCCGCTGGGCAGAGAGCCCGACGTGGGGGTCAATCCCAGGACCCTGAGATCATGACCTGAGCCGAAGGCAGTGGCTTAACCCACTGAGCCACCCAGGCTTCCTGGGAATATTTAATTCTTTTAAGAGGAAAGTTAAATGTTGGGGCGCCTGGGTGGCTCAGTGGGTTAAGTCTCTGCCTTCAGCTCAGGTCATCTCAGGGTCCTGGGATCGAGCCCCATATCAGGCTCTCTGCTTAGCACGGAGCCTGCTTTCCCTACCCCCTCTCTCTGCTTGCCTCTCTGCCTACTTGTGATCTCTGTCAAATAAATAAATAAAATCTTTAAGAAAAAAAAAAAAAGAGGAAAGTTAAATGTCTAAAGGAAATATGACAGAGAGCTAGAATTTGTTGGTTCTCCAGGATGGGTAAATGAGAATATGTTCTATTATTCTCTGTGAAAAAGCAAGAAACAATATTGCATCTATAGTACAATTTTAATGACATAATACTAGACATAGAAAAAAAACCGGAAGTAGACATAATGAAATGCTGTCTAACCTTGTGTTTGGTATTCTGGGCACAGTGGAATTATGAGTGTGAAAATGTCTTCTTGCTTTTCCAAGTTACTATAATAACCACTTATTAGTCTTTTAAATTATAAACCTATCTTAAAAAAAGAAAGATGTAATAAAAACTCTGTTTTGCTTTAAACAATGCTATCTCTTTATTAACTATCAGAAGGACTGGCCTGCAAAGGGCAGTGGATGCTCTGGGTTCAGGGTCCGAGTAGGATGTGAGGAGGAGGTGATGATTGGGAGGCTGCTTTGAAGGAAAGGGGGTGGTCTGGAGGGGAGGCCCAAGAGGCCCTTAGATTTACTTCCTTGTATAGGAAACATGGAAAGCTATGGCCAGGCCATCAAAGAAGAAGAAATTCTTGGAAATCTAGCTGCCCATCAACCATTTTCTTCTTCATGTGGTCAAGGACACCAGAGTCCTTCCAGTTCTTTGTGAAGGCAGCCAGTTCTGTATTCATAAATGTTAGGAACTCTGTCTTGGAGACTCTGCAGTTGTTACCCCCCTTTCCAGCAATTAGAGACTTGATGCACTAGGTAGGGCTGGACATTTTTGCCATGTCTTCATGGAGCGTGTGAGTGGCTGTGACCCTACAGCAGTGGCACTGCCAGAAGTTTATTTATTTTTAAGTAATCTTTACACCTGACATGGGGCTCAAACTCACAATCCTGAGATCAAGAGTCACATGCTCCATCAACTGAGCTAGCCAGGACCCCCTCGCAGGATTATTTTGAAGACTAAATGCATTAACAGATGTACAGTGCTTAGAACAGAACCTGGCACAAAGGAATCACTATAGGAGTCTTGCTGCTGTTATTAGTTTTATTACTTTTACTATTACTTAAATAGGTACTGCAACATCTCCCTACCTTCCCTTCTCCTTTCTGTTTCCAGAACTGAATATTATCTCTCCTTCATGTACCTTCACAGAAACCTTATCGATACATTCTTTATATTGATATGCTCGGTTAGGTTACAAGCAAGCCTGGGTCTCATTCTGTCTCTTGAAGGAACTTTGCCTATTTCTACTCATATCTATCGTATATTGATTTACAGTTTAATTTCATAGGGCAACTTCATTTTTAATTTCTTAGGAGGAATCTTACTTCGCTCATCATGGCCTTTGCTTATCCTTAAAAGACTGCCTTCTGAATCCTGTAATGTCCATATGCAGGAATTATCACAAAATATGTAATTAACTGTCCATCCATTTGATACAACAAAAGCTAGATGCCACATTATTTAATTTATTATTATCAGAGCTCAATTATGGTATTTCAATTAGCATCTGCTGCTTTAAGAAAAAGTTGAAAAAAAAAGTTGAACTTATTTCTAAAGATCATGACAGAGTAAGTTTTAATTTACATTTCATAAAATTCACCCATTTTGGCTCAGTTGGAGAAATGTGTGACTCTTGATCTTAGGGTCAAGAGTTCGAGCCCCATGATGGGATAGAGGTTACTTAAATAAATAAAATCTTAAAAAATATAAAAATCTGTTTACTTCTCAAGAACAATTACTTTGAAAAGATACATGAAATGAAATTGCTTTCCAAGTGTGTAAAAAGTAAACAAGAATTAAAGGAGCAGAGAAACTTCAAATGAAATTGAGATTAACCATAGCTTTTCTTTTTGATTTCTGTGGGAAATAAGTGGAATCCTAATAGAAACCTGAATCTTTAGTTGACATTTTTTCCCCTAATAGTACAATTGTTACATAAAATAAGCATTTTTAAAAAAAGATTTTATTTATTTATTTGACAGACAGATATCACAAGTAGGCAAAAAAGCAGGCAGAGAGAGAGAGAGGAGGAAGCAGACTCCCCACTGAGCAGGGAGCCTGATGCGGGACTCGATCCCAGGACCCTGAGATCATGACCTGAGCGGAAGGCAGAGGCCTTAACCCACTGAGCCACCCAGATGTCCCTGAAATAAGCATTTAAAATGATTTTTATTTCAACAAGAAAGCAGAATCTAATAGAAAATAGCACTCTTTCATTGAGCAAAATTACATTTTTTTCCTAAAGAAAATAATCATAATTCTACCTACGTAAAAATCTTTAGAAAATATGGAGTCATAGGTAAAAGTTTTATAAAAATAAAAACTTCAGATGTCTTAATGATACATTGGTTTTACTGAATCAGAACAAAAAAAAAGAGAGAGAGAGAGATTTCTGGGGGACCCTGGGTGGCTCAGCTGGTTAAATGTCTGGCTTTGTTCAGCTCAGGTCCCAGCTCAATCCTGGGATTGAGTCCTGCATTAGGCTCTTTGCTCAGTGGGGAGTCTGCTTCTCCCTCTGTGCTCTCTCACTCAAATAAATAAACAAAATCTTAAAAAAAAAGATTTCTGAGTAACTGCATTAAAATGGCAATCTATACCATCAAATCATGAACGGATTCATATATAAGCGTTTTTATAAAATTTTCACAACTCTTAACAATAACTTTGCTACCACTTGAGTATTATAAAGTATGTGAACATAACTAATATATGAAAGAGAAAAATGAAAATATTTTTAAGATTATATATTATTCCTTCAAGATATGGAATATTAAATGCTTATCAACAATCAAATGTTATAAAATTTAGAGCATGAACTTTCCCATATAATCAGAAATGTTTTGATAAAAATGAAACAGACAAAATTAAAAAAAGGAAGTATCTTGTAAAATGTTCAGGTAAGCTGTAATTACAATATATAGTCATGAGATTCACTTTTCTATTCACAAGTGGAAGTGGAAATATTGTCTCTAAATAAGTTTTCCTCTTATTTTTCTCCTCATATTTACATAAAACATTGTATAGAAACACAGCAAACCTTAACGTTGCACAATTAATACCTGTAATGTGTTCTTCCTACAACTGAATTTCCTTCTCTCCACTGAGCAGTCACATCAGTGGGATCAAGTAAGCCTTCAAAAATATGCTCCCAGAGATACAAACCTGGTAATTAAAACAAAAACAAAAACAAGAACAAGCCCATTTACTGTCTGGTTTACTATGGTGTGTGATGAGTTTATGTTCTGCTCATTTATATAATTTATAAATGTATATAATTTATAATAATTTATATAATTTGACCAGGAAAACAGACTATATTCCTTTTTGGTCCCCTGGCAGGCAGTTCTGCCAAGCAATAGCTCAAAATCATCAATATGGCGGTTAATATATGACAGAATTCAGAGGTTGTCAGTGTGAGATGTGGCAGAATGCAGGTTATATTAAAGACAAGAACCTCTCTTACTCTAAATCTGAGAAACCTATTTTATCCCAACATGTATTATAATGTAAGTTACTACATGATTAGAATGTTTTCTGTATTATAATAAACTAGGGGAATTCATCATTTTTTGCCAAACACCACCAGAGGAGCTCCTGTATCTATGCATACAGTGAATACATTAGGGAGATAGTAACTCCTCCTCACTTGAACACACACCCCTCACGGGATCATGCCCTCTGCAGACAAATGCCTTCGCATCTATCTCCTTAGAGTGGCTCCTGATATTTTACTGTCATTTCACCAGAAGAAAGCTCTGAGAGTAGAGGAAAGCAGAATGAAATAATCTGGGAGCCCTGTTTTACTTACATTGTCAGAAGTGCTTTGTTCTAGTCTCATTATGCCCCAGTACTAAAAGACACCCACAAAGTAACTAAACACCTAGCCAAACATAAAGCTTTCCACGTGTGGTGGCCCAATAATGCTTCCCTGTCCACCCAAGATGTCCAGAGATGTAATCTCTAGAATCTATGAATACATTATCCTACATGGCAAAAGAAACTTTTTTTTTTTTAAGATTTTATTTATTCATTTGACAGAGAGAGAGAGAGAGAGAGAGGGAGAGAGAGAGCGCGAGCGCACAAGTAGAGGAAGTAGCAGGCTCCCAACTGAGCAGGGAGCCCAATGTGGGGCTTGATCTCAGGACCCTGGGATTATACCCTGAGCCAAAAGTAGATTCTTAGCTGACTGAACCACCCAGGCACCCCTGAAAGAAATTTTCTATGTGTGATTAAGGACCCTGAGATGGGGAGGTTATCCTGGATTATCTGGATGGGCCCTAGGCAATCATAAAAGTCCCTACAAGGATCTAAGAGTGTCAGAGTGAGGGGAGGAGGTATTAGGATGGAAACAGAAGTTGGAGTGAAGCGGGGCCACAAGTCAAGCAACGTCACAGAAGTCAAGGAAACAGATCTCAAGAAGCTGCAAAAGTCAAGGAAAGAGATCCTCCTCTAGAGCCTCTAAAAAGAATACAGCCCTGTGGACACATTTTAGACTTCTACCTTCAAAAATGTAAGATTTAAGTTTATGATGACTATAGTTAATAATACTATTTTATATATTTGTAGTTGCTAAGAGAGTAGATCTTAAAAGTTCTCATCACAAGAAAAAAAAGTATAAGTGTGTGTGGTGATAGATACTAATTAGACTTATTATGTCGATAACTTCACAAAATACAAATATCTCAAACCGTTATGTTGTACACCTGAAACTAATATAATGTCATATGTCAATTACATCTTAATTTTTAAAAAGATAATACATTTGCATTGTTTAAATTCACTAAAGTTTTGGTAACTGGTTATGGCAGCTAAAGGAAACCAGAGATTATGGTATCTGGAAATGAGATACTACTATAACAAATATTTTGAAATCTGGAAGTGCCTTTGGAATTGGGCAATGGGGAGAGGCTAGAACTTTGAGGAGCATGATTTTAAAATGCCTTAGACAGGTTATAGGTAGAAGTATGAGTGCTAGTGACTCAGCTAGTGAGAACTCAGAAAAAGCATAATAGAAATAAACCCCATATTGGTTTTTATAAACATCTAAGCAGACTGTGAGTAGAAATATGCAGGTTAAAAGTGCTGCTGGTGGGGCGCCTGGGTGGCTCAGTGGGTTAAACCCTCTGCCTTCGGCTCAGGTCATGATCTCGGGGTCCTGGGATCGAGCCCCACGTCGGGCTCTCTGCTTGGCAGGGAGCCTGCTTCCCTCTCTCTCTGCCTGCCTCTCTGTTTGTTTACCTGTGATCTCTGTCTGTCAAATAGATAAATAAAATCTAAAAAAAAAAAAAAGTGCTGCTGGTGAGGGCTCAGAAGGAAATGAGGAACATATTATTAGAAACTGGAGAAAAGGGGATCCTGCTTATAATAGCACCAGAATGTTTAGCTGAATTGTGTCCAGAAGTTGTATGAAAAGTGGAATGTGTAAGTGATAAACTTGGATATTTAGCTAAAGAGATTTCCAGGTAGTGTTGAAGCTGTGGTCTGGCTTCTTCTTGCTAATTATAGTAAAAGTAAGAGGAAAGAGTGATTGAGGGAGGAACTGTTAAGGAAGAAGGAGCTGGGACTTGACGATTTGGGAAAGTCTCAGTTTGTTCAATTGCAAAGGGTGGAAAACTAGGAGATTCACTGTCAGGAATGCATGTTGCTGAAAGAAGGTGAAGGATGTAGCTGAGTATTTTTTGCTAGTGCCTCAAAAGGATAAGAAGGTTAAAATATTCAGTCACATAGATATTAGGTGTGTAATTCATGGGTCTTCTCAGCTATCTCAGCAGAAGCCAGAAACAGAGATGAGATTCTCCAGGAAAGACCCGGAAGAGTTCTTGTTTAATAGAGTTAATCCCTGTGACATACATAGGAGACCCACAAGCTTCTTGAAAATGTTTTATCAGCAGAAACACTGCTGGCTTGGATGAAGGAGATGGAGAGATGTTGAAATGAAAGAAAGGTACTGATTCCTGAATCCTACCAGCAGGATACTGGCTGATAAAACCACCCAGCTGCAAGCACATGCTACCATTCATGACAAAGAAAGGATGACTGCAAAGGTAGAGCTGTTAAGACCAGAGGCAAAGTTTTGAGCCATAATTCCCAGGCCTTGAAACCTAACAGTTTGCCTGGCTGTAATTTAGAATTGACTGGACCAGTGATTTCATTCCCACCCTCCCCCCTCCTTTTTTTTTTTTTTTTTAAAGATTTTATTTATTTGAGAGCAGGAGTGAGAGCAAGAGAGAAAGAAAGAGAAAGAGAGAGTACAAGTAGGGCAAGGGGCAGAAGTGGAGAGAACTCTGCACTGAGCACAGGGCTTAATCTCACGACCCTAAGATCAGGACCTGAGCTGAAATCGAGTCTAATGCTTTACTGACTACACCACCCAGGTGCCCCCTTTCCCCTCCTTTTTGAATAGGAATGGAATTGGAATCCCATGTACCTGGGAAATAGCCTGATGAAAAGTAGTGTTTGATAAAACTCATCTCGTCACTTTGTGCTTACTGAATTGCAAAGAGAAAAGGCTGGAAACATGAAAACCTGTTAAGATGTAGAATTAATTAAAAACTAGAATGGGGAAGTAGGAATTTAAAGGATGAAATTAATATTAGAGATTTTGTAAAGAAAAACGTTGCTAGAACCTGAAGATTAGAGCTTGGGTCTAGATACTTGAAATCTGGAGGTCAGTACTAATCTTCAAGGATGCATATTTGATGCAAGCATGAATGAATTTATGAAACACTAAGGTCAAAGCATCATCCTCTGATTACTTCCTTCTCATCTGGTCCTTTCTACCACTATCCCTTATTGTAGATAAATCCAACTCATGTTTAAAGGTCTAACAAAGCCCTAATTTAATTCACTAAATTCTTTCTGACTCTTGTAGCCCTCATTTAGGGTCCCATTCTCTAAGCATAATATATAACTTGGACTCTAGAATCTCATGATACTCAGAGCAAAATGCTTTTATGGGTATTCAAGTTTAATTAGCTATATCCTATATCCCCCTTATATATTTATAATGAACAGTGGCATATTAAGGGCTCTTAAAATGGCCTGGAATAAAGAACCTTGTTTAACTTTGTTCATTTCAATGTTTCCCAAACTTGTTTGGCCATCAAGGGGAGGGGCCACATCTTATACTTGTGTGTCAAGTGTCCAATAAATACATAAATTCACAAAAATTCAGTTGACATAGGCATTTCTATATAGTGATGCTTATATTCTACTTTGTATCTACACATAAAGCTGTAATCTTCTAAAGACCCACAACAGATTTTTGTGTACATGTATGTATTTACATAGATATTATCTAACAGAAGTCAGAAATGAAAGTATCAATGAAAAGTAAGAAAATGTGGGGCTCCTGGGTGGCTCAGTGGGTTAAAGCCTCTGCCTTCGGCTCAGGTTATGAACCCAGGGTCCTGGGACCGATCCCAGGGTCCTGGGACCGATCCCAGCGTTGGGCTCTCTGCTCCCCAGGGAGCCTGCTTCCTCCTCTCTCTCTGCCTGCCTCTCTGCCTACTTGTGATCTCTGTCTGTCAAATAAATAAAATCTTTAAAAAAAAAAAAAGTAAGAAAATGTGTCATGATGCTTTAATTAACAAATGAAATAAACATTGTATTAAAATGAATTGAATTTAATATTAATAAAGTCCATTTAGGATTCTTTTTACATGTCTTAGCTCTATACATTAACTTACCAATGGCAGCTTTCCCCCAGATTTGTACATGGAAGTCTGTTTTCCCTTTTGTGGATTTATTTAATATCTGAAGGCTAGTTTTAAATCTCTGTTGTTGCTCATTTTTTTCATCTCCTTCCCAAGGATTCCATTCTTCACTTCCCAGAGTAGACTGTTCTGTGTTTTAAAAGAGTAACAAAAAAATGTTTATCAGTAAGGTAGAGCTGTAGTTGTAGATAAATTCAAGCCATTTAAATTAGGTGTCAGGGAGTCCTAATTTCAGCTTTTCATAGAGCTAAAGCAACCGAATTTGAACTGACTAAACACATACAATTAAAAAAATAGGAAATCAGAATTTAATTTTTATTAAATCTTTATTCTGAAAGATCTTAAAATGTTAATAGGAGACACAAAATGATCTCTCACAAATGAGACCTTCTAAAATAACTGGATAATAGGTATCGTTATAAGCTTAGCATTTGCTATTCTTAATACAGTTTTATTTTTTTTAAATTTTATTTATTTATTTGACAGACAGAGATCACAAGTAGGCAGAGAGACAGGCAGAGAGAGAGGAAGGGAAGCAGGCTCCTGGCCAAGCAGAGAGCCCAATGCGGGGCTCGATCCCAGGACCCCGGGATCATGACCTGAGCCAAAGGCAGAGGCTTTAACCCACTGAGCCACCCAGGCACCCAACATTTGCTATTCTTTATAGATCGTGTATATGTAAGCTATACATACAAAGTTGACTTCAGAATGGAAAATGTCCAACAGTTCTATTGAGGAAAATTCTGAAAATAGGGAGAGATAAGTCTGACTCCGATTCTGACATAGGTCAAAATACAGGACAGATGACCACCATCTGGAGGTAAGGCACCGAGGCCTTCCCAAATCAGGACAAAATTAGAGAAGGCTCTTTGTTTCAATGAGGAAATAGAGGTCTTCAACCCAGCGGCCTTCCCAAGAATCTCTGCCATTCCGTGACAACGCCTTGCAAGTTCAAGACGTGTTTCACAGGAGTGCGCGCCAGCCCGCTTTGAGGGCGGGCAGTGGGGCCGGCTTTTGAGATTCGGGCGAGGACTGAGACAGCCGCACACGCTCCGAGCCCGAGCCCGAGCCCGAGCCCGAGCCCGAGCCCGAGCCCGAGCCCAGGGCCGGCTACCGAGAGCTGGAGGAGGCGAGGCGCACCCTGGAGCCTGGGGGCACCCCCGGACCCGCGAGCCGGGTCAGCTGCAGCCCAGTGTCCTACCTCGGCCTCGCCTCTCCCGCGCCGCGGCCGCCCCCTTCCTTAGGCCCCGCAGAGACGCGGCCGGCGGCCGGCGGCGGCGCCCGAAGAAGACGTGGTAGGCGGCGTAGAGAGAGAAGAGGCAGTACAGAGCGATGAGAAACGAGCAGAGCCGCTTCCGCGTCAGCCGCATCCCACTCCGGCTTCCGGTCCGCCACCACCACCCTAGTGCTGGGCCGGAGGAGAAGCCGGAGCTCGGGGCCGTGCCCCTGCGGCTTCAGGTGCTGGCCCAGGCCGGGCGGGGACGGAGTAACCAGAAATAACCCCTCCTCCTTTCAAGCCCCACCCCGGAGCTGCCCCGGAGCCTCCGCCCCGCCCCTCGCGCCGGCCCAGCTCAGGCCCCTCCCTCAGCCCCTCCCAAGCCTCTCCTAGGGCTTCGCCTCGCTCCGCCCCGCCCCGCCCTAGGCGTGGCTTCTTCCCGGGCTTTGGTAACCTGTAGGCGTCGGTCTGCCGAACTGGACGTTGGGAGATCTCATCTTAACCGCGCGCTGCTCCTTGACCTCTGTAGTTTACAGATGGCCTTTTTCAACCCTGTCCGCCTCCCCATGTACGTAAAAGCTTACCTGTCATCTGGCCATTAAAAAAAAACAAAAAACACCAACAAACCCAAACACCACCACCCACCATGATCCATGACGTCCATGTGAAGGCATGGCCCATTCTAGTTTTTGTTCCCAGAGCTTACCAGGGGGCCTGCCACATTACAGATGAATGATATACATGTCTATTTAAAAAAGCTAAGTGGTGGAGTGCCTGGCTGGCTCAGTTGGTGGAACATGGGCTCCAGGTTGGGAGTTCGAGCCCCACAGCTGGGTGTAGAGGTTGCTTAAGAATAAAATCTTTAAAAAAAGAAGTGGTAACCATGGCACAACATTGTCAGCATAATTAATGCCACTCAGTGGTACACTTAGAAATGGTTAGAATAGCAAATTTTGTTATGTATATCTTACTACAGTATTTGAGAAAATTAAGTTTTATTACTGATAAGACTTGAGTGCACACAGGCATATAGTCTTTTGTCAAATAAAGGCTGTAAAATTGAATCCTGTCAATAAACTTTCTTTGTCAAGTCCTTGTGAAGTTGGGCTGCAGTTTTTTGTCGGTTACATTTAGTATTTTTTTTAAAGTAATATCTTCACCCAACATGGGGTTCAACTCATGACCCTGAGATCAAGAGTCACATGATCTACCGACTGAGCCAGCCAGGTATCCCTGAGTATTGCTTTGTCCTTCAACCTGTTTGGGAGTCTTGGTAGCTAGAGAGTTGTAGAACACAAGTGTGGAGTGGGTCATCAGAGCCTTCCACTGGCTGTGTCTTGACTAATTCAACCCTCTAAACTGATTCAGTCTTCTTCTTAACATTTCTGGATAAAGGTTCCATCTCCTCCATTAGCAAAAAACTTACCTTTCCAGAATTTTATGTTCTTGGGGTCAGGTCTCTGTCTTCTATCTTGACATGTAGATAATTTGATAAGAAAAATTTTATGGCTGGGAAGAAATTTAGGTCCAGAGGGGTGACGTGACTTGACCAACAGCTCATACTTTTTTTGATATCTGACTAAAATTCCTACATCTGTTCTCAGTTTTGTGTTCCTGACATTATTGTAGTTATGTTCTGGTCCCTCATCACATCCTTTTTTTTTTTTTTTATATAAATTTTTTTCGTTTGTTTGTTTTGTTTTGCTTAACAATATCAGAACCAATAACTAACTGCTTGAGTTTAATCATAGATCTTAATGATCTAATTTCCAATTTGACTCTGAATAATGTTCATTTGTTCCTCTAAATTAAATATATTATCAAAGAATGACTCTGTAGCACAGCTGAGCATATAAAACAAGGTAGTACAAAAAGGGAGAACAAAGAAGTTCCCAAATTACTTTGAGTACAATCAATGGGATAATAATGTATATCCAATCAAGCTATTTTCTTACTCAAAACTGCCACTAAGTGAAGAGGTGAAAATTCCTTTACTTACAGATTCTCATTTTTGGTCTTTTCTCCAGAGAAATATGATGTGCTTTTTGTTTTATTTTGTTTCAGGTTTGGCTTTTGTTGTTGTCATTAAGAATCTTTAGAGTGGGGCGCCTGGGTGGCTCAGTGGGTTAAGCCGCTGCCCTCGGCTCAGGTCATGATCTCAGGGTCCTGGGATCGAGTCCCGCATCGGGCTCTTTGCTCAGCAGGGAGCCTGCTTCCCTCTCTCTCTCTGCCTGCCTCTCTACTTGTGATCTCTCTCTGTCAAATAAATAAATAAAATCTTTAAAAAAAAATCTTTAGAGTGATATTTTAAAAAGAAAACAGAGCATTTTTGAATAGAAATAAACTCAATGATTTGAATTTGAAGGTGTTGCTGTTTTCAAGCAGTTAAGACACAGTACTGAGGAAGTATCAGCTCTGAGCCATAGTGAGGAATCAAAGAAAACTTCGTAATTTTCTAGCTGGAAGGATGGTGTTACTGCTTTTTTTTTTTTTTTTTAAAGTAGGCCCCACACCCAATATGTGGCAAGATTAAGAGTCACCTGCTTTACCAACTAAACCAGCAGATGCGCCCACTGTTACTACTGATGTAGAAGGAAAATACGAGATAGAGAGCCATTTTCTTAGAGGTGGATGATTCGTCTTTTTTTTTTTCCCAGTAAAATTTAAAGGCAACTCAGTAATTTGGGTGAAAATGAAATGTTTATTAGCAGGGTTAGATGAGACTAGAGTAGCAGGAGTGCCTTGTCTTTAGTGACTAATCTTTAGTGTATCACCTGAAGGCTAATAGATGCTTAATATGTGTTTGTAGATGATAATGCATCACCAGCCTTGGATCACTCTACAGATTTACTTTTCATAGTATCGCTGGTGCCTACTACAGGCTCTGGCATATTTTAGGTGTTTAGTAAATATTTGCCGGTTGAATTCTCTTTTTTTTTTTTTTTTTTTTTAGGATTTTAATTATTTGAGAGAGAGAGACAGTGTATGAGAGCAGGCGGGAAGGGGCAGAACCGGAGAGAGAAGCAGACTCCCGGTTGAGCAGGGAGCCCAATGTGGGACTTGGTCCCAGGACCCCAGGATCGTGACCTGAGCCGAAGGCAGATGCTTAACTGACTGAGCCACCCAGGCACCCCTTCTGGTTGAAATCTTATTAGTATTAAAAAAAATACTAGGTAGATCTACTGGGAATTGAGACCACCTGTAGCCACATAGCTTAAGTATCAGAACTGAGAACTCGGGCCATCTACACTAACATGACTTTTCTCTTGTAGTAAATTCTTACCAAAGAGGCTAAGGCCATAAATTAATAACTAACTTCACTGTTTATTTTAGCTAATTCCTGCAAACTAGTTAATCTGAACAAAGAGCTCAATCTTCATGGCAAATATTGTTTAGCTGAAATAGATGGTTTATCTGGGCAAATACTTCACTTAGGAAACTTATGAAATTCTTTACTTATGGAAAAACATCTTGGTTATCAAAACTTGTTTCAAAATCATTGTAATGGTGTGCCCACCTATTAGGGTGTCCACTTGTCTTTGTTTGCCCAGAACTGAAGGGGTCCCTGGGATGTGGGGTTTTTAATGCTTAACTCTGGGAAAGTGCCAGAACCAAGGACAAATTGGCCTCCATACCACCAGCCCTAAGCTATTATGTCAAAAACTCTGCTCAACCTCCCCCACCCCAATTCCTTGTCTTAAAAGAGTTGTCCTAAGCCATTTTTACTCAGATGCCCATAACCTATAAAGTATCACTTGCGATCTTCTTTCTTCTGAGGCTTCTAAGTTCCTGTGAAAGCCCTGGTCTCCCTTATTGTAGTAGACTTAATAAATTTAGCTTTCTTTAATCACCAGGTTACTCTGGTGGTCTCTTGGGAGAGATGGCAGCTGTTGTATGTATATTTTTGCTTGGCCCATCTTTTCTGTGGGAGTGACAATTATTTAAAGATAGAGAATATTTATTTTATAGCTTACATAAAACACCCACTGTATCAATGTACACTCAAGTACTACTAATGGTTTTAATGATATGCAAGTTACAACTAATTTGGGGTTGAGGTTGTCTTGAATAGGGAAGAGGCCCATACATATGGAAGTATTGTTTTGCTTCAAACTACAAATGACTGTACAATTTGAAAATAAATTATGGTGATGTATTTAGGTTACAAAGGAATATATCTTTGAATTGATCTCAGTATAACAGTATTCATTTTTCTTTCTCTTTGCTTTCAATGTGTGTGCTAAGGCTGAGAGCTACTTTCTGTATATTACCGGAATCTCCTCAGGCTGGGATGGGTGAGAGGAGAGAGAAGGAAAGACAAAGAAAATTGGTGGGGTGGTGAAGCAGTGTGGAAAAAGAGACCAAGTAAATAAGTTTGAGTTTGGAGCTCCTGGGATAGGGAACCAGACCTGGGAAGGTAAAAGGTGGGAGGGAAGGTATAGATAAAGGAACATGAGATAAATTAAACTAAAGCAAGTCTAAACATTTTATTTGGTGAAATTTTCTTCTCTGTCTGCAAAAGGAAAAATTATTAATCAACAAAATATTAAGAAAGAAGTCCCAATGCCTTCTGCCAGCTGCCTCAGAAATAGTACACATTTATTCGTAGAAATCCACAGTACAAATATTTTGAGATACCTGCCAAAATTCTTCCCTAAGTTTATCAATGTTTCAGTAATACTCAAGAAATGTATTAACTACTTTAAGAGATTTTTTTTTTTTTACGGCTTGGCCTGCCAGAAGTCTTTGCTTCAAACAAAGTTGTTGTTGTTGTTTTTCTTTTTTTTACAGTCAGATACTTCTGGTAGGGGTTGGCCATGTAACAACTTATAAGTCATTAACTATATAGCTATATTAAATTTATAAGAATCAATCCCAATAAGATACATTTTTTTCTGTGTAAGTATGGCGATGATACAAATAAGTGAAGAAAGTCTACTGAAATTTATTGACATTGGGAAATAAGCAAATTGTAATTTTTTTTCCTTCTGAAGATTTATTTATTTGAGAGTGAGAGAGAGTGCAAATGAGCGGGTGGGGAGGGGCGGAGGGAGAGGGAGGGAGAAAATTACAAGCTCAGAGCCAGAGGCAGGGCTTAATTTCATTACCCCCACCCCATACACACACACACACACTCAAGATCACTACGCTGAGCTGAAATCAAGTGTTAGACACTTAACTGACTGAGCCACCCAAGCACCCCAAATTGTAATTTTTTTTAAAGATTTTATTTATTTGACAGAGATCACAAGTAGGCAGAGAGGCAGGCAGAGAAAGAGGGGGAAGCAGGCTCCCCGCTGAACAGAGAGCCCAATGCAGGGCTCGATCCCAGGACCCTGAGATCATGACCTGAGCTGAAGGCAGAGGCTTAACCTTCTGAGCCACCCAGGCGTCCTCTTTTTAATTTTTTTAAAGGTTCTATTTATTTGACACAGAGATAGAGAGTACAAGTAGGCAGAGCAGCAAGCAGAGGGAGAGGGAGAAGCAGGCTCCCCACTGACCAGGGAGCCCCATTTGGGGCTCAATCCCAGGATCCTGGGATCATGACCCCAGCTAACGGAGGCCACTTAACCGACTGAGCCACCCAGGCGCCCCTGTAATTTCTTTTTAAACAGCCAACTAGACAATTAACAAAAGCCAAAAGACACAATTAGAATATAAAGACAGCAGAACCATGAAGTGACATGGAAGGCAGATGAATAGAAACAGGTTCTGTGGAAACATGGCTTCTTTCGCCCATCTTTTTCTCCCTCCTTCCCCCACCCCCAGCAACCTCTCACCTTGATGTACAATTTCATCACTGCTGCAATGTTTCATTACAATTTTTGTTTGTGTATGACTTGTAATCTGCTAGCTTTAATCAAAAGCTATTAAAGATGATTACTTTTATATGCATAAATGCTACCGCTATCTGTGGACCCTATCTTACTACGAGCTCTCTGGGTGGGCGTCATAGCCACTGAGAGTGATTCATAACAGCTAGAACCCGTACGGCTCCATCTCTAATTTACCACTCATTTCATTTGCATTTGTTAGTTTCCTAATAATAGCTTGGAGAAGTCGACTGAAGAGCCCTAAATGTGATGTAACTGTTTCAACCTCTTTTAGTGGTTATTAGTTAAATCCTTCTGTGTTTTTTGCTTCTCTCATTTTTGTGCTTGCAAGAATGTTGACATTCGGTAAATTCCTCAATTTTGACCTCCCCTCACAAGGTCTTGATGGCTGGTTCATTTTCCTTTAAATTCATCAACTTCTCACATTTGTATTTCTATTAACTCACCTCAATCTCTTCTTTCCCAACAAAATAGACACTACAGACTAATACTGCACATCCAATAGTCTGAAATTTACTTTTATTTTTTACAAACTTGGCTGTGTTTGTTTTATACCAGGGGTTACTGCTAGTTACCACAAATGGATTGGATAGCAGTCCATCTTTTCTTAGGATCTAGAACAGTTTATACAGCATAGAAAATACCTAATCCTTGACAGTTCATTGTACTTTCTGCTAATATTCACTGGCCTAGAACTATTTTTAGAGATAATTCTTTAATAACATTTCATTGGGCTTACTCATGTTTGTAATACATCATGAGTCTGTTTTGGCGATTTTAATTTTCCAAGAGAACAATTTACATCATTAGGATTGAAAAATACTCAGACATATCCCTTTTCTAATTTACAATTTCTTTTTGGGGAATTTTATTTTATATTTAAATTTTCAGATTTTATATTTGATTATTTTATTATTTGCTTTCCCCTCCCTTTCCAGCCATCTTTAGATTTATTTATCAGTTCTGTTTTGCAATTACTAGATTATACATTATATTTTTCTTCCTTCTGTTTTCTTGTTTGTTTGACCTTTTCCCTAGTTTTTTCTTTCTTTCTTTTTTTTTTTTTTAAAGATTTTATTTATTTATTTGACACAGAGAGAGAGATCACAAGTAGGCAGAGCAGCAGGCAGAGAGAGAGGGGGGAAGTAGGCTTCCTGCTGAGCAGAGAGCCCAACATGGGGCTTAATCCCAGGACCCTGAGACCATGACCTGAGCCGAAGGCAGAGGTCCAACCCACTGAGCCACACAGATGCCCCTTCCCTAGTGTTTTCAATTGGAAAGTTGGTTTAAAATTTTTTCATTCCTTCTTAATAATAAAATCATAGAAACCTATTAATTTATCTCTACAGCACTGGTCATATTCTGAAAGTGCAATATTTTTAATCTTTGATGTTTAGGTTTTTCATTTAATCTAGTAGGGATTATAGAAGACAGTGGGTATTTCATTTATTTATTTACTAACATTTTATTTATTTATTTTAAAGAGAGAGAGTGCTAAGGGGCTAGGGGAGGAAGAGAGAATCTGAAGTCAACTCCGCACTCAACATGGAGATGACCCAGGGCTGGATCCCATGATGATGAGATCATGACCTGAGTGGGAACCAAGAGTAGGACGCCTAACCAACTGAGCCACCCAGGCACCCCAAGAGTGTGGGGTGTTTTAATTACCAAGTGGTAAACATTTAACTTGGCTTTTTAATTTTACTAGTGTGGTGGCTGAAATGATATTCTCTAGTTTTAATGAACAATTATCTAGTTCATAGTGAGTTTAAGTATCTTCTGATGTATTTATTTTTATTTTCCTCTTCTGTAAATTGTCTATATGTTTTGAAGAGTTTTCTATTCATTGTTTATATTTTACTTTTTTTTGTTTTAAAGATTTTATTTATTTACTTGACAGACAGAGATCACAAGTAGGCAGAGAGCAGGCAGAGAGAGAGAGGGGGAAGCAGGCTCCCTGCTGAGCAGAGAGCCCGATGTGGGGCTCGATCCCAGGACCCTGGGATCATGACCTGAGCCGAAGGCAGAGGCTTTAACCCACTGAGCCACCCAGGCGCCCCAAGTACATTGTTTCTAATGATCTGCAATGTCCCTGTGTCATATAACTTTCTCTATATATATTACAAATGCATTATTCTGATTTTTGGTTGGTCAGTTACTTTTATTTATATTGCTTTTTATTATAAAGGCAGTCTAAATTTGGATATAGCTAAATATATCCATTATTTCTTTTATAGTTTGGTTTTTGTGTGTCTGTGTGCATGCATCCCC
Source organism: Lontra canadensis (assembly GCF_010015895.1). NCBI lineage: Eukaryota > Metazoa > Chordata > Mammalia > Carnivora > Mustelidae > Lontra > Lontra canadensis. The sequence goes on along the minus strand of NW_022631047.1, from coordinate 7,666,253 downwards.
CTCCCCTTTTTTACGATCTTATTTTAAGTAATTTCTACACCCAGTGTGGGGCTTGAACCCCCAATCCTGAGATCAGGAGTTGCACGCTCCCCTGACCCAGCAGCCAGGCACCCCTGCATGCTTGCATTCTTTAAGAAAAACTTCTCTGGACAATTCCGTTAATTAAAATTGTATTGGATTTCTAGAATAATTTGGGTAGAGGTGACATGTTACAATCTCAAGTCTTCCTACCTTACAAGTTATCCCAATAACAACTATGGATAGACCTTTTTTTTTTTTTTAAGATTTTATTTATTTATTTGACAGACAGAGATCACAAGCAGTCAGAGAGGCAGGCAGAGAGAAGGGGGAGGAAGCAGACTCCCCACTAAGCAGACAGCCCGACGGGGGGCTTGATCCCAGGACCCTGAGACCATGACCCAAACCGAAGGCACAGGCTCAACCCACTGAGCCACCCAGGTGCCCCTGGATAGACCATTCTTAAATGACTGATCTGTAATGCTTCTTCTGCAACTTCAGGCTTTCTTGTGTGTGTCGCTCTACTTCTGATTTCTCTACTTTTCCTGTGTTGCTTACTAGAACTGTAAACATCTCCGTTACTATATACTCCCTATCTCAGAACTACAGCTTTATGTTAAGTCTTCACGTTTATAGGACAAGTCTCTCTAATCTGTTCTTCTCTTTTTAAAAAACTGTCTTGGCTATTCTTGGCCCTTTGCTTTTCTCTGTACATTTTAGAATTAGCCTGTCAAGTTTCACTAAAAAACCCTCTTGAATTGTAATTGGAATTTTATGGCATTTATAGAATAATCTAAGGATAATTAACTTTTTATGAAGTATTGACTTTTTAAGTCTATTTATGGGATTCAAATTGTGCCCAATTTAAGTCTGTTAGAAGCAATACTGTAGTGTTTGTCCCCTTATGGCCATGTGTGATGTGTTTTGGGGTACAGTTCCTGATATATACATGTCAATGGAGGAATGTGAAGAACATAATACTGAGGGACAAAAATGAAGCACAAAAGGAAGTGTATAGTAAGATGCCATTTAAGTCCAACTTAATGTGTTCCAACAAAGCATTATAATTTTATCCATAAAATTTGCATATCTTTTATAGGCTTTGCTTTTGTTTTTGTTTTTTAAAGATTTATTTATTTTAGAGAGAGAGAGAGAGAGAGCAAGAGCAAGGGGAGGGGCAGAGGGAGAGAATCTCCAGCAGACGCTCTGCTGAGCACAGAGCCCAGTGCAAGCTCCATCTCATAACTCTGAGATCATAACCTGTGCTGAAACCAGGGACCCCCAAATAGTAAAATACTTGAAGGCCTTCAGGACTCTTGGACTGATTTACATCAGTAAGAGAACCTGTTTTAGATGGAGTAAAAGAAATGTGTTCTTCTCCAATTACAGTTTTTTTTTTTTTTAAAGATTTTATTTATTTGAGAGAGAGGGCGAACATAATCAGGGGTAGGCACAGAGGACAAGGGAATAGCAGGCTCCCCACTGAGCAGGGAGCCCGACTCTGGGCTCCATCCCAGGACCCATGAGATCGTGACCTGAGCCAAAGGCACACACTTAACCGACTGAGCCACCCAGGTGCCCCTGCAATTACAGTGTCAAGCTCCTTTTGGCCAGCTTTGTCAGAGGGAGGCCACAAAGCATCATCTTCTGTAATTTCACTATCATCAGTAATTCTCTTCAGTTCCTCCATTATATTCTTGTGCACGTAAGCCTCCTTTCTGGTCATGACACCATTTCTGTAACTACTGTTGTTGGCATACCTAAGCTTTCTGTCCAGAAACTCATGTCCAAACTTGCCCTTGTGCTCTACCTTGTAGCGCAGGTGGAAATCACTGGCCATACCATTTCTGTTCCTTCTTTTTGTTTGTGTTTACAATTTAAATCACTCATTTATTTTTACCTTTTCTGTTTTACTTTACTTCAGGTTTGTGCCTTCAAGTGGTACATAGTTGGTTTTTACTTTTACTTTTATTTTTATTTTTATTTTTATTTTATTTTAAAGATTTTATTTATTTATTTGACAGACAGAGATCACAAGGATGCAGAGAGGTAGGCTGAGCAGAGAGCCCGATGCACGTGCTAGATCCCAGGACCCTGGGATCATGACCTGAGCCGAAGGCAGAGGCTTTAACCCACTGAACCACCCTGGCGCCCCTGGTTTTTACTTTTTAAATAGTATTTGCCTTTCATAATGGGACTCTAAGCCTTTTGTGCATGTGGTTATAATTTCTATGTATAGTCTTCTGGTGTCTTGCTTTATATCTTTTATTTAACCTTGCTCTTTCTTTTGTTTTTTTATCTTTGCCATATAGATGTTCTTAAATTCGTTTTTATCTTTTCCGATTTGGAAGCAATTCTGTAACTTTTAATTTTATAATAGTTTTTATAACTTGTTTTTAGTGAAAATAATTTTTAGCATTTATTTCTACAGTTGTCAAAGAAAAAAATAAATGACATATTTTGCTCCTTTTCTTCCTAGGTTTTGTGAGAATAACCTGGGTTTAGACTCAGATGTCACTGAATGACTGATTTGACATTCTACATTCTATTTTTCAGTACATGATGGTAGTAGAAGGTATTATTGTTAACCAATATTTGTATCCCTTCCCCAGAGGAGAATATATACTCTTGCCCTGTTGATTGACTTCAGGTGTGAATACAATTGGCTTTGGCTAATAAAACTTTGAGCAGAAGCATCGTGCAGGACTCCCAGGAAGAAGCTTTAGGAGTCAGCATGTGCCCTGCCATTCTCTTCCCTCTGTCACCCTGACTGGCATGTACTGGAGGGTTTCTTTGCCCTCATCATGGGCACTGCTGGACTGAGGGTGACTATTATGCAGGGCCCCACTGTTGATCAGTTGAGGACACATGCTGTTGTGAGAAGAACTAACCTCAGGTGTTGTAGGCCACTAAGAGCTTAGGATTGTTTGTTACCTCAGCACGATCTATCTTCTCCTAACTGATACAGTGATGTTTGGAGAAGTGTCTGACAAGATCTTGGGAGTTTGTTTGCCTTCAGAAAATTAATCTGGTAAAATATATCCACAGTGTGGTGATTCGTCTATTTTGGTAGTCAAGCAAGTGATTGTCTTCTGGAATATACAAGAACTGTCTTGGGGCAAAGCAGTTCTGTCTCACAGTTCAGGAATTAGTAGTCTCCTCAAGAGATATAGGTAGAGAGGCCCCTGAGAACAAAGTATTCAAATTGAAGAGTTTTGTCCTTATCCTGAAAGCAGCAGGAATCTGGTGAATGGTCTTAAGCACTCATTTATTCATTCAACAAATACGTATTGGCCAATGACTCAGTGCTCCCCACTATTTTTAGTGATGACACCAACTGTGAGCAAAATGAGTTCTTGCCCAAATGGACCTTCCTTGTGTCTAGATGACAAGCCACATCCCAGACACTGTGGTAATACAAGCAAAGCCAACTCAACAGTTTCTGACAGGACTATTCTTGTTTATTGCCTTAAAATTTACTGTGAGAAAGTTTTGATCAAGTGTTGGTGGTGTAATCCATCCTACAAGAATGTATGGGTATGGAACTATGTGAAAGATACCTAACAGTCAGCCTAAAAAAACAACATCTGAATGATTTGGGCCAACTTTCCAATTTAAACTAAAAACATTATAGGCTTGAAATGTATCTTGTGATTAAAATAAATGTTGATGAAAGGAATTTAAATAATCTTTGTAATAGATTTTGTGCTCTTTGCTCTGACATCGTAGCTGCTTAATTTAGCAAAAAGAAATAATGTTAGGTTACAGAAATGGAGTTCTCCAAAGAAAATCTCCTGGAAATTTTGGAATAAACAAATACTGCCAAAGTGAATTATTCTAAAAGACAGAAAGGAAACTGCATTTAAAGAAAGTGAACAGAGGAGGGAGCTGCAGATAGAATTTTAACTATATGAATGCAACTGTTTTTGTATTTGAGATTTCTGATATATACTAATATAAATGAGCATATTTATTAAAAAATTGTATTACACATAAAAATGACATGTTTCTCTATTTGTGAATTGGTAGTGTTTGCTCAGAGGAAAAGAATGCCACAGGGTCAATTCTAGATTTGTGATTAAAGATAATTACATTCAGAACTGTTTCTTTCATGAGGAAACCATTTTTCCGAGGTTACTCCGATCTAGGGGGCAAAACTGAATAATAATAACACTTTAAAAAGAAGAATGATTTCTGTGGCTTTGCCACCATCTAGTCTGCCTGGACGCTTATCTCTGAAAAGTGGCTTACATGTGATATGCTATGATATTTATTTGCTTACTGTTTCACTGGTTTGCTGATGATGCCTTCTGGGTAAGGCCCAGTGCTTTCACTACTGGTTCTGGGAGATGTCTACACTGAGACGGCCCTGCCATATTGTAATAGGTGTTACTAATATTTTTGCTAAGGGGTCTTTTGTCACTGCCAATACTGCTGGCGTGGTATCCATTGACTCTCCAAAATATTGTCACCACTGCCATTTCTCCATAACCCCTTTATCCTCTACTCAATTTTCATCCTAAGTAGATCTCTTTACCCTAATTTCCATCAGACCTCAGAATAGGCTCAGTCTTGCTTAAAACCCAGAATAAAAGCGGTTTAGAATCAAGCTCGAATCTCAAAAACTTTTAGGATAATTTTATTGTTATCCTTTGCAAAAGTCAGAGATAGAGGAGGGTGACCCCTATTGGTGAGTATATCTGAGACAATGTCTAGTCTGAACTTGCTCATGGAAGTAAGATACAAATACTTCCCATAATTATTCCTCTAATAACACATTATCTATAATTTTTCTCATGTACATTTCAAATGTAAGCTTGTAAGATGATCTGGTTTACAAGGTTTTTGAGCCCTGATCCCTTTCAGGGGAAAAAAACCAAAATCTGAGATTCTGTTACTGTGAATACTTTTCACCACATTCAATCAACATTATTCATATGATGTGGGCTTTAGGTCCATGAGTAATAACTGACATTACTTCTTGTACCTAAAACACATATTACGTATGTTTTACTAAAAATACATTTTGTGCAATCACTTCTGTGCTGGAAAACAGACACTGTCTCTAGAGCAAAGGGAACTTGCTGTGGATGTCAGAACAGGAGCGATTCTCATCAGAATTCCTCACAGGAAGAAAATGAAGGCTAAAATCTTCTACAGGATTTGTTCTGCTGATGTTGCCATCTTAGGAAGAAATGCTGATAACCATCTGTTTCGCATTAAGATATATATGGATCTTGAGATGTGGAAAGTTTTTACAATTAAATTTTATTTTGTTTCTTGAGGAGCAGGTTTGTAAACATGTAAATCCCCTCTTGTTGGCAGTGAGATGACATGAATGAGGAAGAAAATCGGTGATTTTTCTGAGGAAGAAATGAAAAATACTTCACAGAAGTTTTAACAAATTGAGATATAATTGACACATAACATTGTATTAGTTTCAGGTGTACAACATAATGGTTTGATATATGTATATATTGCAAAATGATTATCTGAATCAGTTTAGTTAACATCCATCACCTCATGAAGTTACACACTTTTTTCCTATAATGAGAATTTTTAGATCTACTTTCTTAGCAACTTTGAAATATACAACACAGTATTGTTAACTATAGCCCAAATGCTGTACATTACAGCACTTGGCCTTATTTATCTGAAACTTTGTATCTTTTGACTATCTTCACCCATATCCCCCACCTCCCACCCCCATCTCTGGCAACCACTAATCTGTTCTCTATATCAGTGAGCTTCTTCTTCTTCTTCTTCTCCTTCCTCTTCTCCTCCCTCTCTTTCTCCCCCATCTTCTTCTTCTCTAGATCCCACATATAAGTGAGATCATAAAGCATTTGTCTTTCTCTGTCTTATTTTACTTAATATAATGCCTTCAATTTCCATCTGTGTTGTTGCAAATGGCAGGATGTCCTTCTTTTTTATGGCAGCATAATATTCCACTCTAGTATTGTGCATTGTTGGTGGGACTGTAAGTTGGAATACCCACTATAAAAAACAGTATGGAGGTTCCTCAAAAAATTTAAAAAATTGAATTACCATATGATCTAGTAATTTCACTTCTGGTATTTATCCAAAGGAAACAAAGTCTCTAACTCAAAGAGATATCTGCACCCCATGTTCATGGTAGCATTACTGACATTAGCCAAGACATGGAAACAAACTAAGCATCCATCAACAGATGATTGGGTAAAGAAAAAAATAAATATATATACACATATAGACATACACACACAGAGACACAAAAATTCACTTTATTCTGATTGTCACACATAATCACATACTGTCAAACACACATCATGCCTTATCCAGAATAATGATCATGTAATAATAATTCACATATGACCAAACTACTTTCCACATTTTTTGGTAAAAGTCATTGGACAGGAAAGCATAAATATATTTATTGCTTGGCAATGATTATAGGATTTAACAAATAAGTGTTATCTTTCAGGGATTTGAAGTGGACTTCTGTGAATAAAGAGATTTTTCCTCCTTGGTCTTTGAATGCTATAAGAAGTAAGTACTCTAGCTAGAAAGCCTCAGTTCCAGACATGTGTGATGGTTGTTGACAGAATTATGGCCCCTAAGAAGATTCATAGTCTCTAATCTCTGGGACTATGAATATATTACCTTACACGGCAAAAGGGAAATTTGCAGAGGTAATTAAGGTTACTAATCATTTGATGTTAAAAAAGGGAGATTCTCGATTTTCTATGTAGATCCAACATAAGCACATGAACCCTTAATCCAGAAGAAGACAGAAGAGGAAGTCAGAGATGCAAGAGAAGTCAGATTGGGTTGAAACTCTAGAAATATTTAGAACACTGTTGCTGGATTTGAAGGAGAGAGCATAAGCCAAAGACAGTGGACACTCTCTAGAAGCTGAGAATGACACCTGCTTGACAGCCAGCAAGGAAATGTGGACAATTGTGTCAGGAAACTGAATGAGTCTGTACATGGATTCTCCCTCAGAGTCTCCAGAAAAGAGTCCACACCAGCCAGCTTGCTTGCTTATTTATTTATTTATTTATTTATTTATAGTTTAATTTTATTTTTTCAGTTTTCCAAGATTCATTGTTTATGTATCACACCCAGTTGTCCATGCAATATGTGCCCTCCTTAATACCCACCACCATCCCCCTACCCCCTTCCTTTCCAAAACCTTCAGTTTGTTTCTCAGAGTCCACAGTCTCTCATGGTTCATCTCCCCCTCTGATTTCCCCCATTCACTTTTCCTTTCCTTCTCCTAATGTCCTCCATGTTATTCCTTATGCTCCACAAGTAAGTGAAACCGTATTAGAATTGACTTTCTCTGCTTGACTTATTTCACTCAGCATAATCTCCTCCAGTTCCATCCATGTGATACAAAAGTTGGGGATTCATCTTTTCTGATGGGGGCGTAATATTCCATTGTATATATGGACCACATCATCTTTATCCGTTCGTCTGTTGAAGGGGATCTTGGCTCTTTCCACAGTTTGCCAGCCAGCATGTTAATGAGACTTTAACTTAAGGATTCATCTGAGTCCTCCTGGAATTCTGACCTCCTAACTGTGAGAAAATAAATGGGTTTTGTCTTAACTCACTAAATTTGTGGTAATTTGTTATAGCAGCAATAGGAAACAAATGCACTGGCCATATGTGGAGGTTGGAAAGATAGTGACTGGAGATGTCATGACTAAGTTGCCTTCTAAGAATGAACTGGGTTTAAGAGAAGAGAGAGTTGGAGTACTCAGAGTTTTCCTTTGGCAGTGTGTCAGTGGCAGAGGAGCAAGACAACATTGAGTGTATAGTGTTATATATCTACTCAAATAGCTTGCCAACTCAGCTCCTTGGACTCATACTTAAACCTTAGTTTTCAGAGGTGCCTGGGTGGCTCAGTCGGTTAAGCGGCTGCCTTTGGCTCAGGTCATGATCTCGGGATCAAGACCAGTGTTGGGCTCCCCGCTCAGCGGTGTGCCCCTGCTTCTCCCTCTGCCCCTCCCTCTGCTCATGCTCTCTCTCTTTCACAAATAATAAATAAAATCTTTAAAAAAAATTTAAACCTTAGTTTTCAATAAAGAAGTAGTTAAAAAAAAAGAGAAGTATTTCACCAAAATTTGCACAAGACCCTAAAGCTCTCCATGCTACTTTTCCCCCCTGTTTTTTATTTTTTATTTTTGTAAAGGGTTATTTATTTATCTTAGAGAGAGAGTGAGAGCAGAGGAGAGGGAGAAAGAGTCTTAAGCAGACACTGTGCTGAGCCTGGAGCCTGACACCCTGAGATCATGACCTGAGCCAAAATCAAGAGTTGGACACTTAAGAGACTGAGCCTCCCAGGTGTCCCATGTTGCTTTTACTTAGCTTATATAATTTTCTCAGATAAACTAAAATTACTGAACAAGAGAATATCAAAATCTGTATCTCCAAACCTTAAGATATATGATCTGAGTGTAGATTGGGATTCATGCCCTAATTCACATTGAAAGGTGTTGGAATCCAGCATTACTTAAAAATTTTTTATATTGAAGCAATTACATATTTTGGTCTAAACGGACTTCTTTTGATTCAAAATCTTGTATTTTCCCAAGGGTAATATAACTTAGCTTAATGCTATTTATATATTGAACTTGGGACTATAGAAATTTCTTTTACCAGAGTAAGAGCCATTAAATAGATATTGAAAAGCCTCACAAAGTCCTGAGAAAAAGATCTCCGAGGTACATTATGACTTCTATGAAAATCTGGAAATGATTCATTACATCTTGGCTAGGTTATGAGTTTATGCATGCAAACTTTCCTAATCTCTACTTTACTGTTGTAGGTTGCTTCTGCCAAAAGTTGCAGAATAAAAATTTTTTATGTGGACTAAGGAGCTTTCTAAAAATGCAGCTTCTAGTAGAAGATAATTCCAGCGAAGAGTGGAACCAGGTAGAGCTGTGTAAGAAAAGTGGAGATGTGAAGAAAGCATGGGGTATCTGGGAAGCAGGGAGTTAGCCCCTGACTGCCTTGCAAAGCTTGTGTTGAAAGAAATGAAAGGTATTAATGGGGCCAGTTAAATCATTAGTTAGGGTTCAGTGTAGGAAACAGAAACCATCCTAGATAATCAAAGCCATGAAGAATTTAATACAGGGAATTAAGTATTTCAAAATTTTTAGAAGAGTCAAAGAGAAGATAGCAGCCTGGGTCTCCAGGAATGTCTTTAGAATAACAGAGAACTGGCACATAGGGGAGCTACCAGCATGAGGCCACATAAAAGCTATCCCAAAGTCAAGACTGTCATCTCTAACTTTGTGCTTTTGCCTTTGGATACTTAAGAAATAAAAAAAAAAATAAAAAAAAATGGATACGAATAGCTATGCATAGCTTCTCCCTTTAGGGATTCAGCTCAAGGTGTTGTTGTCTCTGCCAAATTGCCTTAAAGAGCCAGGAAGCAGGGCACCTGGGTGGCTCAGATGGTTAGCACCTACCTTCAGCTTAGTTCTTGATCCCAGGGTCATGGAATTGAGCCTGGTGTTGGGTTCTCTGCTCAGTGGAGGGCCCGTTTCTCCCTCTCCCTCTGCTGCTCCCCCTGTTTGTGCCCTCTCATTGTCTCTCTCTGTCAAATAAATAAATAAAAATTTTAAAAGAAATTAAAAATAAATAGCTAGGAATCCGAAACAGTCATTTCCAAGGTAATATTTGCTAGCAGACCGCCAGGAATTGACTGGATGATGACCTTTGATTGGTTTCTTTCCTTTGAATCATGCCCACTGCCCTAAATTGCACATAAAGCCTTAGGTCTAAGGGAGTCAAGAGTAATAATTTCAGCTTTCTGGTTCTCCAGCTACAAGACAAATGGATAAGACTTCCACACATTTCTCAACTTCATGGAAGGCTGGGACCACAAAACTAAGGAATTAAACTCAATCTTAGAAAGAAGAATAGCTCGCCTATATTGAGTGCGTACCATATTCCATGGATTCTTCAAATCACTTATATATATAGTATCTTGTTCAATTCTCTCAAGAATCCTATGAGAAATTATCCCCTATTTACATAAAAGAAACTGAGGCACAGACAGGTTAAATTACTTGACAAGGATCACAGATGCAATAGTTGGAATTGGCATGAGTGATGTTCTTTGATACCATGTTATATTGCTTCTTTTTTTTTTTAATATTTTATGTATTTATTTGACAGACAGAGATCACAAACAGGCAGAGAGACAGGCAGAGAGAGAGAGGGGGAAGTAGGATCCCTGCCGAGCAGAGAGCCCAATGTAGGGCTTGATCCCAGGACCCTGGAACCATGACCTGAGCCAAAGGCAGAAGCTTTGACCCACTGAGCCACCCAGGTGCCCATATATTGTTTCTTGAAGACAGAATCAAGGTAGGATACCTAGAGGTGTTAATGTCTCAGTTAAGTATTGAACATGAATAGTAGTTTTCCAGGTGAGAGAGATAGGGAAAAGCTTTTAAGGGAAAGCTAGGAAAGCTATGGCGATATGATGGAGTATGACTCACTCAGTAAATTGCTGGTAGTTTTGTTTAGCTGCTATGTATAGCATGGGCTAAAGTAGCAAAAGATGACATTGCAAAGGCGAATTAGATCCTAATAGGTCTCTGCCAAGACGTTTGAATTTTAAACTGATTGGATTTTCATTTTTGAAAGATTAATACAATTACATTATACAATATGACTTAGATGGGGACAAGACAGTAGTTGTTTAGGAACTGATGTTGTCTGGATGAGAGATGAAGAGAGGGGGAAGAGCAAGAGGACAGAAGGAAAATGCAGGTAGTAGGATCACAGCTACATAGCAACCAATGGGAGGTAGAGGAAACAGTGTGGGATTATCCACAGATTTCTGGTTCCAGTACCATTCATTCAGTCATGGGGTGGGGAGGAAGGTAGGTTTCATTTTTGACAGACTGAAATTGAAGTATCTGTGGGATAGAAATGGACGTGGTTGGAAGACCCCTGACTCCAGCCACTGAAGGTGAAGAGCAGAACCAGAAACATTCTGACATTAAAGCCTCTGCTCTGGATTGCCCCAAAAGGAAAACAAATTTCCAAGGAATCTGTGGCCGAATGTGGTTAGGCCTTGCTCAGACACTTTTTCTCATTGTGGACAAAGAGAGATATTCATTATTTCTCTGGAGAGCTATGAAGGCGAAATACAGTCATTATTTTTTAGTTAATGAGAGATGTGTGCCTTACATTCTTGGGGAAATTCTCTCTATAGTCTTTTGCTTGACTGAGAACTAATCTAATGGACTTGGGGCAACTATCCTAAGACGGTCACTCATAGGGTTTTCTAAAAGAAGAGGATTTCTTCCCACCTACCTCCATCGCCATAAAATAGGATTAGGATGGTAAGTAGCTAGTGTTTTGTTGACCACTGTAAAGATTAGAAAGAATTTTCACTTTAGCTGCTGGTAACAGAGAACTGACTATCGTGATGTAAACACATGAATACCTTTTCTTTCATATAAAAAAGTCCAGAAATTGATATTCCAGTGCTGGTGAGGCAGCTTCCTGAAGTCTTCAAAGACCCCACTTTCTTTGAACATTTTCAACCCACATTAGTGCATGGCTTTCTTCTATAAAATAGATTTGTGGTCCAGATAGCCCTTGGATCTCTAGCCATTATATCCACATTTCCAGGGAGCAGGAAGTAGGAATAGTTGAGGGGCCAAAAAGGGCCTGTCCAATAACCTCTGTTTACATGTCACTGGCCAAATTGGGTCACACACACAAACCAACCAGTTACAAAGAAGGCTGGGAAATGTAGTCTTTTGGTCAGGCCCCTTACTATTCTGAATAAAACTAGAAAAAAGTGAGAATGGATATTGGGTAGATAACCAGCAGTCTCTGATACAGACTGATCCCAAGGATCAATAGTCTTTGCAGTTAGGCAGTGACGAACCAGAGATTGAGGAAGACTGAGAAAACAAGAAATGTGAATTTTGAACAAAAAACATAGGTAATTTTCTTGTAATTGATAACGCCTTTGTAACTAAAAATTAGGTCATTAAACGAAGGGTCTGTGGACCCATGTCCCCAAATGGGCTTTATGGGTTTTTTGAAACTCTTGGAATTTTTTTGGAAATTTCTGTGTATAGCAAGTAATTTTCCAGGGTAAGAGTTCAAAAAGTTTTTCAGATTCACTAATCCATCAGTGCATGCTGAAAGGGTAGAAAAGCTGTCCTAGAACATAAAATCCAAGCAACTGGAAAATTCCTTCCTACTTGGATCCAAAAATATTTTTCTCCTCTCTCATCTTCTCACGTCAATGATTCAGCACACAGAAAATAATGCATTTTGATTATGGAATATACATTCAGTTCTCTCTCAGTCTAAAATTCCCTCTGCCAATTTTTTAGTTAGTGAATGGCTACTTAAGCCCTAAAAAACAGTCAAAATATCCTCTATCCTGGAAAACCTTCCTTAACTCCACACATAAAATTGTTTTCTCTTCTGGGATTTTATAGTAGTGATAATTGCTGAGATAACAACATTAGAGAAAAGGCTGTTACCACTAAGAAAGCCAGATGGAGGATTTGGGGGTTAGATATGGAGCAGACGGAAATCAGATGAGGTATGGATGCTGTTAAGAGAAATGGGAATGAGTATGGCTTACATGGCTGAAAACTGCCAGTCTGATAAATTTAAATGCCATTTGGGCAATCTCTCCCCACAACCTTTTTATTTTTTATTTATTTTTTTAATTGCTCTTTATTTTTTTTTTTTTAATTTCTTTTCAGCGTAACAGAATTCATTGTTTATGCACCACACCCAGTGATCCATGCAATACGTGTCCTCCATAATACCCACCACCTGGCTCCCCCAACCTCCCACCTCCCACCCCTTCAAAACCCTCAGATTGTTTTTCAGAGTCCATTGTCTCTCATGGTTCATTTCCCCTTCCAATTTCCCTCAACTCCCTTCTCCTCTCCATCTCCCTACGTCTTCCATATTATTTGTTATGCTCCACAAATAAGTGAAACCATATGATAATTGACTCTCTCTGCTTGACTTATTTCACTCAGCATAATCTCTTCCAGTCCCATCCATGTTGATACAAAAGTTGGGTATTCATCCTTTCTGATGGAGGCATAATACTCCATAGTGTATATGGACCACATCTTCCTTATCCATTCGTCCGTTGAAGGGCATCTTGGTTCTTTCCACAGTTTGGCGACCGTGGCCATTGTTGCTCTAAACATTGGGGTACAGATGGCCCTTCTTTTCACTACATCTGTATCTTTGGGGTAAATACCCAGTAGTGCAATGGCAGGGTCATAGGGAAGCTCTATTTTTAATTTCTTAAGGAATCTCCACACTGTTTTCCAAAGTGGCTGCACCAACTTGCATTCCCACCAACAGTTGAAGAGGGTTCCCCTTTCTCCACATCTTCTCCAACACATGTTGTTTCCTGTCTTGCTAATTTTGGCCATTCTAACTGGTGTAAGGTGGTATCTCAATGTAGTTTTAATTTGAATCTCCCTGATGGCTAGTGATGATGAACATTTTTTCATGTGTCTGATAGTCATTTGTATGTCTTCATTGGAGAAGTGTCTGTTCATGTCTTCTGCTCATTTTTTGCCATGATTATCTGTTTTGTGTGTGTTGAGTTAGAGAAGTTCTTTATAGATCCTGGATATCAGCCTTTTGTCTGTACTGTCATTTGCAAATATCTTCTCCCATTCCGTGGGTTGCCTCTTTGTTTTGTTGACTGTTTCCTTTGCTGTACAGAAGTTTTGATGAGGATACTCTTTTAAATACCACAAGAGCAACAAAGATCATAAAATATACAAAAATACCTTTTAAAGACGCATGGAGTGTGGAGAACTCTGAGCAAGAATGTAACTATAACACTGGAGAGAATATAATGAACATTAGGAGAAAGTCCAAATGAAGTAAAGTGGGATTGCAATAGGATTCATATTTCAAGATTTCATATTTCAGAGTGGGAATCATGAAATTTTTATTAAGGAAGTAATAAGTGAGACAGACTTTTAAGAATGAGCCAGATTTCCAGGAGCATAATGTTGCAGATGATCCAGAGTAAGCATGAGTAGAGAAACAAAGTCGTTTTTTTTTAAATTTTATTTTTTATAAACATATAATATATTTTTTCCCCAGGGGTACAGGTCTGTGAATCGCCAGGTTTACACACTTCACAGCACTCACCATAGCACATACCCTCCCCAATGTCCATAACCCCACCCCCCCTCCCAACCCCCCTCTCCCCAGCAACCCTCAATTTGTTTTGTGAGATTAAGAGTCACTTATGGTTTATCTCCCTCCCAATCCCATCTTGCTTCATTTACTCTTCTCCTACCCCCTTAACCCCCCATGTTGCATCTCCTCTCCCTCATATCAGGGAGATCATATGATAGTTGTCTTTCTACGATTGACTTATTTCGCTAAGCATGATACCCTCTAGTTTCATCCACGTCGTCGCAAATGGCAAGATTTCATTTCTTTTGATGGCTGCATAGTATTCCATTGTGTATATATACCACCTCTTCTTTATCCATTCGTCTGTTGATGGACATCTAGGTTCTTTCCATAGTTTGGCTATTGTAGACATTGCCGTTATAAACATTCGAGTGCACGTGCCCCTTCGGATCACTACGTTTGCATCTTTAGGGTAAATACTCAGCAGTGCAATTGCTGGGTCATAGGGTAGTTCTATTTTCAACATTTTGAGGAACCTCCATGCTGTTTTCCAGAGTGGTTGCACCAGCTTGCATTCCCACCAACAGTGTAGGAGGGTTCCCCTTTCTCCGCATCCTCGCCAGCATCTGTCATTTCCGGACTTGTTAATTTTAGCCATTCTGACTGGTGTGAGGTGGTATCTCATTGTGGTTTTGATTTGTATTTCCCTGATGCCGAGTGATATGGAGCACTTTTTCATGTGTCTGTTGGCCATCTGGATGTCTTCTTTGCAGAAATGTCTGTTCATGTCTTCTGCCCATTTCTTGATGGGATTATTTGTTCTTTGGGTGTTGAGTTTGCTAAGTTCTTTATAGATTCTGGACACTAGCCCTTTATCTGATATGTCGTTTGCAAATATCTTCTCCCATTCTGTCAGTTGTCTTTTGGTTTTGTTAACTGTTTCCTTTGCTGTGCAAAAGCTTTTGATCTTGATAAAATCCCAATAGTTCATTTTTGCCCTTGCTTCCCTTGCCTTTGGCGATGTTCCTAGGAAGATGTTGCTGCAGCTGAGGTCGAAGAGGTTGCTGCCTGTATTCTCCTCAAGGATTTTGATGGATTCCTTTCTCACATTGAGGTCCTTCATCCATTTTGAGTCTATTATCGTGTGTGGTGTAAGGAAATGATCCAATTTCATTTTTCTGCATGTGGCTATCCAATTTTCCCAACACCATTTATTGAAGAGGCTGTCTTTTTTCCATTGGATATTCTTTCCTGCTTTGTCAAAGATTAGTTGACCATAGAGTTGAGGGTCTATTTCTGGGCTCTCTATTCTGTTCCATTGATCTATGTGTCTGTTTTTGTGCCAGTACCATGCTGTCTTGATGATGAGAGCTTTGTAATAGAGCTTGAAGTCCGGAATTGTGATGCCACCAACTTTGGCTTTCTTTTTCAATATTCCTTTGGCTATTCGAGGTCTTTTCTGGTTCCATATAAATTTTAGGATTATTTGTTCCATTTCTTTGAAAAAAATGGATGGTACTTTGATAGGAATTGCATTAAATGTGTAGATTGCTCTAGGTAGCATAGACATTTTCACAATATTTATTCTTCCAATCCAGGAGCATGGAACATTTTTCCATTTCTTGTCTTCCTCAATTTCTTTCATGAGTACTTTATAGTTTTCTGTGTATAGATTCTTAGTCTCTTTGGTTAGGTTTATTCCTAGGTATCTTATAGTTTTGGGTGCAATTGTAAATGGGATTAACTCCTTAATTTCTCTTTCTTCTGTCTTGTTGTGTAGAGAAATGCAACTGATTTCTGTGCATTGATTTTATATCCTGACACTTTACTGAATTCCTGTACCAGTTCTAGCAGTTTTGGAGTGGAGTCTTGTGGGTTTTCCACATATAGTATCATATCATCTGAGGAGAGTGATAGTTTGACTTCTTCTTTGCCGATTTGGATGCCTTTAATTTCTTTTTGTTGTCTGATTGCTGAGGCTAGGACTTCTAGTACTATGTTGAATAGCAGTGGTGATAACGGACATTCCTGCCGTGTTCCTGACCTTAGAGGAAAAGCTTTCAGTTTTTCTCCATTGAGAATGATATTTGTGGTGGGTTTTTCATAGATGGCTTTGATAATATTGAGGTATGTGCCCTCTATCCCTACACTTTGAAGAGTTTTGATCAGGAAGGGATGCTGTACTTTGTCAAATGCTTTTTCAGCATCTATTGAGAGTATCAAATGGTTCCTGTTCTTTCTTTTATTAATGTGTTTTATCACATTGATTGATTTGCGGATGTTGAACCAACCTTGCAGCCCTGGAATAAATCCCACTTGGTCGTGGTGAATAATCCTTTTAATGTACTGTTGAATCCTATTGGCTAGTATTTTGGTGAGAATTTTTGCATCTGTGTTCATCAAGGATATTGGTCTGTAGTTCTCTTTTTTGATGGGATCCTTGTCTGGTTTTGGGATCAAGGTGATGCTGGCCTCATAAAATGAGTTTGGAAGTTTTCCTTCCATTTCTATTTTTTGGAACAGTTTGAGGAGAATAGGAATTAGTTCTTCTTTAAATGTTTGGTAGAATTCCCCCGGGAAGCCATCTGGCCCTGGGCTTTTGTTTGTTTGGAGATTTTTGGTGACTGTTTCAATCTCCTTACTGGTTATGGGTCTGTTCAGGCTTTCTATTTCTTCCTGGTTCAGTTGTGGTAGTTTATATGTCTGTAGGAATGCATCCATTTCTTCCAGATTGTCAAATTTGTTGGCATGGAGTTGTTGATGTGTTTCTTTGATTTTGTTATTAATTGGTTTATATAGTTGGCTGCTCCCACGTTAGGGGCATAGATATTTACAATTGTTAGATCTTCTTGTTGGACAGATCCTTTGAATATGATATAGTGTCCTTCCTCATCTCTTATTATAGTCTTTGGCTTAAAATCTAATTGATCTGATATAAGGATTGCCACTCCTGCTTTCTTCTGATGTCCATTAGCATGGTAAATTGTTTTCCACCCCCTCACTTTAAATCTGAAGGTGTCTTCGGGCTTAAAATGAGTTTCTTGTAGGCAACATATAGATGGGTTTTGTTTTTTTATCCATTCTGATACCCTGTGTCTTTTTTTTTTTTTTTAAAGATTTTATTTATTTATTTGACAGAGAGAGATCACAAGTAGACAGGCAGGCAGAGAGAGAGAGAGAGAGAGAGGGAAGCAGGCTCCCTGCCGAGCAGAGAGCCCAATACGGGACTCGATCCCAGGACCCTGAGATCATGACCTGAGCCGAAGGCAGCGGCTTAACCCACTGAGCCACCCAGGCACCCACCCTGTGTCTTTTGATTGGGGCATTTAGTCCATTAACATTCAGGGTAACTATTGAGAGATATGAATTTAGTGCCATTGTATTGCCTGTAAGGTGACTGTTATTGTATATTGTTTCTGTTCCTTTCTGATCTACTACTTTTAGGCTCTCTCTTTGCTTAGAGGACCCCTTTCAATATTTCCTGTGGAGCTGGCTTGGTGTTTGCAAATTCTTTCAGTTTTTGTTTGCCCTGGAAGCTTTTAATCTCTCCTTCTATTTTCAATGATAGCCTAGCTGGATATAGTATTCTTGGCTGCATGTTTTTCTCATTTAGTACTCTGAATATATCATGCCAGCTCTTTCTGGCCTGCCAGGTCTCTGTGGATAAGTCTGCTTCCAATCTAATATTTTTACCATTGTATGTTACAGACTTCTTTTCCCGGGCTGCTTTCAGGATTTTCTCTTTGTCACTAAGACTTGTAAATTTCACTATTAGGTGACGGGGTGTGGACCTATTCTTATTGATTTTGAGGGGGGTTCTCTGAACCTCCTGGATTTTGATGCTTGTTCCCTTTGCCATATTGGGGAAATTCTCTCCAATAATTCTCTCCAATATACCTTCTGTTCCCCTCTCTCTTTCTTCTTCTTCTGGAATCCCAATTATTCTAATGTTGTTTCGTCTTATGGTGTCACTTATCTCTCGAATTCTGCCCTCGTGGTCCAGTAGTTGTTTGTCCCTCTTTTGCTCAGCTTCTTTATTCTCTGTCATTTGGTCTTCTATATCACTAATTCTTTCTTCTGCGTCATTTATCCTAGCAGTGAGAGCCTCCATTTTTGATTGCACCTCATTAATAGCTTTTTTGATTTCAACTTGATTAGATTTTAGTTCTTTTATTTCTCTAGAAAGGGCTTTTATATCTCCCGAGAGGGTTTCTCTAATATCTTCCATGCCTTTTTTGAGCCCGGCTAGAACCTTGAGAATCGTCATTCTGAACTCTAGATCTGACATATTACCAATGTGTGTATTGATTAGGTCCCTAGCCTTTGGTACTGCCTCTTGTTCTTTTTTTTTTGTGGTGAATTTTTCCTCCTTGTCATTTTGTCCAGATAAGAGTATATGAAGGAACAACTAAAATACTAAAAAGGTGGCAACAACCCCAGGAAAATATGCTTTAGCCAAATCAGAAGCGATCCCAAATCTTTGGGGGGGGGGGAGGGGATAAAAAGAGGTT